>NC_058110.1:29919377-30607502 GCF_914725855.1 Thunnus albacares | reverse complement strand
AACTGTGTGGTTCTCTATTCAAGGCCAATTGGTGTATGCTAAAGGTGCCAGGTTAAAACGACGTTAGTTGCATGCAAGGCCTAGTTACTGGATGTAACATGTGTTAAGCATGCTAACATTAACCTAGCGGTGTGGCTATGCAGTAACCTGACTATAGGCAACAAGGACATCACAACAACAGTTCAATGTATAACCTTAACCAAATCAATACACGTACAGTACATTGTTTGAGTTAAACATTCTTGCTTAGCCGTACTATGCTTCACTGTGTTGCTAGGCTATGCCCAGTTGTTACCAGTCCATGAAGGAAGAGATGCTTTGTGGTGTCCTGCTTTGTAGCCGGTGAATCCGTGGGTGAGTCAGGCTGAGAAGGCTTTGGCTCTGAAGCTGAAGATGCAGGCGTTGCTGGGCAGACAGCACTCCAGTCGCGCAGAGGGCCCAGGTCACTCCTTGGTGTAGAGTTAGCAGCAAGCTAACTCAATTTCGCGGCTCCTGTACTTGTTAAACTGGCCAGCAGACTTGTGTGTTAGCTGCTGGCACAAGGAAACTTAGTTTCTGAGTCTTAGGCAGGCTCTCGCGTCTTCTGCCGTAAAGAAGACTGTGTGTGTCTGCTGTGAGCAGGCCACACAAGAGAGCAGAGAGCTGCTCCAGCAGCTGCTGGAGGTGTGAAAGAGAGCAAGGAGCTGCTCCTGCTGCAGCTCGTGGAGAAAAGAGAGAGATAAGAGGGGAATCTCTAGTTTTGATAACCTGGATCCATGGGTGGAGCTTCACACTTTGGGTGCGAACCCCCAGGGCTCAGGTTTCTTGGAGTCTTGAAACATGTGGTAAACTGTGGTCCACATGTAGTCCCAACAACAGAAACGTTGAATATATACGTTTCAACACATTAATTATGTATCATATCAACATTTCTACAAACGTAGCATATTAACATTTCTACCTGTTGAATAATGATGTTTTATGGTGTGACAATGCCGTGGTGAAGGTCTAGTTAGGTTTAGGCACAAAGACCACTTGGTTAGGATTAGGAAAAGATCATGGTTTGGGTTAAAATAAAAGTAAAAAATAAAATTAAAGCTGCAAGCAGCGTTGGTTTTGAATACACCCACGTTTTAACAGGTAATTTGTTAGTCTGTCCCTCCCGCCGCAGGGAATAATGGATTAATCCTGGAAGGCTAATGATGTAGCGCTTCTCTCCTCAAGAAAGTAACACGGAGATTATTCGACCAATGAGAATTTAGTCAGACGAGAGCATATCGACCAACTAATCGACCAGGAGACTACAGCCTAAATTATATTGTGTGAAAGAGGTAAAAAAAAAATATATGCATGAAGAGTGAAAATTGAAAAAAAAAAAAAGAATAAACATTTCACAACAAGTTGAGTTTTAGCAAGCGATTGAATTGTTTTCAATTTCTGGTGCATTTATATATTTTATTCTATTTACTCATTTATTCAAATAGTCATTGTCTGCAGTTTTGAAAAAGTGCTGCCATTTCTTGTAAGTGACCGGGGGGAGAGCAAGGTTTGAGGTTTACAGTTAATATATGGAGTATCTGGAAATGAAGGGGAGTGGTTACAGAAGACATACATGTAACAAAGGACAAATGTTAATGCTGGTAAGCTCTACACAAACTGATGTCAACTGACAGTGCTGAACAGGCAGACTATTTTACCTCAGGGCTGTATTCAAACAGAAACTAAAAGTAAAACAGCAGTGGGAACTTACACGAGAAAGCTCAGATGATTAAAATTAAGACAATGAAATACAGATGGATGACAAATTAAAGGATAAAACCAACATTAAGTGTCTTAGTAAGGTGTTGGGCCACCATGTGCCACCAGAACAGCTTCAACACTCAAGTCTCTTAACTTTTCTGGAGGGATGAACACCATTCTTCAAAAAGATATTCCCTCATTTGGTGTTTTGATGGTGGAGAGTGTAAAATTGGGTTGACATCTGGTGACTGTGAAGGCCATAGTATATGATTCACATCATTTTCATACTCATCAAAGCATTCAGTGACCCCTCGTGCCCTGTGAGTTGGGGCATTGTCATTCTGACAGAGACCACTCCCATCAGGATAGAAATGTTTTATCATAGGATAAAGATGATCAGTCACAATAACTTTGTATTGATTTGCAGTGACCCTTCCCTTTAAGGGGACATGTGGACCCAAACCATGCCAGCAAAATGCCCCTCAAAGCATAACAGAGCCACCTGATCCCCTCACTGAAGGGGTCAAGCATTCAGACCTGTACCGGTTTTTCCTTTAATTTGTCACCCGGCAGTAGGAAACACAGACATTGCCATTGGAAAGACCTTTACTTTTTACTGATCAGTTTCACACATATTAAGCTATTATCATGACTGTATGCAGAGTGAATCATTGACTTGATTTAGTTTCACCGGTGCAGCTTGTGGGAGTGGTCTGGTGCATAGCGACACTTATAAGCAGCTGCAGCAGATACAATCTGAACTCTGCATCTTCTCTTCAGCTGCAGCATCTACTTGAACCTAAACATGACCAGCAACTTAAGTAAGTCATAATACTACTGTATCCATGTTTTACATACTACCATTATTTGATGGTGGTATAACAGTGATCACTGCTGAATCTAATTTTATGTAGTGTACTATTGTAGCTCCAATACACTAATACCTCTGTAGACTTATACTGGATAGAACTGCAAAGACATTAGGACATTTATTATTTTGTATTTCTGACCTAACCTCTAGTTCCTTGATTATAATCAGACTGAAAATTCTGGAGTACTTTTAGTTAGTGCAGTTAAAATAATTCTAACTATCAATTTCTTAGTCACTAGGAAAATTTATAGATGTGTGGCATTTTTCAGTCATATGACTGCCATTTGAGCTCTATGGAATCTGAGGAAACGTTAATATTTTTTGGTATTGTCATGCTGTTTATGCCTTTTGGAGTGAGGTTAAAAAGATGTGCTTTAAAATGAAGTTGTGCTCTCAGCTTAACTTTTTCTTTGCTGTACTGGCTGATGTAACAGAAACTTACAATACTGTAACCGGTTAGTAAATATGGATGTTTACAAGAAAACTCCACAGGGCATCTTTAAAGTAAAGCAGAGCATAAGGTGGCAAATACCATTTTTTTACTGATCATGTAAAACGTTTATAAACGTTGCAGTTAGTATCTATTATAGTTGTGCTAACTAATAATATGACATAAAATATGGATATGAACATTATAAGTGTGCTCTCAATGACTCACTGAAAAAAATGTAGAAGAAAAATAGAAACAAACTTCCGTTTTTACATTTACAACTACAAATTGCATCTGACCTTTGCTGTTTTTGTAATCAAAAGTTGCATCTGACCACATATAACCACTAGTAATGGCTGGTCCAATGTCTCTGGGTCATTTTGAGTCAATTACAGCCTTTCTGTATCCACTTTCACGTTAAAGAGGACAGATTGAAGTCAGCCATGGTCTAAGCCTTCCATGCAAATCGTAGTACTGACCCAGATTTAGTCAAAAGCAATCGATAGCAGAGTTTGTGAGCTTTGATTAGAGGCCTGAAGCATCCAAATCGACCAATGGTTTCCGGAGATATTATTTCTCAGGTTAGCTGAGATCGTTACTCAGATTACATTAGGATTACATAACATTTTATGTAATTACAAATAGCTAATTCAGAATTCTTTCTCCACTAAAACTTCTCTAACTTTGCTCTGCTTCACTTTGTTAGAATAATTTTTGGGACAGGTAATGTTCAGATGTCATTTTATGGTTTGCTAGAGGTTTTGGGCTGCAACTGCATAATTTCAAATGGGATATTTATATAATAATACTGTTAAGTTTTTTTAAGGCTCAAATGAAATCTTTCATTTATGCTATGTTCCATCTTCATTTACTCTGACCCAGTAACATCTATACTGATGATTACACCTCTGCAGAAATCTCATAAGTGTTACCTTTATTATGATATAGAAAGTGTTCATATAAACCTTGTAGTTGTAGGGATATACTGTATTCATTATGAGTATGCCATTTACAAGCAGGGGTTTGAGCCAGAGGCCTAGGGCTTAAGAGGTTAAAAACATATTTTGTAACATCAGTTTTCTGCCTGGGTGCCATTTAATAGTAGAATCATATCTAATACATGACAAAATTTGATGAGGAAACTAATTTTGAGTTTTATTAGAGACTGACAGTATGTGTAACTTAGCTTTAGGTTTTACACAATAAAACCTAGGAAATACTACAATAACTCACTACTACACTATATTCTTTGTGTAGATACATTACACCTCTCCAAAATTACACAAAATTGACAACCATGATTTTAAAAAAACACAAAATGTACCTGCAAAGTGACAAATAACTTAAGATTCATAGTGTATAAAAATGGAATTATAAAGTATTTATATGAACTAACTTCACCCACTGCACCTAAGATAGATCATTATGAATTTGTGCACTTCCTTTTTAAGAGTGTAAGGTATCGTGCACAACAATATGCATTCAGTTACTGCTCCTGGGAAAAGTACCCATTACTTTTGAAATGAGAAACAGAGACTTGCAGGAATATTTTGCCAACAATGTGTGAGATAATACATTCTTATTCACGGGCTGAAAGCTGTAAAAAAAACCTGATGTTGATGCAGTTTACGAAAGCTTTGGAATACCTAGAATACCATTCTCATGTAATGTTATTTATTCTTCCATACAGTACACAATCATGAGGTGATGAGGATAGTGATGGTGGGAAAGACTGGAATTGGAAAGAGTGCCACTGGAAACACCATCCTGGGAAAAAAGTGCTTTGAATCAAAATGCAGTGCTCAGTCTTTGACTGAACGCTGTTCTAAGGTCACTGCTGTGGTGCACGGACAACAGGTTGCTGTTATCGACACCCCCGGCCTGTGCGACACCAGATACGGCAAGGATAAAACAACTAAAGACATAAGCCAGTGCATCTGTTATGCTGCTCCTGGACCCCATGTCTTCCTGGTGGTCATCGGGATAGGAAGATTCACAGAGGAAGAAATTAATACAGTGCAGAGGATTCAAGAAATCTTTGGCCAAGCTGCAGACAAATACAGCATGGTGCTCTTCACTCGTGGTGATGACCTTGAAGATACCACTATTGAAAAGTTCTTGGATGAAAGTCCAGACCTGCAGGAACTTGTAGCCAGATGTAACGGCCAGTACCATGTCTTCAATAACAAGGTGAAGGATGATGCTCAGGTCACCGAGCTGCTCCAGAAGATCAGAAATATAGTCCAGAAGAACGGAGGAAGCCACTACACCAACGAGATGTTCCAAGAGGCCGAGAGGGCAATCAGGGCAGAGAAACAACGCATCCTCAAAGAGAAAGAAGAACAAATACGCAGAGAACAAGAGGAACTGGAGAAAAAACAACAGGAAAATTTTGAAAAAGAGATGAAGAAATTGCTTGCCTTACTTGAGGCTGAGAGAGAGAGGGAGAGGAAACAGAGAGAGGAGGAGAGGAAGAGAGAGAGGGAGGAGATTGAAGAGCAGAGGAAGAGGGAGAGTAAACAGAGAGAGGAGGAGAGGAAGAGAGAGAGGGAGGAGATGGAAGAGCAGAGGAAGAGGGAGAGTAAACAGAGAGAGGAGGAGAGGAAGAGAGAGAAGGAGGAGATGGAAGAGCAGAGGAAGAGGGAGAGTAAACAGAGAGAGGAAGAGAGGAAGAGAGAGAAGGAGGAGATGGAAGAGCAGAGGAAGAGGGAGAGTAAACAGAGAGAGGAGGAGAGGAAGAGGGAGAAGGAGGAGATGGAAGAGCAGAGGAAGAGGGAGAAGGAGGAGATTGAGGAAGACAGGAAGAGGGAGAAGGAGGAGATGGAAGAGCAGAGGAATAGGGAGAAGGAGGAGCTTGAGGAGGAGAAGAAGAGAGAGAAGGAGGAGATGGAAGAGCAGAGGAAGAGGGAGAAGGAGGAGCTTGAGGAGGAGAGGAAGAGGGAGAAGGAGGCGACTGAGGCAGAGAGGAAAAGGGAGAGGGAGGAGAGGAAGAGGGAGAAGGAGGAGATGAAGAGGGTTAAGGAGGAGATGGAAGAGCAGAAGCAGAGGGAGAGTAAACAGAGAGAGGAGGAGAGGAAGAGGGAGAAGGAGAAGCTTGAGGAGGAGAGGAAGAGGGATAGGGAGGAGATGGAGGCAGAGAAAAAGAGAGAAAAAGACGAGAAAGAAAGGGAGTTGAAGAAGATAAAGGAATTATAGGAAAAGCTTGAAAGAGAAAACAAAGAGGAAAGAGAAAGGTTGCAGCAAAAGCATGAAGCTGAGGCCAGACGGGAAGCTGAGAGGTCTAATCCACTGTATAATCTGGGTAAAATGTTTTTAAAGTTTGTTAAGAGCTGGTTCCCATTTTGTGGTCCCATATTCAGGCAGTTAATCTAAAGAAAAACTCCTGAAGCCCCTACACACTCATTTATCTATATGAATGATTAAGCTCATTGTATTTGTTGAGGTAGAGCTCTACTGTAGATTAGTAAGGCTTAGTCACTCATCATATCATGGTTGTACGTCTTCTTTCTCTCTTCACATATATTTTTGAAAATGGCCTTAAGAGATATTTAGTGTAGGTTATCATTTGACAGTATTAAATGCTGTCATTTAAGTGTGTCTTTACATTTATATTCTCATTTAACCACCGTACTTGTTGTGTTGTGTTCTGCAGAGATATCCATGAATAGAAAACATTCTCACACTCCTCTGATGGATGATTACTTTTGATGTGGCGCCACTTAGTGGGTGTAGAATTAATATTTCCATCAGACTCTATTAATTTCTTCTCTGTGGTCACTCTGGTTTACTGGTTTGTATTATAACTTGTCTTTGATTTAGTTTTAATTTTGTTTGTCATCAAAGCATTTATTTCATGAATGTATGTTTATGATTTATGCCACTCAAGAACAAAGATGTGATTCTGTACCAACTGAACTAAAAATAAAAGTGTCATATTAAGACTAAACCCAATAAAAAGATGGAAATCCTGACATGTTTCACTGGTCAATCAAGAGTTCAAAGGTCACAGTCAATGCTTTTTCAGGAACTTATATTGAACTAGATTTGGATACCCTGAAACAGTCCAATTCATTTTTAATGGCTGAAGAGCAGGAAATAATAAACTGATTTAATCTAAAATCTTTTTAAAAGTGCAGCTTTCTTCTCCTCACAAACTCCCTGTAGGGAGTATAAAAGTGGCGAAATGTTTGTTCCAAACATGGATATGCACATGCATTTCATGGGACCATGGCTTGGTATTAAAAAAATGTTTCCTTCACTCCTGTTCAGTGTCCCTACTCTTCATCCTGAGATTGATACACTGCTTTATATGAAAAAGTATTTCTTTACACACACACACACACATGCATATGCACGTCATTTATGTTTTTTTAACTATTGCCATGCATTTAAAACTATCAAAAGATGTTAGTTCTAGGACCCAAGCCAAGGAAGAAGTGACGTATTTATGGTCACCATGTAGCCATGTATAAATTACTTTATAGTTTTGCTCATCACTCCTGAACTGTGAGGTACAAAAGAAAAATTATATCCATTAATGGGGCCAAAGTGAAACTGGAACTTCTTGGTTGTTCCAGAAATAAGAAAAAATAAATAAATACAGTAGATGTAGACGTTAATGTTGTCACAACACAACTAAAATCAAAGCCTTGGAACATGACCTCTGTCAACAACATGTAGTGTGGACATCCAGTCTGAGTAGTACTGTGTAGAGACAGAAGACTTTTTTCCCTCTTTTTTTATTTTTTAAACTTTGGACTTCATTCCACGATGACCCATCAAGGAGGAATATGAATATAGTTACACATGAAAAAACAAAAGAAACAGACATAAAGTAAAATACCAGAAGAGGATTGGTCTACGAGATCAAATGCTTTTTTGTAATCTACAAAAGCACACGTTCTTTTCCTCTGGTGAAGGTAAAAATCAACCAAAGACTTTGAAAAGATGCGCTATTGTTGAATAGTGCTGCCTACATCCATCCTGCTCTTCTCCCAGAATTCTGCACCTTTCTGTATACACAAACAGCCTGCCGTTTATTGTAGCAGTGACGAGGTCACCAGGATAGATAGGCTACAGCTATGGAAATAGATTATTATTTACTTTTTAGGTGTTTATTTATTCTTATTTTTCCACATAGTTCTGGTTTATTATGAGGCACTGGCTATTTTTCTTGGATTAGCTGAAACACAATTTAAGGAGTAATAATCAGAAAATGATCATGAACACGTTAAATTTAAATTCATTTATTAAATTCAAATGCATTCTATGATTACATGTCGTTTGTCTAATACATCATAAGCAGTGATTTAGAACTGTGGTTAATAGGGTGTGCCTGAATACTAATACGTTATTCGGCAAAGCACATATAGTGGGTTTTTTATGAACATTTATTTCGTACAGATATTTACTTGTTTTCGAGTGAGGAAAAAAAAGTTAATTACCAGCACGCAAGTCGGTTAAATCGCTATCTCAGACTCTCTCCTCTGCTCTGCTGTTACGTCTATCGGCAGGTCTCAACGAGGGGAGTCACATCCACCTGCTAGATGACCACATTTCATTATTTGGACATCACTCCCGGTGCTCTCCAGAGATAAAGCTGAGCTACTGACACACGCTAAGTGCTCCCAAGGGACTCTCCATAACCTGTTGTTCTTTCCACAAAGTTAGGTTGTAGAAAATAGGCAATAAATGACACGTACAAAGCAAGAATCGCCTTTGAAGTTCTTCTCTACATGTTACACACTGTGCTGTCTCTGTGTTATGGGTGTATAAATAAGTAAAGGTCTGTCTGCGCGTCTGTGATACACTCTGTTTTAGTTCAGTAGTCAGCGCAGTCATCTATGATCTGGGAGACTCCAGTTGGAGACCCGATGTGGGGACCTCCGTCGTAAGGTAGTTTATTCATAAACACTTATTGTAACACTAAAATTAAAAGTGTGATAAAATCAAAAACAGGATTTTTACACCTATTTCCTCTTTTATTTGAATAAAAATACAAAAATAAATAATTTTGCTGCCTCAACAAATATAGATACAAATACAAATACTGGGCTCATAGAGCATGTGCACCAGAGACTTCCACTGGCTGAGTTGGCTCACTCCCAGTTTAGCCTTGCACTAACATGAGTATTTAAGTATTTACTCTCACTGCAAGAAGGAGGAGACAAAAGCTCCGCACTGCAGGTTTAAATACCATATAAAAATATAATATAGAGTAAAATAAAAACAAAACTGAGAACAGAGACAAAGGTTATTGCTGTAACTCTATTTTGTATTGAATTTACACTGTACAATAACAGTAATATACTGTAATATAGAATATATAATTGTGCAAATCAAGTAGAAAAGCTGTTGGTTGGATTAGAGTCTGTCCTCCTAAGAAAAACAACACAATAGGTCATAATGTCAGTTGCCCAAAAACAACATTTTTGAGTAAAAGATGCCATCTAGTGGCCGAAGTAGTTTTGACCCGGAGCAGTGATGAAGTTCAAATGATGTCAACATATATCAACAAATTTCTCTCATTGGGAGGAAGAGGGATGGTGAGAGGTATTAACCCAACAGTGGAACGCTTTCGTTTCCCGTTTCTAACCACAAGTTGGGACAGTTTTTAAAACAACGTGACTACAATCTTCCCCTAACCTTAACCCCATGGTTATTATTGTAGCCATGACAACAAAGGTCACCTAATTTTAAGGACTTAGTAACTTTAAAGGCCCCCTCCACTCAAAAATGTTTTTCTTCTTCTTCCTACACTTGCATGTTTGAGCTTCACTGTGCAGAATGATGTATTTCCAGAGTTTGACACTAGAAGAATGTTTTGACAAAGTACTTCTACACGGTGGTATTGTTACTTTTATTTAAGTAAAATATCTTTAATTTATCTAAAATACTTTCACCACTGACAAAACTGCTTGTACAAAACATGAAAGCATGTTGCAACTTTGTTAAGAAAATGAATATGAATAAAGTTCATTGTTATTATAAAAAAAAACACATTATTTAAGAACTGCCTTTTCTTGAATTATTTTTTGTTTTATATTTTTATTCTGTGTTGCAAACACATTTTGAAAGTCTTGTTTAACTACTTTATAGTATGTTAATCTGGCATTTTATATCTTTGTAACACACTTTGTAACCTGACATATGCTATATAAATACTTTTTTTATTATTATTATAAAACAACACATAACTATGAATGCCCTGTGAGGCACTTTGTAACATTTGTTTTAAAAAATTCCCTATAAATAAAGATTGTGACTCACGGAGCACATATGCTCTTTTTTTCTTTTTGTGAAAATCTGCTCCAGGAGTTAAATTTGCTGATAAGACAGCAGCTAAACTTGTTTGTTATAGCAACACTTTTGGTTGTCAAGACCATTTTGTTGAGTTGACTTCTTCGCACTCTCTACATTGAAAGCATATTTGAAGGGAATCTTTTAATACTCAGTATGAACAGGAATGATTAAAGCAAGGAAAACCTCTTGCAGAGTTCATATGGCTTTAAGACAGATAACAAGGTTTTTGGCCTGCTGGCTCAGAGTAAATCCTAGAGAATTACATTTTGTGACCAGTTCCTTCTCTGAGCCTTAGATACTATAACTAAAATTTCATGCTAAACAAAGGGTGTCATTTATGTGTTAACATGTCTTTATGGAAAGAGATATGCAGGAAAAACATTAAGAGATCTCAAACAAAGAATAGTGGAACATAAAAGTACCATGAGATGCAAAAAAATTGCAGCACATTTAATCGAAATGAATCATCCGGCCTCTCCTCCTTTAACCTGTGGGAACTGAGAAAGTATGTTTGTCAAAGAGAGGGGGAGATTTGGAGACGTTCATCCTGAAGAGGGAGGTGTTTACTGTTTACTGGATAATATTTGTTTTCAAATAAAAATATATTTTGTTCATAGATGAACTTGGGAATCGATTGTTACTATTCATACAGTGGGTGTAATAGCCGTTGTCAGTGTGTTTAAAAATCCTTAAAACCCTACAAAATGCTTTAAGATCCTAAATCTTCAGTCATTTTAAATTGAAAAGCAATTTGAAAGTTCAGTGAATGTCAACAACCTCGGCCAGTTTCAGTTTACAACTGAGGAAAATGCATCAGGCCAATAAAAGACATCACTTTTGTGTAAAATGTTGTGTTTTCCTCAGTGTAAAAAGACTGTTCTGGTTAAAAGGAAGTGACTGAAATCATGTTTATTTCTTTAGCACTTCAGTGCAGTTAGTTTCAAAGAGGCTTACAGCAATATCATGATGCTATCGATGTTCAAACAAGTTCACACACTTCTACCCCTCAAATTCATCATCATCATCATCATCATCATATTGTGGGTGTATATAAATCTTCAGCTTCCTGATTGATCAGACAGACAGAGGCAGTTCTCTGACAGTTTAATGGTTTTTCTCCATCAGAATCAAATCCAGTATGAATATCCACCATTCTTTCTTCTTCTGCTTCTTATCAGGTGCGGACTAATTACTGCACTGTCACAAATCTTTGAAGTGTTGATCCTGACTGTTCTGTTGCTTCCTGTTTAAATATCTGATTGTTTTCTGATGTTCTGTGTCACTATGCTGCAGGGGGAAAAACAACGAAAAAAAGAAACATGATCATTGTAGTTTGTGCTTCACAGATTTGAACATAGGGGGGCAGTCTTACAACAGAAACATGAGGGTGACTTACTTCAGACCTTCACCTTTTGGATCCAGATTCATGAGTGCTGTCTTTGTCACCATGATAAAATACTTGACCCAGTTTTCCACCAATGATAAATATGCAAATTCCATTTCTCCAGCTGTAGATGCATCCAGCAGGAATCAGGACAAAATCTACTGTAACCTTTAATTTTTTATTTTTTTGCAGTGAAAATCTTTAAATTTCATCTTTTACTTAAATGTATTTTGAAAAAATTTACTTTGAACTTATGTTATTAAAATATTTTAATTATATTAAATTATGGTAAAACAACAGGATAAAAAAGCTATTATTATAGGTGCAAAAGCAAAGAGAAAGGAAATTGCAGCCCAACTCAGTTCCTTTTCACTTGAAAGCAAAGAACATGCCAGAAATCTTGATGTTATCAAAGATAATAATCTTAACTTTCACTGTAATATCAATAATACCACACGATCAGCTTTCTATCACCTCAAAAATATCTCAAAAATCAGAGGCTTTCTGTCTAATTCAGACGATGAAAAGCTAGTACATGTATTTGTCACAATCAGACTCAACTATTGCAATGGTCTCTTTTCTGGATGCCCCCAAAAAACTGTTAAGAGACTGCAGAATGCTGCTGTACGTATTTAAACCAGGACTAAGAAAAGTGCACATATCACACCTCTTCTTATATCCTTGCATTGGCTCCCAGTAAGTACTAGAATAGACTTTAAAATCCTCCTATTTGTCTACAAGGTGTTGAATGGCCCTGCTGCAAATTATATTAAAGCATAATATTTGAATCTTAAAAAACGTAATGATGTAAAATGCAGATAAATTATGCAAAAATAAATGATACATGTAAGATGTGATATTAACATGACATCGTAGAACATCTAAAGTCATGTTTTAACAGGTTTTCAGTTCATTTGAGTCATGTTTTTATCAACATTATAAGGAAACGTATCAGGCAGGTTGCAAAATTTGTAAAATATTCACTGACAATGTACTGACATTTGTTTTCCCTACACTATCCGCTTGTAGTAACTAAAGTATGATTGAACTTTTGGTTATGGTTACGCACTTGCAGCACTTAGTTAAGATTAGAGAAAGATCCTGGTCTATAGGTTCAATACTGAACAAGACAAAGAGTCAACATCCCTGCTAGTGATTCTGTCTGACTGTACTTAGAGGAAAAGTTCAAGGATAAAGCTCATCCTACTCTATGTTTTTCCTATACTCAAAAAATCCCATGAAAAGACCAAATCAATAATCAATCAATTCTACTAAGTGCTATGCCTATGGCTCCATGATCTCTATACCACAGAACTGCATTGTTGTCCAAAGACTATTAAAAACACATCAGTGGGTCACAGCGTGTTCTTTCTTTCTTTCTGTTGGTTTTGGTCTATTTATGGGATTTGTTGAAAATAATTAAGAATAACATCAGCCTTACACTTTAAGGGATCATCCAAGTTGTGACAATTCATCCTGTAGGTCACATGATTGTGTGCACCAAATTCCATGGCAATCCATCCAATAGCTGACGAGACATTTCACTCAAAACCTTTCATGTGAAATTCATGCTGGCACTAGAGGAAATGACAGGGGAGCACCAAAATCAGTGGGATTCATCGTCTAGACACAACGAAAGTCTGAACAAAATTTCATATCAATGTTTCCAATAGTTGTTGAGATATTTCAGTCTGGACTGACAGACTGACATCACCAGAGCCACGGCACTACCAAAAAACTCAGTCACGAGATGCAATATGTTTACTTTATTAACATTTCACCAAAACCACAATCTTTCACTGATGTAAACCAAAGTGTCTCTGTAGCCTAAACCTTTAACCACACTTGTGTGGTGGAAAAATCTTCAAATGGGCCAATAAATCTTCAGGTCGCTTACAACTTAGCATTAAACTCAAAACTTATAAGAGAAAGACTAAAAAAAAATACACTTGAAGCTGGTAGAGTTCAGTGTGAAAAGGTTTACTGTGCATAAAGAGCAATACAAAGCAAAACGAGGCCTTTATCCTGGGATAAAAAACCTAATGCAAAATCATAAAACATGATATTATATACCCTTCATAACCCCTCATATTGTGTAGCTTATTTTTTAGACTCCACCTCGTTTTTTTTAATCATATTGAACCATTTGGTCATTATTGCTGAGTTCATGAGTGACCTTGACACTTTGGTGATAATACAAGTATGATTTATGTTGGAAATAATACTGTCTCAGCAGCTTTCGCCTTTTTCTCAAAATAAAAACGACCTGGCGGCCTTAAATCATCTCACACAGAAAACCAAAATGCTACACCACAAATTAGCCTTCTTGCTAACTCTCTGGGAACTGTCTCTTATTGACATAATGTTATCTTTGCACACTCACTGGCACATTCGTTTGATCATGGGAAGGCATTTTCCATCACACTTGGATCTCAGAATACAAATCCTGGTCTCCAGTGTCGGAGTCCTACTTTGTGTGATCATCATCCACCCCGACCACCTTCCTATGACTTCCACAGAGTATAAAAACATAGCACTTTTTTTTACAAGAAAAAACATTGCCAGTGAAGATAGTCAAATGTTTCCCTATGTTAAATGTTAAACATATGAAAGGAAAACAAATTTATAGTATATAAATGTAATTTCTAGGAGCCAGAGTTGCTCTGTGGGACTTTTGGTGCCTGTTCTACTTGCATTTAAGTCATGTTGAAGTGTTTAAACAAACATACAGACATATGGAAATGTGTGTATTACTGTCATACCGTGTAGGAGAAAAGAAAAGTTCTGCTTAAATTGAAACTTATAAATGTGTGATGTGAAAACTTAAAGCCTCCAGTGCACAAACACTGAGAATGGACACATCACACATTTATAACTTATGAAACTTATAAATGTGTGATGTGAAAACTTAAAGCCTCCAGTGCACAAACACTGAGAATGGACTTCACAGTGAAGTAGGGGACATCTTCCATCCCTCGTCCAGGCGAGGTATTATTATTTATCGTAATGTGTTACTTGTACAAATTCCTGATTGGGTTTCAATTTGAGTTGTGGTAGAGTGAGGCTTCATTCCAAATGCCGCTCTCTCTTACTTTGTCTTGTTCCTTCTATTCCAACAATGACACCTTTTTAGTAGCGTTTGAAGTTTTCTGCATTATAAATAAAACATGACATTTTAAACCTATATATAGGTATATATTTCTTTTCTCCAGTATTTATGTGTGTCTATGTTCTGTGTCTACTGCTTTTAAATAATGGAGAGTGAACATATTAATATGTTAGAACCACATATACCAGCTTTTATCATATTGAGCAAAGTGCACAAATAAGACTGTACTTTTACTTGTCAGAGGCCAACATGTCCACAATGATTGCTCCATTTCCTGCCAACAACTTCCTGTTCCACCCACTGAAACCTCATACTCAAGTGATGTTTACCTCTCTGAACATTTCCTACTGCAACATGTACACTATAAAGAACAACATCACAGCGTATATGAACCACACCACCAAGCCCTTATGTCTGTGTGTAGAACTGATTATTAATTACAAATATACAACTGCCTCCCTCAGTATGGCCTCACTGCAATTAACTAGAAAAGAGGACAAAACTCAGACAATGAAGCAAAACTGACAGATCATAACATGGATTGGGGGCTCGTCCGTTTTTCCTCATATTTAGTCTCATTGGATTAGTTGTTACAGGTAATGTATGTGCTATTTCTGATTAACAGTTTTTTTCTTTGTTGTGTGGGCAATGTTGAGTATTTGTTTTAATGAAAAAATATCTTTCTATGTAGATAAGAAAAAGAATGAAAAGCACGTGACATTATGTTATTTGAAGTCAGTTGAGACTGATGAGAATGTTGTTTTTCATGACAATTCATCTAATGTTAGTTGAGAGATATGACAAAAGCATACCAAACTAAAAAAACCATGTCAACCTTTTGTTGGCACAACAGAGAAAGTCAGGGGATCACCAAGGTCATTTGGATTCATCGTCTGCCAAATATGAATGTTTGTACAACATTTCCTGTAAATTCATCCTGCAGATTGAGGAGATATCTCAGTCTGGATCAAAGTGGTGGATCCCTGGTGTGGCTAAAAACTTATGATACGTATTAGACCAAAGTATTTACTTTTGTCTTCTTCTTTCTTCTTTTACATGGAATTATTCCTCATCAACATTCCTCTGAAATCCAATTTAAATAGACTCATTGGCTTCAACATGTAAAAACAGTGGATTTGTAAGATTGTAAGATATAAGATTTTGGCTTATTGTACTCCCATGTCTGCATACTGAGTCAAGCAGTTCAGTGGGAAATACAAGGAAAATATACTGATTTATGACTGAAACCAAGTTTACATTTTGTATTTAAATATATACATTTTAATATTTTATGAGAAAAAACAGAGGCCACAAGAAAAAACATGTGCACTGCATAAAAAATACTTTATCAATAGCAAAGTTGTATTAAATGAATTTGTGTTTTGTTCAGTTTTTTGCTTGTTTTTTTTTATTTTTGTTTCATTGTTGTTGTTACCATCAAACTCCCTCCTCCTCCTTGACCTGCCTTTGTTTTAAAGTTGATATTTTGGGCAGATTGTTTCATGAGTTTTCAACACTTTTGAAAGGAATGTGGTGATAATAATATAAAATATAACTGACAATGGTATAAAATAAAAAATGTAATGAAATAAAAGTGTCTCAACCTAGTTTGTATATTTCAGAGGAAGAATAGAGTGTAATCAGCAGTTTTAACTTTTTCTTTCTGTTCAACAAGATGGAGACGTGTGACTCGAATCGAAACTTTCACCACTTCAGGAAACAACGTTCAGAGCAAGTTATAAAAACAGGAGGGAATCCTGATCCCAGACAGGTACCGACCATCCCTGTGGGACTTTTGGCACCTGTTCTACTTGCATTTAAGTCATGTTGAAGTGTTTAAACAAACATACAGACATATGGAAATGTGTGTATTACTGTCATACAGTGTAGGAGAAAAGAAAAGTTCTGCTTAAATTGAAACTTATAAATGTGTGATGTGAAAACTTAAAGCCTCCAGTGCACAAACACTGAGAATGGACTTCACAGTGAAGTAGGGGACATCTTCCATCCCTCGTCCAGGCGAGGTATTATTATTTATCGTAATGTGTTACTTGTACAAATTCCTGATTGGGTTTCAATTTGAGTTGTGGTAGAGTGAGGCTTCATTCCAAATGCAGCTCTCTCTTACTTTGTCTTGTTCCTTCTATTCCAACAATGACACCTTTTTAGTAGCGTTTGAAGTTTTCTGCATTATAAATAAAACATAACATTTTAAACCTATATATAGGTATATATTTCTTTTCTCCAGTATTTATGTGTGTCTATGTTCTGTGTCTACTGCTTTTAAATAATGGAGAGTGAACATATTAATATGTTAGAACCACATATACCAGCTTTTATCATATTGAGCAAAGTGCACAAATAAGACTGTACTTTTACTTGTCAGAGGCCAACATGTCCACAATGATTGCTCCATTTCCTGCCAACAACTTCCTGTTCCACCCACTGAAACCTCATACTCAAGTGATGTTTACCTCTCCGAACATTTCCTTCTGCAACATGTACACTATAAAGAACAACATCACAGCGTATATGAACCACACCACCAAGCCCTTATGTCTGTGTGTAGAACTGATTATTAATTACAAATATACAACTGCCTCCCTCAGTATGGCCTCACTGCAATTAACTAGAAAAGAGGACAAAACTCAGACAATGAAGCAAAACTGACAGATCATAACATGGATTGGGGGCTCGTCCATTTTTCCTCATATTTAGTCTCATTGGATTAGTTGTTACAGGTAATGTATGTGCTATTTCTGATTAACAGTTTTTTTCTTTGTTGTGTGGGCAATGTTGAGTATTTGTTTTAATGAAAAAATATTTTTCTATGTAGATAAGAAAAAGAATGAAAAGCACGTGACATTTTGTTATTTGAAGTCAGTTGAGATTGATGAGAATGTTGTTTTTCATGACAATTCATCTAATGTTAGTTGAGAGATATGACAAAAGCAAACCAAACTAAAAAAACCATGTCAACCTTTTGTTGGCACAATGGGGCAGATTGTTTCATGATTTTTCAACACTTTTGAAAGGAATGTGGTGATAATAATATAAAATATAACTGACAATGGTATAAAATAAAACATGTAATGAAATAAAAGAGTCTCAACCTGGTTTGTATATTTCAGAGGAAGAATAAAATGTTATTAGAAGTTTTTACTTGACCTCTTCAATGACCTCTTCAGTGAACAACTTTCAGAACAGGTTATAATAAACAGGGAGGCCAACAGGAATCCTAATTTCAGAAACAGGTACCATATTTCTTTGGGAATTAGACATTCAGACATTGATGCCCCCCATAGAATGAATTGTAAGTTTGTTGATCCCTTAACCATATGGCTAAATACTTGCAAAACAAATGACATCCCCATCAGCCTCAGCTGTACTAAATTAGCAAATGTTAGCATTCTAAAACACTAAACTTAGATGGTGAACTTGGTAAGCATTATATTGCTAAAGATTAGCATGTTAACATGCTGACATTATCATTTAGCTCAATGTCCCTGAGTACAGACTCACAGAGTGCGTGAGCAGCATGGCTGTAGACTCTTTTAGTCTTGTTTTAATCTCACCAGAACCATCTTTTTTATTATTTAACGTAATGTGTTACTTGTGCAAATTCCTGACAAACTAAGTCTCTAGTTTATAATAAAGTCAGTATAACAGTAGAAAATCTGCATCTTTGAACGTTAAACTATGTGGTGAGGAAATCCCCCTTTTTCTGTGACACTCTGGTCTTTGTTCATACTTTCAGTTTTTACTTTGCACTCACACACACTCACACTCACACACACACTGGCTGGGGGACAGTTTCATATATATGCCACCTCAGTAAAAGTTCTCCAGCAGAATATATCAGTAATTGAACTTTTTGAGGCTCAACAGTCAGCCTTCAGCCTTATGCTCACAATGAGGTTGCTGATGTTAAAGCTGAGGTGAAAGGGTCCAATGTAGGATTCGCAGCCTCTGGGTCGTCTGACAGTGCCAGAGTGTTTGCCAAAGCAGAGCTGGTCAGAGCTTCAGCCTCTAAAGGTCCGGCACAGGCTAAAGTCGCTCTGGCAGCAGACACCAGCTATGAAATTAGCCCGACTCAAGTAGAGGCAAAGGTTCTGGGCCTAGGCATTATTGCCCATGTGAGCATTGAAGTTCCCCAGCAGAACTGTGGACTCAACAGACCACACCCCATCCAGTAGCCGCAAGGAGGTGACCCTCTCATTCCGCGGTGAGAACGCCAACACTGTGGTGCTCAGCTGGGGACTTGTGAGTATCCCCACCCCTGCCCAGCAGCAGGAGTTTGGTTCCAGAGCTGGTGCTGTGCATAGAGGTGAGCCCAACTATATCTAGTTGGTCCCTCCTTCCCTACCAGTGAGATGATGTTCCACATCCCTAGAACCAGTTTTCAATGTTTAACAAACTGATTATTTTAACCCAACCCATCATCTTTCCCTAAACCTTACCAGACCTTGACCATAGTGTTGTCACATCATAAAACATCACTATATTAACAGTGATGTGTAACGGTTCTGGAAAGAACAGACAATGTAAAGAACTTGAAATGGGTGTGGTGTGCAGAATAGTGAAATATTACTTGTATCTTGTCTTTGTCTTTTGCTTTAATGTTGCAAATCTGACTCATAGATGTGGATGATGGAGGTTTTTTATTTCATTAATACAATTATCCTGCTTATATAATGCAAATGATATTTAAAAAAAAGAATTTGCAATAGATCTATACAGTATATTTCCATTACCGCAGTTATTTTTACTCCACTTGAGACGGTTTATTATCAGTCCTAATCTGCTGGTTACATTTCCTTTTTCTTTCAGATTGCACCAGTTGGCCTGAAGATGTCAGGTAGGCAAACACCATCTAGAGGAATAATGTCCTGCAGCAGTTAATATTTTCCTCAAATAAAAATTGTATATTGAGGATGTCCTAGGAGACAGTTTACCTTTTTCATAAACTTTTAGTAAATTTCTAACTTCAGTGACTGAATGTGAAACTAAAAGCTGTCAGATGAAACAAAAACGCCTGATTTTGTGTTTTATCTAACAAAGTATGTGGAGCGTTAAAGTAACTTTGTGTTATACAAACCACATGTGTAGTGCACACTATAAAAAGCCTAAATGTTTATGGAGTAATTGTGATTTTGACATGTTTCATAGGAATTTTATGAATTTTAAAAGAAAATTAAAGCTGCAAGCAGCGATGAACAGACCCTCGCACCTCACAGGCTTCAAAGGGAGCAGCAGCCATGGAATCACTACTGGAGGTCGGTTGACATGGCTTTTTTGAACATCCTAAGACCCTCAAAAATGCAATGGTGTGGGGAAATAATATTGGTCCCTGGCACTTTCATGCTCGGGCCCTAATAAGGTGTTTCACTGTGTTTCCAATGAGAGGCTTGACTTATTTATTAATTGGGACCCTAAACAGTGTTAAACATAAATGTTATCATTTGATGGACTTTGACCAACCCAGTCGCCAGAAGAAAACGTTGGCATTGAATGTTTCTGCAAACCACAGTGTTGGGCCATGGCTACAAGTTTGGCTATCAGCAATAATGAACGATTATCAAAGATAATCGTTAATTATTAAAATCAATAGAATTATTAATAAGAATTAATAATAACGGGGCACCACCCTGGACTCAGGGAAAAAGATAGCCAATTCAGTCTCAAAGTGTACTAATCTATGAATTTGGGACTTTGATTAATAATTAATTTAATAACTATTAACAAAATCACCATATCAATAGCTAGTTAAGGTTGAAGGATTTGGAGTTCTTTACAGAGCAGAGGTTGGCAAAACTCATTCTTGTGCAACATTAAAACAGACAACAGGTAAAGCATTTATTTAACAAAAGGGTAAAAGCAACACACAATACTAATCTAGCTAAGTGTATCTATATACAAGTGTGAATGTGTGAGTGTGTGTGTGTGTGTGTGTGTGTGTGTGTGTATAGGGAAGACAATAGCAAGATGGCTGCAGTCACCTGGTGACTGAGCACATGACATGCCGACACTTTGGCTGATAAAGGGAACTACAGCGATAAAAGGCCAGACCATGTGGTGTCTTGAACCACATGTGCTGCCTGAACCAAAGTTTGCCAAACTAGGTTTTAACCTCTTAACTGTGTGGTTCTCTATTCAAGGCCAATTGGTGTATGCTAAAGGTGCCAGGTTAAAACGACGTTAGTTGCATGCAAGGCCTAGTTACTGGATGTAACATGTGTTAAGCATGCTAACATTAACCTAGCGGTGTGGCTATGCAGTAACCTGACTATAGGCAACAAGGACATCACAACAACAGTTCAATGTATAACCTTAACCAAATCAATACACGTACAGTACATTGTTTGAGTTAAACATTCTTGCTTAGCCGTACTATGCTTCACTGTGTTGCTAGGCTATGCCCAGTTGTTACCAGTCCATGAAGGAAGAGATGCTTTGTGGTGTCCTGCTTTGTAGCTGGTGAATCCGTGGGTGAGTCAGGCTGAGAAGGCTTTGGCTCTGAAGCTGAAGATGCAGGCGTTGCTGGGCAGACAGCACTCCAGTCGCGCAGAGGGCCCAGGTCACTCCTTGGTGTAGAGTTAGCAGCAAGCTAACTCAATTTCGCGGCTCCTGTACTTGTTAAACTGGCCAGCAGACTTGTGTGTTAGCTGCTGGCACAAGGAAACTTAGTTTCTGAGTCTTAGGCAGGCTCTCGCGTCTTCTGCCGTAAAGAAGACTGTGTGTGTCTGCTGTGAGCAGGCCACACAAGAGAGCAGAGAGCTGCTCCAGCAGCTGCTGGAGGTGTGAAAGAGAGCAAGGAGCTGCTCCTGCTGCAGCTCGTGGAGAAAAGAGAGAGATAAGAGGGGAATCTCTAGTTTTGATAACCTGGATCCATGGGTGGAGCTTCACACTTTGGGTGCGAACCCCCAGGGCTCAGGTTTCTTGGAGTCTTGAAACATGTGGTAAACTGTGGTCCACATGTAGTCCCAACATCCCCCCTTTGGTCCTAGGATTGCACCTGATGTGTGATCCTGGGAGCACAAACATACATGTACTGTATGGTCCACAGTTGATTTCAAGATTTCATTTGTCAGTTCATTCAAGTTTGTAACATCTGGGCAGTGGTTAACACTATCTATCTTGGCTAAGCAAGAACAGTCAGAGTTGCAAAACAAAAGCATGACAGACAACAACAAAGGCATAGTCCTAAATAACATAACCTGGGTTTCTCATTACTCTTTGGGTTAGTGAGAACAGGAATGTTAGTGGTGTAACTTTGTTAAGGTGAGATGCAGAGAGAGTGGCACCTAAAATGATAAAGCCATTTCTGGAGTGTCCAAGAGTGTTTGTTGTTTCACTCATTGGATCTGATGACAATACTGACTACTCAATGTAGTACTCAGTCTGATCTTGGCAGACTTTACAATTTTGTCCTTCAGGCAAGTGTAGCTGCAGAAGGATGTCATCATATTTCCAAAAATCCCAAAGTCCTAATGGCTGTATCATTGTTTGTTTGGCACTATGTCCTAAACTTGTGATGGATGAAGACATGTGTAACTACTTCTGAAAGTACATAATGGAGTGTCCTAAGCTAGTGTTTTGCAAAGTGATCCTATTGACAAAATACTACCAAGGAGTTGATCCAATTGTACTTGCAAAGTAGGACAGTGGTGTCTGAGCTGAATCAGAATTTAGGCTTTCCTCAACTAATAGCAGGCTGTCTGGCTATTACTGAGTTTAGAATAACTGAGGTTGCTACTGTTGCTAACAAACCCAAGTGTATCTATGTAACTGCAGGAAAAGTAAGGCACTGGTATCTGTCTTACTGTCAGTACAGGGGTGGACTGTGTTGCTGTCTAGAATTGTAAGAAGCGAACTCTAGGGCTCTTGTGCCTTAAGTTTCTAACTTGTGGCTCAGGGCTGTAACGCTCCGTGTAGCCAGAGGGAGAGAGACATTCAGAGGCATTGTCACTGTCTGATAGATGGTGACCATGTACTGAACTGTGGTCAGAGATGCTGTGGTCATCATCTGATCTGTCCATTGTCTGGTCACACTTCTGGGCCAGAATCTCTGCGTATGGCCTTCTAAAGCTTCTACTGTGTGAATGCCTATCTCGACGCAGTTGGTGGACATGGCGCTTACGCTCAGTGTCCCTATGCTGCCTTTTGTCACCCCCCTTTGGACTGTTATGAGGGTGATCTTTTGAGGCGGCAGACCTGTATGACGCTTCAGTGTTTGAGCTGGCAGGCTCAATTGTTTTCCCTCCTGCTTTGGAAGTGACAGCAGTTTCCCAGGCCACCTGTGTCATCTTTCTTATCTCACGCAGTGAGGGGTTACCTTGGTACGTCATAAGTACAACATGAGTGCGTACGCATGGATGAAGGTTCTGCAAGAATATAGACTTGAAGGTGGGGTTTTCTTCTAAGCCTGGTGCATTCTTGCCCTGGAAGTACACATGCCTCAAACGTTGGTAATAATCCCTGGGATGCTCACGACGGGAATGTTTAACTTGGAGGGCTGCAACCATTGATGTGGTCTCGTCAGCAGTAAAAGAGAATTCTTCTACTAGTGCTTGACAGAGCTCTTGGTAGTCATTTCTGACTCTGGAAGGTTGTGATTGTATAAACTTGTGTACAGCTTTAGAGCTGGTTTTCCACACAAGTTTCACTTTCTCACTTTGGGTTGCATGGGGCAGGTCAACTAAATTGTATTCTAGTTCTCTAAAGTAATCTTCAATGTGGTGATTACAGCTGTCTGGGTCAAAATGATCAATGTCCTTAGCTATAAGCTCAAGCACTTTAAGGCGGGGACACTGTGAAGTCATTTCTGGTGAAGACAAGACTAAACTAGCACTATCATGGACATGTGCATCACGTACTACAGTTCTTTCTGGTTGAAGGGCAGGGGCTGAACAACTGTTATCACTTTCCTGATAGTGCTGAGGAGAGGCTGAACAGTTCTGGGATGATCTAGTCCCCCCTTCGGAAGGATGAGCACGGATGAATGTGTCATGTATCGGTGGCTGAGAAAAACACTGGGCAGAATATCTTCTAGAGGATAAACTACATGTCTCTTCAGTGTCTGTTTCAGAGAGATGGGAACTCAGGTAGCTGTTAGCTCTGTGTCTCAGTGGAGGTTGAGAAGCTGACTTCATTCCCAAGAACTTAGGGTCAGTTGGGAATTGTTCCAATGTTCTGAGTGGAGAGGGAGTTAACCTTTCATTATGGGAGGAGTGTGAATCGGAATAATCGGAATCACATTGGCTGAGTGACTGTAGTGGGGCAGGACATTCTGACCTAAGCCTTAACAATTCCTCCTTGTGTGAGCAGAGATTTAACTCTGCTGAGTGCAGGTCTTCTAAATAGCGCATGGCTTTCTTATTGGCCGTCTGAACCTCATGGAGGAGGCAAGCATTTTGCACTCTAAGGAAATCTACCTCCTTTTCTAGGGCTGCTCTGCTCTGACAGGCAAGGCTGGTTTGCCTGTGGAAGTTCAGAAGCAAGCATAACAATGGATCTTTGGATGAGGTCTGTGCATCATTCCTGTCCTTGAGTAGTGAGTCTATCTCTTTCCTGCACTCACTGAAATTCAACCTGCTGATGAATTCTGGGTAGCCAGGTTCTAGGCTCTGTGCTAGGGAAGAAATAAACTGTTCTACACAGGGGTTCTCCATTGTTGTATCCGGAACGGAGGATTAGATTAACAGTTGACTAGTACAACAAAACAATGTGGTTGGCTATGGTGTTGCGTGGCAGACACTTTGTAGTGTAGTTTGGGTAGTACACTAGCCTAACCAAACAATTTTGTGGCTTACACTAGGAGGGGTAGCTACGACACCGTCTAGTGGCTCTAGTGGGCACAACAGATTTCAACATGCACTAACTGAGATGCAGCGCAGTAACAGCTAGAGGATTGTTTCTTAAAGTTGACTCAGGCTGGAATGCATGGCAGTAACAGCTAGAGGACTTCTAAGTTTCACAGGGCTGGTAGCACACTGTGGCTCTATCTCACAGGCTCTATTTCTTACTCAGGCTGGAATGCATGGCAGTAACAGCCAGGTACAAGCTCTCTATGTGTCACAGGGCCGGTGGCACACTGTGGTTTAATTAACAAGGGGAGCACTTGAATTAACAACTAATTCTGACAGCTTAACTGGATGGCATTGAATGTGTACTATTCGAATGCTGAACCAAAATTCTTACACTTCCTACAGAGTAGGTTCGACCTGAGTGGCTAGCAGCAACAGCAATCTCTTAGTTTAACACTACGAGGGCTTAAGGTGGTAGTTATCAACAACTCAAGATTT
Source organism: Thunnus albacares (assembly GCF_914725855.1). Classification (NCBI taxonomy): domain Eukaryota; kingdom Metazoa; phylum Chordata; class Actinopteri; order Scombriformes; family Scombridae; genus Thunnus; species Thunnus albacares. The sequence continues at coordinate 30,582,383 of NC_058110.1, read as the reverse complement.
GGGTTACCAATTGCTTTAGCGAAAATTCATTTGAAAAAATCAATTCTCCCAACACTTGACTTGTTTGTAAGTACAGCTAGATATCTTCTCCTATGGCAGACTGGTCGTGTTAAATATAAAGACTTTTGGATAGTCTAAAGGTTTTAGATTCCAGAATTTTGGTACTGGCCAAAATTATGCTGAAATTAATATTGCACAATTATGAATAATTGCCAACAATACTCTGCCTCACGCGGGGCGCCATTTTGTTGGGCCATGGCTACAAGTTTGGCTATCAGCAATAATGAACGATTATCAAAGATAATCGTTAATTATTAAAATCAATAAAATTATTAATAAAAATTAATAATAACGGGGCACCACCCTGGACTCAGGGAAAAAGATAGTCAATTCAGTCTCAAAGTGTACTAATCTATGAATTTGGGACTTTGATTAATAATTAATTTAATAACTATTAACAAAATCACCATATCAATAGCTAGTTAAGGTTGAAGGATTTGGAGTTCTTTACAGAGCAGAGGTTGGCAAAACTCATTCTTGTGCAACATTAAAACAGACAACAGGTATATCCAAAAGCATTTATTTAACAAAAGGGTAAAAGCAACACACAATACCAATCTAGCTAAGTGTATCTATATACAAGTGTGAATGTGTGAGTGTGTGTGTGTGTGTGTGTGTGTGTATAGGGAAGACAATAGCAAGATGGCTGCAGTCACCTGGTGACTGAGCACATGGCATGCCGACACTTTGGCTGATAAAGGGAACTACAGCGATAAAAGGCCAGACCATGTGGTGTCTTGAACCACATGTGCTGCCTGAACCAAAGTTTGCCAAACTAGGTTTTAACCTCTTAACTGTGTGGTTCTCTATTCAAGGCCAATTGGTGTATGCTAAAGGTGCCAGGTTAAAACGACGTTAGTTGCATGCAAGGCCTAGTTACTGGATGTAACATGTGTTAAGCATGCTAACATTAACCTAGCGGTGTGGCTATGCAGTAACCTGACTATAGGCAACAAGGACATCACAACAACAGTTCAATGTGTAACCTTAACCAAATCAATACACGTACAGTACATTGTTTGAGTTAAACATTCTTGCTTAGCCGTACTATGCTTCACTGTGTTGCTAGGCTATGCCCAGTTGTTACCAGTCCATGAAGGAAGAGATGCTTTGTGGTGTCCTGCTTTGTAGCCGGTGAATCCGTGGGTGAGTCAGGCTGAGAAGGCTTTGGCTCTGAAGCTGAAGATGCAGGCGTTGCTGGGCAGACAGCACTCCAGTCGCGCAGAGGGCCCAGGTCACTCCTTGGTGTAGAGTTAGCAGCAAGCTAACTCAATTTCGCGGCTCCTGTACTTGTTAAACTGGCCAGCAGACTTGTGTGTTAGCTGCTGGCACAAGGAAACTTAGTTTCTGAGTCTTAGGCAGGCTCTCGCGTCTTCTGCCGTAAAGAAGACTGTGTGTGTCTGCTGTGAGCAGGCCACACAAGAGAGCAGAGAGCTGCTCCAGCAGCTGCTGGAGGTGTGAAAGAGAGCAAGGAGCTGCTCCTGCTGCAGCTCGTGGAGAAAAGAGAGAGATAAGAGGGGAATCTCTAGTTTTGATAACCTGGATCCATGGGTGGAGCTTCACACTTTGGGTGCGAACCCCCAGGGCTCAGGTTTCTTGGAGTCTTGAAACATGTGGTAAACTGTGGTCCACATGTAGTCCCAACAACAGAAACGTTGAATATATACGTTTCAACACATTAATTATGTATCATATCAACATTTCTACAAACGTAGCATATTAACATTTCTACCTGTTGAATAATGATGTTTTATGGTGTGACAATGCCGTGGTGAAGGTCTAGTTAGGTTTAGGCACAAAGACCACTTGGTTAGGATTAGGAAAAGATCATGGTTTGGGTTAAAATAAAAGTAAAAAATAAAATTAAAGCTGCAAGCAGCGTTGGTTTTGAATACACCCACGTTTTAACAGGTAATTTGTTAGTCTGTCCCTCCCGCCGCAGGGAATAATGGATTAATCCTGGAAGGCTAATGATGTAGCGCTTCTCTCCTCAAGAAAGTAACACGGAGATTATTCGACCAATGAGAATTTAGTCAGACGAGAGCATATCGACCAACTAATCGACCAGGAGACTACAGCCTAAATTATATTGTGTGAAAGAGGTAAAAAAAAAATATATGCATGAAGAGTGAAAATTGAAAAAAAAAAAAGAATAAACATTTCACAACAAGTTGAGTTTTAGCAAGCGATTGAATTGTTTTCAATTTCTGGTGCATTTATATATTTTATTCTATTTACTCATTTATTCAAATAGTCATTGTCTGCAGTTTTGAAAAAGTGCTGCCATTTCTTGTAAGTGACCGGGGGGAGAGCAAGGTTTGACGTTTACAGTTAATATATGGAGTATCTGGAAATGAAGGGGAGTGGTTACAGAAGACATACATGTAACAAAGGACAAACGTTAATGCTGGTAAGCTCTACACAAACTGATGTCAACTGACAGTGCTGAACAGGCAGACTATTTTACCTCAGGGCTGTATTCAAACAGAAACTAAAAGTAAAACAGCAGTGGGAACTTACACGAGAAAGCTCAGAAGATTAAAATTAACACAATGAAATACAGATGGATGACAAATTAAAGGATAAAACCAACATTAAGTGTCTTAGTAAGGTGTTGGGCCACCATGTGCCACCAGAACAGCTTCAACACTCAAGTCTCTTAACTTTTCTGGAGGGATGAACACCATTCTTCAAAAAGATATTCCCTCATTTGGTGTTTTGATGGTGGAGAGTGTAAAATTGGGTTGACATCTGGTGACTGTGAAGGCCATAGCATATGATTCACATCATTTTCATACTCATCAAAGCATTCAGTGACCCCTCGTGCCCTGTGAGTTGGGGCATTGTCATTCTGGCAGAGACCACTCCCATCAGGATAGAAATGTTTTATCATAGGATAAAGATGATCAGTCACAATAACTTTGTATTGATTTGCAGTGACCCTTCCCTTTAAGGGGACATGTGGACCCAAACCATGCCAGCAAAATGCCCCTCAAAGCATAACAGAGCCACCAGATCCCCTCACTGTAGGGGTCAAGCATTCAGACCTGTACCGGTTTTTCCTTTAATTTGTCACCCGGCACTAGGAAACACAGACATTGCCATTGGAAAGACCTTTACTTTTTACTGATCAGTTTGACACATATTAAGCTATTATCATGACTGTATGCAGAGTGAATCATTGACTTGATTTAGTTTCACTAGTGCAGCTTGTGGGAGTGGTCTGGTGCATAGCGACACTTATAAGCAGCTGCAGCAGATACAATCTGAACTCTGCATCTTCACTTCAGCTGCAGCATCTACTTGAACCTAAACATGACCAGCAACTTAAGTAAGTCATAATACTACTGTATCCATGTTTTACATACTACCATTATTTGATGGTGGTATAACAGTGATCACTGCTGAATCTAATTTTATGTAGTGTACTATTGTAGCTCCAATACACTAATACCTCTGTAGACTTATACTGGATAGAACTGCAAAGACATTAAGACATTTATTAGTTTGTATTTCTGACCTAACCTCTAGTTCCTTGATTATAATCAGACTGAAAATTCTGGAGTACTTTTAGTTAGTGCAGTTAAAATAATTCTAACTATCAATTTCTTAGTCACTAGGAAAATTTATAGATGTGTGGCATTTTTCAGTCATATGACTGCCATTTGAGCTCTATGGAATCTGAGGAAACGTTAATATTTTTTGGTATTGTCATGCCGTTTATGCCTTTTGGAGTGAGGTTAAAAAGATGTGCTTTAAAATGAAGTTGTGCTCTCAGCTTAACTTTTTCTCTGCTGTATTGGCTGATGTTACAGAAACTTACAATACTGTAACCGGTTAGTAAATATGGATGTTTACAAGAAAACTCCACAGGGCATCTTTAAAGTAAAGCAGAGCATAAGGTGGCAAATACCATTTTTTTACTGATCATGTAAAACGTTCATAAACGTTGTAGTTAGTATCTAGTATAGTTGTGCTAACTAATAATATGACATAAAATATGCATATGAACATTATAAGTGTGCTCTCAATGACTCACTGAAAAAAATGTAGAAGAAAAATAGAAACAAACTTCCGTTTTTACATTTACGACTACAAATTGCATCTAACCTTTGCTGTTTTTGTAATCAAATATTTTTATTCAAATAAAAGAGGAAATAGGTGTAAAAATCCTGTTTTTGATTTTATCACACTTTTAATTTTAGAAAATGTACATGTTACAATAAGTGTTTACACAATCATCATAATGTCAGTTGCCCAAAAACAACATTTTTGAGTAAAAGATGCCATCTACTGGCCAAAGTAGTTTTGACCCGGAGCAGTGATGAAGTTCAAATGATGTCAACATATATCAACAAATTTCTCTCATTGGGAGGAAGAGGGATGGTGAGAGGTATTAACCCAACAGCTTAAGAGGTTAAAAACACATTTTGTAACATTAGTTTTATACCTGGGTGCCATTTAATAGTAGAATTATATGTCATATCTAATACATGACAAAATTTGATGAGGAAACTAATTTTGAGTTTTATTAGAGACGTTATTTCTTGATGGGGACTGACAGTATGTGTAACTTAGCTTTATGTTTTACACAATCAAACCTAAAAAATACTACAATAACTCACTACTACACTATATTCTTAGTGTAGATACATTACACCTCTCCAAAATTACACAAAATTGAACACCATGATTTAAAAAAAACACAAAATGCACCTGCAAAGTGACAAATAACTTAAGATTCATAGTGTGTAAAAATAGAATTATAAAGTATTTATATGAACTAACTTCACCCACTGCACCTAAGATAGATCATTATGAATTTGTGCACTTCCTTTTTAAGAGTGTAAGAGACTGTGCACAACAATATGCATTCAGTTACTGCTCCTGGGAAAAGTACCCATTACTTTTGAAATGAGAAACAGAGAGTTGAAGGAATATTTTGCCAACAATGTGTGAGATAATACATTCTTATTCACGGGCTGAAAACCGTAGAAAACCTGATGTTGATGCAGTTTACGAAAGCTTTGGAATACCTAGAATACCATTCTCATGTAATGTTATTTATTCTTCCATACAGTACACAATCATGAGGTGATGAAGATAGTGATGGTGGGAAAGACTGGAATTGGAAAGAGTGCCACTGGAAACACCATCCTGGGAAAAAAGTGCTTTGAATCAAAATGCAGTGCTCAGTCTATGACTGAATACTGGCAGATGTAACGGCCAGTACCATGTCTTCAATAACAAGCTGAAGGATGACGCTCAGGTCACCGAGCTGCTCCAGAAGATCAGAAATATAGTCCAGAAGAACGGAGGAAGCCACTACACCAACGAGATGTTCCAAGAGGCCGAGAGGGCAGTCGAGGCAGAGAAACAACGCATCCTCAAAGAGAAAGAAGAACAAATACGCAGAGAACAAGAGGAACTGGAGAAAAAACAACAGGAAAAACTTGAAAAAGAGATGAAGAAAATGCGTGCCTTACTTGAGGCTGAGAGAGAGAGGGAGAGGAAACAGAGAGAAGAGGAGAGGAAGAGAGAGAGGGAGGAGACAGAAGAGCAGATGAAGAGAGAGAGGAAGGATAGGAAGAGAGAGAGGGAGGAGAGGAAGAGAGAGAGGGAGGAGATGGAAGAGCAGAGGAGGTGGGAGCATATACAGAGAGAGGAGGAAAGGAAGAGGGAGAATGAGGTGAAGGAGGCAGAGAAAAAGAGAGGAAAAGAAGAGAAAGAAAGGGAGATGAAGATAAACGAATTAAAGGAAAAGCTTGAAAGAGAAAACAAAGAGGAAAGAGAAAGGTTGCAGCAAAAGCATGAAGTTGAGGCCAGACAGGAAGCTGAGAACTCTAATCTACTGTATTATCTGGGTAAAATTGTCCACCATGTTGGAGAGTTTTTTAAGAGCTTATTCTAATTTGGAGTGGTCCCATATTCAGGCAGTTAATCTAAAGAAAAACTCCTGAAGCCCCTACACACTCATTTATCTATATGAATGATTAAGCTCATTGTATTTGTTGAGGTTGAGCTCTACTGTAGATTAGTAAGGCTTAGTCACTCATCATATCATGGTTGTACGTCTTCTTTCTCTCTTCACATATATTTTTGAAAATGGCCTTAAGAGATATTTAGTGTGCGTTAACATTTGACAGTATTAAATGCTGTCATTTAAGTGTGTCTTTACATTTATATTCTCATTTAACCACCGTACTTGTTGTGTTTTGTTCTGCAGAGATATCCATGAATAGAAAACGTTCTCACCCTCCTCTGATGGATGATTACTTTTGATGTGGCGCCACTTACTGGGTGTAGAATTAATATTTCCATCAGAATCTATTCATTTCTTCTCTGTGGTCACTCTGGTTTACTGGTTTGTATTATAACTTGTCTTTGATTTAGTTTTAATTTTGTTTGTCATCAAAGCATTTATTTCATGAATGTATGTTTATGATTTATGCCACTCAAGAACAAAGATGTGATTCTGTACCAACTGAACTAAAAATAAAAGTGTCATATTAAGACTAAACCCAATAAAAGATGGAAATCCTGACATGTTTCACTGTTCAATCAAGAGTTCAAAGGTCACAGTCAATGCTTTTTCAGGAACTTACATTGAACTAGATTTGGATACCCTGAAACAGTCCAATTCATTTTTAATGGCTGAAGAGCAGGAAATAATAAACTGATTTAATCTAAAATGTTTTTAAAAGTGCAGCTTTCTTCTCCTCACAAACTCCCTGTAGGGAGTATAAAAGTGGCGAAATGTTTGTTCCAAACATGGATATGCACATGCATTTCATGGGACCGTGGCTTGGTATTAAAAAAATGTTTCCTTCACTCCTGTTCAGTGTTCCTACTCTTCATCCTGAGATTGATACACTGCTTTATATGAAAAAGTATTTCTTTACACACACACACACACACACACACACACACACACACACACACACACACACACGCATATGCACATCATTTATGTTTTTTTAACTATTGCCTTGCATTTAAAACTATCAAAAGATGTTTGTTCTAGGACGCAAGCCAAGGAAGAAGTGACGTATTTATGGTCACCATGTGGCCATGTATAAATTACTTTATAGTTTTGCTCATCACTCCTGAACTGTGAGGTACAAAAGAAAAATTATATCCATTAATGGGGCCAAAGTGAAACTGGAACTTCTTGGTTGTTCCAGAAATAAGAAAAAATAAATAAATACAGTAGATGTAGACGTTAATGTTGTCACAACACAACTAAAATCAAAGCCTTGGAACATGACCTCTGTCAACAACATGTAGTGTGGACATCCAGTCTGAGTAGTACTGTGTAGAGACAGAAGACTTTTTTCCCTCTTTTTTTATTTTTTAAACTTTGGACTTCATTCCACGATGACCCATCAAGGAGGAATATGAATATAGTTACACATGAAAAAACAAAAGAAACAGACATAAAGTAAAATACCAGAAGAGGATTGGTCTACGAGATCAAATGCTTTTTTGTAATCTACAAAAGCACACATTCTTTTCCTCTGGTGAAGGTAAAAATCAACCAAAGACTTTGAAAAGATGCGCTATTGTTGAATAGTGCTGCCTACATCCATCCTGCTCTTCTCCCAGAATTCTGCACCTTTCTGTTTACACAAACAGCCTGCCGTTTATTGTAGCAGGGACGAGGTCACCAGGATAGATAGGCTACAGCTATGGAAATAGATTATTATTTACTTTTTAGGTGTTTATTCTTATTTTTCCACATAGTTCTGGTTTATTATGAGGTTCTGGCTATTTTTCTTGGATTAGCTGAAACACAATTTAAGGAGTAATGATCATGAACACGTTAAATTTAAATTCATTTATTAAATTCAAATGCATTCTATGATTACATGTCGTTTGTCTAATACATCATAAGCAGTGATTTAGAACTGTGATTAATAGGGTGTGCCTGAATACTAATACGTTATTCGGCAAAGCACATATAGTGGGTTTTTTATGAACATTTATTTCGTACAAATATTTACTTGTTTTCGAGTGAGAAAAAAAAAGTTAATTACCAGCACGCAAGTCGGTTAAATCGCTATCTCAGACTCTCTCCTCTGCTCTGCTGTTACGTCTATCAGCAGGTCTCAACGAGGGGAGTCACATCCACCTGCTAGATGACCACATTTCATTATTTGGACATCACTCCCGGTGCTCTCCAGAGATAAAGCTGAGCTACTGACACACGCTAAGTGCTCCCAAGGGACTCTCCATAACCCGTTGTTCTTTCCACAAAGTTAGATTGTAGAAAATAGGCAATAAATGACACGTACAAAGCAAGAATCGCCTTTGAAGTTCTTCTCTACATGTTACACACTGTGCTGTCTCTGTGTTATGGGTGTATAAATAAGTAAAGGTCTGTCTGCGCGTCTGTGATACACTTTGTTTTAGTTCAGTAGTCAGCGCAGTCATCTATGATCTGGGAGACTCCAGTTGGAGACCCGATGTGGGGACCTCCTTCGTAAGGTAGTTTATTCATAAACACTTATTGTAACACTAAAATTAAAAGTGTGATCAAATCAAAAACAGGATTTTTACACCTATTTCCTCTTTTATTTGAATAAAAATACAAATATAAATAATTTTGCTGCCTCAACAAATATAGATACAAATACAAATACTGGGCTCATAGAGCATGTGCACCAGAGACTTCCACTGGCTGAGTTGGCTCACTCCCAGTTTAGCCTTGCACTAACATGAGTATTTAAGTATTTACTCTCACTGCAAGAAGGAGGAGACAAAAGCTCCACACTGCAGGTTTAAATACCATATAAAAATATAATATAGAGAAAAATAAAAACAAAACTGGGAACAGAGACAAAGGTTATCGCTATAACTCTATTATGTATTGAATTTACACTGTACAATAACAGTAATATACTGTAATATAGAATATATAATTGTGCAAATCAAGTAGAAAAGCTGTTGGTTGGATTAGAGTCTGTCCTCCTAAGAAAAACAACACAATAGGTCATAATGTCAGTTGCCCAAAAACAACATTTTTGAGTAAAAGATGCCATCTAGTGGCCGAAGTAGTTTTGACCCGGAGCAGTGATGAAGTTCAAATGATGTCAACATATATCAACAAATTTCTCTCATTGGGAGGAAGAGGGATGGTGAGAGGTATTAACCCAACAGTGGAACGCTTTCGTTTCCCGTTTCTAACCACAAGTTGGGACAGTATTTAAAACAACGTGACTACAATCTTCCCCTAACCTTAACCCCATGGTTATTATTGTAGCCATGACAACAAAGGTCACCTAATATTAAGGACGTAGTAACTTTAAAGGCCCCCTCCACTCAAAAATGTTTTTCTTCTTGTTCCTACACTTGCATGTTTGAGCTTCACTGTGCAGAATGATGTATTTCCAGAGTTTGACACTAGAAGAATGTTTTGACAAAGTACTTCTACACAGTGGTATTGCTACTTTTATTTAAGTAAAATATCTTTAATTTATCTAAAATACTTTCACCACTGACAAAACTGCTTGTACAAAACATGAAAGCATGTTGCAACTTTGTTAAGAAAATGAATATGAATAAAGTTCATTGTTATTATAAAAAAAACACATTCTTTAAGAACTGCCTTTTCTTGAATTATTTTTTGTTTTATATTTTTATTCTGTGTTGCAAACACATTTTGAAAGTCTTGTTTAACTACTTTATAGTATGTTAATCTGGCATTTTATATCTTTGTAACACACTTTGTAACCTGACAGATGCTATATAAATACTTTTTTTATTATTATTATAAAACAACACATAACTTTGAATGCCCTGTGAGGCACTTTGTAACATTTGTTTTAAAAAATTCCCTATAAATAAAGGTTGTGACTCACGGAGCACATATGCTCTTTTTTTCTTTTTCTGAAAATCTGCTCCAGGAGTTAAATTTGCTGATAAGACAGCAGCTAAACTTGTTTGTTATAGCAACACTTTTGATTGTCAAGACCATTTTGTTGAGTTGACTTCTTCGCACTCTCTACATTGAAAGCATATTTGAAGGGAATCTTTTAATAGTCAGTATGAACAGGAATGATTACAGCAAGGAAAACCTCTTTCAGAGTTCATATGGCTTTAAGACAGATAACAAGGTTTTTGGCCTGCTGGCTCAGAGTAAATCCTAGAGAATTACATTTTGTGACCAGTTCCTTCTCTGAGCCTTAGACACTAAAACTAAAATTTCATGCTAAACAAAGGGTGTCATTTATGTGTCAACATGTCTTTATGGAAAGAGATATGCAGGAAAAACATTAAGAGATCTCAAACAAAGAATAGTGGAACATAAAAGTACCATGAGATGCAAAAAAATTGCAGCACATTTAATCGAAATGAATCATCCGGCCTCTCCTCCTTTAACCTGTGGGAACTGAGAAAGTATGTTTGTCAAAGAGAGGGGGAGATTTGGAGACGTTCATCCTGAAGAAGGAGGTGTTTACTGTTTACTGGATTATATTTGTTTTCAAATAAAAATATATTTTGTTCATAGATGAACTTGGGAATCGATTGTTACTATTCATACAGTGGGTGTAATAGCCGTTGTCAGTGTGTTTAAAAATCCTTAAAACCCTACAAAATGCTTTAAGATCCTAAATCTTCAGTCATTTTAAATTGAAAAGCAATTTGAAAGTTCAGTGAATGTCAGCAACCTCGGCCAGTTTCAGTTTACAACTGAGGAAAATGCATCAGGCCAATAAAAGACATCACTTTTGTGTAAAATGTTGTGTTTTCCTCAGTGTAAAAAGACTGTTCTGGTTAAAAGGAAGTGACTGAAATCATGTTTATTTCTTTAGCACTTCAGTGCAGTTAGTTTCAAAGAGGCTTACAGCAATATCATGATGCTATTGATGTTCAAACAAGTTCACACACTTCTACCCCTCAAATTCATCATCATCATCATCATCATCATATTGTGGGTGTATATAAAGCTATGCACTGTCCAAACCACAGAGGGGGAGGGATACATTAAATTGGGCATCTTCAGCTTCCTGATTGATCAGACAGACAGAGGCAGTTCTCCTGCAGTTTAATGGTTTTGCTCCATCAGAATCAAATCCAGTATGAATATCCACCATGCTTTCTTCTTCTGCTTCTTATCAGGTGCGGACTAATTACTGCACTGTCACAAATCTTTGAAGTGTTGATCGTGACTGTTCTGTTGCTTCCTGTTTAAATATCTGATTGTTTTCTGATGTTCTGTGTCACTATGCTGCAGGGGGAAAACAACGAAAAAAAGAAACATGATCATTGTAGTTTGTGCTTCACAGATTTGAACATAGGGGGGCAGTCTTACAACAGAAACATGAGGGTGACTTACTTCAGACCTTCACCTTTTGGATCCAGATTCATGAGTGCTGTCTTTGTCACCATGATAAAATACTTGACCCAGTTTTCCACCAATGATAAATATGCAAACTCCACTTCTCCAGCTGTAGATGCATCCAGCAGGAATCAGGACAAAATCTACTGTAACCTCTAATCTTTTATTTTTTTGCAGTGAAAATCTTTAAATTTCATCTTTTACTTAAATGTATTTTGCAAAAATTTACTTTGAACTTATGTTATTAAAATATTTTAATTATATTAAATGATGGTAAAACAACAGGATAAAAAAGTTATTATTATAGGTGCAAAAGCAAAGAGAAAGGAAATTGCAGCCCAACTCAGTTCCTTTTCACTTGAGAGCAAATAACATGCCAGAAATCTTGGTGTTATCAAAGATAATAATCTTAACTTTCACTATAATATCAATAATACTACACGATCAGCTTTCTATTACCTCAAAAATATCTCAAAAATCAGAGGCTTTCTGTCTAATTCAGACGATGAAAAGCTGGTACATGTATTTGTCACAAGCAGACTCAACTATTGCAAAGGTCTCTTCTCTGGATGCCCCCAAAAAACTGTTAAGAGACTGCAGAATGCTGCTGTACGTATTTAAACCAGGACTAAGAAAAGTGCACATATCACACCTGTTCTTAAAACCTTGCATTGGCTCCCAGTAGATGCTAGAATAGACTTTAAAATCCTCCTATTTGTCTACAAGGTGCTGAATGGCCCTGCTGCAAATTATATTAAAGCATAATATTTGAATCTTAACAAACGTAATGATGTAAAATGCAGATAAATTATGCAAAAATAAATGATACATGTAAGATGTGATATTAACATGACATCTTAGACACATCTAAAGTCATGTTTTAACAGGTTTTCAGTTCATTTGAGTCATGTTTTTATCAACATTATAAGGAAACGTATCAGGCAGGTTGCAAAATTTGTAAAATATTCACTGACAATGTACTGACATTTGTTTTCCCTACACTATCCGCTTGTAGTAACTAAAGTATGATTGAACTTTTGGTTATGGTTACACACATGCAGCACTTGGTTAAGATTAGAGAAAGATCCTGGTCTATAGGTTCAATATTGAACAAGACAAAGAGTCAACATCCCTGCTAGTGATTCTGTCTGACTGTACTTAGAGGAAAAGTTCAAGGATAAAGCTCATCCTACTCTACGTTTTTCCTATACTCAAAAAATCCCATGAAAAGACCAAATCAATAATCAATCAATTCTACTAAGTGCTATGCCTATGGCTCCATGATCTCTATACCACAGAACTGCATTGTTGTCCAAAGACTATTAAAAACACATCAGTGGGTCACAGCGTGTTCTTTCTTCACCACAAATATGGGCACTGTAGTTTATTTGAGTCAATCCCAGACACATCGTCCTCCTACTGTTATTACTCACTGCTACCACAGCATTGTTGGTTTGGTCTATTTATGGGATTTGTTGAAAATAATTAAGAATAACATCAGCCTTACACTTTAAGGGATCATCCAAGTTGTGACAATTCATCCTGTAGGTCACATGATTGTGTGCACCAAATTCCATGGCAATCCATCCAATAGCTGACGAGACATTTCACTCAAAACCTTTCATGTGAAATTCATGCTGGCACTAGAGGAAATGACAGGGTAGCACCAAAAGCAGTGGGATTCATCGTCTAGACACAACGAAAGTCTGAACAAAATTTCATATCAATGTTTCCAATAGTTGTTGAGATATTTCAGTCTGGATTGACATCACCAGAGCCACGGCACTACCAAAAAACTCAGTCACGAGACGCAATATGTTTACTTTATTAACATTTCACCAAAACCACAATCTTTCACTGATGTAAACCAAAGTGTCTCTGTAGCCTAAAACTTTAACCACACTTGTGTGGTGGAAAAATCTTCAAATGGGCCAATAAATCTTCAGGTCGCTCACAACTTAGCATCAAACTCAAAACTTATAAGAGAAAGACTAAAAAAAAAAATACACTTGAAGCTGGTAGAGTTCAGTGTGAAAAAGTTTACTGTGCATAAAGAGCAATACAAAGCAAAACGGGGCCTTTATCCTGGGATAAAAAACCTAATGCAAAATCATAAAACATGATATTATATATCCTTCATAACCCCTCATATTGTGTAGCTTATTTTTTAGACTCCACCTCGTTTTTTTCAATCATATTCAACCATTTGGTCATTATTGCTGAGTTCATGAGCGACCTTGACGCTTTGGTGATAATACAAGTATGATTTATGTTGGAAATAATACTGTCTCAGCAGCTTTCGCCTTTTTCTCAAAATAAAAACGACCTGGCGTCCTTAAATCATCTCACACAGAAAACCAAAATGCTACACCACAAATTAGCCTTCTTGCTAACTCTCTTGGAACTTTCTCTTATTGACATAATGTTATCTTTGCACACTCACTGGCACATTCGTTTGATCATGGGAAGGCAGTTTCCATCACACTTGGATCTCAGAATGCAAATCTTGGTCTCCAGTGTCGGAGTCCTACTTTGTGTGATCATCATCCACCCCGACCACCTTCCTATGACTTCCACAGAGTATAAAAACATAGCACTTTTTTTTACAAGAAAAAACATTGCCAGTGAAGATAGTCAAATGTTTCCCTATGTTAAATGTTAAACATATGAAAGGAAAACAAATTTATAGTATATAAATGTAATTTCTAGGAGCCAGAGTTGCTTCATTTCATCAAAACAATGTCAGTCAAATTTGAGACTTTTGATTCATATCTTATACTGCACTGTAACTTTTATTCTTCTGTTTTATCTGTCTTATTCTAATTTAGCTTATATTTATTTCCAATCTAATACTTTTTTAACTGTATTTAAATGCCTTTTTATATTGCCTTGTGTTGCTTTTAGTAAATGTCTAACTTCACTTGACTGTTTTTTAAAACAGACTGACAGCCACAATTACCTACCGAATTATACAGAATGTCATTTACTACAGAACGGTTTTATCCTTCCCACTTCAACTTCACACAGCACACACACGTGTTGTCACTATCACCGATTTAGGAAGTAATCTGCTCAACCATCACAAAACTCCTTCAAAAACAGAAACTCATCATAGCAGGACTGAAACCCTTCAACAATAATAACATTGTGAAAAAAAAACTACTCAACTGAAACCAATATTCCAATATTTGTGTAATACGGCTGATAAATTAACAGAAACATTGGATTGAAATGAGTAATTTAACACAAAAAACACATGTAATGTTGGGTACCAGGACCCAGTGAAAAAGGAGAGGAGCAACCTTTTATAAAATCATAAAGTGGGATATTTTGGTAATTAATTTCTAAACAATAACATTTTCTCAAAATTTCACTTTTGAAACATGACTTTACAATGTAATTCTCTTTTCTCCAAAGGTTATATTTTCTAGTTTTTTAGTTTTTTTAATACAAGGAAAATATACTGATTTATGACTGAAACCAAGTTTACATTTTGTATTTAAATATATACATTTTAATATTTTATGAGAAAAAACAGAGGCCACAAGAAAAAACATGTGCACTGCATAAGAAATACTTTATCAATAGCAAAGTTGTATTAAATAAATTTGTGTTTTGTTCAGTTTTTTGCTTGTTTTTTTTATTTTTGTTTCATTGTTGTTGTGACCTGCCTTTGTTTTAAAGTTGATATTTTGAGCAGATTGTTTCATGAGTTTTCAACACTTTTGAAAGGAATGTGGTGATATTAATATAAAATATAACTGACAATGGTATAAAATAAAAAATGTAATGAAATAAAAGTGTCTCAACCTAGTTTGTATATTTCAGAGGAAGAATAGAGTGTAATCAGCAGTTTTAACTTTTTCTTTCTGTTCAACAAGGTGGAGACGTGTGACTCAAATCGAAACTTTCCACTTCAGGAAACAACTTTCAGAGCAAGTTATAAAAACAGGAGGGCCAACAGGAATCCTGATTCCAGACAGGTACCGACCATCCCTGTGGGACTTCTGGTGCCTGTTCTACTTGCATTTAAGTCATGTTGAAGTGTTTAAACAAACATACAGACATATGGAAATGTGCGTATTACTGTCATACAGTGTAGGAGAAAAGAAAAGTTCTGCTTAAATTGAAACTTATAAATGTGTGATGTGAAAACTTAAAGCCTCCAGTGCACAAACACTGAGAATGGACTTCACAGTGAAGTAGGGGACATCTTCCATCCCTTGTCCAGGCGAGGTATTATTATTTAACGTAATGTGTTACTTGTGCAAATTCCTGATTGGGTTTCAATTTGAGTTGTGGTAGAGTGAGGCTTCATTCCAAATGCAGCTCTCTCTTACTTTGTCTTGTTCCTTCTATTCCAACAATGACACCTTTTTAGTAGCGTTTGAAGTTTTCTGCATTATAAATAAAACATGACATTTTAAACCTCCACTGAGATATATTTCTTTTCTCCAGTATTTATGTGTGTCTATGTTCTGTGTCTACTGCTTTTAAATAATGGAGAGTGAACATATTAATATGTTAGAACCACATATACCAGCTTTTATCATATTGAGCAAAGTGCACAAATAAAGACTGTACTTTTACTTGTCAGAGGCCAACATGTCCACCACGATTGTTCCATTTCCTGCCAACAACTTCCTGTTCCACCCACTGAAACCTCATACTCAAGTGATGTTTACCTCTCCGAACATTTCCTACTGCAACATGTACACTATAAAGAACAACATCACAGCGTATATGAACCACACCACCAAGCCCTTATGTCTGTGTGTAGAACTGATTATTAATTACAAATATACAACTGCCTCCCTCAGTATGGCCTCACTGCAATTAACTAGAAAAGAGGACAAAACTCAGACAATGAAGCAAAACTGACAGATCATAACATGGATTGGGGGCTCGTCCGTTTTTCCTCATATTTAGTCTCATTGGATTAGTTGTTACAGGTAATGTATGTGCTATTTCTGATCAACAGTTTTTTTTCTTTGTTGTGTGGGCAATGTTGAGTATTTGTTTTAATGAAAAATATCTTTCTATGTAGATAAGAAAAAGAATGAAAAGCACGTGACATTTTGTTATTTGAAGTCAGTTGAGACTGATGAGAATGTTGTTTTTCATGACAATTCATCTAATGTTAGTTGAGAGATATGACAAAAGCATACCAAACTAAAAAAACTATGTCAACCTTTTGTTGGCACAACAGAGAAAGTCAGGGGATCACCAAGGTCATTTGGATTCATCGTCTGCCAAATATGAATGTTTGTACAACATTTCCTGTAAATTCATCCTGCAGATTGAGGAGATATCTCAGTCTGGATCAAAGTGGTGGATCCCTGGTGTGGCTAAAAACTTATGATACGTATTAGACCAAAGTATTTACTTTTGTCTTCTTCTTTCTTCTTTTACATGGAATTATTCCTCATCAACATTCCTCTGAAATCCAATTTAAATAGACTCATTGGCTTCAACATGTAAAAACAGTGGATTTGTAAGATTGTAAGATATAAGATTTTGGCTTCTTGTACTCCCATGTCTGCATACTGAGTCAAGCAGTTCAGTGGGAAATACAAGGAAAATATACTGATTTATGACTGAAACCAAGTTTACATTTTGTATTTAAATATATACATTTTAATATTTTATGAGAAAAAACAGAGGCCACAAGAAAAAACATGTGCACTGCATAAAAAATACTTTATCAATAGCAAAGTTGTATTAAATGAATTTGTGTTTTGTTCAGTTTTTTGCTTGTTTTTTTTATTTTTGTTTCATTGTTGTTGTTACCATCAAACTCCCTCCTCCTCCTTGACCTGCCTTTGTTTTAAAGTTGATATTTTGGGGCAGATTGTTTCATGAGTTTTCAACACTTTTGAAAGGAATGTGGTGATAATAATGTAAAATATAACTGACAATGGTATAAAATAAAAAATGTAATGAAATAAAAGTGTCTCAACCTAGTTTGTATATTTCAGAGGAAGAATAGAGTGTAATCAGCAGTTTTAACTTTTTCTTTCTGTTCAACAAGGTGGAGACGTGTGACTCAAATCGAAACTTTCCACTTCAGGAAACAACTTTCAGAGCAAGTTATAAAAACAGGAAGGCCAACAGGAATCCTGATTCCAGAAAGGCGCCGACCAGGTCTGTGGGACTTTTGGCACCTGTTCTACTTGCATTTAAGTCATGTTGAAGTGTTTAAACAAACATACAGACATATGGAAATGTGTGTATTACTGTCATACAGTGTAGGAGAAAAGAAAAGTTCTGCTTAAATTGAAACTTATAAATGTGTGATGTGAAAACTTAAAGCCTCCAGTGCACAAACACTGAGAATGGACTTCACAGTGAAGTAGGGGACATCTTCCATCCCTCGTCCAGGCGAGGTATTATTATTTAACATAATGTGTTACTTGTGCAAATTCCTGATTAGGTTTCAATTTGAGTTGTGGTAGAGTGAGGCTTCATTCCAAATGCGTTTGAAGTTTTCTGCATTATAAATAAAACATGACATTTTAAACCTCCACTGAGATATATTTCTTTTCTCCAGTATTTATGTGTGTCTATGTTCTGTGTCTACTGCTTTTAAATAATGGAGAGTGAACATATTAATATGTTAGAACCACATATACCAGCTTTTATCATATTGAGCAAAGTGCACAAATAAAGACTGTACTTTTACTTGTCAGAGGCCAACATGTCCACCATGATTGCGCCATTTCCTGCCAACAACTTCCTGTTCCACCCACTGAAACCTCATACTCAAGTGATGTTTACCTCTCCGAACATTTCCTACTGCAACATGTACACTATAAAGAACAACATCACAGCGTATATGAACCACACCACCAAGCCCTTATGTCTGTGTGTAGAACTGATTATTAATTACAAATATACAACTGCCTCCCTCAGTATGGCCTCACTGCAATTAACTAGAAAAGAGGACAAAACTCAGACAATGAAGCAAAACTGACAGATCATAACATGGATTGGGGGCTCGTCCATTTTTCCTCATATTTAGTCTCATTGGATTAGTTGTTACAGGTAATGTATGTGCTATTTCTGATTAACAGTTTTTTTCTTTGTTGTGTGGGCAATGTTGAGTATTTGTTTTAATGAAAAAATATTTTTCTATGTAGATAAGAAAAAGAATGAAAAGCACGTTTTGTTATTTGAAGTCAGTTGAGACTGATGAGAATGTTGTTTTTCATGACAATTCATCTAATGTTAGTTGAGAGATATGACAAAAGCATACCAAACTAAAAAAAACCATGTCAACCTTTTGTTGGCACAATGGGGCAGATTGTTTCATGATTTTTCAACACTTTTGAAAGGAATGTGGTGATAATAATATAAAATATAACTGACAATGGTATAAAATAAAACATGTAATGAAATAAAAGAGTCTCAACCTGGTTTGTATATTTCAGAGGAAGAATAAAATGTTATTAGAAGTTTTTACTTGACCTCTTCAATGACCTCTTCAGTGAACAACTTTCAGAACAGGTTATAATAAACAGGGAGGCAAACAGGAATCCTAATTTCAGAAACAGGTACCATATTTCTTTGGGAATTAGACATTCAGACATTGATGCCCCCCATAGAATGAATTGTAACTTTGTTGATCCCTTAACCGTATGGCTAAATACCTGCAAAACAAATGAAATCCCCATCAGCCTCAGCTGTACTAAATTAGCAAATGTTAGCATTCTAAAACACTAAACTTAGATGGTGAACTTGGTAAGCATTATATTGCTAAAGATTAGCATGTTAACATGCTGACATTATCATTTAGCTCAATGTCCCTGAGTACAGACTCACAGAGTGCGTGAGCAGCATGGCTGTAGACTCTTTTAGTCTTGTTTTAATCTCACCAGAACCATCTTTTTTATTATTTAACGTAATGTGTTACTTGTGCAAATTCCTGACAAACTAAGTCTCTAGTTTATAATAAAGTCAGTATAACAGTAGAAAATCTGCATCTTTGAACGTTAAACTATGTGGTGAGGAAATCCCACTTTTTCTGTGACACTCTGGTCTTTGTTCTTACAGTTGGTTTCATACTTTCAGTTTTTACTTTGCACTCACACACACTCACACTCACACACACACTGGCTGGGGGACAGTTTCATATATATGCCACCTCAGTAAAAGTTCTCCAGCAGAATATATCAGTAATTGAACTTTTTGAGGCTCAACAGTCAGCCTTCAGCCTTATGCTCACAATGAGGTTGCTGATGTTAAAGCTGAGGTGAAAGGGTCCAATGTAGGATTCGCAGCCTCTGGGTCGTCTGACAGTGCCAGAGTGTTTGCCAAAGCAGAGCTGGTCAGAGCTTCAGCCTCTAAAGGTCCGGCACAGGCTAAAGTCGCTCTGGCAGCAGACACCGGCTATGAAATTAGCCCGACTCAAGTAGAGGCAAAGGTTCTGGGCCTAGGCATTATTGCCCATGTGAGCATTGAAGTTCCCCAGCAGAACTGTGGACTCACCAGACCACACCCCATCCAGTAGCCACAAGGAGGTGACCCTCTCATTCCGCGGTGAGAACGCCAACACTGTGGTGCTCAGCTGGGGACTCGTGAGTATCCCCACCCCTGCCCAGCAGCAGGAGTTTGGTTCCAGAGCTGGTGCTGTGCATAGAGGTGAGCCCAACTATATCTAGTTGGTCCCTCCTTCCCTACCAGTGAGATGATGTTCCACGTCCCTAGAACCAGTTTTCAATGTTTAACAAACTGGTTATTTTAACCCAACCCATCATCTTTCCCTAAACCTTACCAGACCTTGACCACAGTGTTGTCACATCATAAAACATCACTATATTAACAGTGATGTGTAACGGTTCTGGAAAGAACAGACAATGTAAAGAACTTGAAATGGGTGTGGTGTGCAGAATAGTGAAATATTACTTGTATCTTGTCTTTGTCTTTTGCTTTAATGTTGCAAATCTGACTCATAGATGTGGATGATGGAGGTTTTTTATTTCATTAATACAATTATCCTGCTTATATAATGCAAATGATATTTAAAAAAAAGAATTTGCAATAGATCTATACAGTATATTTCCATTACCGCCGTTATTTTTACTCCACTTGAGACGGTTTATTATCAGTCCTAATCTGCTGGTTACATTTCCTTTTTCTTTCAGATTGCACCAGTTGGCCTGAAGATGTCAGGTAGGCAAACACCATCTAGAGGAATAATGTCCTGCAGCAGTTAATATTTTCCTCAAATAAAAATTGTATATTGAGGACGTCCTAGGAGACAGTTTACCCTTTTCATAAACTTTTAGTAAATTTCTAACTTCAGTGACTGAATGTGAAACTAAAAGCTGTCAGATGAAACAAAAATACCTGATTTTGTGTTTTATCTAACAAAGTATGTGGAGCGTTAAAGTAACTTTGTGTTATACAAACCACATGTGTAGTGCACACTATAAAAAGCCTAAATGTTTATGGAGTAATTGTGATTTTGACATGTTTCATAGGAATTTTATGAATTTTAAAAGAAAATTAAAGCTGCAAGCAGCGATGAACAGACCCTCGCACCTCACAGGCTTCAAAGGGAGCAGCAGCCATGGAATCACTACTGGAGGTCAGTTGACATGGCTTTTTTGAACATCCTAAGACCCTCAAAAATGCAATGGTGTGGGGAAATAATATTGGTCCCTGGCACTTTCATGCTCGGGCCCTAATAAGGTGTTTCACTGTGTTTCCAATGAGAGGCTTGACTTATTTATTAATTGGGACCATAAACAGTGTTAAACATAAATGTTATCATTTGATGGACTTAAACAACCCAGTCGCCAGAAGAAAACGTTGGCATTGAATGTTTCTGCAAACCACAGAAACGTTGAATATATACGTTTCAACACATTAATTATGTATCATATCAACATTTCTACAAACGTAGCATATTAACATTTCTACCTGTTGAATAATGATGTTTTATGGTGTGACAATGCCGTGGTGAAAGTCTAGTTAGGTTTAGGCACAAAGACCACTTGGTTAGGATTAGGAAAAGATCATGGTTTGGGTTAAAATAAAAGTAAAAAATAAAATTAAAGCTGCAAGCAGCGTTGGTTTTGAATACACCCACGTTTTAACAGGTAATTTGTTAGTCTGTCCCTCCCGCCGCAGGGAATAATGGATTAATCCTGGAAGGCTAATGATGTAGCGCTTCTCTCCTCAAGAAAGTAACACGGAGATTATTCGACCAATGAGAATTTAGTCAGACGAGAGCATATCGACCAACTAATCGACCAGGAGACTACAGCCTAACTTATATTGTGTGAAAGAGGTAAAAAAAAAAAAAAATATGCATGAAGAGTGAAAATTGAAAAAAAAAAAAAAGAATAAAAATTTCACAACAAGTTGAGTTTTAGCAAGCGATTGAATTGTTTTCAATTTCTGGTGCATTTATATATTTTATTCTATTTACTCATTTATTCAAATAGTCATTGTCTGCAGTTTTGAAAAAGTGCTGCCATTTCTTGTAAGTGGCCGGGGGGAGAGCAAGGTTTGAGGTTTACAGTTAATATATGGAGTATCTGGAAATGAAGGGGAGTGGTTACAGAAGACATACATGTAACAAAGGACAAACGTTAATGTTTAATAAGCTCTACACAAACTGATGTCAACTGACAGTGCTGAACAGGCAGACTATTTTACCTCAGGGCTGTATTCAAACAGAAACTAAAAGTAAAACAGCAGTGGGAACTTACATGAGAAAGCTCAGAAGATTAAAATTAACACAATGAAATACAGATGGATGACAAATTAAAGGACAAAACCAACATTAAGTGTCTCAGTAAGGTGTTGGGCCACCATGTGCCACCAGAACAACTTCAACACTCAAGTCTCTTAACTTTTCTGGAGGGATGAACACCATTCTTCAAAAAGATATTCCCTCATTTGGTGTTTTGATGGTGGAGAGTGTTAAATTGGGTTGACATCTGGTGACTGTGAAGGCCATAGCATATGATTCACATCATTTTCATACTCATCAAAGCATTCACTGACCCCTCGTGCCCTGTGAGTTGGGGCATTGTCATCCTGGAAGAGACCACTCCCATCAGGATAGAAATGTTTTATCATAGGATAAAGATGATCAGTCAGAATAACTTTGTATTGATTTGCAGTGACCCTTCCCTTTAAGGGGACATGTGGACCCAAACCATGCCAGCAAAATGCCCCTCAAAGCATAACAGAGCCACCAGATCCCCTCACTGTAGGGGTCAAGCATTCAGACCTGTAGCGGTTTTTCCTTTAATTTGTCACCCGGCAGTAGGAAACACAGACATTGCCATTGGAAAGACCTTTACTTTTTACTGATCAGTTTGACACATATTAAGCTATTATCATGACTGTATGCAGAGTGAATCATTGACTTGATTTAGTTTCACCAGTGCAGCTTGTGGGAGTGGTCTGGTGCATAGCGACACTTATAAGCAGCTGCAGCAGATACAATCTGAACTCTGCATCTTCACTTCAGCTGCAGCATCTACTTGAACCTAAACATGACCAGCAACTTAAGTAAGTCATAATACTACTGTATCCATGTTTTACATACTACCATTATTTGATGGTGGTATAACAGTGATCACTGCTGAATCTAATTTTATGTAGTGTACTATTGTAGCTCCAATACACTAATACTTCTATAGACTTATACTGGATAGAACTGCAAAGACATTAAGACATTTATTAGTTTGTATTTCTGACCTAACCTCTAGTTCCTTGATTATAATCAGACTGAAAATTCTGGAGTACTTTTAGTTAGTTCAGTTAAAATAATTCTAACTATCAATTTCTTAGTCACTAGGAAAATTTATAGATGTGTGGCATTTTTCAGTCATATGACTGCCATTTGAGCTCTATGGAATCTGAGGAAACGTTAATATTTTTTGGTATTGTCATGCTGTTTATGCCTTTTGGAGTGAGGTTAAAAAGATGCTCTCAGCTTAACTTTTTCTCTGCTGTATTGGCTGATGTAACAGAAACTTACAATACTGTAACCGGTTAGTAAATATGGATGTTTACAAGACAACTCCACAAGGCATCTTTAAAGTAAAGCAGACCATAAGGTGGCAAATACCATTTTTTACTGATCATGTAAAACGTTTATAAACGTTGCAGTTAGTATCTATTATAGTTGTGCTAACTAATAATATGACATAAAATATGGATATGAACATTATAAGTGTGCTCTCAATGACTCACTGAAAAAAATGTAGAAGAAAAATAGAAACAAACTTCCGTTTTTACATTTACGACTACAAATTGCATCTAACCTTTGCTGTTTTTGTAATCAAAAGTTGCATCTGACCACATATAACCACTAGTAATGGCTGGTCCAATGTCTCTGGGTCATTTTGAGTCAGTTACAGCCTTTCTGTATCCACTTTCACATTAAAGAGGACAGATTGAAGTCAGCCATGGTCTAAGCCTTCCATGCAAATCGTAGTACTGACCCAGATTTAGTCAAAAGCAATCGATAGCAGAGTTTGTGAGCTTTGATTAGAGGCCTGAAGCATCCAAATCAACCAATGGTTTCCGGAGATATTATTTCTCAGGTTAGCTGAGATCGTTACTCAGATTACATTAGGATTACATAACATTTGATGTAATTACAAATAGCTAATTCAGAATTTTTTCTCCACTAAAACTTCTCTAACTTTGCACTGCTTCACTTTGTTAGAATAATTTTTGGGACAAGTAATGTTCAGATGTCATTTTATGGTTTGCTAGAGGTTTTGGGCTGCAACTGCATAATTTCAAAGGGGATATTTATATAATAATACTGTTAAGTTTTTTTTAGGCTCAAATGAAATCTTTCATTTATGCTATGTTCCATCTTCATTTACTCTGACCCAGTAACATCTATACTGATGATTACACCTCTGCAGAAATCTCATAAGTGTTACCTTTATTATGATATAGAAAGTGTTCATATAAACCTTGTAGTTGCAGGGATATACTGTATTCATTATGAGTATGCCATTAACAAGCAGGGGTCTGAGCCAGAGGCCTGGGGCTTAAGAGGTTAAAAACACATTTTGTAACATTAGTTTTCTACCTGGGTGCCATTTAATAGTAGAATTATATGTCATATCTAATACATGACAAAATTTGATGAGGAAACTAATTTTGAGTTTTATTAGAGACGTTATTTCTTGATGGGGACTGACAGTATGTGTAACTTAGCTTTATGGTTTACACAATCAAACCTAAAAATACTACGATAACTCACTACTACACTATATTCTTAGTGTAGATACATTACACCTCTCCAAAATTACACAAAATTGACAACCATGATTTTAAAAAAACACAAAATGTACCTGCAAAATGACAAATAACTTAAGATTCATAGTGTATAAAAATGGAATTATAAAGTATTTATATGAACTAACTTCACCCACTGCACCTAAGATAGATCATTATGAATTTGTGCACTTTCTTTTTAAGAGTGTAAGGTACTGTGCACAACAATATGCATTCAGTTACTGCTCTTGGGAAAAGTACCCATTACTTTTGAAATGAGAAACAGAGAGTTGCAGGAATATTTTGCCAACAATGTGTGAGATAATACATTCTTATTCACAGGCTGAAAACCGTAGAAAACCTGATGTTGATGCAGTTTACGAAAGCTTTGGAATACCTAGAATACCATTCTCATGTAATGTTATTTATTCTTCCATACAGTACACAATAATGAGGTGATGAGGATAGTGATGGTGGGAAAGACTGGAATTGGAAAGAGTGCCACTGGAAACAGCATCCTGGGAAAAAAGTGCTTTGAATCAAAATGCAGTGCTCAGTCTATGACTGAATACTGTTCTAAGGTCACTGCTGTTGTGCACGGACAACAGGTTGCTGTTATCGACACCCCCGGCCTGTGCGACACCAGATACGACAAGGATAAAACAACTAAAGACATAAGCCAGTGCATCTCTTATGCTGCTCCTGGACCCCATGTCTTCCTGGTGGTCATCAGGATAGGAAGATTCACAGAGGAGGAAATGAATACAGTGCAGAGGATTCAAGAAATCTTTGGCCAAGCTGCAGACAAATACAGCATGGTGCTCTTCACTCGTGGTGATGACCTTGACGATACTATTGAAAAGTTCTTGGATGAAAGTCCAGACCTGCAGGAACTCGTAGCCAGATGTAACGGCCAGTACCATGTCTTCAATAACAAGGTGAAGGATGACGCCCAGGTCACCGAGCTGCTCCAGAAGATCAGAAATATAGTCCAGAAGAACGGAGGAAGCCACTACACCAACGAGATGTTCCAAGAGGCCGAGAGGGCAGTCGAGGCAGAGAAACAACGGATCCTCAAAGAGAAAGAAGAACAAATACGCAGAGAACAAGAGGAACTGGAGAAAAAACAACAGGAAAAACTTGAAAAAGAGATTAAGAAAATGCGTGCCATATTTGAGGCTGAGAGAGAGAGGGAGAGGAAACAGAGAGAGGAGGAGAGGAAGAGAGAGAGGGAGGAGATGGAAGAGCAGAGGAAGAGGGAGAAGGAGGAGATGGAAGTGCAGAGGAAGAGAGAGAAGGAGGAGATGGAAGAGCAGAGGAAGAAGGAGAGGGAGGAGTGGAGGAGGAAGGAGGAGGAGATGGAAGTGCAGAGGAAGAGGGAGAGTAAACAGAGAGAGGAGGAGAGGAAGAGAGAGAGGGAGGAGAGGAAGAGAGAGAGGGAGGAGATGGAAGTGCAGAGGAAGAGGGAGAGTAAACAGAGAGAGGAGGAGAGGAAGAGGGATAAGGAGGAGAGGGAGGCAGAGAAAAAGAGAGAAAAAGAAGAGAAAGAAAGGGAGATGAAGAAGATAAAAGAATTAGAGGAAAAGCTTGAAAGACAAAACAAAGAGGAAAGAGAAAGGTTGCAGCAAAAGCATGAAGCTGAGGCCAGAGAGGAAGCTGAGAAGTCTAATCCACTGTATCATTTGAATAAAATTGGTCACCATGTTGTAGGGTTTTTTAAGAGCTTATTCTAATTTGGAGTGGTCCCATATTCAGGCAGTTAATCTAAAGAAAAACTCCTGAAGCCCTTACACACTCATTTATCTATATGAATGATTAAGCTCATTGTATTTGTTGAGGTAGAGCTCTACTGTAGATTAGTAAGGCTTAGTCACTCATCATATCATGGTTGTACGTCTTCTTTCTCTCTTCACATATATTTTTGAAAATGGCCTTAAGAGATATTTAGTGTGCGTTAACATTTGACAGTATTAAATGCTGTCATTTAAGTGTGTCTTTACATTTATATTCTCATTTAACCACCGTACTTGTTGTGTTTTGTTCTGCAGAGATATCCATGAATAGAAAACGTTCTCACACTCCTCTGATGGATGATTACTTTTGATGTGGCGCCACTTAGTGGGTGTAGAATTAATATTTCCATCAGAATCTATTCATTTCTTCTCTGTGGTCACTCTGGTTCACTGGTTTGTATTATAACTTGTCTTTGATTTAGTTTTAATTTTGTTTGTCATCAAAGCATTTATTTCATGAATGTATGTTATGATTTATACCACTCAAGAACAAAGATGTGATTCTGTACCAACTGAACTAAAAATAAAAGTGTCATATTAAGACTAAACCCAATAAAAAGATGGAAATCCTGACATGTTTCACTGTTCAATCAAGAGTTCAAAGGTCACAGTCAATGCTTTTTCAGGAACTTACACTGAACTAGATTTGGATACCCTGAAACAGTCCAATTCATTTTTAATGGCTGAAGAGCAGGAAATAATAAACTGATTTAATCTAAAATGTTTTTAAAAGTGCAGCTTTCTTCTCCTCACAAACTCCCTGTAGGGAGTATAAAAGTGGCGAAATGTTTGTTCCAAACATGGATATGCACATGCATTTCATGGGACCGTGGCTTGGTATTAAAAAAATGTTTCCTTCACTCCTGTTCAGTGTCCCTACTCTTCATCCTGAGATTGATACACTGCTTTATATGAAAAAGTATTTCTTTACACACACACACACACACACACACACACACACACACACACACACACACACACACACACACACACGCATATGCACGTCATTTATGTTTTTTTAACTATTGCCATGCATTTAAAACTATCAAAAGATGTTTGTTCTAGGATGCAAGCCAAGGAAGAAGTGACGTATTTATGGTCACCATGTGGCCATGTATAAATTACTTTATAGTTTTGCTCATCACTCCTGAACTGTGAGGTACAAAAGAAAAATTATATCCATTAATGGGGCCAAAGTGAAACTGGAACTTCTTGGTTGTTCCAGAAATAAGAAAAAATAAATAAATACAGTAGATGTAGACGTTAATGTTGTCACAACACAACTAAAATCAAAGCCTTGGAACATGACCTCTGTCAACAACATGTAGTGTGGACGTCCAGTCTGAGTAGTACTGTGTAGAGACAGAAGACTTTTTTCCCTCTTTTTCTATTTTTTAAACTTTGGACTTCATTCCACGATGACCCATCAAGGAGGAATATGAATATAGTTACACATGAAAAAACAAAAGAAACAGACCTAAAGTAAAATACCAGAAGAGGATTGGTCTACGAGATCAAATGCTTTTTTGTAATCAACAAAAGCACACATTCTTTTCCTCTGGTGAAGGTAAAAATCAACCAAAGACTTTGAAAAGATGCGCTATCGTTGAATAGTGCTGCCTACATCCATCCTGCTCTTCTCCCAGAATTCTGCACCTTTCTGTTTACACAAACAGCCTGCCGTTTATTGTAGCAGGGACGAGGTCACCAGGATAGATAGGCTACAGCTATGGAAATAGATTATTATTTACTTTTTAGGTGTTTGTTTATTTATTCTTATTTTTCCACATAGTTCTGGTTTATTATGAGGCACTGGCTATTTTTCTTGGATTAGCTGAAACACAATTTAAGGAGTAATAATCAGAAAATGATCATGAACACGTTAAATTTAAATTCATTTATTAAATTCAAATGCATTCTATGATTACATGTCGTTTGTCTAATACATCATAAGCAGTGATTTAGAACTGTGGTTAATAGGGTGTGCCTGAATACTAATACGTTATTCGGCAAAGCACATACAGTGGGTTTTTTATGAACATTTATTTCGTACAAATATTTACTTGTTTTCGAGTGAGAAAAAAAAGTTAATTACCAGCACGCAAGTCAGTTAAATCGCTATCTCAGACTCTCTCCTCTGCTCTGCTGTTACGTCTATCGGCAGGTCTCAACGAGGGGAGTCACATCCACCTGCTAGATGACCACATTTCATTATTTGGACATCACTCCCGGTGCTCTCCAGAGATAAAGCTGAGCTACTGACACACGCTAAGTGCTCCCAAGGGACTCTCCATAACCTGTTGTTCTTTCCACAAAGTAAGGTTGTAGAAAATAGGCAATAAATGACACGTACAAAGCAAGAATCGCCTTTGAAGTTCTTCTCTACATGTTACACACTGTGCTGTCTCTGTGTTATGGGTGTATAAATAAGTAAAGGTCTGTCTGCGCGTCTGTGATACACTCTGTTTTAGTTCAGTAGTCAGCGCAGTCATCTATGATCTGGGAGACTCCAGTTGGAGACCCGATGTGGGGACCTCCTTCGTAAGGTAGTTTATTCATAAACACTTATTGTAACACTAAAATTAAAAGTGTGATATAATCAAAAACAGGATTTTTACACCTATTTCCTCTTTTATTTGAATAAAAATACAAATATAAATAATTTTGCTGCCTCAACAAATATAGATACAAATACAAATACTGGGCTCATAGAGCATGTGCACCAGAGACTTCCACTGGCTGAGTTGGCTCACTCCCAGTTTAGCCTTGCACTAACATTAGTATTTAAGTATTTACTCTCACTGCAAGAAGGAGGAGACAAAAGCTCCACACTGCACCATTAAATACCATATAAAAATATAATATAGAGTAAAATAAAAACAAAACTGAGAACAGAGACAAAGGTTATCACTATAACTCTATTATGTATTGAATTTACACTGTACAATAACAGTAATATACTGTAATATAGAATATATAATTGTGCAAATCAAGTAGAAAAGCTGTTGGTTGGATTAGAGTCTGTCCTCCTAAGAAAAACAACACAATAGATCATAATGTCAGTTGCCCAAAAACAACATTTTTGAGTAAAAGATGCCATCTAGTGGCCGTAGTAGTTTTGACCCGGAGCAGTGATGAAGTTCAAATGATGTCAACATATATCAACAAATTTCTCTCATTGGGAGGAAGAAAGATGGTGAGAGGTATTAACCCAACAGTGGAACGCTTTCGTTTCCCGTTTCTAACCACAAGTTGGGACAGTTTTTAAAATAACGTAACTACAATCTTCCCCTAACCTTAACCCCATGGTTATTATTGTAGCCATGACAACAAAGGTCACCTAATTTTAAGGACTTAGTAACTTTAAAGGCCCCCTCCACTCAAAAATGTTTTTCTTCTTGTTCCTACACTTGCATGTTTGAGCTTCACTGTGCAGAATGATGTATTTCCAGAGTTTGACACTAGAAGAATGTTTTGACTTTCATCTGCTGAAAGAGAAAAGTTTCTGTGTGCTCATTGAAAGTCTGATTATAAGGAGCGGGCCTATGTGCAGGATTTGTGATACCACGACTAGTTTGGAAGCCAGTCCTGGTCCAATATTTAATTTATACAAGTGTGATGTGGAAACTTGAAGCCTCCAGTACACAAACACTGAGAGGACTTTACAGTGAAGTAGGAGACATCTTGTGTCCAGCAGTTACTTGTGAAATGAAATATATTTGCATATTCATTTACTCTGGATTTTTCATTGAGTGAGAAGGAGGAGATGTTATTTATTTTAATGTGGTAACTGAACATTTTTTAGTGGAAAAAAAACGTGTCAGACACAAATTATTATTCCAAGCAGAGGATTTTTGTATGTTCTAAAACATGTCTGGATGGGATCTTTAACAATGCAGTGTGATTAATACACTTGTTCTTTTATTTAATGTAACATTTTGAATGCAGGATTTTTACTTGTGACAAAGTACTTCTACACGGTGGTATTGCTACTTTTATTTAAGTAAAATATCTTTTATTTATCTAAAATACTTTCACTACTGACAAAACTGCTTGTACAAAACATGAAAGCATGTTGCAACTTTGTTAAGAAAATGAATATGAATAAAGTTCATTTTTATTATAAAAAAAAAAAAAACATTATTTAAGAACTGCATTTTCTTGAATTATTTTTTGTTTTATATTTTTATTCTGTGTTGCAAACACATTTTGAAAGTCTTGTTGAACTACTTTATAGTATGTTAATCTGGCATTTTATATCTTTGTAACACACTTTGTAACCTGACAAGTGCTATATATATATATATATATATATATATATATATATATATATTTTTTTTTTTTTTTTTTTTTTTTTTTTAAATATAAAATAACAAATAACTTTGAATGCCTTGTGAGGCACTTTGCAACATTTGTTTTAAAAAATTCCCTATAAATAAAGATTGTGACTCGTGGAACACATATGCTCTTTTTTTCTTTTTGTGAAAATCTGCTCCAGGAGTTAAATTTGCTGATAAGACAGCAGCTAAACTTGTTTGTTCTAGCAACACTTTTGGTTGTCAAGACCATTTTGTTGAGTTGACTTCTTCTTCGTCTCATTTCATCAAAAGAAGATGTACAAATATGGAATAAAGTCCAGCTCCTGTGTGCTCAGGAGGCTGAAGAGGAGGAGAGAGGAAGAGTCAATAACAGTTTTTCAAACAACAAGGGAAGAATTAAAAGACATAGTTGGACAAGACATATCAAGGTGAGAATTATGCTTTTGTAAAGATGGAAAAAATATGAAGACTAACCCCTGCATCTCTATTTAAACCACTGGTTCACATTTTTTAACTCTTACATATTGTTCATATTCTGACCCTGCACAGAATCCCCTCATAATTAGTCTCTATACCAAACGTCTGAACCACAAATCTATTATTCTTTCACACATATCAGTCACCAACAAATGGCTGATCAGTCCTTAATGAAGCTTTTAGAGAGCAGCATTCTTTATGTGTTTATGGAGAAAAAACATTTACAATCACACTACATTTTGGTTCTTCGTTACCTAAACGGGAGAACATATCAACTGTCATGTTTTTAATGAATGTTATTGTATGAATGCAACAGCGTTATTTAATGTTGATTTTGAATTTTTGTATAAATAAGGGTCAAATGTAACCTGGAATGCTTTGTGTTTATGTTCAGTAAAAAAAAATGTGCATCAGATGCACAAAGATAAAAAGGTTTCTGAGTCACTTTAGGAAAACTCATAACATTTCAGGCTAAAATAAAAGGGTGTTTTTACTGCTCTCAAATGAAAAATGGGTCAAATGTGACCTGAACAGTATGTAAGGGCTGAAGGACGTGTTCACAGTTTTTTAAGTCAGCCTTAAAACAACAGTCAGGTGTCAAATGAACATTGAAATATGTCTTTCTTCTTCCTCCTGTTCATACTGGCCATTAGAAGATCCCTTCATAATGCTTTCAATGTAAGTGATGGATGCATTTAAATTCCCTTTTATCTGAAGCTAATATGAAGCCTCAGTCGTCCAAATGAGTCAAATCAAGTAGATATCTTTCAACGTTACAGTCTTTTTAGTGCCAAAGTTCCTCTTTTTGTTACTATACTTCCACCACAGCTCAACAGGGAAACACTGTCTGAGTAAACACAAAGAGGGAATTTGATGCTAAAAAGACTGTAAATGTGGCAGATATCTACTTGATATGACTAACTCAGACTGCTGAAGCCTCATATAAGCTTCAGATCAACTTTTAAATGCACAAAATGACTGTTTGGACACACTGTGGATTTTGGCCCACATCACTTACATTGAAAGCATATTTGAAGGGAATCTTTTAATAGTCAATATGAACAGGAATGATTACAGCGAGGAGGACCTCTCTCAGAGTTCATATGGCTGTTGCTTTAAGACAGATAACAAGGTTTTTAGTCTGCTGGCTCAGAGTAAATCCTAGAGAATTACATTTTGTGACCAGTTCCTTCTCTGAGCCTTAGATACTAAAACTAAAATTTCATGCTAAACAAAGGTTGTCATTTATGTGCTAACATGTCTTTATGGAAAGAGATATGCAGGAAAAACATTAAGAGATCTCAAACAAAGAATAGTGGAACATAAAAGTACCATGAGATGCAAAAAAATTGCAGCACATTTAATCGAAATGAATCATCCGGCCTCTCCTCCTTTAACCTGTGGGAACTGAGAAAGTATGTTTGTCAAAGAGAGGGGGAGATTTGGAGACGTTCATCCTGAAGAGGGAGGTGTTTACTGTTTACTGGATTATATTTGTTTTCAAATAAAAATATATTTTGTTCTTAGATAAACTTGAGATTCCGTTGTTACTATTCATACAATGGGTGTAATAGCCGTTGTCAGTGTGTTTGAAAATCCTTAAAAACTTTCAAAATGCTTTAAGATCCTAAATCTTCAGTCATTTTAAATTGAAAAGCAATGTGAAAGTTCAGTGAATGTCAACAACCTCGGCCAGTTTAGGTTTACAACTGAGGAAAATGCATCAGGCCAATAACAAATTTTTGTGTAAAATGTTGTGTCTTCCTCAGTGTAAAAAGACTGTTCTGGTTAAAAGGAAGTGACTGAAATCATGTTTATTTCTTTAGCACTTCAGTGCAGTTAGTTTCAAAGAGGCTTACAGCAATATCATGATGCTATTGATGTTCAAACAAGTTCACACACTTCCACCCCTCAAATTCATCATCATCATCATCATATTGTGGGTGTAGATAAAGCTATACACTGTCCAAAACACAGAGGGGGAGGGATACATTAAATTGGGCATCTTCAGCTTCCTGATTGATCAGACAGACAGAGGCAGTTCTCCTGCAGTTTAATGGTTTTTCTCCATCAGAATCAAATCCAGTATGAATATCCACCATGCTTTCGTCTTCTGCTTCTTATCAGTTGAGGACTGATTACTGCACTGTCACAAATCTTTGAAGTGTTGATCCTGACTGTTCTGTTGCTTCTTGTTTAAATATCTGATTGTTTTCTGATGTTCTGTGTCACTATGCTGCAGGGGGAAAAACAAGGAAAAAAAGAAACATGATCATTGTAGTTTGTGCTTCACAGATTTGAACATAGGGGGGCAGTCTTACAACAGAAACATGAGGGCGACTTACATCAGGCCTTCACCTTTTGGATCCAGATTCATGTGTACTGTCTTTGTCTCCATGATAAAATACTTGACCCAGTTTTCCACCAATGATGAATGTGCAAACTCCACTTCTCCAGCTGTAGATGCATCCAGCAGGAATCAGGACAAAATCTACTGTAACCTCTAATCTTTTATTTTTTTGCAGTGAAAATTTTTAAATTTCATCTTTTACTTAAATGTATTTTGCAAAAATATACTTTGAACTTATGTTATTAAAATATTTTAATTATATTAAATGATGGTAAAACAACAGGATAAAAAAGTTATTATTATAGGTGCAAAAGCAAAGAGAAAGGAAATTGCAGCCCAACTCAGTTCCTTTTCACTTGAGAGCAAATAACATGCCAGAAATCTTGGTGTTATCATAGATAATAATCTTAACTTTCACTATACTATCAATAATACCACACGATCAGCTTTCTATCACCTCAAAAATATCTCAAAAATCAGAGGCTTTCTGTCTAATTCAGACGATGAAAAGCTAGTACATGTATTTGTCACAAGCAGACTCAACTATTGCAAAGGTCTCTTTTCTGGATGCCCCCAAAAAACTGTTAAGAGACTGCAGAATGCTGCTGTACATATTTAAACCAGGACTAAGAAAAGCACACACATCACACCTGTTCTTAAATCCTTGCATTGGCTCCCAGTAGATGCTAGAATAGACTTTAAAATCCTCCTATTTGTCTACAAGGTGCTGAATGGCCCTGCTGCAAATTATATTAAAGCATAATATTTGAATCTTAAAAAACGTAATGATGTAAAATGCAGATAAATTATGCAAAAATAAATGATACATGTAAGATGTGATATTAACATGACATCTTAGACACATCTAAAGTCATGTTTTAACAGGTTTTCAGTTCATTTGAGTCATGTTTTTATCAACATTATAAGGAAACGTATCAGGCAGGTTGCAAAATTTGTAAAATATTCACTGACAATGTACTGACATTTGTTTTCCCTACACTATCTGCTTGTAGTAACTAAAGTATGATTGAACTTTTGGTTATGGTTACGCACTTGCAGCACTTGGTTAAGATCAGGGAAAGATCCTGGTCTATAGGTTCAATACTGAACAAGACAAAGAGTCAACATCCCTGCTAGTGATTCTGTCTGACTGTACTTAGAGGAAAAGTTAAAGGATAAAGCTCATCCTACTCTACGTTTTTCCTATACTCAAAAAATCCCATGAAAAGACCAAATCAATAATCAATCAATTCTACTAAGTGCTATGCCTATGACTCCATGATCTCTATACCACAGAACTGCATTGTTGTCCAAAGACTATTAAAAACACATCAGTGAGTCACAGCGTGTTCCTTCATCACCACAAATATGGGCACTGTAGTTTATTTGAATCAATCCCAGACACATCGTCCTGCTACTGTTATTACTCACTGCTACCACAGCATTGTTGGTTTGGTCTATTTATGGGATTTGTTGAAAATAATTAAGAATAACATCAGCCTTACACTTTAAGGGATCATCCAAGTTGTGACAATTCATCCTGTAGGTCACATGATTGTGTGCACCAAATTCCACGAGATATTTCACTCCAAACCTTTCATGTGAAATTCATGCTGGCACAAGAGGAAATGACAGGGGAGCACCAAAATCAGTGGGATTCATCGTCTAGACACAACGAAAGTCTGAACAAAATTTCATATCAATGTTTCCAATAGTTGTTGAGATATTTCAGTCTGGACTGACAGACTGACATCACCAGAGCCACGGCACTACCAAAAAACTCAGTCACGAGACGCAATATGTTTACTTTATTAACATTTCACCAAAGCCACAATCTTACTGATGTAAACCAAAGTGTCTCTGTAGCCTAAAACTTTAACCACACTTGTGTGGTGGAAAAATCTTCAAATGGGCCAATAAATCTTCAGGTCGCCCACAACTTAGCATTAAACTCAAAACTTATAAGAGAAAGACTAAAAAAAAATACACTTGAAGCTGGTAGAGTTCAGTGTGAAAAGGTTTACTGTGCATAAAGAGCAATACAAAGCAAAACGAGGCCTTTATCCTGGGATAAAAAACCTAATGCAAAATCATAAAACATGATATTATATACCCTTCATAACCCCTCATACTGTGTAGCTTATTTTTTAGACTCCACCTTGTTTTTTTCAATCATATTCAACCATTTGGTCATTATTGCTGAGTTCATGAGCGACCTTGACGCTTTGGTGATAATACAAGTATGATTTATGTTGGAAATAATACTGTCTCAGCATCTTTCGCCTTTTTCTCAAAATAAAAACGACCTGGCGACCTTAAATCATCTCACACAGAAAACCAAAATGCTACACCACAAATTAGCCTTCTTGCTAACTCTCTGGGAACTTTCTCTTATTGACAAAATGTTATCTTTGCACACTCACTGGCACATCCGTTTGATCATGGGAAGGCATTTTCCATCACACTTGGATCTCAGAATGCAAATCTTGGTCTCCAGTGTCGGAGTCCTACTTTGTGTGATCATGATCCACCCCGACCACCTTCCTATGACTTCCACAGAGAATAAAAACATAGCACTTTTTTTTACAAGAAAAATTTATAGTATATAAATGTAATTTCTAGGAGCCAGAGTTGCTTCATTTCATCAAAACAATGTCAGTCAAATTTGAGACTTTTGATTCATATCTTATATTGCACTGTAACTTTCATTCTCCTGTTTTATCTGTCTTATTCTAATTTAGCTTATATTTATTTCCAATTTAATACTTTTTTAACTGTATTTAAATGCCTTTTTATATTGCCTTGTGTTGCTTTTAGTAAATGTCTAACTTCACTTGACTGTTTTTTAAAACAGACTGACAGCCACAATTACCTACCGAATTATACAGAATGTCATTTACTACAGAACGGTTTTATCCTTC
Organism: Thunnus albacares; assembly: GCF_914725855.1. Lineage (NCBI taxonomy): Eukaryota > Metazoa > Chordata > Actinopteri > Scombriformes > Scombridae > Thunnus > Thunnus albacares. The sequence goes on along the minus strand of NC_058110.1, from coordinate 30,545,862 downwards.
CCATTTCAACTTCACACAGCACACACACGTGTTGTCACTATCACCGATTTAGGAAGTAATCTGCTCAACCATCACAAAACTCCTTCAAAAACAGAAACTCATCATAGCAGGACTGAAGTCCTTCAACAATAATAACATTGTGAAAAAAAACTACTCAACTGAAACCAATATTCCAATATTTGTGTAATACGGCTGATAAATTAACAGAAACATTGGATTGAAATGAGTAATTTAACACAAAAAACACATGTAATGTTGGGTACCAGGACCCAGTGAAAAAGGAGAGGAGCAACTTTTTATAAAGTCATAAAGTGGGATATTTTGGTAATTAATTTCTAAACAATAACATTTTCTCAAAATTTCACTTTTGAAACATGACTTTACAATGTAATTCTCTTTTCTCCAAAGGTTACATTTTCTGTCTTAAACAATATAGTTTTTTTAATACAAGGAAAATATACTGATTTATGACTGAAACCAAGTTTACATTTTGTATTTAAATATATACATTTTAATATTTTATGAGAAAAAACAGAGGCCACAAGAAAAACATGTGCACTGCATAAAAAATACTTTATCAATAGCAAAGTTGTATTAAATGAATTTGTGTTTTGTTCAGTTTTTGCTTGTTTTTTTATTTTTCTTTCATTGTTGTTACCATCAAACTCCCTCCTCCTCCTTGACCTGCCTTTGTTTTAAAGTTGATATTTTGGGCAGATTGTTTCATGAGTTTTCAACACTTTTGAAAGGAATGTGGTGATAATAATATAAAATATAACTGACAATGGTATAAAATAAAAAATGTAATGAAATAAAAGTGTCTCAACCTAGTTTGTATATTTCAGAGGAAGAATAGAGTGTAATCAGCAGTTTTAACTTTTTCTTTCTGTTCAACAAGGTAGAGACGTGTGACTCAAATCGAAACTTTCCACTTCAGGAAACAACTTTCAGAGCAAGTTATAAAAACAGGAAGGCCAACAGGAATCCTGATTCCAGACAGGTACCGACCATCCCTGTGGGACTTTTGGCGCCTGTTCTACTTGCATTTAAGTCATGTTGAAGTGTTTAAACAAACATACAGACATATGGAAATGTGTGTATTACTGTCATACAGTGTAGGAGAAAAGAAAAGTTCTGCTTAAATTGAAACTTATAAATGTGTGATGTGAAAACTTAAAGCCTCCAGTGCACAAACACTGAGAATGGACTTCACAGTGAAGTAGGGGACATCTTCCATCCCTCGTCCAGGCGAGGTATTATTATTTAACGTAATGTGTTACTTGTACAAATTCCTGATTGGGTTTCAATTTGAGTTGTGGTAGAGTGAGGCTTCAAGCCAAATGCAGCTCTCTCTTACTTTGTCTTGTTCCTTCTATTCCAACAATGACACCTTTTTAGTAGCATTTGAAGTTTTCTGCATTATAAATAAAACATGACATTTTAAACCTCCACTGAGATATATTTCTTTTCTCCAGTATTTATGTGTGTCTATGTTCTGTGTCTACTGCTTTTAAATAATGGAGAGTGAACATATTAATATGTTAGAACCACATATACCAGCTTTTATCATATTGAGCAAAGTGCACAAATAAAGACTGTACTTTTACTTGTCAGAGGCCAACATGTCCACCATGATTGTTCCATTTCCTGCCAACAACTTCCTGTTCCACCCACTGAAACCTCATACTCAAGTGATGTTTATCTCTCTGAACACTTCCTACTGCAACATGTACACTATAAAGAACAACATCACAGCGTATATGAACCACACCACCAAGCCCTTATGTCTGTGTGTAGAACTGATTATTAATTACAAATATACAACCACCTCCCTCAGTATGGCCTCACTGCAATTAACCAGAAAAGAGGACAAAACTCAGACAATGAAGCAAAACTGACAGATCATAACATGGATTGGGGGCTCATCCGTTTTTCCTCATATTTAGTCTCATTGGATTAGTTGTTACAGGTAATGTATGTGCTATTTCTGATTAACAGTTTTTTTCTTTGTTGTGTGGGCAATGTTGAGTATTTGTTTTAATGAAAAAATATCTTTCTATGTAGATAAGAAAAAGAATGAAAAGCACGTGACATTTTGTTATTTGAAGTCAGTTGAGACTGATGAGAATGTTGTTTTTCATGACAATTCATCTAATGTTAGTTGAGAGATATGACAAAAGCATACCAAACTAAAAAAACCATGTCAACCTTTTGTTGGCACAATGGGGCAGATTGTTTCATGATTTTTCAACACATTTGAAAGGAATGTGGTGATAATAATATAAAATATAACTGACAATGGTATAAAATAAAACATGTAATGAAATAAAAGAGTCTCAACCTGGTTTGTATATGTCAGAGGAAGAATAAAATGTTATTAGAAGTTTTTACTTGACCTCTTCAATGACCTCTTCAGTGAACAACTTTCAGAACAGGTTATAATAAACAGGGAGGCAAACAGGAATCTTAATTTCAGAAACAGGTACCATATTTCTTTGGGAATTAGACATTCAGACATTGATGCCCCCCATAGAATGAATTGTAACTTTGTTGATCCCTTAACCGTATGGCTAAATACCTGCAAAACAAATGACATCCCCATCAGCCTCAGCTGTACTAAATTAGCAAATGTTAGCATTCTAAAACACTAAACTTAGATGGTGAACTTGGTAAGCATTATATTGCTAAAGATTAGCATGTTAACATGCTGACATTATCATTTAGCTCAATGTCCCTGAGTACAGACTCACAGAGTGCGTGAGCAGCATGGCTGTAGACTCTTTTAGTCTTGTTTTAATCTCACCAGAACCATCTTTTTTATTATTTAACGTAATGTGTTACTTGTGCAAATTCCTGACAAACTAAGTCTCTAGTTTATAATAAAGTCAGTATAACAGTAGAAAATCTGCATCTTTGAACGTTAAACTATGTGGTGAGGAAATCCCACTTTTTCTGTGACACTCTGGTCTTTGTTCTTACAGTTGGTTTCATACTTTCAGTTTTTACTTTGCACTCGCACACACTCACACTCACACACACACTGGCTGGGGGACAGTTTCATATATATGCCACCTCAGTAAAAGTTCTCCAGCAGAATATATCAGTAATTGAACTTTTTGAGGCTCAACAGTCAGCCTTCAGCCTTATGCTCACAATGAGGTTGCTGATGTTAAAGCTGAGGTGAAAGGGTCCAATGTAGGATTCGCAGCCTCTGGGTCGTCTGACAGTGCCAGAGTGTTTGCCAAAGCAGAGCTGGTCAGAGCTTCAGCCTCTAAAGGTCCGGCACAGGCTAAAGTCGCTCTGGCAGCAGACACCGGCTATGAAATTAGCCCGACTCAAGTAGAGGCAAAGGTTCTGGGCCTAGGCATTATTGCCCATGTGAGCATTGAAGTTCCCCAGCAGAACTGTGGACTCACCAGACCACACCCCATCCAGTAGCCGCAAGGAGGTGACCCTCTCATTCCGCGGTGAGAACGCCAACACTGTGGTGCTCAGCTGGGGACTCGTGAGTATCCCCACCCCTGCCCAGCAGCAGGAGTTTGGTTCCAGAGCTGGTGCTGTGCATAGAGGTGAGCCCAACTATATCTAGTTGGTCCCTCCTTCCATACCAGTGAGATGATGTTCCACGTCCCTAGAACCAGTTTTCAATGTTTAACAAACTGATTATTTTAACCCAACCCATCATCTTTCCCTAAACCTTACCAGACCTTGACCATAGTGTTGTCACATCATAAAACATCACTATATTAACAGTGATGTGTAACGGTTCTGGAAAGAACAGACAATGTAAAGAACTTGAAATGGGTGTGCTGTGCAGAATAGTGAAATATTACTTGTATCTTGTCTTTGTCTTTTGCTTTAATGTTGCAAATCTGACTCACAGATGTGGATGATGGAGGTTTTTTATTTCATTAATACAATTATCCTGCTTATATAATGCAAATGATATTTAAAAAAAAGAATTTGCAATAGATCTATACAGTATATTTCCATTACTGCAGTTATTTTTACTCCACTCAAGACGGTTTATTATCAGTCCTAATCTGCTGGTTACATTTCCTTTTTCTTTCAGATTGCACCAGTTGGCCTGAAGATGTCAGGTAGGCAAACACCATCTAGAGGAATAATGTCCTGCAGCAGTTAATATTTTCCTCAAATAAAAATTGTATATTGAGGATGTCCTAGGAGACAGTTTACCTTTTTCATAAACTTTTAGTAAATTTCTAACTTCAGTGACTGAATGTGAAACTAAAAGCTGTCAGATGAAACAAAAATACCTGATTTTGTGTTTTATCTAACAAAGTATGTGGAGCGTTAAAGTAACTTTGTGTTATACAAACCACATGTGTAGTGCACACTATAAAAAGCCTAAATGTTTATGGAGTAATTGTGATTTTGACATGTTTCATAGGAATTTTATGAATTTTAAAAGAAAATTAAAGCTGCAAGCAGCGATGAACAGACCCTCGCACCTCACAGGCTTCAAAGGGAGCAGCAGCCATGGAATCACTACTGGAGGTCGGTTGACATGGCTTTTTTGAACATCCTAAGACCCTCAAAAATGCAATGGTGTGGGGAAATAATATTGGTCCCTGGCACTTTCATGCTCGGGCCCTAATAAGGTGTTTCACTGTGTTTCCAATGAGAGGCTTGACTTATTTATTAATTGGGACCATAAACAGTGTTAAACATAAATGTTATCATTTGATGGACTTTAACCAACCCAGTCGCCAGAAGAAAACGTTGGCATTGAATGTTTCTGCAAACCACAGAAACGTTGAATATATACGTTTCAACACATTAATTATGTATCATATCAACATTTCTACAAACGTAGCATATTAACATTTCTACCTGTTGAATAATGATGTTTTATGGTGTGACAATGCCGTGGTGAAAGTCTAGTTAGGTTTAGGCACAAAGACCACTTGGTTAGGATTAGGAAAAGATCATGGTTTGGGTTAAAATAAAAGTAAAAAATAAAATTAAAGCTGCAAGCAGCGTTGGTTTTGAATACACCCACGTTTTAACAGGTAATTTGTTAGTCTGTCCCTCCCGCCGCAGGGAATAATGGATTAATCCTGGAAGGCTAATGATGTAGCGCTTCTCTCCTCAAGAAAGTAACACGGAGATTATTCGACCAATGAGAATTTAGTCAGACGAGAGCATATCGACCAACTAATCGACCAGGAGACTACAGCCTAACTTATATTGTGTGAAAGAGGTAAAAAAAAAAAAAAAATATGCATGAAGAGTGAAAATTGAAAAAAAAAAAAAAAGAATAAACATTTCACAACAAGTTGAGTTTTAGCAAGCGATTGAATTGTTTTCAATTTCTGGTGCATTTATATATTTTATTCTATTTACTCATTTATTCAAATAGTCATTGTCTGCAGTTTTGAAAAAGTGCTGCCATTTCTTGTAAGTGGCCGGGGGGAGAGCAAGGTTTGAGGTTTACAGTTAATATATGGAGTATCTGGAAATGAAGGGGAGTGGTTACAGAAGACATACATGTAACAAAGGACAAACGTTAATGTTTAATAAGCTCTACACAAACTGATGTCAACTGACAGTGCTGAACAGGCAGACTATTTTACCTCAGGGCTGTATTCAAACAGAAACTAAAAGTAAAACAGCAGTGGGAACTTACACGAGAAAGCTCAGAAGATTAAAATTAACACAATGAAATACAGATGGATGACAAATTAAAGGACAAAACCAACATTAAGTGTCTCAGTAAGGTGTTGGGCCACCATGTGCCACCAGAACAGCTTCAACACTCAAGTCTCTTAACTTTTCTGGAGGGATGAACACCATTCTTCAAAAAGATATTCCCTCATTTGGTGTTTTGATGGTGGAGAGTGTTAAATTGGGTTGACATCTGGTGACTGTGAAGGCCATAGCATATGATTCACATCATTTTCATACTCATCAAAGCATTCACTGACCCCTCGTGCCCTGTGAGTTGGGGCATTGTCATCCTGGAAGAGACCACTCCCATCAGGATAGAAATGTTTTATCATAGGATAAAGATGATCAGTCAGAATAACTTTGTATTGATTTGCAGTGACCCTTCCCTTTAAGGGGACATGTGGACCCAAACCATGCCAGCAAAATGCCCCTCAAAGCATAACAGAGCCACCAGATCCCCTCACTGTAGGGGTCAAGTATTCAGACCTGTAGCGGTTTTTCCTTTAATTTGTCACCCGGCAGTAGGAAACACAGACATTGCCATTGGAAAGACCTTTACTTTTTACTGATCAGTTTGACACATATTAAGCTATTATCATGACTGTATGCAGAGTGAATCATTGACTTGATTTAGTTTCACCAGTGCAGCTTGTGGGAGTGGTCTGGTGCATAGCGACACTTATAAGCAGCTGCAGCAGATACAATCTGAACTCTGCATCTTCACTTCAGCTGCAGCATCTACTTGAACCTAAACATGACCAGCAACTTAAGTAAGTCATAATACTACTGTATCCATGTTTTACATACTACCATTATTTGATGGTGGTATAACAGTGATCACTGCTGAATCTAATTTTATGTAGTGTACTATTGTAGCTCCAATACACTAATACTTCTATAGACTTATACTGGATAGAACTGCAAAGACATTAAGACATTTATTAGTTTGTATTTCTGACCTAACCTCTAGTTCCTTGATTATAATCAGACTGAAAATTCTGGAGTACTTTTAGTTAGTTCAGTTAAAATAATTCTAACTATCAATTTCTTAGTCACTAGGAAAATTTATAGATGTGTGGCATTTTTCAGTCATATGACTGCCATTTGAGCTCTATGGAATCTGAGGAAACGTTAATATTTTTTGGTATTGTCATGCTGTTTATGCCTTTTGGAGTGAGGTTAAAAAGATGTGCTTTAAAATGAAGTTGTGCTCTCAGCTTAACTTTTTCTCTGCTGTATTGGCTGATGTAACAGAAACTTACAATACTGTAACCGGTTAGTAAATATGGATGTTTACAAGACAACTCCACAAGGCATCTTTAAAGTAAAGCAGAGCATAAGGTGGCAAATACCATTGTTTTACTGATCATGTAAAACATTTATAAACGTTGTAGTTAGTATCTAGTATAGTTGTGCTAACTAATAATATGACATAAAATATGCATATGAACATTATAAGTGTGCTCTCAATGACTCACTGAAAAAAATGTAGAAGAAAAATAGAAACAAACTTCCGTTTTTACATTTACAACTACAAATTGCATCTGACCTTTGCTGTTTTTGTAATCAAAAGTTGCGTCTGACCACATATAACCACTAGTAATGGCTGGTCCAATGTCTCTGGGTCATTTTGAGTCAGTTACAGCCTTTCTGTATCCACTTTCATGTTAAAGAGTCAGCCATGGTCTAAGCCTTCCATGCGAATCGTAGTACTGACCCAGATTTAGTCAAAAGCAATCGATAGCAGAGTTTGTGAGCTTTGATTAGAGGCCTGAAGCATCCAAATCGACCAATGGTTTCCAGAGATATTATTTCTCAGGTTAGCTGAGATCGTTACTCAGATTACATTAGGATTACATAACATTTGATGTAATTACAAATAGCTAATTCAGAATTTTTTCTCCACTAAAACTTCTCTAACTTTGCTCTGCTTCACTTTGTTAGAATAATTTTTGGGACAAGTAATGTTCAGATGTCATTTTATGGTTTGCTAGAGGTTTTGGGCTGCAACTGCATAATTTCAAAGGGGATATTTATATAATAATACTGTTAATTTTTTTTAGGCTCAAATGAAATCTTTCATTTATGCCATGTTCCATCTTCATTTACTCTGACCCAGTAACATCTATACTGATGATTACACCTCTGCAGAAATCTCATAAGTGTTACCTTTATTATGATATAGAAAGTGTTCATATAAACCTTGTAGTTGCAGAGATATACTGTATTCATTATGAGTATGCCATTAACAAGCAGGGGTCTGAGCCAGAGGCCTAGGGCTTAAGAGGTTAAAAACACATTGTGTATTTCTATATGGTATTTAAACCTGCAGTGTGGAGCTTTTGTCTCCTCCTTCTTGCAGTGAGAGTAAATACTTAAATACTCATGTTAGTGCAAGGCTAAACTGAGAGTGAGCCAACTCAGCCAGTGGAAGTCTCTGGTGCACATGCTCTATGAGCCCAGTATTTGTATTTGTATCTATATTTGTTGAGGCAGCAAAATTATTTATATTTGTATTTTTATTCAAATAAAAGAGGAAATAGGTGTAAAAATCCTGTTTTTGATTTTATCACACTTTTAATTTTAGAAAATGTACATGTTACAATAAGTGTTTACACAATCATCATAATGTCAGTTGCCCAAAAACAACATTTTTGAGTAAAAGATGCCATCTAGTGGCCGAAGTAGTTTTGACCCGGAGCAGTGATGAAGTTCAAATGATGTCAACATATATCAACAAATTTCTCTCATTGGGAGGAAGAGGGATGGTGAGAGGTATTAACCCAACAGCTTAAGAGGTTAAAAACACATTTTGTAACATTAGTTTTCTACCTGGTTGCCATTTCATAGTAAAATTATTTGTCATATCTAATACATGACAAAATTTGATGAGGAAACTAATTTTGAGTTTTATTAGAGACGTTATTTCTTGATGGGGACTGACAGTATGTGTAACTTAGCTTTAGGTTTTACACAATCAAACCTAAGAAATACTACAATAACTCACTACTACACTATATTCTTAGTGTAGATACATTACACCTCTCCAAAATTACACAAAATTGACAACCATGATTTTAAAAAAACACAAAATGCACCTGCAAAGTGACAAATAACTTAAGATTCATAGTGTGTAAAAATAGAATTATAAAGTATTTATATGAACTAACTTCACCCACTGCACCTAAGATAGATCATTATGAATTTGTGTACTTCCTTTTTAAGAGTGTAAGGTACTGTGCACAACAATATGCATTCAGTTACTGCTCCTGGGAAAAGTACCCATTACTTTTGAAATGAGAAACAGAGAGTTGAAGGAATATTTTGCCAACAATGTGTGAAATAATACATTCTTATTCACAGGCTGAAAACTGTAAAAAACCTGATGTTGATGCAGTTTATGAAAGCTTTGGAATACCTAGAATACCATTCTCATGTAATATTATTTATTCTTCCATACAGTACACAATCATGAGGTGATGAGGATAGTGATGGTGGGAAAGACTGGAATTGGAAAGAGTGCCACTGGAAACAGCATCCTGGGAAAAAAGTGCTTTGAATCAAAATGCAGTGCTCAGTCTATGACTGAATACTGTTCTAAGGTCGCTGCTGTGGTGCACGGACAAAAGGTTGCTGTTATCGACACCCCCGGCCTGTGCGACACCAGATACGACAAGGATAAAACAACTAAAGACATAAGCCAGTGCATCTGTTATGCTGCTCCTGGACCCCATGTCTTCCTGGTGGTCATCGGGATAGGAAGATTCACAGAGGAGGAAATGAATTCAGTGCAGAGGATTCAAGAAATCTTTGGCCAAGCTGCAGACAAATACAGCATGGTGCTCTTTACTCGTGGTGATGACCTTGACGATACCACTATTGAGGAGTTCTTGGAAGAAAGTCCAGACCTGCAGGAACTCGTAGCCAGATGTAACGGCCAGTACCATGTCTTCAATAACAAGGTGAAGGATGACGCTCAGGTCACCGAGCTGCTCCAGAAGATCAGAAATATAGTCCAGAAGAACGGAGGAAGCCACTACACCAACGAGATGTTCCAAGAGGCCGAGAGGGCAGTCGAGGCAGAGAAACAACGGATCCTCAAACAGAAAGAAGAACAAATACGCAGAGAACAAGAGGAACTGAAGAAAAAACAACAGGAAAAACTTGAAAAAGAGATTAAGAAAATGCGTGCCATATTTGAGGCTGAGAGAGAGAGGGAGAGGAAACAGAGAGAGGAGGAGAGGAAGAGAGAGAGGGAGGAGATGGAAGAGCAGAGGAAGAGGGAGAAGGAGGAGATGGAAGTGCAGAGGAAGAGAGAGAAGGAGGATCTTGAGGAGGAGAGGAAGAGGGAGAAGGAGGAGATGGAGGGAGAGAAAAAGAGAGAAAAAGAAGAGAAAGAAAGGGAGATGAAGAAGTTAAACGAATTAGAGGAAAAGCTTGAAAGACAAAACCAAGAGGAAAGAGAAAGTTTGCAGCAAACGCATGAAGTTGAGGTCAGAGAGGAAGCTGAGAGGTCTAATCCACTGTATCATCTGAGTAAAATTGGTTGCCATGTTAGAGAGTTTTTTAAGAGTTTATTCTAATTTTGAGTGGTCCCATATTCAGGCAGTTAATCTAAAGAAAAACTCCTGAAGCCCCTACACACTCATTTATCTATATGAATGATTAAGCTCATTGTATTTGTTGAGGTAGAGCTCTACTGTAGATTAGTAAGGCTTAGTCACTCATCATATCATGGTTGTACGTCTTCTTTCTCTCTTCACATATATTTTTGAAAATGGCCTTAAGAGATATTTAGTGTGCGTTAACATTTGACAGTATTAAATGCTGTCATTTAAGTGTGTCTTTACATTTATATTCTCATTTAACCACCGTACTTGTTGTGTTTTGTTCTGCAGAGATATCCATGAATAGAAAACGTTCTCACCCTCCTCTGATGGATGATTACTTTTGATGTGGCGCCACTTACTGGGTGTAGAATTAATATTTCCATCAGAATCTACTCATTTCTTCTCTGTGGTCACTCTGGTTTACTGGTTTGTATTATAACTTGTCTTTGATTTAGTTTTAATTTTGTTTGTCATCAAAGCATTTATTTCATGAATGTATGTTTATGATTTATGCCACTCAAGAACAAAGATGTGATTCGGTATCAACTGAACTAAAAATAAAAGTGTCATATTAAGACTAAACCCAATAAAAAGATGGAAATCCTGACATGTTTCACTGTTCAACCAAGAGTTCAAAGGTCACAGTCAATGCTTTTTCAGGAACTTACACTGAACTAGATTTGGATACCCTGAAACAGTCCAATTCATTTTTAATGGCTGAAGAGCAGGAAATAATAAACTGATTTAATCTAAAATGTTTTTAAAAGTGCAGCTTTCTTCTCCTCACAAACTCCCTGTAGGTAGTATAAAAGTGGCGAAATGTTTGTTCCAAACATGGATATGCACATGCATTTCATGGGACTGTGGCTTGGTATTAAAAAAATGTTTCCTTCACTCCTGTTCAGTGTCCCTACTCTTCATCCTGAGATTGATACACTGCTTTATATGAAAAAGTATTTCTTTACATACACACACACACACGCATATGCACATCATTTATGTTTTTTTAACTATTGCCTTGCATTTAAAACTATCAAAAGATGTTTGTTCTAGGACCCAAGCCAAGGAAGAAGTGACGTATTTATGGTCACCATGTGGCCATGTATAAATTACTTTATAGTTTTGCTCATCACTCCTGAACTGTGAGGTACAAAAGAAAAATTATATCCATTAATGGGGCCAAAGTGAAACTGGAACTTCTTGGTTGTTCCAGAAATAAGAAAAAATAAATAAATACAGTAGATGTAGACGTTAATGTTGTCACAACACAACTAAAATCAAAGCCTTGGAACATGACCTCTGTCAACAACATGTAGTGTGGACGTCCAGTCTGAGTAGTACCGTGTAGAGACAGAAGACTTTTTTCTTTCTTTTTTTATTTTTTAGACTTTGGACTTCATTCCACGATGACCCATCAAGGAGGAATATGAATATAGTTACACATGAAAAAACAAAAGAAACAGACATAAAGTAAAATACCAGAAGAGGATTGGTCTACGAGATCAAATGCTTTTTTGTAATCAACAAAAGCACACATTCTTTTCCTCTGGTGAAGGTAAAAATCAACCAAAGACTTTGAAAAGATGCGCTATCGTTGAATAGTGCGGCCTACATCCATCCTGCTCTTCTCCCAGAATTCTGCACCTTTCTGTTTACACAAACAGCCTGCCGTTTATTGTAGCAGTGACGAGTTCACCAGGATAGATAGGCTACAGCTATGGAAATAGATTATTATTTACTTTTTAGGTGTTTGTTTATTTATTCTTATTTTTCCACATAGTTCTGGTTTATTATGGGGCACTGGCTATTTTTCTTGGATTAGCTGAAACACAATTTAAGGAGTAATAATCAGAAAATGATCATGAACATGTTAAATTTAAATTCATTTATTAAATTCAAATGCATTCTATGATTACATGTCGTTTGTCTAATACATCATAAGCAGTGATTTAGAACTGTGGTTAATAGGGTGTGCCTGAATACTAATACGTTATTCGGCAAAGCACATATAGTGGGTTATTTATGAACATTTATTTCGTACAAATATTTACTTGTTTTCGAGTGAGGAAAAAAAAGTTAATTACCAGCACGCAAGTCGGTTAAATCGCTATCTCAGACTCTCTCCTCTGCTCTGCTGTTACGTCTATCAGCAGGTCTCAACGAGGGGAGTCACATCCACCTGCTAGATGACCACATTTCATTATTTGGACATCACTCCTGGTGCTCTCCAGAGATAAAGCTGAGCTACTGACACACGCTAAGTGCTCCCAAGGGACTCTCCATAACCTGTTGTTCTTTCCACAAAGTTAGGTTGTAGAAAATAGGCAATAAATGACACGTACAAAGCAAGAATCACCTTTGAAGTTCTTCTCTACATGTTACACACTGTGCTGTCTCTGTGTTATGGGTGTATAGCCTAAATAAGTAAAGGTCTGTCTGCAACACTAAAATTAAAAGTGTGATAAAATCAAAAACAGGATTTTTACACCTATTTCCTCTTTTATTTGAATAAAAATACAAAAATAAATAATTTTGCTGCCTCAACAAATATAGATACAAATACAAATACTGGGCTCATAGAGCATGTGCACCAGAGACTTCCACTGGCTGAGTTGGCTCACTCCCAGTTTAGCCTTGCACTAACATGAGTATTTAAGTATTTACTCTCACTGCAAGAAGGAGGAGACAAAAGCTCCAAACTGCAGGTTTAAATACCATATAAAAATATAATATAGAGTAAAATAAAAACAAAACTGAGAACAGAGACAAAGGTTATTGCTGTAACTCTATTTTGTATTGAATTTACACTGTACAATAACAGTAATATACTGTAATATAGAATATATAATTGTGCAAATCAAGTAGAAAAGCTGTTGGTTGGATTAGAGTCTGTCCTCCTAAGAAAAACAACACAATAGGTCATAATGTCAGTTGCCCAAAAACAACATTTTTGAGTAAAAGATGCCATCTAGTGGCCGAAGTAGTTTTGACCCAGAGCAGTGATGAAGTTCAAATGATGTCAACATATATCAACAAATTTCTCTCACTGGGAGGAAGAGGGATGGTGAGAGGTATTAACCCAACAGTGGAACGCTTTCGTTTCCCGTTTCTAACCACAAGTTGGGACAGTATTTAAAACAACGTGACTACAATCTTCCCCTAACCTTAACCCCATGGTTATTATTGTAGCCATGACAACAAAGGTCACCTAATATTAAGGACTTAGTAACTTTAAAGGCCCCCTCCACTCAAAAATGTTTTTCTTCTTGTTCCTACACTTGGATGTTTGAGCTTCACTGTGCAGAATGATGTATTTCCAGAGTTTGACACTAGAAGAATGTTTTGACATTCATCTGCTGAAAGAGGAAAGTTTCTGTGTGCTCATTGAAAGTCTGATTATAAGGGGCGGGCCTATGTGCAGGATTTGTGATACCACGACTAGTTTGGAAGCCAGTCCTGGTCCAATTTCATTTATACAAGTGTGATGTGGAAACTTGAAGCCTCCAGTACACAAACACTGAGAATGGACTTTACAGTGAAGTAGGAGACATCTTGTGTCCAGCAGTTACTTGTGAAATGAAATATATTTGCATATTCATTTACTCTGGATTTTTCATTGAGTGAGAAGGAGGAGATGTTATTTATTTTCATGTGGTAACTGAACATTTTTTTGTGGAAAAAAACGTGTCAGACACAAATTATCATTCCAAGCAGAGGATTTTTGTATGTTCTAAAACATATCTGGATGGGATCTTTAACAATGCAGTGTGATTAATACACTTGTTCTTTTATTTAATGTAACATTTTGAATGCAGGATTTTTACTTGTGACAAAGTACTTCTACACGGTGGTATTGCTACTTTTATTTAAGTAAAATATCTTTTATTTATCTAAAATACTTTCACCACTGACAAAACTGCTTGTACAAAACATGAAAGCATGTTGCAACTTTGTTAAGAAAATGAATATGAATAAAGTTCATTTTTATTATAAAAAAAACACATTCTTTAAGAACTGCATTTTCTTTAATTATTTTTTGTTTTATATTTTTATTCTGTGTTGCAAACACATTTTGAAAGTCTTGTTGAACTACTTTATAGTATGTTAATCTGGCATTTTATATCTTTGTAACACACTTTGTAACCTGACAAGTGCTATATATATATATATATATATATATATATATATATATATATTTTTTATTTTTTATTTTTTTTTTTATATAAAATAACAAATAACTTTGAATGCCTTGTGAGGCACTTTGCAACATTTGTTTTAAAAAATTCCCTATAAATAAAGATTGTGACTCGCGGAGCACATGTGCTTTTTTTTTCTTTTTGTGAAAATCTGCTCCAGGAGTTAAATTTGCTGATAAGACAGCAGCTAAACTTGTTTGTTCTAGCAACACTTTTGGCTGTCAAGACCATTTTGTTGAGTTGACTTCTTCTTCGTCTCAAATTTCATCAAAAGAAGATGTACAAATATGGAATAAAGTCCAGCTCCTGTGTGCTCGGGAGGCTGAAGAGGAGGAGAGAGGAGGAGTCAATAACAGTTTTTCAAACAACAAGGGAAGAATTAAAAAACATAGTTGGACAAGACACATCGAGGTAAGAATTATGCTTTTGTAAAGATGGAAAAAATATGAAGACTAACCCCTGCATCTCTATTTAAACCACTGGTTCACATTTTTTAACTCTTACATATTGTTCATATTCTGACCCTGCACAGAATCCCCTCATAATTAGTCTCTATACCAAACGTCTGAACCACAAATCTATTATTCTTTCACACATATCAGTCACCAATAAATGGCTGATCAGTCCTTAATGAAGCTTTTAGAGAGCAGCATTCTTTATGTGTTTATGGAGAAAAAACATTTACAATCACACAACATTCTGGTTCTTCGTTACCTAAAACGGGAGAACATATCAACTGTCATGTTTTTAATGAATGTTATTGTATGAATGCAACAGCGTTATTTAATGTTGATTTTGAATTTTTGTATAAATGTTCAGTAAAAAAAATGTGCATCAGATGCACAAAGATAAAAAGGTTTCTGGGTCACTTTAGGAAAACTCACAACATTTCAGGCTAAAATAAAAGGGTGTTTTTACTGCTCTCAAATGAAAAATGGGTCAAATGTGACCTGAACAGTATGTAAGGGCTGAAGGACGTGTTCACAGTTTTTCAAGTCAGCCTTAAAACAAGTCAGGTGTCAAATGAACATTGAAATATGTTTTTCTTGCTGTACTCATTCCTCCTGTTCATACTGGCCATTAGAAGATCCCTTCATAATGTTTCAATGTAAGTGATGGATGCATTTAAATTCCCTTTTATCTAAAGCTAATATGAAGCCTTAGTCATCCAAATGAGTCAAATCAAGTAGATATCTTTCAACGTTACAATCTTTGTAGTGCCAAAGTTCCTGTTTTTGTTACTACACTTCCGCCGCAGCTCAACAGGGAAACATATGGCTGTTGCTTTAAGACAGATAACAGGGTTTTTAGTCTGCTGGCTCAGAGTAAATCCTAGAGAATTACGTTTTGTGACCAGTTCCTTCTCTGAGCCTTAGATACTATAACTAAAATTTCATGCTAAACAAAGGGTGTCATTTATGTGCTAACATGTCTTTATGGAAAAAGATATGTAGGAAAAACATTAAGATACACACTTCTACCCCTCAAATTCAGAGGGGGAGGGATACATTAAATTGGGCATCTTCAGCTTCCTGATTGATCAGACAGACAGAGGCAGTTCTCCTGCAGCTTATACAGAATGCTGCTGTACGTATTTTGACCAGGACTAAGAAAAGTGCACACATCACACCTGTTCTTAAATCCTTGCATTGGCTTCCATTAAATGCTAGAATAGACTTTAAATTCCTCCTATTTGTCTACAAGGTGTTGAATGGCCCTGCTGCAAATTATATTAAAGCATAATATTTGAATCTTAAAAAATGTAATGATGTAAAATGCAGATAAATTATGCAAAAAATGATACATGTAAGATGTGATATTAACATGACATCTTAGACACATCTAAAGTCATGTTTTAACAGGTTTTCAGTTCATTTGAGTCATGTTTTTATCAACATTATAAGGAAACGTATCAGGCAGGTTGCAAAATTTGTAAAATATTCACTGACAATGTACTGACATTTGTTTTCCCTACACTATCCGCTTGTAGTAACTAAAGTATGATTGAACTTTTGGTTATGGTTACACACTTGCAGCACTTGGTTAAGATTAGAGAAAGATCCTGGTCTATAGGTTCAATACTGAACAAGACAAAGAGTCAACATCCCTGCTAGTGATTCTGTCTGACTGTACTTAGAGGAAAAGTTCAAGGATAAAGCTCATCCTACTCTACGTTTTTCCTATAATCAAAAAATCCCATGAAAATACCAAATCAATAATCAATCAATTCTACTAAGTGCTATGCCTATGGCTCCATGATCTCTATACCACAGAACTGCATTGTTGTCCAAAGACTATTAAAAACACATCAGTGAGTCACAGCGTGTTCCTTCATCACCACAAATATGGGCACTGTAGTTTATTTGAATCAATCCCAGACACATCATCCTGCTACTGTTACTACTCACTGCTACCACAGCATTGTTGGTTTTGGTCTATTTATGGGATTTGTTGAAAATAATTAAGAATAACATCAGCCTTACACTTTAAGGGATCATCCAAGTTGTGACAATTCATCCTGTAGGTCACATGATTGTGTGCACCAAATTCCATGGCAATCCATCCAATAGCTGACGAGACATTTCACTCAAAACCTTTCATGTGAAATTCATGCTGGCACTAGAGGAAATGACAGGGTAGCACCAAAAGCAGTGGGATTCATCGTCTAGACACAACGAAAGTCTGAACAAAATTTCATATCAATGTTTCCAATAGTTGTTGAGATATTTCAGTCTGGTCTGACATCACCAGAGCCACGGCACTACCAAAAAACTCAGTCACGAGACGCAATATGTTTACTTTATTAACATTTCACCAAAACCACAATTTTTCACTGATGTAAACCAAAGTGTCTCTGTAGCCTAAACCTTTAACCACACTTGTGTGGTGGAAAAATCTTCAAATGGGCCAATAAATCTTCAGGTCACTCACAACTTAGCATTAAACTCAAAACTTATAAGAGAAAGACTAAAAAAAAATACACTTGAAGCTGGTAGAGTTCAGTGTGAAAAGGTTTACTGTGCATAAAGAGCAATACAAAGCAAAACGAGGCCTTTATCCTGGGATAAAAAACCTAATGCAAAATCATAAAACATGATATTATATACACTTCATAACCCCTCATATTGTGTAGCTTATTTTTTAGACTCCACCTTGTTTTTTTCAATCATATTCAACCATTTGGTCATTATTGCTGAGTTCATGAGTGACCTTGACGCTTTGGTGATAATACAAGTATGATTTATGTTGGAAATAATACTGTCTCAGCAACTTTCGCCTTTTTCTCAAAATAAAAACGACCTGGCGTCCTTAAATCATCTCACACAGAAAACCAAAATGCTACACCACAAATTAGCCTTCTTGCTAACTCTCTGGGAACTTTCTCTTATTGACATAATGTTATCTTTGCACACTCACTGGCACATCCGTTTGATCATGGGAAGGTAGTTTCCATCACACTTGGATCTCAGAATGCAAATCTTGGTCTCCAGTGTCGGAGTCCTGCTTTGTGTGATCATGATCCACCCTGACCACCTTCCTATGACTTCCACAGAGTATAAAAACATAGCACTTTTTTTTACAAGAAAAAACATTGCCAGTGACGATAGTCAAATGTTTCCCTATGTTAAATTTTAAACATATGAAAGGAAAACAAATTTATAGTATATAAATGTAATTTCTAGGAGCCAGAGTTGCTTCATTTCATCAAAACAATGTCAGTCAAATTTGAGACTTTTGATTCATATCTTATACTGCACTGTAACTTTTATTCTCCTGTTTTATCTGTCTTATTCTAATTTAGCTTATATTTATTTCCAATCTAATACTTTTTTAACTGTATTTAAATGCCTTTTTATATTGCCTTGTGTTGCTTTTAGTAAATGTCTAACTTCACTTCACTGTTTTTTAAAACAGACTGACAGCCACAATTACCTACCGAATTATACAGAATGTCATTTACTACAGAACGGTTTTATCCTTCCCATTTCAACTTCACACAGCACACACACGTGTTGTCACTATCACCGATTTAGGAAGTAATCTGCTCAACCATCACAAAACTCCTTCAAAAACAGAAACTCATCATAGCAGGACTGAAGTCCTTCAACAATAATAACATTGTGAAAAAAAACTACTCAACTGAAACCAATATTCCAATATTTGTGTAATACGGCTGATAAATTAACAGAAACATTGGATTGAAATGAGTAATTTAACACAAAAAACACATGTAATGTTGGGTACCAGGACCCAGTGAAAAAGGAGAGGAGCAACCTTTTATAAAGTCATAAAGTGGGATATTTTGGTAATTAATTTCTAAACAATAACATTTTCTCAAAATTTCACTTTTGAAACATGACTTTACAATGTAATTCTCTTTTCTCCAAAGGTTACATTTTCTGTCTTAAACAATATAGTTTTTTTTAATACAAAGAAAATATACTGATTTATGACTGAAAGTTTACATTTTGTATTTAAATATATACATTTTAATATTTTATGAGAAAAAACAGAGGCCACAAGAAAAACATGTGCACTGCATAAAAAATACTTTATCAATAGCAAAGTTGTCTTAAATGAATTTGTGTTTTGTTCAGTTTTTTGCTTGTTTTTTTTTATTTTTGTTTCATTGTTGTTGTTACCATCAAACTCCCTTCTCCTCCTTGACCTGCCTTTGTTTTAAAGTTGATATTTTGGGCAGATTGTTTCATGAGTTTTCAACACTTTTGAAAGGAATGTGGTGATAATAATATAAAATATAACTGACAATGGTATAAAATAAAAAATGTAATGAAATAAAAGTGTCTCAACCTAGTTTGTATATTTCAGAGGAAGAATAGAGTGTAATCAGCAGTTTTAACTTTTTCTCTCTGTTCAACAGGGTGAAGACGTGTGACTCAAATCAAAACTTTCCACTTCAGGAAACAACTTTCAGAGCAACTTATAAAAACAGGAAGGCCAACAGGAATCCTGATTCCAGACAGGCGCTGACCATGTCTGTGGGACTTTTGGCACCTGTTCTACTTGCATTTAAGTCATGTTGAAGTGTTTAAACAAACATACAGACATGTGTGTATTACTGTCATACAGTGTAGGTGAAAAGAAAAGTTCTGCTTAAATTGAAACTTATAAATGTGTGATGTGAAAACTTAAAGCCTCCAGTGCATAAACACTGAGAATGGACTTCACAGTGAAGTAGGGGACATCTTCCATCCCTCGTCCAGGCGAGGTATTATTATTTAACGTAATGTGTTACTTGTGCAAATTCCTGATTGGGTTTCAATTTGAGTTGTGGTAGAGTGAGGCTTCATTCCAAATGCAGCTCTCTCTTACTTTGTCTTGTTCCTTCTATTCCAACAATGACACCTTTTTAGTAGCGTTTGAAGTTTTCTGCATTATAAATAAAACATGACATTTTAAACCTCCACTGAGATATATTTCTTTTCTCCAGTATTTATGTGTGTCTATGTTCTGTGTCTACTGCTTTTAAATAATGGAGAGTGAACATATTAATATGTTAGAACCACATATACCAGCTTTTATCATATTGAGCAAAGTGCACAAATAAAGACTGTACTTTTACTTGTCAGAGGCCAACATGTCCACCATGATTGTTCCATTTCCTGCCAACAACTTCCTGTTCCACCCACTGAAACCTCATACTCAGGTGATGTTTACCTCTCCAAACATTTCCTACTGCAACATGTACACTATAAAGAACAACATCACAGCGTATATGAACCACACCACCAAGCCCTTATGTCTGTGTGTAGAACTGATCATTAATTACAAATATACAACTGCCTCCCTCAGTATGGCCTCACTGCAATTAACTAGAAAAGAGGACAAAACTCAGACAATGAAGCAAAACTGACAGATCATAACATGGATTGGGGGCTCGTCCATTTTTCCTCATATTTAGTCTCATTGGATTAGTTGTTACAGGTAATGTATGTGCTATTTCTGATCAACAGTTTTTTTCTTTGTTGTGTGGGCAATGTTGAGTATTTGTTTTAATGAAAAAATATCTTTCTATGTAGATAAGAAAAAGAATGAAAAGCACGTGACATTTTGTTATTTGAAGTCAGTTGAGATTGATGAGAATGTTGTTTTTCATGACAATTCATCTAATGTTAGTTGAGATATGACAAAGGCATACCCAACTAAAAAAACCATGTCAACCTTTTGTTGGCACAATGGGGCAGATTGTTTCATGATTTTTCAACACTTTTGAAAGGAATGTGGTGATAATAATATAAAATATAACTGACAATGGTATAAAATAAAACATGTAATGAAATAAAAGAGTCTCAACCTGGTTTGTATATTTCAGAGGAAGAATAAAATGTTAATAGAAGTTTTTACTTGACCTCTTCAATGACCTCTTCAGTGAACAACTTTCAGAACAGGTTATAATAAACAGGGAGGCCAACAGGAATCCTAATTTCAGAAACAGGTACCATATTTCTTTGGGAATTAGACATTCAGACATTGATGCCCCCCATAGAATGAATTGTAACTTTGTTGAGCCCTTAACCGTATGGCTAAATACCTGCAAAACAAATGGCATCCCCATCAGCCTCAGCTGTACTAAATTAGCAAATGTTAGCATTCTAAAACACTAAACTTAGATGGTGAACTTGGTAAGCATTATATTGCTAAAGATTAGCATGTTAACATGCTGACATTATCATTTAGCTCAATGTCCCTGGGTACAGACTCACAGAGTGTGTGAGCAGCATGGCTGTAGACTCTTTTAGTCTTGTTTTAATCTCACCAGAACCATCTTTTTTATTATTTAACGTAATGTGTTACTTGTGCAAATTCCTGACAAACTAAGTCTCTAGTTTATAATAAAGTCAGTATAACAGTAGAAAATCTGCATCTTTGAACGTTAAACTATGTGGTGAGGAAATCCACCTTTTTCTGTGACACTCTGGTCTTTGTTCTTACAGTTGGTTTCATACTTTCAGTTTTTACTTTGCACTCACACACACTCACACTCACACACACACACTGGCTGGGGGACAGTTTCATATATATGCCACTTCAGTAAAAGTTCTCCAGCAGAATATATCAGTAATTGAACTTTTTGAGGCTCAACAGTCAGCCTTCAGCCTTATGCTCACAATGAGGTTGCTGATGTTAAAGCTGAGGTGAAAGGGTCCAATGTAGGATTCGCAGCCTCTGGGTCGTCTGACAGTGCCAGAGTGTTTGCCAAAGCAGAGCTGGTCAGAGCTTCAGCCTCTAAAGGTCCGGCACAGGCTAAAGTCGCTCTGGCAGCAGACACCAGCTATGAAATTAGCCCGACTCAAGTAGAGGCAAAGGTTCTGGGCCTAGGCATTATTGCCCATGTGAGCATTGAAGTTCCCCAGCAGAACTGTGGATTCACCAGACCACACCCCATCCAGTAGCCGCAAGGAGGTGACCCTTTCATTCCGCGGTGAGAACGCCAACACTGTGGTGCTCAGCTGGGGACTTGTGAGTATCCCCACCCCTGCCCAGCAGCAGGAGTTTGGTTCCAGAGCTGGTGCTGTGCATAGAGGTGAGCCCAACTATATCTAGTTGATCCCTCCTTCCCTACCAGTGAGATGATGTTCCACGTCCCTAGAACCAGTTTTCAATGTTTAACAAACTGATTATTTTAACCCAACCCATCATCTTTCCCTAAACCTTACCAGACCTTGACCATAGTGTTGTCACATCATAAAACATCACTATATTAACAGTGATGTGTAACAGTTCTGGAAAGAACAGACAATGTAAAGAACTTGAAATGGGTGTGGTGTGCAGAATAGTGAAATATTACTTGTATCTTGTTTTTGTCTTTTGCTTTAATGTTGCAAATCTGACTCATAGATGTGGATGATGAAGGTTTTTTATTTCATTAATACAATTATCCTGCTTATATAATGCAAATGATATTTAAAAAAAAGAATTTGCAATAGATCTATACAGTATATTTCCATTACCGCAGTTATTTTTACTCCACTTGAGACGGTTTATTATCAGTCCTAATCTGCTGGTTACATTTCCTTTTTCTTTCAGATTGCACCAGTTGGCCTGAAGATGTCAGGTAGGCAAACACCATCTAGAGGAATAATGTCCTGCAGCAGTTAATATTTTCCTCAAATAAAAATTGTATATTGAGGACGTCCTAGGAGACAGTTTACCTTTTTCATAAACTTTTAGTAAATTTCTAACTTCAGTGACTGAATGTGAAACTAAAAGCTGTCAGATGAAACAAAAACGCCTGATTTTGTGTTTTATCTAACAAAGTATGTGGAGCGTTAAAGTAACTTTGTGTTATACAAACCACATGTGTAGTGCATACTATAAAAAGCCTAAATGTTTATGGAGTAATTGTGATTTTGACATGTTTCATAGGAATTTTATGAATTTTAAAAGAAAATTAAAGCTGCAAGCAGCGATGAACAGACCCTCGCACCTCACAGGCTTCAAAGGGAGCAGCAGCCATGGAATCACTACTGGAGGTCGGTTGACATGGCTTTTTTGAACATCCTAAGACCCTCAAAAATGCAATGGTGTGGGGAAATAATATTGGTCCCTGGCACTTTCATGCTCGGGCCCTAATAAGGTGTTTCACTGTGTTTCCAATGAGAGGCTTGACTTATTTATTGATTGGGACCATAAACAGTGTTAAACATAAATGTTATCATTTGATGGACTTTGACCAACCCAGTCGCCAGAAGAAAACGTTGGCATTGAATGTTTCTGCAAACCACAGTGTTGGGCCATGGCTACAAGTTTGGCTATCAGCAATAATGAACGATTATCAAAGATAATCGTTAATTATTAAAATCAATAAAATTATTAATAAGAATTAATAATAACGGGGCACCACCCTGGACTCAGGGAAAAAGATAGCCAATTCAGTCTCAAAGTGTACTAATCTATGAATTTGGGACTTTGATTAATAATTTAATAACTATTAACAAAATCACCATATCAATAGCTAGTTAAGGTTGAAGGATTTGGAGTTCTTTACAGAGCAGAGGTTGGCAAAACTCATTCTTGTGCAACATTAAAACAGACAACAGGTATATCCAAAAGCATTTATTTAACAAAAGGGTAAAAGCAACACACAATACTAATCTAGCTAAGTGTATCTATATACAAGTGTGAATGTGTGAGTGTGTGTGTGTGTGTGTGTGTGTGTGTGTGTGTGTGTGTGTGTATAGGGAAGACAATAGCAAGATGGCTGCAGTCACTTGGTGACTGAGCACATGGCATGCCGACACTTTGGCTGATAAAGGGAACTACAGCGATAAAAGGCCAGACCATGTGGTGTCTTGAACCACATGTGCTGCCTGAACCAAAGTTTGCCAAACTAGGTTTTAACCTCTTAACTGTGTGATTCTCTATTCAAGGCCAATTGGTATATGCTAAAGGTGCCAGGTTAAAACGACGTTAGTTGCATGCAAGGCCTAGTTACTGGATGTAACATGTGTTAAGCATGCTAACATTAACCTAGCGGTGTGGCTATGCAGTAACCTGACTATAGGCAACAAGGACATCACAACAACAGTTCAATGTACAACCTTAAACAAATCAATACACGTACAGTACATTGTTTGAGTTAAACATTCTTGCTTAGCCGTACTATGCTTCACTGTGTTGCTAGGCTATGCCCAGTTGTTACCAGTCCATGAAGGAAGAGATGCTTTGTGGTGTCCTGCTTTGTAGCCGGTGAATCCGTGGGTGAGTCAGGCTGAGAAGGCTTTGGCTCTGAAGCTGAAGATGCAGGCGTTGCTGGGCAGACAGCACTCCAGTCGTGCAGAGGGCCCAGGTCACTCCTTGGTGTAGAGTTAGCAGCAAGCTAACTCAATTTCGCGGCTCCTGTACTTGTTAAACTGGCCAGCAGACTTGTGTGTTAGCTGCTGGCACAAGGAAACTTAGTTTCTGAGTCTTAGGCAGGCTCTCGCGTCTTCTGCCGTAAAGAAGACTGTGTGTGTCTGCTGTGAGCAGGCCACACAAGAGAGCAGAGAGCTGCTCCAGCAGCTGCTGGAGGTGTGAAAGAGAGCAAGGAGCTGCTCCTGCTGCAGCTCGTGGAGAAAAGAGAGAGATAAGAGGGGAATCTCTAGTTTTGATAACCTGGATCCATGGGTGGAGCTTCACACTTTGGGTGCGAACCCCCAGGGCTCAGGTTTCTTGGAGTCTTGAAACATGTGGTAAACTGTGGTCCACATGTAGTCCCAACAACAGAAACGTTGAATATATACGTTTCAACACATTAATTATGTATCATATCAACATTTCTACAAACGTAGCATATTAACATTTCTACCTGTTGAATAATGATGTTTTATGGTGTGACAATGCCGTGGTGAAGGTCTAGTTAGGTTTAGGCACAAAGACCACTTGGTTAGGATTAGGAAAAGATCATGGTTTGGGTTAAAATAAAAGTAAAAAATAAAATTAAAGCTGCAAGCAGCGTTGGTTTTGAATACACCCACGTTTTAACAGGTAATTTGTTAGTCTGTCCCTCCCGCCGCAGGGAATAATGGATTAATCCTGGAAGGCTAATGATGTAGCGCTTCTCTCCTCAAGAAAGTAACACGGAGATTATTCGACCAATGAGAATTTAGTCAGACGAGAGCATATCGACCAACTAATCGACCAGGAGACTACAGCCTAAATTATATTGTGTGAAAGAGGTAAAAAAAAAAATATATGCATGAAGAGTGAAAATTGAAAAAAAAAAAAGAATAAACATTTCACAACAAGTTGAGTTTTAGCAAGCGATTGAATTGTTTTCAATTTCTGGTGCATTTATATATTTTATTCTATTTACTCATTTATTCAAATAGTCATTGTCTGCAGTTTTGAAAAAGTGCTGCCATTTCTTGTAAGTGACCGGGGGGAGAGCAAGGTTTGACGTTTACAGTTAATATATGGAGTATCTGGAAATGAAGGGGAGTGGTTACAGAAGACATACATGTAACAAAGGACAAACGTTAATGCTGGTAAGCTCTACACAAACTGATGTCAACTGACAGTGCTGAACAGGCAGACTATTTTACCTCAGGGCTGTATTCAAACAGAAACTAAAAGTAAAACAGCAGTGGGAACTTACACGAGAAAGCTCAGAAGATTAAAATTAACACAATGAAATACAGATGGATGACAAATTAAAGGATAAAACCAACATTAAATGTCTTAGTAAGGTGTTGGGCCACCATGTGCCACCAGAACAGCTTCAACACTCAAGTCTCTTAACTTTTCTGGAGGGATGAACACCATTCTTCAAAAAGATATTCCCTCATTTGGTGTTTTGATGGTGGAGAGTGTTAAATTGGGTTGACATCTGGTGACTGTGAAGGCCATAGCATATGATTCACATCATTTTCATACTCATCAAAGCATTCAGTGACCCCTCGTGCCCTGTGAGTTGGGGCATTTTCATTCTGGAAGAGACCACTCCCATCAGGATAGAAATGTTTTATCATAGGATAAAGATGATCAGTCAGAATAACTTTGTATTGATTTGCAGTGACCCTTCCCTTTAAGGGGACATGTGGACCCAAACCATGCCAGCAAAATGCCCCTCAAAGCATAACAGAGCCACCTGATCCCCTCACTGTAGGGGTCAAGCATTCAGACCTGTACCGGTTTTTCCTTTAATTTGTCACCCGGCAGTAGGAAACACAGACATTGCCATTGGAAAGACCTTTACTTTTTACTGATCAGTTTGACACATATTAAGCTATTATCATGACTGTATGCAGAGTGAATCATTGACTTGATTTACTTTCACTAGTGCAGCTTGTGGGAGTGGTCTGGTGCATAGCGACACTTATAAGCAGCTGCAGCAGATACAATCTGAACTCTGCATCTTCTCTTCAGCTGCAGCATCTACTTGAACCTAAACATGACCAGCAACTTAAGTAAGTCATAATACTACTGTATCCATGTTTTACATACTACCATTATTTGATGGTGGTATAACAGTGATCACTGCTGAATCTAATTTTATGTAGTGTACTATTGTAGCTCCAATACACTAATACCTCTGTAGACTTATACTGGATAGAACTGCAAAGACATTAGGACATTTATTATTTTGTATTTCTGACCTAACCTCTAGTTCCTTGATTATAATCAGACTGAAAATTCTGGAGTACTTTTAGTTAGTGCAGTTAAAATAATTCTAACTATCAATTTCTTAGTCACTAGGAAAATTTATAGATGTGTGGCATTTTTCAGTCATATGACTGCCATTTGAGCTCTATGGAATCTGAGGAAACAGTTAATATTTTTTGGTATTGTCATGCTGTTTATGCCTTTTGGAGTGAGGTTAAAAAGATGTGCTTTAAAATGAAGTTGTGCTCTCAGCTTAACTTTTTCTCTGCTGTACTGGCTGATGTAACAGAAACTTACAATACTGTAACCGGTTAGTAAATATGGATGTTTACAAGAAAACTCCACAGGGCATCTTTAAAGTAAAGCAGAGCATAAGGTGGCAAATGCCATTTTTTTACTGATCATGTAAAACGTTTATAAACGTTGCAGTTAGTATCTATTATAGTTGTGCTAACTAATAATATGACATAAAATATGGATATGAACATTATAAGTGTGCTCTCAATGACTCACTGAAAAAAATGTAGAAGAAAAATAGAAACAAACTTCCGTTTTTACATTTACAACTACAAATTGCATCTGACCTTTGCTGTTTTTGTAATCAAAAGTTGCATCTGACCACATATAACCACTAGTAATGGCTGGTCCAATGTCTCTGGGTCATTTTGAGTCAATTACAGCCTTTCTGTATCCACTTTCACGTTAAAGAGGACAGATTGAAGTCAGCCATGGTCTAAGCCTTCCATGCAAATCGTAGTACTGACCCAGATTTAGTCAAAAGCAATCGATAGCAGAGTTTGTGAGCTTTGATTAGAGGCCTGAAGCATCCAAATCGACCAATGGTTTCCGGAGATATTATTTCTCAGGTTAGCTGAGATCGTTACTCAGATTACATTAGGATTACATAACATTTTATGTAATTACAAATAGCTAATTCAGAATTCTTTCTCCACTAAAACTTCTCTAACTTTGCTCTGCTTCACTTTGTTAGAATAATTTTTGGGACAGGTAATGTTCAGATGTCATTTTATGGTTTGCTAGAGGTTTTGGGCTGCAACTGCATAATTTCAAATGGGATATTTATATAATAATACTGTTAAGTTTTTTTAAGGCTCAAATGAAATCTTTCATTTATGCTATGTTCCATCTTCATTTACTCTGACCCAGTAACATCTATACTGATGATTACACCTCTGCAGAAATCTCATAAGTGTTACCTTTATTATGATATAGAAAGTGTTCATATAAACCTTGTAGTTGTAGGGATATACTGTATTCATTATGAGTATGCCATTTACAAGCAGGGGTTTGAGCCAGAGGCCTAGGGCTTAAGAGGTTAAAAACATATTTTGTAACATCAGTTTTCTGCCTGGGTGCCATTTCATAGTAGAATCATATCTAATACATGACAAAATTTGATGAGGAAACTAATTTTGAGTTTTATTAGAGACTGACAGTATGTGTAACTTAGCTTTATGTTTTACACAATCAAACCTAGGAAATACTACAATAACTCACTACTACACTATATTCTTTGTGTAGATACATTACACCTCTCCAAAATTACACAAAATTGAAAACCATGATTTTAAAAAAACACAAAATGTACCTGCAAAGTGACAAATAACTTAAGATTCATAGTGTATAAAAATGGAATTATAAAGTATTTATATGAACTAACTTCACCCACTGCACCTAAGATAGATCATTATGAATTTGTGCACTTCCTTTTTAAGAGTGTAAGGTATCGTGCACAACAATATGCATTCAGTTACTGCTCCTGGGAAAAGTACCCATTACTTTTGAAATGAGAAACAGAGACTTGCAGGAATATTTTGCCAACAATGTGTGAGATAATACATTCTTATTCACGGGCTGAAAGCTGTAAAAAAAACCTGATGTTGATGCAGTTTACGAAAGCTTTGGAATACCTAGAATACCATTCTCATGTAATGTTATTTATTCTTCCATACAGTACACAATCATGAGGTGATGAGGATAGTGATGGTGGGAAAGACTGGAATTGGAAAGAGTGCCACTGGAAACACCATCCTGGGAAAAAAGTGCTTTGAATCAAAATGCAGTGCTCAGTCTTTGACTGAACGCTGTTCTAAGGTCACTGCTGTGGTGCACGGACAACAGGTTGCTGTTATCGACACCCCCGGCCTGTGCGACACCAGATACGGCAAGGATAAAACAACTAAAGACATAAGCCAGTGCATCTCTTATGCTGCTCCTGGACCCCATGTCTTCCTGGTGGTCATCGGGATAGGAAGATTCACAGAGGAAGAAATGAATACAGTGCAGAGGATTCAAGAAATCTTTGGCCAAGCTGCAGACAAATACAGCATGGTGCTCTTCACTCGTGGTGATGACCTTGAAGATACCACTATTGAAAAGTTCTTGGATGAAAGTCCAGACCTGCAGGAACTTGTAGCCAGATGTAACGGCCAGTACCATGTCTTCAATAACAAGGTGAAGGATGATGCTCAGGTCACCGAGCTGCTCCAGAAGATCAGAAATATAGTCCAGAAGAACGGAGGAAGCCACTACACCAACGAGATGTTCCAAGAGGCCGAGAGGGCAATCAGGGCAGAGAAACAACGCATCCTCAAAGAGAAAGAAGAACAAATATGCAGAGAACAAGAGGAACTGGAGAAAAAACAACAGGAAAATTTTGAAAAAGAGATGAAGAAATTGCTTGCCTTACTTGAGGCTGAGAGAGAGAGGGAGAGGAAACAGAGAGAGGAGGAGAGGAAGAGAGAGAGGGAGGAGATTGAAGAGCAGAGGAAGAGGGAGAGTAAACAGAGAGAGGAGGAGAGGAAGAGAGAGAGGGAGGAGATGGAAGAGCAGAGGAAGAGGGAGAGTAAACAGAGAGAGGAGGAGAGGAAGAGAGAGAAGGAGGAGATGGAAGAGCAGAGGAAGAGGGAGAGTAAACAGAGAGAGGAAGAGAGGAAGAGAGAGAAGGAGGAGATGGAAGAGCAGAGGAAGAGGGAGAGTAAACAGAGAGAGGAGGAGAGGAAGAGGGAGAAGGAGGAGATGGAAGAGCAGAGGAAGAGGGAGAAGGAGGAGATTGAGGAAGACAGGAAGAGGGAGAAGGAGGAGATGGAAGAGCAGAGGAATAGGGAGAAGGAGGAGCTTGAGGAGGAGAAGAAGAGAGAGAAGGAGGAGATGGAAGAGCAGAGGAAGAGGGAGAAGGAGGAGCTTGAGGAGGAGAGGAAGAGGGAGAAGGAGGCGACTGAGGCAGAGAGGAAAAGGGAGAGGGAGGAGAGGAAGAGGGAGAAGGAGGAGAGGAAGAGGGAGAAGGAGGAGATGAAGAGGGTTAAGGAGGAGATGGAAGAGCAGAAGCAGAGGGAGAGTAAACAGAGAGAGGAGGAGAGGAAGAGGGAGAAGGAGAAGCTTGAGGAGGA
Organism: Thunnus albacares; assembly: GCF_914725855.1. Classification (NCBI taxonomy): domain Eukaryota; kingdom Metazoa; phylum Chordata; class Actinopteri; order Scombriformes; family Scombridae; genus Thunnus; species Thunnus albacares. The sequence continues at coordinate 30,515,850 of NC_058110.1, read as the reverse complement.
GAGGAAGAGGGATAGGGAGGAGATGGAGGCAGAGAAAAAGAGAGAAAAAGAAGAGAAAGAAAGGGAGTTGAAGAAGATAAAGGAATTATAGGAAAAGCTTGAAAGAGAAAACAAAGAGGAAAGAGAAAGGTTGCAGCAAAGCATGAAGTTGAGGCCAGACGGGAAGCTGAGAGGTCTAATCCACTGTATAATCTGGGTAAAATGTTTTTAAAGTTTGTTAAGAGCTGGTTCCCATTTTGTGGTCCCATATTCAGGCAGTTAATCTAAAGAAAAACTCCTGAAGCCCCTACACACTCATTTATCTATATGAATGATTAAGCTCATTGTATTTGTTGAGGTAGAGCTCTACTGTAGATTAGTAAGGCTTAGTCACTCATCATATCATGGTTGTACGTCTTCTTTCTCTCTTCACATATATTTTTGAAAATGGCCTTAAGAGATATTTAGTGTAGGTTATCATTTGACAGTATTAAATGCTGTCATTTAAGTGTGTCTTTACATTTATATTCTCATTTAACCACCGTACTTGTTGTTTTGTGTTCTGCAGAGATATCCATGAATAGAAAACATTCTCACACTCCTCTGATGGATGATTACTTTTGATGTGGCGCCACTTACTGGGTGTAGAATTAATATTTCCATCAGAATCTACTCATTTCTTCTCTGTGGTCACTCTGGTTTACTGGTTTGTATTATAACTTGTCTTTGATTTAGTTTTAATTTTGTTTGTCATCAAAGCATTTATTTCATGAATGTATGTTTATGATTTATGCCACTCAAGAACAAAGATGTGATTCTGTACCAACTGAACTAAAAATAAAAGTGTCATATTAAGACTAAACCCAATAAAAAGATGGAAATCCTGACATGTTTCACTGGTCAATCAAGAGTTCAAAGGTCACAGTCAATGCTTTTTCAGGAACTTATATTGAACTAGATTTGGATACCCTGAAACAGTCCAATTCATTTTTAATGGCTGAAGAGCAGGAAATAATAAACTGATTTAATCTAAAATCTTTTTAAAAGTGCAGCTTTCTTCTCCTCACAAACTCCCTGTAGGGAGTATAAAAGTGGCGAAATGTTTGTTCCAAACATGGATATGCACATGCATTTCATGGGACCATGGCTTGGTATTAAAAAAATGTTTCCTTCACTCCTGTTCAGTGTCCCTACTCTTCATCCTGAGATTGATACACTGCTTTATATGAAAAAGTATTTCTTTACACACACACACACACACATGCATATGCACGTCATTTATGTTTTTTTAACTATTGCCATGCATTTAAAACTATCAAAAGATGTTAGTTCTAGGACCCAAGCCAAGGAAGAAGTGACGTATTTATGGTCACCATGTAGCCATGTATAAATTACTTTATAGTTTTGCTCATCACTCCTGAACTGTGAGGTACAAAAGAAAAATTATATCCATTAATGGGGCCAAAGTGAAACTGGAACTTCTTGGTTGTTCCAGAAATAAGAAAAAATAAATAAATACAGTAGATGTAGACGTTAATGTTGTCACAACACAACTAAAATCAAAGCCTTGGAACATGACCTCTGTCAACAACATGTAGTGTGGACGTCCAGTCTGAGTAGTACCGTGTAGAGACAGAAGACTTTTTTCTTTCTTTTTTTATTTTTTAGACTTTGGACTTCATTCCACGATGACCCATCAAGGAGGAATATGAATATAGTTACACATGAAAAAACAAAAGAAACAGACATAAAGTAAAATACCAGAAGAGGATTGGTCTACGAGATCAAATGCTTTTTTGTAATCAACAAAAGCACACATTCTTTTCCTCTGGTGAAGGTAAAAATCAACCAAAGACTTTGAAAAGATGCGCTATCGTTGAATAGTGCGGCCTACATCCATCCTGCTCTTCTCCCAGAATTCTGCACCTTTCTGTTTACACAAACAGCCTGCCGTTTATTGTAGCAGTGACGAGTTCACCAGGATAGATAGGCTACAGCTATGGAAATGGATTATTATTTACTTTTTAGGTGTTTGTTTATTTATTCTTATTTTTCCACATAGTTCTGGTTTATTATGGGGCACTGGCTATTTTTCTTGGATTAGCTGAAACACAATTTAAGGAGTAATAATCAGAAAATGATCATGAACACGTTAAATTTAAATTCATTTATTAAATTCAAATGCATTCTATGATTACATGTCGTTTGTCTAATACATCATAAGCAGTGATTTAGAACTGTGGTGAATAGGGTGTGCCTGAATACTAATACGTTATTCGGCAAAGCACATATAGTGGGTTTTTTATGAACATTTATTTCGTACAAATATTTACTTGTTTTCGAGTGAGGAAAAAAAAGTTAATTACCAGCACGCAAGTCGGTTAAATCGCTATCTCAGACTCTCTCCTCTGCTCTGCTGTTACGTCTATCAGCAGGTCTCAACGAGGGGAGTCACATCCACCTGCTAGATGACCACATTTCATTATTTGGACATCACTCCCGGTGCTCTCCAGAGATAAAGCTGAGCTACTGACACACGCTAAGTGCTCCCAAGGGACTCTCCATAACCTGTTGTTCTTTCCACAAAGTTAGGTTGTAGAAAATAGGCAATAAATGATACGTACAAAGCAAGAATCGCCTTTGAAGTTCTTCTCTACATGTTACACACTGTGCTGTCTCTGTGTTATGGGTGTATAAATAAGTAAAGGTCTGTCTGCGCGTCTGTGATACACTCTGTTTTAGTTCAGTAGTCAGCGCAGTCATCTATGATCTGGGAGACTCCAGTTGGAGACCCGATGTGGGGACCTCCTTCGTAAGGTAGTTTATTCATAAACACTTATTGTAACACTTAAATTAAAAGTGTGATAAAATCAAAAACAGGATTTTTACACCTATTTCCTCTTTTATTTGAATAAAAATACAAAAATAAATAATTTTGCTGCCTCAACAAATATAGATACAAATACAAATACTGGGCTCATAGAGCATGTGCACCAGAGACTTCCACTGGCTGAGTTGGCTCACTCCCAGTTTAGCCTTGCACTAACATGAGTATTTAAGTATTTACTCTCACTGCAAGAAGGAGGAGACAAAAGCTCCACACTGCAGGTTTAAATACCATATAAAAATATAATATAGAGTAAAATAAAAACAAAACTGAGAACAGAGACAAAGGTTATTGCTGTAACTCTATTTTGTATTGAATTTACACTGTACAATAACAGTAATATACTGTAATATAGAATATATAATTGTGCAAATCAAGTAGAAAAGCTGTTGGTTGGATTAGAGTCGGTCCTCCTAAGAAAAACAACACAATAGGTCATAATGTCAGTTGCCCAAAAACAACATTTTTGAGCAAAAAATGCCATCTAGTGGCCGAAGTAGTTTTGACCCGGAGCAGTGATGAAGTTCAAATGATGTCAACATATATCAACAAATTTCTCTCATTGGGAGGAAGAGGGATGGTGAGAGGTATTAACCCAACAGTGGAACGCTTTCGTTTCCCGTTTCTAACCACAAGTTGGGACAGTATTTAAAACAACGTGACTACAATCTTCCCCTAACCTTAACCCCATGGTTATTATTGTAGCCATGACAACAAAGGTCACCTAATTTTAAGGACTTAGTAACTTTAAAGGCCCCCTCCACTCAAAAATGTTTTTCTTCTTCTTCCTACACTTGCATGTTTGAGCTTCACTGTGCAGAATGATGTATTTCCGGAGTTTGACACTAGAAGAATGTTTTGACAAAGTACTTCTACACGGTGGTATTGCTACTTTTATTTAAGTAAAATATCTTTAATTTATCTAAAATACTTTCACCACTGACAAAACTGCTTGTACAAAACATGAAAGCATGTTGCAACTTTGTTAAGAAAATGAATATGAATAAAGTTCATTGTTATTATAAACAAAACACATTATTTAAGAACTGCCTTTTCTTGAATTATTTTTTGTTTTATATTTTTATTCTGTGTTGCAAACACATTTTGAAAGTCTTGTTTAACTACTTTATAGTATGTTAATCTGGCATTTTATATCTTTGTAACACACTTTGTAACCTGACATATGCTATATAAATACTTTTTTTATTATTATTATAAAACAACACATAACTTTGAATGCCCTGTGAGGCACTTTGTAACATTTGTTTTAAAAAATTCCCTATAAATAAAGATTGTGACTCACGGAGCACATAAGCTCTTTTTTTCTTTTTGTGAAAATCTGCTCCAGGAGTTAAATTTGCTGATAAGACAGCAGCTAAACTTGTTTGTTATAGCAACACTTATGGTTGTCAAGACCATTTTGTTGAGTTGACTTCTTCGCACTCTCTACATTGAAAGCATATTTGAAGGGAATCTTTTAATAGTCAGTATGAACAGGAATGATTACAGCAAGGAAAACCTCTTTCAGAGTTCATATGGCTTTAAGACAGATAACAAGATTTTTGGCCTGCTGGCTCAGAGTAAATCCTAGAGAATTACATTTTGTGACCAGTTCCTTCTCTGAGCCTTAGATACTAAAACTAAAATTTCATGCTAAAAAAAGGTTGTCATTTATGTGTTAACATGTCTTTATGGAAAGAGATATGCAGGAAAAACATTAAGAGATCTCAAACAAAGAATAGTGGAACATAAAAGTACCATGAGATGCAAAAAAATTGCAGCACATTTAATCGAAATGAATCATCCGGCCTCTCCTCCTTTAACCTGTGGGAACTGAGAAAGTATGTTTGTCAAAGAGAGGGGGAGATTTGGAGACGTTCATCCTGAAGAGGGAGGTGTTTACTGTTTACTGGATTATATTTGTTTTCAAATAAAAATATATTTTGTTCATAGATGAACTTGGAAATTGATTGTTACTATTCATACAGTGGGTGTAATAGCCGTTGTCAGTGTGTTTAAAAATCCTTAAAACCCTACAAAATGCTTTAAGATCCTAAATCTTCAGTCATTTTAAATTGAAAAGCAATTTGAAAGTTCAGTGAATGTCAGCAACCTCGGCCAGTTTCAGTTTACAACTGAGGAAAATGCATCAGGCCAATAAAAGACATCACTTTTGTGTAAAATGTTGTGTTTTCCTCAGTGTAAAAAGACTGTTCTGGTTAAAAGGAAGTGACTGAAATCATGTTTATTTCTTTAGCACTTCAGTGCAGTTAGTTTCAAAGAGGCTTACAGCAATATCATGATGCTATTGATGTTCAAACAAGTTCACACACTTCTACCCCTCAAATTCATCATCATCATCATCATCATCATCATATTGTGGGTGTATATAAAGCTATGCACTGTCCAAACCACAGAGGGGGAGGGATACATTAAATTGGGCATCTTCAGCTTCCTGATTGATCAGACAGACAGAGGCAGTTCTCCTGCAGTTTAATGGTTTTGCTCCATCAGAATCAAATCCAGTATGAATATCCACCATGCTTTCTTCTTCTGCTTCTTATCAGGTGCGGACTAATTACTGCACTGTCACAAATCTTTGAAGTGTTGATCCTGACTGTTCTGTTGCTTCCTGTTTAAATATCTGATTGTTTTCTGATGTTCTGTGTCACTATGCTGCAGGGGGAAAAACAAGGAAAAAAAGAAACATGATCATTGTAGTTTGTGCTTCACAGATTTGAACATAGGGGGGCAGTCTTACAACAGAAACATGAGGGTGACTTACTTCAGACCTTCACCTTTTGGATCCAGATTCATGAGTGCTGTCTTTGTCACCATGATAAAATACTTGACCCAGTTTTCCACCAATGATAAATATGCAAACTCCACTTCTCCAGCTGTAGATGCATCCAGCAGGAATCAGGACAAAATCTACTGTAACCTCTAATTTTTTATTTTTTTGCAGTGAAAATCTTTAAATTTCATCTTTTACTTAAATGTATTTTGAAAAAATTTACTTTGAACTTATGTTATTAAAATATTTTAATTATATTAAATTATGGTAAAACAACAGGATAAAAAAGCTATTATTATAGGTGCAAAAGCAAAGAGAAAGGAAATTGCAGCCCAACTCAGTTCCTTTTCACTTGAAAGCAAAGAACATGCCAGAAATCTTGATGTTATCAAAGATAATAATCTTAACTTTCACTGTAATATCAATAATACCACACGATCAGCTTTCTATCACCTCAAAAATATCTCAAAAATCAGAGGCTTTCTGTCTAATTCAGACGATGAAAAGCTAGTACATGTATTTGTCACAAGCAGACTCAACTATTGCAATGGTCTCTTTTCTGGATGCCCCCAAAAAACTGTTAAGAGACTGCAGAATGCTGCTGTAGGTATTTAAACCAGGACTAAGAAAAGTGCACATATCACACCTCTTCTTATATCCTTGCATTGGCTCCCAGTAAGTACTAGAATAGACTTTAAAATCCTCCTATTTGTCTACAAGGTGTTGAATGGCCCTGCTGCAAATTATATTAAAGCATAATATTTGAATCTTAAAAAACGTAATGATGTAAAATGCAGATAAATTATGCAAAAATAAATGATACATGTAAGATGTGATATTAACATGACATCTTAGAACATCTAAAGTCATGTTTTAACAGGTTTTCAGTTCATTTGAGTCATGTTTTTATCAACATTATAAGGAAACGTATCAGGCAGGTTGCAAAATTTGTAAAATATTCACTGACAATGTACTGACATTTGTTTTCCCTACACTATCCGCTTGTAGTAACTAAAGTATGATTGAACTTTTGGTTATGGTTACACACTTGCAGCACTTGGTTAAGATTAGAGAAAGATCCTGGTCTATAGGTTCAATACTGAACAAGACAAAGAGTCAACATCCCTGCTAGTGATTCTGTCTGACTGTACTTAGAGGAAAAGTTCAAGGATAAAGCTCATCCTACTCTACGTTTTTCCTATAATCAAAAAATCCCATGAAAAGACCAAATCAATAATCAATCAATTCTACTAAGTGCTATGCCTATGGCTCCATGATCTCTATACCAGAGAACTGCATTGTTGTCCAAAGACTATTAAAAACACATCAGTGAGTCACAGCGTGTTCCTTCATCACCACAAATATGGGCACTGTAGTTTATTTGAGTCAATCCCAGACACATCGTCCTGCTACTGTTATTACTCACTGCTACCACAGCATTGTTGGTTTTGGTCTATTTATGGGATTTGTTGAAAATAATTAAGAATAACATCAGCCTTACACTTTAAGGGATCATCCAAGTTGTGACAATTCATCCTGTAGGTCACATAATTGTGTGCACCAAATTCCACGAGATATTTCACTCAAAACCTTTCATGTGAAATTCATGCTGGCACAAGAGGAAATGACAGGGTAGCACCAAAATCAGTGGGATTCATCGTCTAGACACAACGAAAGTCTGAACAAAATTTCATATCAATGTTTCCAATAGTTGTTGAGATATTTCAGTCTGGTCTGACATCACCAGAGCCACGGCACTACCAAAAAATTCAGTCACGAGACGCAATATGTTTACTTTATTAACATTTCACCAAAGCCACAATCTTTCACTGATGTAAACCAAAGTGTCTCTGTAGCCTAAACCTTTAACCACACTTGTGTGGTGGAAAAATCTTCAAATGGGCCAATAAATCTTCAGGTCGCCCACAACTTAGCATTAAACTCAAAACTTATAAGAGAAAGACTAAAAAAAAAATACACTTGAAGCTGGTAGAGTTCAGTGTGAAAAGGTTTATTGTGCATAAAGAGCAATACAAAGCAAAATGAGGCCTTTATCCTGGGATAAAAAACCTAATGCAAAATCATAAAACATTTTTATTATATACCCTTCATAACCCCTCATATTGTGTAGCTTATTTTTTAGACTCCACCTCGTTTTTTTAATCATATTCAACCATTTGGTCATTATTGCTGAGTTTGAGACTTTTGATTCATATCTTATACTGCACTGTAACTTTTATTCTCCTGTTTTAACTGTATTATTCTAATTTAGCTTATGTTTATTTCCAAATTAATACTTTTTTAATTGTATTTAAATGCCTTTTTATATTGCTTTGTGTTGCTTTTACATTCTGTCTTGATGCCTTCTATGTTTCATGTAAAGCACTTTGAATTGCCTTGTTGTTGATATGTGCTATACATTCTCACAGAGCTGCTAGCATGGCTGTAGACTCTTTTAGTCTTGTTTTAATCTCACTAGAACAATCTTTTTTATTATTATTTAATGTAATGTGTTACTTGTGCAAATTCCTAACAAACTAACTCTGTAGTTTATAAAAAAGTAAAATAACAGTAGAAAATCTGTCTTTGAACGTTAAACAATGTGGTGAGGAAATCCCCCTTTTTCTGTGCCACTTTGGTCTTTGTTCTTACAGTTGGTTTCATCCTTTCAGTTTTTAGTTTGCACTCACACACATTCACACCTGACTTTCTCCACCCTGTTGAACAGAAATCATAACAAAAATGAAACTTTCACCATGTCAGTAAACAACTTTCAGAACAGGTTATAATAAACAGGGAGGCCAACAGGAATTCTAATTTCAGAAACAGGTACCATATTTCTTTGGGAATTAGACATTCAGACATTGATGCTCCCCATAGAATGAATTGTAACTTTGTTGATCCCTTAACCGTATGGCTAAATACCTGCAAAACAAATGGCATCCCCATCAGCCTCAGCTGTACTAAATTAGCAAATGTTAGCATTCTAAAACACTAAACTTAGATGGTGAACTTGGTAAGCATTATATTTGCTAAAGATTAGCATGTTAACATGCTGACATTATCATTTAGCTCAATGTCCCTGAGTACAGACTCACAGAGTGCGTGAGCAGCATGGCTGTAGACTCTTTTAGTCTTGTTTTAATCTCACCAGAACCATCTTTTTTATTATTTAACGTAATGTGTTACTTGTGCAAATTCCTGACAAACTAAGTCTCTAGTTTATAATAAAGTCAGTATAACAGTAGAAAATCTGCATCTTTGAACGTTAAACTATGTGGTGAGGAAATCCCCCTTTCTCTGGTCTTTGTTCTTACAGTTGGTTTCATACTTTCAGTTTTTACTTTGCACTCACACACACACACACGCACTGGCTGGGGGACAGTTTCATATATATGCCACCTCAGTAAAAGTTCTCCAGCAGAATATATCAGTAATTGAACTTTTTGAGGCTCAACAGTCAGCCTTCAGCCTTATGCTCACAATGAGGTTGCTGATGTTAAAGCTGAGGTGAAAGGGTCCAATGTAGGATTCTCAGCCTCTGCGTCGTCTGACAGTGCCAGAGTGTTTGCCAAAGCAGAGCTGGTCAGAGCTTCAGCCTCTAAAGGTCCGGCACAGGCTAAAGTCGCTCTGGCAGCAGACACCGGCTATGAAATTAGCCCGACTCAAGTAGAGGCAAAGGTTCTGGGCTCAGGCATTATTGCCCATGTGAGCATTGAAGTTCCCCAGCAGAACTGTGGACTCACCAGACCACACCCCATCCAGTAGCCGCAAGGAGGTGACCCTCTCATTCCGCGGTCAGAACGCCAACACTGTGGTGCTCAGCTGGGGACTCGTGAGTATCCCCACCCCTGCCCAGCAGCAGGAGTTTGGTTCCAGAGCTGGTGCTGTGCATAGAGGTGAGCCCAACTAAATCTAGTTGGTCCCTCCTTCCCTACCAGGGAGATGATGTTCCACGTCCCTAGAACCAGTTTTCAATGTTTAACAAACTGATTATTTTAACCAACCCATCATCTTTCCCTAAACCTTACCAGACCTTGACCATAGTGTTGTCACATCATAAAACATCACTATATTAACAGTGATGTGTAACGGTTCTGGAAAGAACAGACAATGTTAAGAACTTGAAATGAGTGTGGTGTGAGTTGTCATGCTGGACCTGGTTAACAGCCTTGCAGGATCATTCTGGACCATTTGTAGACAGTTCAGAGATGACTTGCTGTGACAGGTGAAAAGGGAATTACAATAGTCCATACCAGAATGACGTGAATAATCATCTCAAGCTCTGGTTGTGACACAGCAGACCTGAGTTTAGCAATATTTCTTAGTTGGAAAACACATTTTGTTGTAAAGATTCAATAATTTTGCCTTATTTTTTCCACTTCCTTTTCCATCACCTGACTTCCTGCCGTCCCTTTTCCTTCTCACTAATTGGTTGGTTGGTTCACACTTCATTGTATTGATTCATTTCACCTGTGCACTCTAGTCCTATTTAAAAACATCCCTCACTGTCATTCATTCTTTCACTTCTACACAGGGCAGCAGAATTGGTAAGAAGTTTATTTTGCGCCACAATTTATCCTTGGTTTTGTTGAAACAATATTTCCTTTATAAAGATATGTGAATAATTTTCTGTGTTCATTTAATCTTGTATTTCTTCTCTTTCAGATATAGACCCATGTGTGTCTTTTTCCCCCCTTTGCTTTTCCCCATACACTTCTACAATCCACATTATTAAATAAATATCTTGAGAGTGAATTCTAGTTTTCATGGCCTCCTTCATACGCATCCTGACCGATGCCCATCACGATAGTTTAACTCCTGGAACCCTCCTATTATATGCATTTACTGGTCAATGATTTAAAATGCTGATCAAATTGCATCACCTGATCAAATATAACACCAGGATTTCTTAAATTAGACTTAACAGCTGAGGAAAGGGACCCATTACTCTGAACAACATAGTTACAGCTAGTTTCATACTTTCAGTTTTTATTTTACACTGAATCTCTCTCACACACACAGGGTGGGGGCACACTATATAAGACGTTTTTCATGCAAACAAAACTTTATACATGCCTTACAGTATTAAATGGTTATCAGTAACTGCACTTTTTGAGGCTCGACAATCAGCCTTCAGCTCTAACTTTAAAGAATTACTACTCTGTTTTTGTCACATCTCAGTATCAGTACAGAATAGTGAAATATTACTTGCATCTTGCATCGTCTTTGTCTTTTGTTTTAATGTTGCAAATCTGACTCACAGATGTGGATGATGGTTTTTTATTTCATTAATACAATTATCCTGCTTATATAATACAAATGATATTTTAAAAAAAGAATTTGCAATAGATCTATACAGTATATTTCCATTACCTCAGTTATTTTTACTCTATTTGAGACGGTTTATTGTCAGTTCTAATCTGCTGGTTTCATTTCCTTTTTCTTTCAGATTGCACCAGTTGGCCTGAAGATGTCAGGTAGGCAAACACCATCTAGAGGAATAATGTCCTGCAGTAGTTAATATTTTCCTCAAATAAAAATTGTATATTGAGAACATCCTAGGAGACAGTTTACCTTTTTCATAAACTTTTAGTAAATTTCTAACTTCAGTGACTGAATGTGAAACTAAAAGCTGTCAGATGAAACAAACATGCCTGATTTTGTGTTTTATCTAACAAAGTATGTGGAGCGTTAAAGTAACTTTGTGCTATATAAACCACATGTGTAGTGCACACTATAAAAAGCCTAAATGTTTATGGAGTAATTGTGATGTTGACATGTTTCATAGGAATTTTATGAATTTTGAAAGAAAATTAAAGCTGCAAGCAGCGATAAACAGGCATGAAGAGTGAAAATTGAAAAAAAATGATAAACATTTCACAACAAGTTGAGTTTTAGCAAGCGATTGAATTGTTTTCAATTTCTGGTGCATTTATATATATTATTCTATTTACTCATTTATTCAAATAGTCATTGTCTGCAGTTTTGAAGAAGTGCAGCCATTTCTTGTAAGTGGCCGAGGGGAGAGCAAGGTTTGAGGTTGAGTGGTTACAGAAGACATACATGTAACAAAGGACAAACGTTAATGTTTAATAAGCTCTACACAAACTGATGTCAACTGACAGTGCTGAACAGGCAGACCATTTTACCTCAGGGCTGTATTCAAACAGAAACTAAAAGTAAAACAGCAGTGGGAACTTGCACAAGAAAGCTCAGAAGATTAAAATTAACCAAATGAAATACAGATGGATGACAAATTAAAGGACAAAACCAACATTAAGTGTCTTAGTAAGGTGTTGGGCCACCATGTGCCACCAGAACAGCTTCAACACTCAAGTCTCTGAACTTTTCTGGAGGGATGAACACCATTCTTCAAAAAGATAGTCCCTCATTTGGTGTTTTGATGGTGGAGATTGTTAAATTGGGTTGACATCTGGTGACTGTGAAGGCCATAGCATATGATTCACATCATTTTCATACTCATCAAAGCATTCAGTGACCCCTCGTGCCCTGTGAGTTGGGGCATTTTCATCCTGGAAGAGACCACTCCCATCAGGATAGAAATGTTTTATCATAGGATAAAGATGATCAGTCAGAATAACTTTGTATTGATTTGCAGTGACCCTTCCCTTTAAGGGGACATGTGGACCCAAACCATGCCAGCAAAATGCCCCCCAAAGCATAACAGAGCCACCAGATCTCCTCACTGTAGGAGGTCAAACATTCAGACCTGTACCAGTTTTTCCTTTAATTTGTCACCCGGCAGTAGGAAACACAGACATTGCCATTGGAAAGACCTTTACTTTTTACTGATCAGTTTGACATATATTAAGCTATTATCATGACTGTATGCAGAGTGAATCATTGACTTGATTTAGTTTCACTAGTGCAGCTTGTGGGAGTGGTCTGGTGCATAGCGACACTTATAAGCAGCTGCAGCAGATACAATCTGAACTCTGCATCTTCTCTTCAGCTGCAGCATCTACTTGAACCTAAACACGGCCAGCAACTTAAGTCATAATACTACTGTATCCATGTTTTACATACTACCATTATTTGATGGTAGTATAACAGTGATCACTGCTGAATCTAATTGTATGTAGTGTACTATTGTAGCTCCAATACACTAATACCTCTGTAGACTTATACTGGATAGAACTGCAAAGACATTAAGACATTTATTAGTTTGTATTTCTGACCTAACCTCTAGTTCCTTGATTATAATCAGACTGAAAATTCTGGAGTTCTTTTAGTTCAGTTAAAATAATTTTAACTATCAATTTCTTAGTCACTAGGAAAATTTATAGATGTGTGGCATTTTTCAGTCATATGCCATTTGTGTAAATCTGAGGAAACGTTAATATTTTTTGGTATTGTCATGCTGTTTATGCCTTTTGGAGTGAGATTAAAAAGATATGCTTTAAAATGAAGTTGTGCTCTCAGCTTAACTTTTTCTCTGCTGTGTTGGCTGATGTTACAGAAACGTACAATACTGTAACCGGTTAGTAAATATGGATGTTTACAAGAAAACTCCACAAGGCATCTTTAAAGTAAAGCAGAGCATAAGGTGGCAAATATCATTTTTTACATCAAAAATGTAAAATGTTTATAAACGATGCAGTTAGTATCTAGTATAGTTGTGCTAACTAATAATATGACATAAAATATGGATATGAACATTATAAGTGTGCTCTCAATGACTCACTGAAAAAAATGTAGAGGAAAAATAGAAACAAACTTCCAATTTTACATTTACAACTACAAATTGCATCTAACCTTTGCTGTTTTTGTAATCAAAAGTTGTGTCTGACCACATATAACCACTAGTAATGGCTGGTCCAATGTCTCTGGGTCATTTTGAGTCAATTACAGCCTTTCTGTATCCACTTTCACAGTAAAGACGACAGATTGAAGTCACCCAGATTTAGTCAAAAGCAATCGATAGCAGAGTTTGTGAGCTTTGATTAGAGGCCTGAAGCATCCAAATCGACCAATGGTTTCCGGAGATATTATTTCTCAGGTTAGCTGAGATCGTTACTCAGATTACATTAGGATTACATAATATTTTATGTAATTACAAATAGCTAATTCGGAATTTTTTCTCCACTAAAACTTCTCTAACTTTGCTCTGCTTCACTTTGTTAGAATAATTTTTGGGACAAGTAATGTTCAGATGTCATTTTATGGTTTGCTAGAGGTTTTGGGCTGCAACTGCATAATTTCAAAGGGGATATTTATATAATAATACTGTTAAGTTTTTTTTTTAGGCTCAAATGAAATCTTTCATTTATGCTATGTTCCATCTTCATTTACTCTGACTGAAATCATGTTTATTTCTTTAGCACTTCAGTGCAGTTAGTTTCAAAGAGGCTTACAGCAATATCATGATGCTATTGATGTTCAAACAAGTTCACACACTTCCACTCCTCAAATTCATCGTCGTCATCATCATATTGTGGGTGTATATAAAGCTATGCACTGTCCAAACCACAGAGGGGGAGGGATAAATTACATACGGCATCTTCAGCTTCCTGATTGATCAGACAGACAGAGGCAGTTCTCCTGCAGTTTAATGGTTTTTCTCCATCAGAATCAAATCCAGTATGAATATCCACCATGTTTTCTTCTTCTACTTCTTATCGGGTGCGGACTAATTACTGCACTGTCACAAATCTTTGAAGTGTTGATCACGACTGTTTTGTTGCTTCTTGTTTAAATATCTGATTGTTTTCTGATGTTCTGTGTTACTATGCTGCAGGGGGAAAAACAAGGAAAAAAAGAAACATGATCATTGTAGTTTGTGCTTCACAGATTTGAACATAGGGGGACAGTCTTACAACAGGAACATGAGGGCGACTTGCGTCAGGCCTTCACCTTTTGGATCCAGATTCATGTGTACTGTCTTTGTCTCCATGATAAAATACTTGACCCAGTTTTCCACCAATGATAAATGTGCAAACTCCACTTCTCCAGCTGTAGATGCATCCAGCAGGAATCAGGACAAAATCTACTGTAACCTCTAATTTAGTTTTTGTTTTTTTGCAGTGAAAATGTTTTAATTTCATCTTTTACTTAAATGTATTTTGCAAAAATATACTTTGAACTTATGTTATTAAAATATTTTAATTATATTAAATGATGGTAAAACAACAGCATAAAAAAGTTATTATTATAGGTGCAAAAGCAAAGAGAAAGGAAATTGCAGCCCAACTCAGTTCCTTTTCACTTGAGAGCAAAGAACATGCCAGAAATCTTGGTGTTATCATAGATAATAATCTTAACTTTCACTGTAATATCAATAATACCACACGATCAGCTTTCTATCACCTCAAAAATATCTCAAAAATCAGAGGCTTTCTGTCTAATTCAGACGATGAAAAGCTAGTACATGTATTTGTCACAAGCAGACTCAACTATTGCAATGGTCTCTTTTCTGGATGCCCCCAAAAAACTGTTAAGAGACTGCAGAATGCTGCTGTATGTATTTTAACCAGGACTAAGAAAAGTGCACACATCACACCTGTTCTTAAAACCTTGCATTGGCTTCCATTAAATGCTAGAATAGACTTTAAATTCCTCCTATTTGTCTACAAGGTGCTGAATGGCCCTGCTGCAAATTATATTAAAGCATAATATTTGAATCTTAAAAAATGTAATGATGTGAAATGCAGATAAATTTTGCAAAAATAAATGATACATGTAAGATGTGATATTGACATGACATCTTAGACACATCTAAAGTCATGTTTTAACAGGTTTTCAGTTAATTTGAGTCATGTTTTTATCAACATTATAAGGAAACGTATCAGGCAGGTTGCAAAATTTGTAAAATATTCACTGACAATGTACTGACATTTGTTTTCCCTACACTATCCGCTTGTAGTAACTAAAGTATGATTGAACTTTTGGTTATGGTTACGCACTTGCAGCACTTGGTTAAGATCAGGGAAAGATCCTGGTCTATAGGTTCAATACTGAACAAGACAAAGAGTCAACATCCCTGCTAGTGATTCTGTCTGACTGTACTTAGAGGAAATGTTCAAGGATAAAGCTCATCCTACTCTACGTTTTTCCTATAATCAAAAAATCCCATGAAAATACCAAATCAATAATCAATCAATTCTACTAAGTGCTATGCCTTAGAACTGCATTGTTGTCCAAAGACTATTAAAAACACATCAGTGAGTCACAGCGTATTCCTTCATCACCACAAATATGGGCACTGTAGTTTATTTGAGTCAATCCCAGACACATCGTCCTGCTACTGTTACTACTCACTGCTACCACAGCATTGTTGGTTTTGGTCTATTTATGGGATTTGTTGACAATAATTAAGAATAACATCAGCCTTACACTTTAAGGGATCATCCAAGTTGTGACAATTCATCCTGTAGGTCACATGATTGTGTGCACCAAATTCCATGGCAATCCATCCAATAGCTGACGAGACATTTCACTCAAAACCTTTCATGTGAAATTCATGCTGGCACTGGAGGAAATGACAGGGGAGCACCAAAAGCAGTGGGATTCATCGTCTAGACACAACGAAAGTCTGAACAAAATTTCATATCAATGTTTCCAATAGTTGTTGAGATATTTCAGTCTGGACTGACATCACCAGAGCCACGGCACTACCAAAAAACTCAGTCACGAGAAGCAATATGTTTACTTTATTAACATTTCACCAAAATCACAATCTTTCACTGATGTAAACCAAAGTGTCTCTGTAGCCTAAACCTTTAACCACACTTGTGTGGTGGAAAAATCTTCAAATGGGCCAATAAATCTTCAGGTCGCCCACAACTTAGCATTAAACTCAAAACTTATAAGAGAAAGACTAAAAAAAAAATACACTTGAAGCTGGTAGAGTTCAGTGTGAAAAGGTTTACTGTGCATAAAGAGCAATACAAGGCAAAACGAGGCCTTTATCCTGGGATAAAAAACCTAATGCAAAATCATAAAACATGATATTATATACACTTCATAACCCCTCATATTGTGTAGCTTATTTTTTAGACTCCACCTCGTCTTTTTCAATCATATTCAATCATTTGGTCATTATTGCTGAGTTCATGAGTGACCTTGACGCTTTGGTGATAATACAAGTATGATTTATGTTGGAAATAATACTGTCTCAGCAGCTTTCGCCTTTTTCTCAAAATAAAAACGACCTGGCAGCCTTAAATCATCTCACACAGAAAACCAAAATGCTACACCACAAATTAGCCTTCTTGCTAACTCTCTGGGAACTGTCTCTTATTGACATAATGTTATCTTTGCACACTCACTGGCACATTCGGTTGATCATGGGAAGGCAGTTTCCATCACACTTGGATCTCAGAATGCAAATCTTGGTCTCCAGTGTCAGAGTCCTACTTTGTGTGATCATCATCCACCCCGACCACCTTCCTATGACTTCCACAGAGTATAAAAACATAGCACTTTTTTTTACAAGAAAAAACATTGCCAGTGAAGATAGTCAAATGTTTCCCTATGTTAAATGTTAAACATATGAAAGGAAAACAAATTTATAGTATATAAATGTAATTTCTAGGAGCCAGAGTTGCTTCATTTCATCAAAACAATGTCAGTCAAATTTGAGACTTTTGATTCATATCTTATACTGCACTGTAACTTTTATTATCCTGTTTTATCTGTCTTATTCTAATTTAGCTTATATTTATTTCCAATCTAATACTTTTTTAACTGTATTTAGATGCCTTTTTATATTGCCTTGTGTTGCTTTTAGTAAATGTCTAACTTCACCTGACTGTTTTTTAAAACAGACTGACAGCCACAATTACCTACCGAATTATACAGAATGTCATTTACTACAGAACGGTTTTATCCTTCCCACTTCAACTTCACACAGCACACACACGTGTTGTCACTATCACCGATTTAGGAAGTAATCTGCTCAACCATCACAAAACTCCTTCAAAAACAGAAACTCATCATAGCAGGACTGAAGTCCTTCAACAATAATAACATTGTGAAAAAAAAACTACTCAACTGAAACCAATATTCCAATATTTGTGTAATACGACTGATAAATTAACAGAAACATTGGATTGAAATTAGTAATTTAACACAAAAAACACATGTAATGTTGGGTACCAGGACCCAGTGAAAAAGGAGAGGAGCAACCTTTTATAAAGTCATAAAGTGGGATATTTTGGTAATTAATTTCTAAACAATAACATTCTCTCAAAATTTCACTTTTGAAACATGACTTTACAATGTAATTCTCTTTTCTCCAAAGGTTACATTTTCTGTCTTAAACAATATAGTTTTTTTAATACAAGGAAAATATACTGATTTATGACTGAAACCAAGTTTACATTTTGTATTTAAATATATACATTTTAATATTTTATGAGAAAAAACAGAGGCCACAAGAAAAACATGTGCACTGCATAAAAAATACTTTATCAATAGCAAAGTTGTATTAAATGAATTTGTGTTTTGTTCAGTTTTTTGCTTGTTTTTTTTATTTTTGTTTCATTGTTGTTGTTACCATCAAACTCCCTCCTCCTCCTTGACCTGCCTTTGTTTTAAAGTTGATATTTTGGGCAGATTGTTTCATGAGTTTTCAACACTTTTGAAAGGAATGTGGTGATAATAATATAAAATATAACTGACAATGGTATAAAATAAAAAATGTAATGAAATAAAAGTGTCTCAACCTAGTTTGTATATTTCAGAGGAAGAATAGAGTGTAATCAGCAGTTTTAACTTTTTCTTTCTGTTCAACAGGGTGAAGACGTGTGACTCAAATCGAAACTTTCACCACTTCAGGAAACAACTTTCAGAGCAAGTTATAAAAACAGGAAGGCCAACAGGAATCCTGATTCCAGACAGGCGCTGACCATGTCTGTGGGACTTTTGGTGCCTGTTCTACTTGCATTTAAGTCATGTTGAAGTGTTTAAACAAACATACAGACATGTGTGTATTACTGTCATACAGTGTAGGAGAAAAGAAAAGTTCTGCTTAAATTGAAACTTATAAATGTGTGATGTGAAAACTTAAAGCCTCCAGTGCACAAATACTGAGAATGGACTTCACAGTGAAGTAGGGGACATCTTCCATCCCTCGTCCAGGCGAGGTATTATTATTTAACGTAATGTGTTACTTGTGCAAATTCCTGATTGGGTTTCAATTTGAGTTGTGGTAGAGTGAGGCTTCATTCCAAATGCAGCTCTCTCTTACTTTGTCTTGTTCCTTCTATTCCAACAATGACACCTTTTTAGTAGCGTTTGAAGTTTTCTGCATTATAAATAAAACATGACATTTTAAACCTCCACTGAGATATATTTCTTTTCTCCAGTATTTATGTGTGTCTATGTTCTGTGTCTACTGCTTTTAAATAATGGAGAGTGAACATATTAATATGTTAGAACCACATATACCAGCTTTTATCATATTGAGCAAAGTGCACAAATAAAGACTGTACTTTTACTTGTCAGAGGCCAACATGTCCACCATGATTGTTCCATTTCCTGCCAACAACTTCCTGTTCCACCCACTGAAACCTCATACTCAAGTGATGTTTACCTCTCCGAACATTTCCTACTGCAACATGTACACTATAAAGAACAACATCACAGCGTATATGAACCACACCACCAAGCCCTTATGTCTGTGTGTAGAACTGATTATTAATTACAAATATACAACTGCCTCCCTCAGTATGGCCTCACTGCAATTAACTAGAAAAGAGGACAAAACTCAGACAATGAAGCAAAACTGACAGATCATAACATGGATTGGGGGCTCGTCCATTTTTCCTCATATTTAGTCTCATTGGATTAGTTGTTACAGGTAATGTATGTGCTATTTCTGATCAACAGTTTTTTTCTTTGTTGTGTGGGCAATGTTGAGTATTTGTTTTAATGAAAAATATCTTTCTATGTAGATAAGAAAAAGAATGAAAAGCACGTGACATTTTGTTATTTGAAGTCAGTTGAGACTGATGAGAATGTTGTTTTTCATGACAATTCATCTAATGTTAGTTGAGAGATATGACAAAAGCATACCAAACTAAAAAAACCATGTCAACCTTTTGTTGGCACAACAGAGAAAGTCAGGGGATCACCAAGGTCATTTGGATTCATCGTCTGCCAAATATGAATGTTTGTACAATATTTCCTGTAAATTCATCCTGCAGATTGAGGAGATATCTCAGTCTGGATCAAAGTGGTGGATACCTGGTGTGGCTAAAAACTTATGATACGTATTAGACCAAAGTATTTACTTTTGTCTTCTTCTTTCTTCTTTTACATGGAATTATTCCTCATCAACATTCCTCTGAAATCCAATTTAAATAGACTCATTGGCTTCAACATGTAAAAACAGTGGATTTGTAAGATTGTAAGATATAAGATTTTGGCTTCTTGTACTCCCATCTGCATACTGAGTCAAGCGGTTCAGTGGGAAATACAAGGAAAATATACTGATTTATGACTGAAACCAAGTTTACATTTTGTATTTAAATATATACATTTTAATATTTTATGAGAAAAAACAGAGGCCACAAGAAAAACATGTGCACTGCATAAAAAATACTTTATCAATAGCAAAGTTGTATTAAATGAATTTGTGTTTTGTTCAGTTTTTTGCTTGTTTTTTTTATTTTTGTTTCATTGTTGTTGTTACCATCAAACTCCCTCCTCCTCCTTGACCTGCTTTTGTTTTAAAGTTGATATTTTGGGCAGATTGTTTCATGAGTTTTCAACACTTTTGAAAGGAATGTGGTGATAATAATATAAAATATAACTGACAATGGTATAAAATAAAAAATGTAATGAAATAAAAGAGTCTCAACCTAGTTAGTATATTTCAGAGGAAGAATAGAGTGTAATCAGCAGTTTTAACTTTTTCTTTCTGTTCAACAGGGTGGAGACGTGTGACTCAAACTTTCCACTTCAGGAAACAACTTTCAGAGCAAGTTATAAAAACAGGAAGGCCAACAGGAATCCTGATCCCAGACAGGTACCAAGCATCCCTGTGGGACTTTTGGTGCCTGTTCTACTTGCATTTAAGTCATGTTGAAGTGTTTAAACAAACATACATGTATACATGTCTGGAGGAGATCTTTGACCCACACCACATGTTTCTCTAACCTTAACAAACAGATTATTTTAACCCAAACCATCATCTTTCCCTAAACCTAACCAGATCTTAACCGTAGTGTTGTCACATCATAAAACATCACCATATTAACAGTGATGTGTAACAGTTTTGGAAAGAACAAATGATGTTGTCCTGCTGATTACTGCTGATAGGGCACCAAATTAGAAAACACTCCCATGTGTCGTTCTGGAGTCACATGTTCAAATGACATATTTTGTCATTTAATTTGGAGGATCTGTTGATGGATTGACATGATATTTGGCTCAGACATTCATATCCCCCTTACAGAATGAATTGTTATAACTTTGTTGATCCCTTAACCACATGACCAAATACCTGCAAATCAAATGACATCCCCATCAGCTTCAGCTGTACTTAATTAGCAAATGTTAGCATTCTAAAACACTTAACTTAGATGGTGAATGTGATAAGCATTGTATTAGCATGTTAACATATTGACATTATCATTAAACTCAGTGCCCCAGAATACAGACTCACAGAGCTGCTAGCATGGCTGCAGACTTTTTTAGTCTTGTTTTGATCTCATCAACACAATCCCTTTGTGCCCCCCCCTCCCCCCCCCCCCCCCCCCCTTCCCTTTCTGTGCCCTTTGTTTTTTGTAGTTACAGCATAGTTTCATACTTTCAGTTTTTATTTGACGCATACATTGGGTGGGGGGGACACTGGTATATATGCAGCCTGATGATGATGAACTCCAGTAGTTATACTGAGAACTTTCCACATATAACATCCACAAACAGCTTAAACCAAGCAACTTCATTCAGGTAAGTACTCTATCATGTGTTTTTGATGCAAACAAAACTTTATACGTGCCTTAAAGTACTAAATAATGAAGAATTGATCAGTAATTGAACTTTTTGAGGCTCATCTGTCAGCTTTCAGCTCTAACTTTTAAAGAATCACTACTCTGTTTTTGTCACATCTCAGTACACAACTATGCTGCTTATATAATACAAATGATATAAAAATTAATTTGCAATAGATCTGTACAGTATATTTCCATCACCACAGTTATTTTAACTCTAATTGAGATGATTTATTATCAGTTCTGATCTGCTGGTTTCATTTCCTTTTTCTTTCAGACTGAACGATTTGTCCTGAAGATGTCAGGTAGGCAAACATCATCTAGAAGAACAATGTCCTGTAGCAGTTTACTCTCCTCATATAAATATAGTATAATGAGGACGTCCTAGGAGACAGTTTACCTTTTTCATACACTTTTAGTAAATTTCTAACTTCCAACAAATGTGGGACATTTGAAGGGGATCTTTTTACAGCCAGTATGACCTGGAGGAAAGACTAGAGCGAGGAAAACCTCTTTCAGTGTTTATATGAGCACTTGACTGTTGTTTTTACACAGACTTGAAAAATTGTGAACTTATCCTTTAATGTAGAATTTCTCTTTTACTGTTATTCCTATTTCAACTTGACAGAGCACACACACGTGTTGTCACTATCACCGATTTGGGAAGTAATCTGCTCAACAATCACAAAACTCCTTCAAAACAGAAACTCATCACAACAGGACTGAAACCCTACAACAATAATAACATTGTGAAAAACAAACTACTCAACTGAAACCAATATTCCAATATTTGTGTAATACGACTGATAAATTAACAGAAACATTGGATTGAAATTAGTAATTTAACACAAAAAAACACTAGTAATGTTGGGTACCAGGGCCTAGTGAAAAGGGAAAGGAGCAACCTTTTATAAAGTCATGAAGTGGGATATTTTGGTAATTAATTTCTAAACAATAACATTTTCTCAAATTTTGACTTTTGAAACATGACTTTACAATGTAATTCTCTTCTCCCCAAAATATTATCACAATATTCTTAAAATCTTCACACCACACAATCATTTTTCCTGGTTACGTCCTTCTCTTGTCATTTTGAGATAAAATGCAGTGTCATTTTGTTTGCAGGACGTGCGGCTTTGCAGCAAGGTTCAGAAGTCTCTCTTGGTGATCCCAACATACTGGACCCATCTGATGAAGATGTTAGTGCTGGTTTCTACATTGGCACTGACGAGTTCAAAAAAGGTAAATCCACGTCCAGGGATGGAGCATATGCCGTTGTAGGAGTGGGCTATACTCACGTGAAGAATGGGGATGTTGAGGCTGTGGTGAAAGGGCCCAACATAGGATTCGGAGCCTCTGGGTCGTCTGACGGTGCCAGACTGTTTTACAACGCAGAGGCGATTAGCACCTCCCTCTCTGTTGGTCCAGCAAAGGCTACAGTCGGTCTATCAGCAAACACTGGCGTTGACATCAGCGCGACTCAAGTAGAGGCGAAGTTTCTGGGCACAGGCTTCTCCTTGGGTCGTAAAATGGGTTTTTCCCTGTATGGCTCTGGGTTTGAACTTGAGTTGTGGTAGAATGAGGCTTCATTCCAAATGCAGCTCTCTCCCACTTTGTCTTGTTCCTTCTATTCCAGTAATTAAACCATGTTAGTAGCATTTGAAGTTTGCTGCATTATAAATAAAACATGATATTTTAAACCTCCACCACGATTTATTTCTTTTCTCCAGTATTTATGCATGTCAATGTTCTCACTGTACTGCTTTTCAATAATGGAGAGTGCATGAATAAAAACTGTACTTTTACTTTTCAGAGGCCTTTGCCTCTATGATTGTTCCACTTCCTGCCAACACACCTGTTCTACCCAATAAAAACTCATACTCAAGCAATGTTTACTTCTTATTGTCTCTATTTTGACAAACATCTTGCAGCATGCAGTAGCAGAATAAGATTAATAGTTGATTTACCTCTAAGCACAGCAGACACTCGGCAGTAAATGTTTGCGGGACTCAAAACTCAACAATCTCAGTCTGCTGCTGACTTTGTTTGCATAGTTTCATACAGAGAACTGGCTCACAGCTGTGAATCTATTACCAACTTTGTTTTAAGGCTGGGACAAAACTAGTGTTTATTTTTAGATTAGGGGGGATTCATTTATAAAACAACTGATTAATTATTTATTTTATAAAATATATTTATCAATTCAAATACTAAAAGTCTTTTAAACTCCAAACAATTTTGTGACAGTGTCAAAACCTTTGAAACTACTTGTACTTGTGTTGGTTTCAAAATGACGTGAGTGTTTCACTGTTATTTTAAGGGCGCATTATCAAGACAGTAATGTGTGGCTACATAGGCTGGTGCACAATGTGCGTAACTCCGCTTGATACACACACAAGACGTGCAGCAGCGCAAAAACATGCAAAACATTACAAATAAAAGGATTACAATGTGAAAAAATATATTATTGTGTATATTAACATATTTTTAAAAATACATATCATAATGCTTAGTCATAATATTTATCAGAGTTAACTAATTGCAGTATGACAGATAAAATTGTTTAATTATTTGACCAAATCGTGGCAACACACGTTGGTATTTAAACAGACGGATAACAACAGATCACACACAGATTGACTTTCCTGCAGCGTCAATACATGATGACATGAGGAACATATGAGGAAATAAATGAGGTGACAACAATGATTAAACTAAAGAAGGAAATAAATCTGGACAGTTTCTATCTGCTGCCAGCAGCAGGATCAGCACCTTGGAGAGCTCAACAAGTCCTGATAACTGAGTTGATGATTCTTTACATGATTAAAATTAATGATTTAATTTTTGAACAATATTTAACAAATATTCTTTAACATTTTTGAGAGTACAGTGATCAGGTTTCCATACTTTCAGCAATTTGACCTTTTACTCCATGACTGAACAAAACGATTTTAAAGAAGCCAAAGCTGTAATTAAAAAAATAAACTTTTTCGAAAAACAAACGAAGATAAATTTGCAACAAATTAATTAACAGGATCTTAAACTGGTGGTCTGGGGCCCACGGGAGGGTCCAGGAGCAGCAGGGGCCAGTGTGCTCGTTATGGATCGTGCGCTTTCACTTTGCGCACGAGCAGATCCGTTTCCTCTGCAGAGAAAATCCGCCACGGTGCAAGCGCATCTGGCTCTTAAAGGGAATGGGAGTGATTGGTTTATTGCATGTTACGCTGAAAACACACCCATGATTAATTAGAAGACTATGGACAACCCCTTTGCACCATGCGCCTGACGCATCGACAGGTAAGTACATAAATTACTTTTTTTACATTTTAATCCACTGGGCTGATTCCACTCAAATCCAAATTCTTAGACAAAAAATGTAATTAGATCACAAGAATAAAGTTTAAAGTTTAACAAAAAATATATGAAATTATATGAAAACAAAGTCATCATATATGTATATTTTAAAGTTGCAGTAATAATACATTTAAAAAAGATCTCAAAACATACAGAACAACATTAAAAGAACGGGTTCTCAATTTTTAAAGTCTGTCTTAAAACAATAGTCAGAAGCCCAAATGAACAATGAAACCAGTTGTTTTTTTGTTTTTTTGCTGTAATTATTCCTTCTGTACATACTGGCCATTAGAAGATCCCTTCATAATGTACTTACAATGTAAGTGATAGGAGACAAAATCCACAGTCCTCTTTCCGTACAAAAATGCATTTAAATGTTAATATGAAGCTTCAGTCGTCCAAATGAGTCAAATCTAGTAGATATCTTTCAACATTAGAGTCTTTTTAGTGCCAAAGTTCCTCTTTTTGTTACTATACTTCCACCTGCAGCTCAACAGGGAAACACTGTCCGAGGAAACACAAAGAGGGAATTTGATGCTAAAAAGACTGTAAATGTGTCAGATATCCACTTGATATGACTAACTCAGACTGCTGAAGCCTCATATAAGCTTCAGAAACTCTGTCACTGTTCATATGAGTACCTGAATGTTTTTATAAGATAGACTGACAGCCACAATTACCTACCAAATTATACAGAATGTAATTTACTACAGAACAGTTTTATCCTTCCTACCTCAAACTTGACAGAGCACACACACCTGTTGTCACTATCATTAAGGATAATGATAGGACGTAATTAAGGTTAAAGACGTAATCTGCTCAACCATCACAAAACTCCTTTAAAACAGAAACTCATCACAGCAGGACTGAAGCCCTTCAACAAAAAACAACATTGTGTAATGTTGGGTACCTGAGCCTAGTGAAAAAGGAAAAGAACAACCTTTAAGAAAGTCCTAAAGTGGGATATTTTGGTAATTCATTTCTAAACAATAATCTTTTCTCAAAATATTATTTTTGAAACATGACTTTACAATGTAATTCTATTTTCTCCAAAATATCAACATCATATTCTTTAAATCTCCACACCACACAGTTATTTTTCCTGCTTACATCCTTCTCTAATCATCTTTGAGATGAAACACAGTGTCTCTTTGTTTGCAGCCCATGCAGTTGTGCAGGGAGGTGCAGAAGTCACTGTTGGTCTACCCGGGGCACTGGAAATGATCGACACCTTTGACTGGCCTGGTGAAGCTTTTGCTGCTGGTACCTACGCCGGTGCTGGCACATTTGCAGATGGATTTGAAGACAAACCTGGGAAGCACCTTCCCAAGGCAGGAGTGTACACTACTGCAGGAAAGGGCCATGCTCGAGCTGAGTGGAGCGTTTTTGATGCTGAGGCCAAAGGGCCCAACGCTAGCGCAGGAGCCGGAGTCTCTGTGGCGTCTCTTGGTGCCAGAGCCTTTGCCAAAGCAGAGCTGGCCAGTGCTTCAGCCTCTGCTGGTCCACTGAAGGCTACGGTCAGTCTGGCAGCAGACACCGGTGTCGGCATTGGCCTGACTGGTGTAGAGGCGAAGGTGCTGGGTACAGGCCTCACCATTGGTCCTAGAATGGGTGCTTCTCTGCTCGGGAATGGATTTGAATGTAATTTGTCGTAGTCTGGCTCAATGCCAAATACAGCTCTTTCTCCCTTTGCTTTTTTTTCCTTATATTCCATAAATGAAACTTCTTTTGTAGCATGAAATTTGCTGCATTTTTAAATGAAAATTAAATCCCCCTCCACTCAAAAGTTATTTTTCAAATATTTTTTCAATTATTATTCAAAGCAGAGTATTTTATATACATTTTAAAATAAGTCTGGAGGGGATTTTTAACATATCAAACCTCCACTACTTTGAGCTCTATTGGTTTAATATCTCTGAAATCAAAACTTGTGAGATCAGAATGACTTGAAAGACACCTTAAAGTGATAAAAGAAGATAGATGGTTTAATAGAATATTCCCCATAAATATGGACATTGTAACTGTGGATCATGCTAACTTTGTACTCACCATCTCCATTGTAGAGATTTGGGGTAACAAGGAACTGCACAAAACATTGTATATTGATGAGCCCTCTTAAAGGTTTTGAAATAAGTAGGGTTTTTAACTTTAAGGGGGCTAAAAGATGATTTTCTGTTATCTGTAATGTTATATCATCATCTATGTTAAACATGAGGTTGACATATGTAGAAATGCTCCCTGCAGGTCAGAGACCAGGGCTTCATCCTGCTCTGAACAATTTGTTTGTAGCCTTGGTTGCTAATTTTTCCATATGTTGTTTGCATTGTTCACACTGCATTATTTCAGTAGAACCCCAGAAAAAAAATATAGACCTGGATATGTGCATATGTCCTCTTTTAATCGTTTCAAATGCTTCTTGGTTTGTTTGTATGTGTGAGGCTGTGGATCGCTGACCATTTAGTGACACTTCATGCAAAAGAGGAAGTAGCAAACAAGATAAAATGGTTTGCATATGTTTCTAAACTACAAGGATAAAATGACAAATGCAGCTTTCTGAATTTGAAAGGTGCGGGTTCGCTCACACTCTCCATTCAAATATATGAGTATTTTTCTGTGTCCAGCTGCAGCTACTTATTGTCTCCACACACCTGACAGTACACATTTCAACTTTCAAAATAAAAGCACACCACACTTGTAAGAAATATCTCTCATTTTTAAAAAGCAAAATGATCTGATCCTGACAGGCCAGAGTGCGAGGTCCCGACCAACGCCGCCTGCAGCTTTAATTTTTTTTAGCTCCTGTTACTGTTACTCCTACATCAACTTGACAGAGCACACACACCTGTTGTCACCATCACCAATTTAGGAAGTAATCTGCTCAACCATCACAAAACTCCTTCAAAACAGAAACTCATCACAGCAGGACTGAAGCCCTTCAACAAAAAACAACATTGTGAAAAACAAACTACTCAACTGAAACCCACATTCCATTATTTGTGTAACACGACTGATAAATTAACAGAAATATTAGATTGAAATTAGTAATTTAAAACAAAAAATACTGGTAATGTTGGGTACCAGGGCCCAGTGGAAAAGGAAAGGAGCAACCTTTTATAAAGTCATGAAGTGGGATATTTTGGTCTCAAAATATTACTTTTGAAACATGACTTTACAATGTAATTTTCTTTTCCCCAAAATATTAACATATTCTTAAAATCACAATTATTTTTCCTGGTTCCTTCTCTAGTCATCTTTGAGATGAAATGCAGTGTCTCTTTGTTTGCAGGACGTGCAGCTGTGCGGGATGGTTCAGGACTCTCTGTTGGTGACTCCGAGATACTGGACCAGTCTGCTAAAAATTTTAGTATTGGCGCCTACGGGGGTGCTGGTGAGTTTGAAAAAGGCACAGAGAAAAGGTGACTTTGAGTCCAGGGAAGGAGTTTATGCCGTTGCAGGAGTGGGCTATACTCACATGAAGGATGATGATGTTGAGGCTGAGGTGAAAGGGCCCAATGTAGGATTCGGAGCCTCTGGTGTTTACCAAAGCAGAGCTGGCCAGTGCTTCCACCTCTGTTGGTCCGGCAAAGGCTACAGTCGGTCTATCAGCAAACACCGGCGTTGACATTAGGAAGACTCAATTAGAGGCAAAGGTGCTGGGTTTTTCCCTGTTTGGCACTGGAGTTGAATTTAAGTTGTGGTAGAGTGAGGCTTCATTCCAAATGCAGCTCTCTCTTACTTTGTCTTGTGCCTTCTATTCCAATAATGAAACCCTTTTAGTAGCATTTGAAGTTTGCTGCACTATAAATAAAACATGACATTTTAAACCTCCACCGAGAAACATTTCTTTTCTCCAGTATTTATGTGTATCTATGTTCTGTGTCTACTGCTTTTAAATAATGGAGAGTGCACGAATAAAAAGTGTACTTTTACTTGACAGAGGCCTTTGCCACTATGATTGTTCTACTTCCTGCCAACACACCTGTTCTACCCAATAAAAACTCATACTCAAGCAATGTTTACCTCTTATCGTCTCTATTTGACAAACATCTTGCAGCGTGCAGTAGCAGAATAAGATTTATAGTTGATTTACCTCTAAGCACAGCAGACACTAGGCTGTAAATGTTTCTGTGACTCAAAACTCAACAATCTCAGTCTGCTGCTGACTTTTGTCTGTTACATAGAACTGGTTCATAAATCCATTACCAACTTCGTTTTAAGGTAGAGCCACAACTGGTGTTTATTTTTAGTTTAGTTCTATGAAATGTCAAATTAACTTAAGACTTTTAAAATCCAAACATTAATTTTGTGACATGAATCCAGCTTCACACAATATGATATTTGAGAATCTTAGAAGCTCTAACCTGCAAAGACAAAAAAAAACTATTTGACAGGAAAACAGTTGCTGATAAGTTCATTTCAACTTTAAAATGTTTTACTGACATTATAGACTCTTCGCTGCAAGTCCTTATCAAAGCATTCAGTTTGTGTTCACCAGCATGTTCTCCAAGAACATTTCAGAGGCCCAAGTAACCAAAAAGCATAAAGAGAAGTAGTTGATTATTTTTCAATGATCAGTGAGAGTGGAAGCACATGTTTATGTCTTTTATCCCATAATTTTCACTGTTTCTTCATCGCTGAGTCCTGGCTTGTCCCTCATGATCCTTTCACTGAAGCCGCTCTGTCAGGCTTCTCTCACATTTATCAGCCCGATGTTACGTCCCCTTGGTGGAATCCGGGGAAACAGAGATGATAACACCAACTAAAATTTCTCAAAATGTGGGGAGATGACAGGACAAGGTGGTTGTGCCAAAGTAACAGAAACATCAATAAAACAAAACTAGGCCTCACTGATACCTAGACAACATTTAACTATGTGTGTGAAAATGTAAAGGGGTACCCCAACTTACCTTCCGTCTTCAACCTCCCAACTCAAGGGCAGAGATATTATAGGGAGACTCTCGAGTTGTGCTCTTTTGTAGAGGACTCTGAATGATGATTTCAAATCTGAGGGAATCAATGAGTTGGACACATTTTTGATCTACTTTTAATTATAGAGCATTCAGTCAACTCTTTTGCTATTGCTTTTATATATTTAGGAAGATTTGTGGATCTAAGTTCAGTACAGTATTCTTGTATTTCAAAGTTGAGTAGGTACTTGGCTGTGAATGTCAAGTCAAGTCACGTACCTGATCTAATCTACTGACAATTGTGTGTGTATCCAAAAGCCTGATATAGCTTATATCTGTCGTAGACATCAGTTGTTGTCCAAAAACTGTTAAAAACATGTCAATGAGCCACACTGCTGCACTGGGTGACATTCGCAATGAATATTACGGGCACATTAGTTTGTTTGCTAAAGTCCTCCTCCAGTCAAAAATGTGTTTTGCTTAGTTTTCAGTTGCAGATGCTGCTGAAGGGAGAAAGTTTCTCATTGAAAATCTAAGTTTAAGATATGTAAATACCAGCCTGATGTGTGACATCACAACTAATTTGGAGCCAACCCTGGTCCAGTATGCAACTTACACAAGTGTGATGTGGAAACTTGAAGCCTCCAGTGCACAAATACTGAGAGTAGACTTTACAGTGAAGTAGGAGACATCTTGTGTCCAACAGCTAAACTTTTGAAATGAAACATATTTGCATATTCATAGATTCAGGATTTTTCATTAAGGGAGAAGGAGATGTTATTTTAAGGATTTTAAATAGTAACAGAATATTTTTTGTGGAAAAAAACATGTCAGACACAAATTATTATTCCAAGCATACAAAAAGTATGTTCTAAAACATGTCTGCAGTGTAATAAATACATTTGTCATGCTATTTCATGTAAAATTTTAATCTGAAGAGTAAGTGACTGTAGCTACTTTGACAGCTTTGGCTACTAGTTACTCTTCAGATCAACATTTTACATAAAACAACATAATGATTGTTATGGAATTTTCCATCTTTAGGGGTTACAGGTTGGAGTAACCCCTAAGGTGTCGTCTTGGGTCAAGACGACGCCTTGAGGTAATGCTGTAATTCTTAATCTCTCCTCGATACGTCAGTTGTCTGTGATGTTTTGGTGAAAGCAGAGACCTCTCTGATAAAGAGTATATCAGCACTACCATGGTAGGCCAAGGCCAGAGAGGACCCTTCTAGACAACAAAGATAGGTGGAATGTGTAGCCAAATAGAAACTAGTGAACCGATTAGTCTGATTTTTCATATCGTAGGCCGATCTGCTTGGGTTAAATACTAACACTCAGACTGTCAGAGGGAGAACGGGAAGAGACAGCATCCGAGTTGGATGTTCGCTGTTCACAGTTCTCCTCGATCAAGTAACTTCAATTAACATTCTCAGCAATAAGACATCAAAGGCTCGTGTGTGCTTCTCTCCACTGAAGTGTTGACCATCGCTCAGAAATATCCACAACAATGATAAGCTTATAAGTTACCCTGCATGATTAAAGAGAAATCAGGGGTTCCCAATCTTCCCAAAATTCCTGCTTATTGACTCATCAGTATTAACAATGTACTTTGTTTAATTTATTTAATATATATGAGTCACAGCTTTATTTTCTGTAAAACAAGTACTTTTCCTTCAGTGCTTTAAGTAAATTTAGCTAGTAGTAAAGGTAGCTGGTTAAAGGTTCAAACCTGCTGAAACTCTGATCATCTTCCTGCTAATCAATGTCTGTACTATCCTCAACAAAATTCAAATACTTAAAGTGTAATATTTGAATCTTAAGTTAACATGATGTAAAATGCAGATAAATGATGCAAAAATAAATGATACGTGTAAGGTGATATTAACATGACATCTTCGACACATCTAAAGTCACGTTTCAACAGGATTTCAATTCATTTAAGTTTTTATCAACATTATAAGGAAACATATAGTTTCAAAAATTTTAAAATGTTCAATGGCAATGTACTGGCAGGTGTTTTCCCTACGCTATCCACTTGTAGTAACCAAAGTATGATTCAATTTTTGGTTATGGTTAGGCACTTGCAGCACTTGGTTAAGGTCAGAGAAAGATCCTGGTCTATAGGTTCAATACTGAACAAGACAAAGTCAATATCCCTGTCAGTGATTCTGTCTGGCTGTACTTAGAGGAAAAGTTAAAGGATAAAACTTGTCCTAGTCTACATTTTCTTACTATCAAAAATCCCATGGAAAGACCAAATCAATAATCAATAATGAATCAAATCCTGATATATCTTATTCCTCTGTGCCATAGAGCTCCATTGTTGTCCAAAATCTATTAAAAACACATCACATCATTAGACTGGGTGACATGTTCCTTCACCCACACAAATATGAGCACTGTAGTTCATAGTTATTGGGATATTTCAGTCTGGACCAAAGTGGTGGACAGACCAACATTTCCATCACCAGAGCCATGGCACTAGCTAAAAACTCAGTCAGAAGACACAATATGTCAATATGTTTACTTTATTATCATTTAACCAAAACCACAATCTTTCACTGATGTAAACCAAAGTGTTTTTGTAGCCTAATCCCTGAAGAAATGGAAGAAAACGAGGCATGGTGAGTTATCCTACAGCCCAATATGAATAAATATTCAATAGAAACGAAAACAGAAACATGATCATTGTACTTTGTGCTCCACAGGTTTGACCACCAGGGGGCAGTCTCACAACAGAAACATGAAGGTGACTTACTTCACCTCACTTGATGTATTTCAATTCAGATTTTGGATCCAGATTCATGTGTACTGTCTTCATCTCCATGATAAAACACTTTTTTCTCCCAGTTTTCCACCAGTGATGAATGTACAGACTCCACTTCTCCAGCTGTAGATGCATCCAGCAGGAATCAGGACAAAATCTACTGTAACCTCTAATCTTTATTTTTTTTGCAGTAAAAATCTTTACATTTTATCTTTTACTTAAATGTATTTTGCATAAATATACTTTGAACTTAATGAATTAAAGTATTTTAAAAAAAACAGCATATGCTATAATAGGTAGCATTTTATTTATTTATTTTTTACATGTTATTCTTCTTAAATGACTGTAAACATGAATTGTAATTTGTTAAATTACACCACATCTTATAAATCAATCAATCAATCAATCAATCAATTTTTATTTATATAGCGCCATATCACAACAGAAGTCATCTCAAGGCACTTTTCACATAGAGCAGGTCAAGACCGTACTCTTTAATTTACAGAGACCCAACAATTCCCCCATGAGCAAGCACTTGGCAACAGCGGTAAGGAAAAACTCCCCTTTAATGGGTAGAAACCTCAAGCAGAACCCGGCTCTTGGTGGGCGGCCATCTGCTTTGACCGGTTGGGTTGAGAGAGAGAAAGAGAGAGGGAAAGGGGGAGGGGGGACAGGAGAAAAACAATCACAACAACAACAACAAGCACAAGCAGCAACAGCCAGAGAAGGATGCCATCAGGACTGTGAAGGACCGCGAAGGTTCGGCCCGGGACTCAGCTTTTCCTGTGAGATGAGAAAGCACAAAAAACTCCGGGGAAGAAGCAAAGTTAGTGACATGCATTGATGTTACATGAATGCATACAGATGGAGAGGAGGAGGAGGAGAGAGGAGCTCAGTGCATCATGGGAAGTCCCCCAGCAGTCTAGGCCTATAGCAGCATAACTAAGGGCTGATCCAAGGTGAGCCTGGTCGGCCCTAACTATAAGCTTTATCAAAAAAGAAAGTTTTAAGCCTACTCTTAAACATAGAGAGGGTGTCTGCACCCCGGACTGAATCCGGTAGATGGTTCCATAGAAGAGGAGCCTGATAGCTGAAGGCTCTGCCTCCCATTCTACTTTTAGAGACTATAGGGACCACCAGTAAGCCTGCATACTGGGAGCGCAGTGTTCTAGTGGGATAATACGGTATTATGAGCTCTTCAAGATATGATGGTGCCTGACCATTAAGGGCTTTGTAAGTTAGGAGAAGGATTTTAAATTCTATTCTAAATTTTATAGGAAGCCAATGTAGCAAAGCTAAAATGGGAGAAATGTGGTCTCTTTTTCTAGTTTTAGTCAGAACACGTGCAGCTGCATTCTGGACCAGCTGGAGAGTCTTTAGAGACTTGTTAGGGCAGCCTGATAATAAGGAATTGCAATAATCCAGCCTAGAAGTAACAAATGCGTGAACTAGTTTTTCTGCATCTTTTAGGGACAGGATGTGCCTGATTTTTGTGATATTACGTAAGTGAAAAAAGGCAGTCCTTGAGATTTGATTTATGTGGGACTTAAAGGACATGTCCTGATCAAAGATAACTCCCAGATTCCTTACGGTGGTGCTGGAGGCCAGGGTAATGCCATCCAGAGTAGCTTTATCATTAGATAATGTGTTTCTAAGGTGTTTAGGGCCAAGCACAATAACTTCGGTTTTATCTGAATTTAGTAGTAGAAAATTGCAGGTCATCCAGGTCTTTATGTCGTTAAGGCATGGTTGGAGTTTGTTTAACTGATTGGGTTCATCTGGCTTCACTGATAAATATAATTGGGTGTCATCTGCATAACAATGAAACTTTATGAAGTGTTTCCTAATAATACTACCTAAAGGAAGCATATATAAGGTGAATAGAATTGGTCCAAGTACAGAATCTTGTGGAACTCCGTGTCTAACTTTTGCCTTCACGGAGGATTCATCATTAACATGTACAAACTGAAATCGGTCTGATAAATAGGACTTAAACCAGTTTAGTCCTTTAATGCCAATTAAATGTTCCAGTCTCTGCAAAAGGATTTGATGGTCAATTGTGTCAAATGCAGCACTAAGATCTAACAGGACAAGTATAGAGACAAATCCTTTGTCCGATGCAGTTAGGAGGTCATTTGTGACTTTCACCAGTGCTGTCTCTGTGCTATGATGCGCTCTAAATCCTGACTGAAAATCCTCAAATAAACTATTGTTATGTAGAAAGTCACATAACTGATTAGAGACTGCTTTCTCAAGGATCTTGGATAGAAATGGAAGGTTAGATATAGGTCTATAATTGGCTAAAACACCTGAATCAAGAGTAGGCTTCTTAAGAAGAGGTTTAATTACAGCTACTTTAAAGGACTGTGGTACATAGCCTGTTACTAAAGACAAACTGATCATATCTAGTAAAGAAGTGCTCACTAAGGGTAAGGCTTCCTTAAGCAGCCTAGTTGGGATGGGATCTAAGAGACAGGTTGACAGGTGTAAATGTTTTTACACCAATTATGTTTCAAAATATCTTATTTTAGAATCGAAAATGTCCTTGATTGTGCTTTGATACATTTTTTTCCAGCTTGTTTCAAATTTTTTTTTCTTGAAACACTTTTAGTTTTCACTCTTTAAAATTTTACATCTTAAGCTTCTTTAAAGTGTATTCATTAATATATGTTCCTATAATGTTCCCAATAGTATATACTAAATATATTTGTATGATTTACTTTATTTGTACTTTGAAAAGAATATTTTCTAATTTATATTTTATTTTCAAAAGAAATGTTTCCATCTTGATTAAACCATTTACAGTATTTGTACTCCTTTCTTATATATGATATATTATATTACAACTGCATTAAATTATGTTTTAACATGGTAATTGATGCTTATTATACAGTTAGATTTAAAAAGTCTATTTGCACCTACAAGTTTGTTTTGTTTTTTTAATGGTTTTCTTCAGGCTTAACTGAAATAATATTTGACATCATTTACTTTTTCAAGTATACTATTAATATGAAAAATCACAAGAACAAACAATTGGAGTAACTTGTAGTATTTGTATGAAGAGTTTATTTCATTACATTTTATCATAATTTAATAATACTTTAATTCCAGCAAGTTTAATTTCAGTAGCATTATATTATATACAGTCTATTAGGTATAGCCTCAACTCAGAAAGGTGCTTAACAAGCTTTAGATAATACTTGGCCAGACTTTGACTTCCAGGACTTTGATTGCATATAAGACAATTACAATGAAGCATCTCAGTCCCTTTAATTATACTCTGTAAGAGCAATTAACCCCTTCTGTCTCTCTGTCTCTGGTAAACCTCCTGTGTGGTGTAGGCAAGAGATTTACATTTTTGTTAATTTTTGTTTTAAGTAGGTCATCTTAGGTTGACTAAGTTAGTCCAGTTTAGTTTCTTATTTTGATGTGAACCCATTCTGAAGCCAAAATGTCCCCTAAAGAGATTTCTCACAGAATTTCTTGGCAATACATCCAATAGTTAAGGAGATATTTCAGTCTGGATCAAAGTGGTGGGTCCCTGGCATGGCAAAGAACTTCTGGTAAGTTTTAGGCCAAAGTCTGCTCGTTTTTCCAATTCTTTCTTCTTTTACACACAATCATCCAATTCAAACAGACTCATTGGCTTTGTTTCTTAATATTTAAAAACAGTGGATTTGCAACATTGTAAGATATAAGATTTTGGCTTCTTGTACTCCCATGTCAGCATACTGAGTCGTGCAGTTCAGTGGGCTCTGTGTGAGGGATAAGCACTGACTCCTGTAACAAGATACTACCACACACAAAGATTTATTGATTTATTGATTGACTCCCCAGAAGCTTTTACTTTCACTTTGTGTTTCCTGTAATAGTCCACTGTTTACTGTGAAACAGTCAGTCCAGCAGAAAAAGCCTTTGAGACACCTGTTAAATAGTTCAGTTTAAACCAGCAACAGTTCCTGTACATCTATACTGCTTTTACTTATGTCTTTGTTTTGGGATTCTAATTTTATCCTGAGACACACAACTGACCTGGTGACACAAATCACAGAGGACAGCCAACCAGAGATAAAAGATGTATGAGTTTTTATTTTATTGGAAGTTACTAACTCTAGATATACTGAGAAGGCTAAGCCACAAAAAATAGATAATGACACAGCACTATTGAAAGAGACACACTATCACAGATGCCACAGATGTAACCGAGCATCTTGGCTTTTCCTAACTGATTTAGATCGTGTTGTGTCTGACAGTGATTTTTTCTTGTGAAACAGAGTGGAAATCTGAAACAGTCAGTCCAGCAGAAAAAAAACCTGGAGCCACACCACATGTTTCTCTAACCTTAACAAACAGATCATTTTAACAGGTTATTTTAACCCAAACCATCATCTTTCCCTAAACCTAACCAGATCTTAACCGTGGTGTTGTCACATCATAAAACATCACCATATTAACAGTGATGTGTAACAGTTTTGGAAAGAACAGACAAAGGATGTTGTCCTGCTGATTACTGCTGATAGGGCACCAAATTAGAAAACACTCCCATGTGTCGTTCTGGAGTCACATGTTCAAATGACATATTTTGTCATTTAATTTGGAGGATTTGTTGATGGATTGACATGATATTTGGCTCAGACATTCATATCCCCCTTACAGAATGAATTGTTATAACTTTGTTGATCCCTTAACCACATGACCAAATACCTGCAAAACAAATGACATCCCCATCAGCTTCAGCTGTACTTAATTAGCAAATGTTAGCATTCTAAAACACTGAACTTAGATGGTGAATGTGATAAGCATTATATTAGCATGTTTACATATTGACATTATCATTAAACTCAATGCCCCAGAATACAGACTCACAGAGCTGCTAGCATGACTGCAGACTTTTTTAGTCTTGTTTTAATCTCATCAGCACAATCCCTTTGTGCCCCCCCCTTCCCTTTCTGTGCGCTTTGTTGCAGCATAGTTTCATACTTTCAGTTTTTATTTGATGCACACACTGGGTGGGGCTCCCTGGTACATATATATATGATGCCTCAGTAGATGAACTCCAGCAGTTATACTGAGAACATTCCACATATAACATCCACAAACAGCTATAAACCAAGGAACTTCATTCAGGTAAGTACTCTATCATGTGTTTTTGATGCAAAAAAAATTTTTATACGTGCCGTAAAGTACTAAATAATGAAGAATTGATCAGTAATTGAACTTTTTGAGGCTCATCAGTCAGCTTTCAGCTCTAACTTTAAAGAATCACTACTCTGTTTTTGTCACATCTCAGTATCAGTACAGAATAGTGAAATAAAGTTGCATCTTTTCTTTGTCTTTTGCTTTATTGTTGCAAATCTGACTCACAGATGTGGATGATGGAGGAGTTTTTTATTTTTAACACAACTATGCTGCTTATATAATACAAATGATATAAAAATTTGTTTGCAATAGATCTGTACAGTATATTTCCATCACCATAGTTATTTTAACTCTAATTGAGATCATTTATTATCAGTTCTGATCTGCTGGTTTCATTTCCTTTTTCTTTCAGACTGAACTATTTGTCCTGAAGATGTCAGGTAGGCAAACACCATCTAGAAGAACAATGTCCTGCAGCAGTTTGCTCTCCTCATATAAATATAGTATAATGAGGACGTCCTAGGAGACAGTTTACCTTTTAGTACATTTCTAACTTCAGTGATTGAGCATGAAACTAAGAGCTGCCTGATCTTATTTGGAGGAAAATGAAACAAAATGCCTGATTTTGTTTTTTTATCTCACAAAGTATGTTGAGTGTTAAAATACCTCCAGACTATATAAACCACAAGTGTAGAGCAAAGTATTCACTATAAAAAGTCTAAATGTTTATGGAATAATTGTGATTTTGACATGTTTCATGGGAATTTAATGGAGTTTAAAAGAAAAAAATACATAACAAAATGACATTTCTGTTTTCTTCTCTTTCTTTCAAATCCAAAAGATGAACGTAAGTACATGCATTACTTTTTTAAAATAATTTGTTGTCTTATTTATTAATTTATTTACACAATAAATGATTATTGTATTTAAAAGGGACAGTGTACAATGTGATTATATCTTCAAGCTAATTCACATCTGTAGTCTCTTGGCAGGTCAGAGCAAAGAAACAACACAATAACAAAAAGTACAAAGTAAAAACATCATGCAAAGTTATACAAAGAAGAACATGCAAGACATGCAATACAAAACTACACACATCAGAATCAGCTGAGCAGTTTTTAAGAGACTTTAAGTTGGTTTTAAAAGCCTTGATAGAGCTGCAGCTCCTCACATCGTCAGGCAGGATGTTCCATTGATTTATGGCTGTTACAGAGAAAGCTGATCGCCCAAACGCAGTGCTATGAAATTGTTTGGTACAATCTGATATTCTGGAGGATCTAATAGAACTTACTGAATGAGTGTCCACATAGTCACATAGTGGAGAAAGGGCCAAACCATTTCAAATTTTATAAACCAACACAAATTTGAAAATAATCTAAAATTCTCAAAGCTCAGTAACTTGTATTTCTCCAGTGATGGAAATGCATTGGCTTCTTATCCAGAGTTTGTTTTCTTATAAGCTAATGGATTTGCTGAGTCGTACAGCTTCTCCTTTTAGCCTTTCCGTGACACTTTGGACCCTGCGCTGCTAAAGCGGCTCCTGGTTTTCAAAGCTCTGTTGTGTCTTGTAAGCACAGGTTGTCACAATATGTCTGTGGTTTGATTGTTTGTTGTGATACTCAGGTTTTATTCCAACAAATGTGGGACATTTGAAGGGGATCTTTTTACAGCCAGTATGACCTGGAGGAAAGACTAGAGCGAGGAAAACCTCTTTCAGTGTTTATATGAGCACCTGACTGTTGTTTTTACACAGACTTGAAAAATTGTGAACTTATCCTTTAATGTAGAATTTCTCTTTTACTGTTACTCCTATTTCAACTTGACAGAGCACACACACCTGTTGTCACTATCACCAATTAAGGACATAATCTGCTCAACCATCACAAACTCCTTCAAAACAGAAACTCATCACAGCAGGACTGAAGCCCTTCAACAATAAACAACATTGTGTAAAACAAACTACTCAACTGAACCAACATTCCTTTATTTGTGTAACACGACTGATAAATTAACAGAATCATTGGATTGAAATTAGTAATTTAACACAAAAAAACACTAGTAATGTTTGGTACCAGGGCCTAGTGAAAAGGGAAAGGAGCAACCTTTTATAAAGTCATGAAGTGGGATATTTTGGTAATTAATTTCTAAACAATAACATTTTCTCAAAATTTCACTTTTGAAACATGACTTCACAATGTAATTCTCTTCTCCCCAAAATATTAACATGGTATTCTTAAAATCTTCACACCACACAATCATTTTTCCTGGTTACGTCCTTCTCTTGTCATCTTTGAGATAAAATGTAGTGTCACTTT
This sequence comes from Thunnus albacares, assembly GCF_914725855.1. Taxonomy (NCBI): domain Eukaryota; kingdom Metazoa; phylum Chordata; class Actinopteri; order Scombriformes; family Scombridae; genus Thunnus; species Thunnus albacares. Next base: position 30,475,744 of record NC_058110.1, on the reverse strand, counting down.
GTTTGCAGGACGTGCGGCTTTGCAGCAAGGTTCAGAAGTCTCTCTTGGTGATCCCAACATACTGGACCCATCTGATGAAGATGTTAGTGCTGGTTTCTACAGTGGCACTGAGGAGTTCGAAAAAGCATGGAGAAAAGGTGACACCACACCCAGGGAAGGAGTATATGCCATTGCAGGAGTGGGCTATACTCATGTGAAGGATGGGAATGTTGAGGCTGTGGTGAAAGGGCCCAACATAGGATTCGGAGCCTCTGGGTCGTCTGACGGTGCCAGACTGTTTTACAATGCAGAGGCGATCAGCACCTCCCTCTCTGCTGGTCCAGCGAAGGCTACAGTTGCTCTATCAGCAAACACTGGCGTTGACATCAGCAAGACTCAACTAGAGGCGAAGGTGCTGGGCACAGGCGTCTCCTTTGGTCGTAAAATGGGTTTTTCCCTGTTTGGCTCTGGGTTTGAATTTGAGTTGTGGTAGAGTGAGGCTTCATTCCAAATGCAGCTTTCTCTTACTTTGTCTTGTGCCTTCTATTCCAGTAATTAAACCATGTTAGTAGCATTTGAAGTTTGCTGCATTATAAATAAAACATGACATTTTAAACCTCCACCACGATATATATCTTTTCTCTAGTATTTATGCATGTCAGTGTTCTCACTGTACTGCTTTTCAATAATGGAGAGTGCATGAATAAAAACTGTACTTTTACTTTTCAGAGGCCTTTGCCTCTATGATTGTTCCACTTCCTGCCAACACACCTGTTCTACCCAATAAAAACTCATACTCCAGCAATGTTTACTTCTTATTGTCTCTATTTTGACAAACATCTTGCAGCGTGCAGTAGCAGAATAAGATTTATAGTTGATTTACCTCTAAGCACAGCAGACACTAGGCTGTAAATGTTTGCGGGACTCAAAACTCAACAATCTCAGTCTGCTGCTGACTTTGTTTGCATAGTTTCATACAGAGAACTGGCTCACAGCTGTGAATCTATTACCAACTTTGTTTTAAGGCTGGGACAAAACTAGTGTTTATTTTTAGATTAAGGGGGATTCATTTATAAAACAACTGATTAATTATTTATTTTATAAAATATATTTATCAATTCAAATACTAAAAGTCTTTTAAACTCCAAACAATTTTGTGACAGTGTCAAAACCTTTGAAACTACTTGTACTTGTGTTGGTTTCAAAATGACGTGAGTGTTTCACTGTTATTTTAAGGGCGCATTATCAAGACAGTAATGTGTGGTTACATAGGCTGGTGCACAATGTGCGTAACTCCGCTTGATACACACACAAGACGTGCAGCAGCGCACAAACATGCAAAACATTACAAATAAAAGGATTACAATTTGAAAAAATATATTATTGTGTATATTAACATATTTTTAAAAATACATATCATAATGCTTAGTCATAATATTTATCAGAGTTAACTAATTGCAGTATGACAGATAAAATTGTTTAATTATTTGACCAAATCGTGGCAACACACGTTGGTATTTAAACAGACGGATAACAACAGATCACACACAGATTGACTTTCCTGCAGCGTCAATACATGATGACATGAGGAACACATGAGGAAATAAATGAGGTGACAACAATGATTAAACTAAAGAAGGAAATAAATCTGGACAGTTTCTATCTGCTGCCAGCAGCAGGATCAGCACCTTGGAGAGCTCAACAAGTCCTGATAACTGAGTTGATGATTCTTTACATGATTAAAATTAATGATTTAATTTTTGAACAATATTTAACAAATATTCTTTAACATTTTTGAGAGTACAGTGATCAGGTTTCCATACTTTCAGCAATTTGACCTTTTACTCCATGACTGAACAAAACGATTTTAAAGAAGCCAAAGCTGTAATTAAAAAAAAACTTTTTCGAAAAACAAACGAAGATAAATTTGCAACAAATTAATGAACAGGATCTTAAACTGGTGGTCTGGGGCCCACGGGAGGGTCCAGGAGCAGCAGGGGCCAGTGTGCTCGTTATGGATCGTGCGCTTTCACTTTGCGCACGAGCAGATCCGTTTCCTCTGCAGAGAAAATCCGCCAAGGTGCAAGCGCATCTGGCTCTTAAAGGGAATGGGAGTGATTGGTTTATTGCATGTTACGCTGAAAACACACCCATGATTAATTAGAAGACTATGGACAACCCCTTTGAACCATGCGCCTGACGCATCGACAGGTAAGTACATAAATTACTTTTTTTACATTTTAATCCACTGGTCTGATTCCACTCAAATCCAAATTCTTAGACAAAAAATGTAATTAGATCACAAGAATAAAGTTTAAAGTTTAACAAAAAATATATGAAATTATATGAAAACAAAGTCATCATATATGTATATTTTAAAGTTGCAGTAATTATACATTTAAAAAAGATAAATAATAAGAGGCGAGATAGGATCACTAACTGGACTTTTACCTTCTCAGCCTCTCTGAACTGGAACGTATCATCTACTCAGGTTAACATAGAGGGAACTAAACTGTTACAAAGCTCTCAAAACATACAGAACAACATTAAAAGAACGGGTTCTCAATTCTTAAAGTCTGTCTTAAAACAATAGTCAGAAGCCTAAATGAACAATGAAACCAGTTGTTTTTTTGTTTTTTGCTGTAATTATTCCTTCTGTACATACTGGCCATTAGAAGATCCCTTCATAATGTACTTACAATGTAAGTGATAGGAGACAAAATCCACAGTCCTCTTTCCGTGCAAAAATGCATTTAAATGTTAATATGAAGCTTCAGTGTCCAAATGAGTCAAATCTAGTAGATATCTTTCAACATTAGAGTCTTTTTAGTGCCAAAGTTCCTCTTTTTGTTACTATACTTCCACCACAGCTCAACAGGGAAACACTGTCTGAGGAAACACAAAGAGGGAATTTGATGCTAAGAAGACTGTAAATGTGTCAGATATCCACTTGATATGACTAACTCAGACTGCTGAAGCCTCATAGAAACTTCAGAAACTCTGTCACTGTTCATATGAGTACCTGAATGTTTTTATAAGATAGACTGACAGCCACAATTACCTACCAAATTATACAGAATGTAATTTACTACAGAACAGTTTTATCCTTCCTACCTCAACTTGACAGAGCACACACACCTGTTGTCACTATCACTAAGGATAATTATAGGACGTAATTAAGGTTAAAAAAAAAAAAAAAAGTGGGATATTTTGGTAATTCATTTCTAAACAATAATCTTCTCTCAAAATATTATTTTTGAAACATGACTTTACAATGTAATTCTATTTTCTCCAAAATATCAACATCATATTCTTTAAATCTCCACACCACACAGTTATTTTTCCTGCTTACATCCTTCTCTAATCATCTTTGAGATGAAACACAGTGTCTCTTTGTTTGCAGCCCATGCAGTTGTGCGGGGAGGTGCAGAAGTCACTGTTGGTCTACCCGGGGCACTGGAAATGATCGACACCTTTGACCGGCCTGGTGAAGCTTTTGCTGCTGGTACCTACGCCGGTGCTGGCACATTTGCAGATGGATTTGAAGACAAACCTGGGAAGCACCTTCCCGCAGCAGGAGTGTACCATGCTCGAGCTGAATGGAGCATTTTTGATGCTGAGGCCAAAGGGCCCAACGCTAGCGCAGGAGCCGGAGCCTCTATGGCGTCTCTTGGTGGCAGAGCCTTTGCCAAAGCAGAGCTGGCCAGTGCTTCAGCCACTGCTGGTCCACTGAAGGCTACAGTCGGTCTGGCAGCAGACACCGACACCGACATTTGTGTGTTGACTTTCAGGGCTTGAACCTCAAAACCATCCCCGATCGCCACCCTCTTCCACGCATCCAAGATTTGCTAGACAACCTTGGGGGCTACTCGTGGTTCTCGATACTCGACCAGGGCAGTGCTTACCACCAGGGCTTCGTCGACGAGAGCTCTAGACACCTGACAGCCTTTAGTACGCCCTGGGGTCTGTACGAGTGTATCCGCCTCCCATTTGGCCTTACCAACGCCCCGGCCGCTTTTCAAAGGTGCATGGAGGGAGTCCTTGATGGTCTAAGGGACGAGTGCTGCTCTCCATACTTGGATGACGTGCTCTGCTTTTCCAAGACCTTTCATGACCACATTGACGACCTGAGGAAGGTGCTCCACCGGCTGCTGGAGCATGGTGTGAAACTACGTCCAAAAAAATGTGAACTATTCAAAAGGCAGGTCAGGTATGTAGGCCGTCTAGTGACCAGTGAAGGTGTCCAGATAGACCCTAAAGATCTTGAGGCAGTTTACCATCTGAAGGATAGGGAGCCAAAGAATGTTGGTGAGGTCAGAGCTCTCCTTGGGTTTTTAGGCTATTACAGAATCTTCATACAGGACTTTTCAAGGATAGCCAGGCCCCTGTTTAAGCTCATAGAAAGTCCAAGTGAGTCTAGTCAGAGAGTCACCTCAGCTAGAACAAGAAAGACTAAGAACACAGTGCAGTGGTGTCACGCCTTGTTGACATGTTAACCAGTCCACCCATCTTGGCCTACCCAGACTTTGAGTTGCCCTTCATCCTTCACACTGACGCATCAAATGAGGGTCTGGGTGCAGTGCTCTATCAGCAGCAGGGAAACAAACTCCGTGTCATTGCTTTTGGCTCCAGATCACTCACGCCTGCCGAGAAGAATTATCATCTCCATTCTGGCAAGCTGGAGTTCCTTGCACTGAAGTGGGCGATCTGCGACAAATTTAGAGATTACCTCTATTATGCACCCACCTTCACTGTGTACACGGATAATAATCCCCTCACTTATGTTCTGAGCACAGCCAAGTTGAATGCAGTCGGGCATCACTGGGTGGGCGAGCTAGCCGATTTCCATTTCACCATCAGATATCGGCCAGGCAAGTCAAACACAGACGCTGACACCCTCTCACGATATCCAGTCCAACTCCATGAACACCTGAAAGAGTACACTGAAATAATGCCCCCAGATGTTATTTCTGCCATCTGGCAGGGGGACAGAGCAACGAGAGACAGTGATGTGCCATGGGTGGCTGCGTTGCAGATGCGCCCTGGTGCCGATGAAACCCCTCATGAAGGCATTCCAGTTATCACCCCAGAAAGTGTAAGGGCAGCTCAAAGGGGAGATGTTCCTATCTGTGAGGTGATAAACCTAAAAAAAAGAGGGTGGAATCCTAATGACAAAGACAAGAGGCAAATGGGACGAGAGACACGCAGACTAATACATGAATGGAACAGACTCATGCTTGACAAGGGAATATTGTACAGGCAGACAGGACAAAGGAAACAGTTGGTACTCCCCAGTAAGCTTAAGTCGACTGTGCTGAAACACCTGCATGATGATATGGGGCATGTCGGTGCAGACAAAGTCATTCATTTAGCGAGAGAAAGATTTTATTGGCCCTTCATGCAACGCGAAATTGAAGACTACGTCATTCGCCAGTGTCAGTGTCTTAAGCAGAAGCAGCCTTGTATCCCAGAGAGAGCACCGATGGGCTCAATAACAACAATCGCCCCTTTCGAGCTTATCTCTGTTGACTACCTCTATCTTGAACCGAGTAAAGGTGGCTATGAGTCCATTTTAGTCCTAGTAGACCACTTTACTCGTTTTGCACAAGCATACCCAACCAAAAACAAGTCAGGCAGAACAGCAGCCGAAAAGATCTTCTCAGACTTTATTCCACGCTTTGGGTACCCTGAAAAGCTACATCATGACCAGGGCCGTGAGTTTGAGAACAGCCTTTTCCAGAGACTCCAACAACTGTCCGGAATTGCCCACTCTCAAACCACCCCCTATCACCCACAGGGGAATCCCGTCGAGCGTCTGAACAGAACCCTCCTACAGATGCTGCGTACTTTGCACGAGGAAAAGAAAACTGAGTGGAAGGACCATCTACCCCACATAGTCCACACGTACAACTGTACAAGGCATGAGAGTACAGGCTACTCGCCATTCTTTCTCCTGTATGGCAGAGCACCACGTTTGCCTGTTGATTTGCTTTTCGACTTGAAATCTGAACAAACACCTCAGACCAGACAAGACTATGCACAGAAATGGGCTTCTCGCATGCAGGAGGCATACAAAATTGCCTCTGATAACAGTGAAAAAAGCTCAGCTAAGGGGAAGAAACAGTACGACCAGCGTGTTAAAGGCATTGTGCTGCAGTCTGGAGATCGGGTGCTTGTCAGAAATCTGTCAGAGAGGGGTGGTCCAGGCAAACTTCGCTCATACTGGGAAAAGAGGATTCATCGTGTTGTTGAAAAGCTTGGAGATGGACCTGTGTACAGAGTTCAGCCAGAAACTGGAGACCGAACTCTCCATGTCCTGCATCGAAACCTTCTGCTACTTGTTAACGATTTGCCATTGGACCCAGACCAACAGACTCAGTGTACACCCAGAAAAAGACAAAAACGAGGAGACACACACACAAATAACAGAGAAACAGTAGAGCAAGAGTCAGAACATTCTGAGGAAGAGGAGGAATACACATACTGCTTAAGGACTATACCTGTGTATGAGAAGAGGAGAGTCAGAGACCCAATGCCTCAGTCTGAACCTCACAGTCAACTCAGTGCTGTAGCTCCTGAGTTCCGGCCAGTCAAAAAAGTAACAGAGACAGTTCAGAACCAGCAGCCACATGAACCTGACCCTGTTGCAGTTCCAGATTCAGTGTCCCCACCAACACCGGCTGCTGCCCGACCGACACTGGCTGAGGAACAACAGGAGGAACAAGCAACGGATGAGACTGGGGAGGAGGCAGGTTCAGAGGAGCATCAGGACTACAGTGAACATGTCACCGAGCCCTCAGGAGAGGAAGTGCCACCTGTGAGGAGGTCAACTCGAGCAATGAAGCCTCAAGAAATGCTCACATATGACCACCTTGGGCAGCCTTCATATCAGCCCTGGAGGGCAGGAGCGAACCTGATGTTTGCTTGTGTCCCCTATCCCATGTCATTTTATCCAGCTGTTCCTGAACCTTGCTACTACCCTACCTCAGTATGGACATGTTAGACTTGTGAAAATGTACTCCCTGACTTAAACATACATTCACCTGTACAAATACAGCAGACTGTATACTGACTATTAGACTTTCTAAACTCTTGACAACTACACCTAACTTGTGTTAGTTTGGTTCTAGATGTCCGGAGACATCTTTTAAAGCAGGGGAGAGTGTAATGGGTTGGAAATGCCACATGTTAAGTTTTTATGTAAACAGACACCCCCTAATTTTGTGTTAATTATTTGAACTAATCTAACTCTGTTTATACAGTTTTGACATCAGGTCAATACTCAAAGATGTCAGTAGGCAGTGCTCTAATGCCACTGTGGATACCTGAGGGAGGTCACTCGTATCTGCTCTGCTCATGCGCAGCTAAATATTAAATGAGCATCGGCTAGAGCAAGACGCTAACTTTGGCTCTCTCCCTTATTAATCCACAGTCCACAGACCCTGTTTTTATCGGCTACACAGTGCACCCTTGCCTGTGTAACCTTTGCTGCCGGTCCAGATTTCCCCTAGGTCTGGCACCGGTAACATCGGCATTGGCCTGACTGGTGTAGAGGCGAAGGTGCTGGGCACAGGCTTCACCATTGGTCCTAGAATAGGTTTTTCTCTGTTCGGGACCGGGTTTGAATTTAATTTGTGGTAGTCTGGCTCAATGCCAAATACAGCTCTTTCTCCCTTTGCTTTTTTTTCCTTATATTCCATAAATGAAACTTCTTTTGTAGCATGAAATTTGCTGCATTTTTAAATGAAATTTAAATCCCCCTCCACTCAAAAATTATTTTTCAAGCATTTTTTCGATTATTATTCAAAGCAGAGTATTTTATATACATCTTAAAACAAGTCTGGAGGGGATTTTTAACATAGCAAACCTCCACTACTTTGAGCTCTATTGGTTTAATATCTCTGAAATCAAAACTTGTGAGATCAGAATGACTTGAAAGACACCTTAAAGTGATAAAAGAAGATAGATGGTTTAATAGAATATTCCCCATAAATATGGACATTGTAACTGTGGATCATGCTAACTTTGTACTCACCATCTCCATTGCAGAGATTTGGGGTAACAAGGAACTACACAAAACATTGTATATTGATGAGCCCTCTTAAAGGTTTTGAAATAAGTAGGTTTTTAACTTTAAGGGGGCTAAAAGATGATTTTCTGTTATCTGTAATGTTATATCATCAGATATCTATGTTAAACATGAGGTTGACATATGTAGAAATGCCCCCTGCAGGTCAGAGACCAGGGCTTCATCCTGCTCTGAACAATTTGTTTGTAGCTAATTTTTCCATATGTTGTTTGCATTGTTCACGCTCATATTTCAGCTTAAACATGTATGATTGTATTCTAGAGGTTGACATTTCAAATAAAGAAAAAGTATTGAAATCCTACTCCTGTTGTTTGTTTCATGGTTTGTTGATGTAGCCTCTGAAGCCAGCACAAGCCTCAGAGGGGCAGCCAATCAGAACAGAGTGGGCTCATCAGGAGGCGGAGCTAAAACAGCTTGTTTCAGATAGAGGCTGAACTGAGGGGCTGCATAAAGAGCCAGTAGAAGATAAATAAGGAATTTTATGAGCTGTGAATCATGCAAAGATATTTCAGTAAAACCCCAGAAAAAAAATATAGACCTGGATATGTGCATATGTCCTCTTTTAATCGTTTCAAATGCTTCTTGGTTTGTTTATATGTGTGAGGCTGTGGATCGCTGACCATTTAGTGACACTTCATGCAAAAGAGGAAGTAGCAAACAAGATAAAATGGTTTGCATGTTTCTAAACTACAAGGATAAAATGACAAACGCAGCTTTCCCAAGTTTACGCTCTTGTTTCCCTCAATCTCTGCCACAGAGCTGGCCAGAGTGAAATATGCTGGAATTTTCCTTCAGAAAAAATAAAAGTGGTCTTGGAATAGATGATCAAACTCATCTGAGGTTTATTATAATCTGGATTAGTTTACAAAACGACCAAAGTGGAGTGCATAAAGTACTGCAATGTTTTGAATGAGTTTCACTTTCACACTCTTTCTCTCTCACAGTCTCGCACACAAAACTGATTCAGTGGTGTTTGTGATCGATAACAGTTTATATTTACTGTACGCAGCTTTCTACAACGTAAAACACGTCAAGCAGCCCCACAAACACACACATTCAGACGCAAAGATTCAACAGTTTTTCTTAAATGGAGGCAGTTTATGATTGGTACATTTTGCTCACGTGGCCACAAACACACACGCACAAAACACACACACACGCTTCGTCTCAGGGCTGCATGCGAATGGCTCCGTCCAGTCTAATGACTTCTCCGTTAATCATGGGGTTCTCAGCCAGTGATGTCACCAGATGGGCAAACTCAGCGGGGTCTCCCAGGCGCGAGGGGAAGGGCACCTGGCGGGCGAGAAAAGAGCGCACCTTCTCTGGAAGACCAGCCAGGAGAGGAGTGGAGAACAGACCTGAGGAAGAAGATGAATTTACACGCAAATGAAATGTCACCGTCCAATCATTTCAATCAGTGTTCATATCTTCAGTTTTAAAGACGCTGATGTTTTTAGATGTTTGTTTCCACATCAATACAGCAAAATGGTACAAATGGACAATCTGGATAAAACACAACATCTTGATATTTTACACTTTGATGAAATGTCTTTACAAAAGGTTCCTACTGATTAAAACAATAGTTTAGACTCGCAGGTCTTTAATAAACGCTGTTACATTGGAACATTATGTCACTGAACGTTATTAAGCTTTAATTACTTTTAGTTTATTCGTTTACTAAAAACTACAGTGCTCCGCTGTGACTGAACACATGACTGAACCTTTGAAAGTTTACATTTGTATCTTGGTTTTAGTGGAATAGTCCAACATTTCAAGAAATATGCTCATTTACTTTCTATTCTTTCTCAGGTCGGTTAGCTTAGTTTAGCATAAAGACTGGAACCAGCTAGCCTGGTTCTGTCCAGAACTAACAAAATCCTCCTAACAGCACCTCTAGAGATCACTCATTGACATATTACCATCTTAATTATTAATAATTACCATCACCTTCAATCCACAATGTTTTGTTTTTTGCACTCAGTTGGTCCAGATTAGACAAACGAGATATTACGTAAGAGCCACAGAGAAGTCAGAAAGTATTGAGAGATGGAATAACATCACATTGGTTTTATTCTTTTCATACATGTTGAAAATAACAAAAATAATATTGTCTAATCCTTTAACTATGAAAAGAAGAGGTCATCTCTTGTTTTTTTTTTTAAAACTTTCCCTTAATTCACGTTTGCACAGTTGAAGTCTGATCACTAACCGGGTGCGATGGTGATGACCCTGATGCCCATAGGTGCCAGATCTCTTGCGATGGGGAGAGTCATTCCCACAATTCCTCCTTTAGAGGCTGAATATGCTGCTTGGCCGACCTGAAGCAAAATAAAGAGAGAGAGTAAAAAAAAAAAAAAAACAGCTGTTAAACAGAGTGAACACTTAGTTATTTTTTTATGTTTGTGTGTGTGTGTGCTTTAAATCACCTGTCCATCGAAGGCCGCCACGCTGGCGGTGTTAATGATGCATCCTCTGTGTCCGTCTGCATCAGGCTCGTTCTTCCCCATCGCACCCACAGCGAGGCGAATCACATTAAAGGTTCCTGCGATGTTCACCTGCAGAACATAAACAGAACGAACACATGATCGTCTGATGAGCTGCGACTGCTGTTAGTTTTTCTACCGTCCGTCCGTCTTACGTTGATAACGCGCTGGAAGTCCTCCAGGCTGTGAGGGACGTCTTTCTTAAAGTTGTAGGTTTTGACAGCGACAGCGATGCCGGCGCAGTTCACTGCCAGGTCCAGTTTCCCAAACTTCTCTCTAGCCAGGGACACGGCCGACTGCACGTCTGCCTCCGATGTCACCTGGAAAATGTAAAAGTATCCTTTTAGACGTCACATTTACATGCATCCTGAATGATAAGATAAATATAACCAACGTCCTGAATTTAGATGTAACCACTATTCTAAATAGTTCATTTTGCAAATACTCTGTAGGTCTTACCATTGTCATTGTTGGTGAATGCTTTATCTGATCTTTTTATCATGCTTATCAAGCTTATTTGTCTATCTTAGCTCCCTTGTGTTTTTTAATTCCTTTTGTGTGCCGCACAGGGTCCAAAAATAACACCCGCCAAGCGTCAAATACGTGAAGATTTTCTGTTTGGAGAGTAAATCTCAGAGGGCTTTTTTATTTTATTTTATTTTAAACACTTCTAAACAGTGCTGTGAAAGTGTTGGGGCGCTCACGGAGAGGGTCTGACACTGTGTCTACACAGAGAACGTAGTGTGACAAACACGTTTAGCAGAGCAGCAGCAGCAGCGAGTGCTCCGTCTGTGCGTCTACACAGGAGGCGTTCAGGTACAGTGTTGAGTGTAGGTCAACCGCGTTTTAGACGTGCTCAGAGCCCAATCACAATGACTGTAGTTACATGTGTAAAAGTCTGTACAGCAGTTTGGTCAATTACAGTTGCTTTTAAATGTGCTCTACAAATAGACTTGATTTGATTAACTTTTGATCAATATATTAAAATAATTTTGCTGAAAGTTTTGCTCAGGCCTTCTCTTCACGTTTTATTTAACATAATATCTTATTATCTCAATGAAATGTGCTGAGACACATATATATGTGACACAAAAAGGCAGTTTATTATTTTGGCTGGTAAAATATATGCTTGGCAGGTGATTTTTTCATCTACCAGTCCTCTTGGCAGGTGAGTCAAAATGTTAATTTCGGACGCTGGTGCTGTTTATTGTATTATTTATTTGTATGTTATTGTGTTGTGTGTATAACAAGCTGCTCTAAAGAAATTAATAAAGTTGTTTGTATTGAATTGAATACATCTACAAATACCACCAAAGATGCACTGAATATATATTTTGGTTCATTTTTTCATGTAGGTGAGGAACTACAGAAAGATCTGTCATAAATAAAGTATCTGCTGGGTCAACGTGTCCCGTCTGCACTAGTGATGGTGCTGGATTATGTGAGGGTGCCATCTGCTGAGCAGAGAGAACATTACACCTCTGATATATTCATATTTTATATGCGTCTTTTTTAATTTCCACAAGTGGAATCAGCCTACATTTTAAGTTACAACATGTCCTGAAGTTCAATACTTTATATACTAATCAATACTGAGTATGATTGATATGAGTTTCATGTGTTTTAGCACTGTTGCTCTTGAATAATACAATGATGTTTGGATTAATATAGATCTGATGTATTATTCTTATTATGTCTATATTCATATACTCTGCACACTTCTAAATGACGGCTCCGGTACCTCAGTGTGTTCTTTAAAAGTGTAAATAAAGATTTTTTTTTTCATAACTTTCTAGATTTTATATTTTCCTTTAAAGTCATAATCCTTAAGATTTTCACGAAACCTCTTTTTTTGATACCGCTTGTGGTCGTCATTCTTTCTGCAGCAGTTCAACGTGTTTACATTCTGTAATTACGTCTGTAATGTAGGCCTACTTTTCTTTTCTGTTAGTGGTGGAGTCCATCTTCCACGTGCTGAATTTAAAACAGCCTTTTCACGTGCACAAGGGATTCACAGGAAATGATGCATGTATGTAATCCAGGGTTACTGTAGTTTTATCTCATTGATATCTGCCTCCTTATAAACTGATCACTCTTTTACAGTCATATCAGAGCCGTATTAAGTTACTTCTAACCCAATGTTTCCTTCTGCTGCTGCTTCACATTAAAAGTATTCAAATACAAAACACAAGGTGGCTTTTATTGTGAAGAAGCCACAGGAGACTTAATGTTTATGTCATCGAGTTTAGCAGCCACAGTCAGCTTTAAATGCAGAGCTGCAGGATGCACACCAACAACTTCTCAGCAAGGTATCCAATACTTTACCATTGTGTGGAAAACTATTCTCTCTGTGTGCAGCGTGAAGTCAGAAGGCGGCTTCTCAAGTCATGATGGACAAATGGACGATTACTGAGCGACTTCTTTATAAAAACAACTCGTGAGCTTGTTTGGTTTCACTGTAAACGGATATACCAGCTGTGTATCTGTTGTATTTATGACAGAGTAGCTGCTCTAAGAGTGTTTACTGCACCCAGAAATCTTAAGGATCATAACTTTCTTTCATTAGAGATGGCGTGAAAAAAATAAGTGTTAAACTGTAACTGGTGGAGCTCAAATTATGCATTATGTGAGTAAAACTACAACGTATATATGATTTGTGTACAGACTCTAAAACAGAAGGAGCTTCAACATATTAACATGAGGTGTGGGGTCCCTTTATGATTCCAAGGACCGTTTCTGTATTGATAGTTGAGGCTCCGGGGGAAGGGGGGGGGGGGGGTCTCTACCATTTTTAGACAGAGGTCTATCACATCAGTTTTGATTATGTCAGTTTAGAGCGAGACAAGGAGAGAAAGGGGCATGACATGTCAGGGACTGATGAGGAAAATACTCTGCAAAATTCTGTTATTTATCCTCCAAATAGCCAATAATAGCCTACAATGTTGTATAATTAATCATTTTCCCTCGTGGCCCGGTACCAGTCTGCAAACCAGGGGTTGGAAACTTTTTTGTTTCACCTCCATCATATTGGTTATTGTGTGCCATGGACCTATTAAGGAGAACGGGAGTGTTTTCTCCCTAAACTTTATTCAAAAACCGAAATGTCACGCTGGCCAGTGTATTCTGTGTCAATTCATGTCGTATTCTGATTGGCTGGTTTGTGGATGTGGGGTCGTAGCAGCAGTCACATTATGAGAATTTGGTCCTAAATTTCTGACACTGTCAGAATTTTGCTGTTTTCGGTCGTCTGTGTGCTTGTCTCATAGTTCGATATAGGTGAACAGTTTTGGGTTGGACCAAAGATTTTACCGCATTTCTCTCACAATTGTCAACTTTGGTCTCAAACAGCCCAAAATCCCACAGTGTAAAGGGGCCTTAAGACACTCTGATACCTACATCTATTAAGAAACAACAAGAAATAACATAGAAATACAAAGATTGTGTACTTTTCATACATAAAACCTCTGTATTAACTGACATGTATCATCTTCTCTCTCTGAAACATACACGTTAATGATTTTGTATGAGTGAATGTGTCCAAATCTACGGTGTCTGGTGAGTTTTGGACTCACATCTGCAGGAGCGAAGGCACATCGGTCTCCCAGGCTGGCTGCCAGAGCTGGTCTGTCAGAGGAGGGCAGGTCCAGGATCACAGCGGACGCTCCGTTCTTCACCAGACGCTCCACGGTGGCCCGACCCAAACCGGACGCACCGCCCGTCACCAGGCCAACCATACCCTGTTCAACACACACACACAGACACGTCAACACACGTGGACAGGGACAGGAGGAGAGAAGTGCAGGAAAAAAGAAACAGAGACAGATAAAACCAAACAAACAAACAAACAAAAAGAAACCTGGGTCACTGAGAAAGGTGAGAGGAGAAAATCAAAACTGCTCTGATTAATTTATAATGCAAAAAAACCCCTCAAAAAACAGCTAGTACTGTAAAAAGTTAAATTAATATGAACATTTAATACAATGTAAACAGACTAATTATTCTTTCATTTTGGATATTTTCAAAAAGAATATCCCCTCACCCAGATATAATGCACGGCAGAGTACGGAAATGAAACCTTAAAAATGTGGAGTCTCTACTTGTAAAGCACAATGTGATAAATGATCTCACTAATTATGCAATAAAAGTGCATCATAAAGGATCTAATGATCATTTGTTTTGATTCAAGGGGATCACCCACAAAAGAAGGCAGGTGTTAAAGGGTTAAACTAAAGTAAGGTCAAACGTTTGCCAAATATTCCTCAGAGTCAGCTTCAAAACTCTGACGATTTTCAGCTTTGAAATTTGATTTATGTGGGAGTTAAAGGACATCCTGATCAAAGATAATGCCCAGATTCCTTACGGTGGTGCTGGAGGCCAGGGTCATGCCATCCAGAGTGGCTATATCATTAGATAATGTGTTTCTAAGGCGTTTAGGGCCAAGCACAATAACTTCAGTTTTATCTGAGTTTAGTAGTAGAAAATGGGAGGTCATCCCGGTGTTTATATCCTTAAGGCATGGTTGGAGTTTGTTTAACTGATTGGTTTCATCGGGCTTCATTGATAAATATAATTGGGTATCATCTGCATAACAATGAAACTTTATGAAGTGTTTCCTAATAATATTACCTAAAGGAAGCATACACAAGGTCAATAGTATTGGTCCAAGCACAGAACCTTGTGGAACTCCGTGTCTAACTTTTGCCTTCATGGAGGATTCATCATTAACGTGTACAAACTGAAATCGGTCTGATAAATAAGACTTAAACCAGTTTAATGCATATCCTTTAATGCCAATTAAATGTTCTAGTCTCTGCAATAGGATTTGATGGTCAATTGTGTCGAATGCAGTACTAAGATCTAACAGGACAAGTATGGAGAGAAATATCTTGTCCGATGCAGTTAGGAGGTCGTTTGTGACTTTCACCAGTGCTGTCTCTGTGCTATGATGCGCTTTATGTGAAACTGAACAACTCTTGCGTACCTATTCTGGTGAGGTGCTGACTCGCAAGTAGACATAAAAAGATATGAGAAAGCAGCACACTCATAACAAATGAAGGATCAATGTTTCTGCAAACTGCATCAGAGTTATGAATGTGTTGTTTTCCCATTTTTGAAATATTAAACCTTGTAGGGCTGCAACTAACAATTTCATTAATAGCTGATTCTGATTATTTTCTCATTTTGTCCATAAAATGTAGAAAATATCACATGGTGATATATTAAAATGTCTTGCTTT
Source organism: Thunnus albacares (assembly GCF_914725855.1). Classification (NCBI taxonomy): domain Eukaryota; kingdom Metazoa; phylum Chordata; class Actinopteri; order Scombriformes; family Scombridae; genus Thunnus; species Thunnus albacares. Next base: position 30,459,957 of record NC_058110.1, on the reverse strand, counting down.
ATCCAATAAACAGTGCAACCAGCACATTTGTCTTTCTGCTTAAAAAAATGACTAAAATTATCATTTGAGTATGAAAAGTGCACTAGTTGCACTAATCGTTGCAGCTCTAAAACCTTGCATGTATTTGCTGGTAAACTCAGACCTGCAGTAGAAAAAGAGACTGATGGTGAGGGGAGGAGAGCAGAATTGTGTGTGTGTGTGTTTGGAGGAGGGACTCCATCATTTAGAGAAGTGAGGAGTTCCTGGTTTGTCAATGAAGAAGGAAGAGAGGTCGATTTAAACCATCAAAGCCTGAACATGAAAGTTTGTCACACTTTGATCTGCTTCTTCTTTCTCAGTGAGTACATTCACTTTCTATTTCTGTGTTTCTCTTTATTACGTTATATTCATCATTTATTTGGAGTTTCATGATGACCAGAGTCACTTTAAAATGTAAGTCGTTACCAGTACTTGTTACTTCCACAAAATAATCTCTTAATCAGTAAAATTGAAGGGTTTACTCACTGAGAATTTTCAGTAATTGACTTATTTTATTTTTGCACGTAATCAGGTTTTGTTCAGTTCAGTTGACAGCCTGAACTGTCCTTCATTACAGCAACAGTAGAGAGTAGACAGGAAACAAGGGGGAGAGAGAGATGAGGAGGTGATATGCTGCTGAATCGAACCGCGGACTTTGTGGTCATGTAGTATGTGTCTTAGCCAGTGAGCTACCAGAGTACACCCAGAAATGATCCTTTTTTAAAAATGTTCACAATTACCTAAAATCAACTCTTGTTTGAACTGTGTTTGTTTTATACAAAACAAAATTCAGTTTCTTTTTGTTGTATTTTTTTGAACATACTCATAACAAAATGTGTGTTCTGTTGCTTTAGCCTGATTGTTTTAGCTTAACTGCATTTCCAGCTACCTTCCTTTTACATTTTGCAAAATAAATATTACTTCTTACAGAGGACCAGAGAAACATGAGTAGCAGCCAAAGTAAATCAGCATATCAAGACCACAAAGTGTGTGAATACGTTTTTTGTCCATTTGATGGTAGTTGAACCTTTTTGTTCTCCTCCTTGGAGCTGTGAAAAAAATTTCAACCGGTAAATAAAGTCTTGTCATGTGGAAAAAAACGTGGTTGTTAAACAGAAAAACAATTTACCAATGAAGGCCCTTCACCTTTATTCTCATGCCAGACATTTCTGTGTTATTTCTGATTCGGCTCTAAAATTTGATAAACAAATTAATTCTGTTGTCAAAGGTTGTTATTTCCACCTACGAAACATTGCCAAATTGAAACCACTCCTCTCATTCAACGACTTGAAGATTGTCACAACCGCTCTGATTTCCTTCCGTCTGGACTACTGCAATGCCCTTTATTTGGGTGTTAGCCAGTCATCCCTGTCTCACTTGCAACTAGTGCAGAATAGTGCTGCTCGGCTAATAACTGGCATGAGGAAGAGAGACAGCATCACACCTGTACCAGCCTCCCTACATTGGTTACCAGTCAAGTATAGGACTGAGTTTAAGGTACTTTTATTTGTTTTTAAGGCTCTACATGGCCTGGCGTCCCAGTACATCTCAGAGCTCATCTGTCCCCTTCACAACACCAGATCTCTTAGATCCTCTGGCCAACTGTTGCTCGCTGTCCCTCGATCGCGGCTGAGGGGTAAGGGTGACCGTGCATTTGCTGTAGCTGCCCCAAAACTTTGGAACAGCTTACCTCTTGGAATTAAGTGTTCCCCTTCCCCAGACACTTTTAAGGCCAAACCAAAGACTCACTTGTTCACTCGGGCCTTTGACTGTCGTTAAAACCCAGTGTTCCACTATTATTTGTTTTCTATTTGTTCTTGTTTCTTGTTTGCTGTTACCCTGTTGTGTTGTTTTAATTTATTCTTGATATCTTATTGTACAGCACTTTGGTCAACTGTGGTTGTTTTTAAATATGCTTTATAAATAAATTTGATTTGATAATGTAGGAGGCAAAAGTCAAGTTTGGAAGTTGTTACAATAAGGAGATAAACAGTTCAGTGGTTCATGTGTATTTTAACCCTGACAGAAAGGGTCAACTTGAAACTATGAAAAAGCAAAAGAAATAATTGTATTAATTTATCCCTTAAATGCACCAATGAAGCAGGCAAGAAGAAGACTGCAAGCTAAACATGGATGTAAACAAACGTAGCTTTTTAAAAATCTGCTTTGCAAATGTTTCATGAGGAAGGAAATGTATTTTACATGTGTGTTAGACTTCAAGGATACATACAATGTGTTTTTATTAAGTAACCCTCAATGTAAACATAACTTTTGTTTACAAGAAAACTCCACAGGAAACCTTTTAGTTTAACAGGTAAATGTCCACAATTTCAGATATTCTCAAACAAAAATTCAAGGAAACAAATCAAAAAGTGAATTTGCTTTGAACAGTTTTTACATCCATCTGCCCTTGTGGAGTCATTGATGTTGGGAAAACAACCGCATCAATTTGAGAATTTGGGAGTAATTAAAGTAGATCGATATCAGATTAAAGTATAACTGAAATTAAATTGCATCATGCTACAACATAAACATCTGCTCTGTAAATTTCTCTTTTGAGAAAGAATCAGAAACCAAAAAGCGAGAAATTTATAATAATAAAAATTATTTTTTGATTTCATGATGATAAACTAACAAACTGTATTGTAAAAGCTGTAGTTTGTGGGAATGTTTTATGTAGATCAGTCCCTCTTTTGCTGAAATAGAAGGAAACAGTGATTATACAGGCAAGGCAAGTTTATTTGTACAGCACATTTTAACAATAAGACAATTCAAAATGCTTTACATGAAATATAAAAGGCAAAAGACAAAATGTAAAAGAAACACAAAACTTCATAAAAAGACACCAGAGTAATAAAAGACAGTAGCTAAAAGAAGAAAAATTAATGACAAAGATGTAATTTAAAACATTCAAATGGAATCAAATCAAATCACTGGAAATATGTGACAATTTTTGTTGCATCCGTCGAGTCCTTCCTGACAGACATCAAATCAAGTAAAATCACAGACTGGTTGAACTGGGCAGCTCCCAGCATGACTCTGTGGATCAGTGTAAATGTGAATTATTGACTATTGATTTTTTTTTAAACAGCACTGCAGGATGGAAACATTGGTCTCATCAATGCAGAAATCCCCATTTTTACAAGAACTGAAGGACAAAGTATCACAGTTGAATGTCCCTTTACCAGGACTGGAAGAAGGACGTACTTCTGTAAGGACGAATGTGAAGAAGACATTCTTGAAATGTATGATGTCAGAGCTCAAAGAGGCAGATACATCATGGAATATAAAAACACACGTGCAGGAAGTTGTCTGCATGTGACCATCACACAGCTGACCAAATCTGACTCAGGCCGTTACAGATGTGGTTTGGATGTATCTTTGGCAATAGATCCATACGGGGAGTTTAAGATCATCGTCACAGATGGTGAGTTTCTACTGAAAGTCATGAAAATGTTTCTTCATGTTTCTGGAGGTCAGAGGAAAAGTTTTCACATTTTTCTGACAGCAGTTGATATTTTAATAACCTGATATTTGGTCTAACAAATCACTGGATAGATTGATACAGTAAGTGTCCATTTACTGCATCAGTATTTTAATAAAAATAATAAACTGACTATTTCATTTAAATTTTTTAAGCAGCTGATCAGCTAAAGGACCATTTTATTTCTCTCATCAGGATTTCTTTTGTATCACTGTGTTCTTGTTTCTTTTTTTGTTGTTCACAGCTCCATCCATTTCAAAACCAAAAGTGACTCTCAGACCTTCTTTAACATCAGTTATGTATATTCTCATAAACTATGTTCAGTTTGTACTCAGCTTGTCCATTTTTAGTGTATTGTTTCAAGACATACTTTTCAAAGGTAGAGTTTATTTTCAAGGTGACAACTAGGTAAATGAATGCATAATGATCCAGGCAGAGACAAAACTGACCAAATTATGTTCAGCAGGACTTTTATGACACCATAAACCAACTCTTGTACCTCTTCTGTCAGCAGGTGTTAAAAAACATTTAATCTTATGGCAGCTTCAACATTTCTGAATCTTGTTTTGTCTGTTTTCACCAAGATATTCTCCAGACTTCTGTGATGACACAGAGATATGACCACATGATATTAATGTACAGGGGAAAGTTATATTACATGTCATCACTGCTGGTTTCATTTTAGATTAAATATTGTCACAGTTCAAGTGTTTAAAACTATCACACAGATTAATCACAAAGTTAAATACTAAGTTTATAAGATGCGGGTAGATGTAAACAGACAAATCTGTTGGACTTACATTTTTAAACTTGAGTAAAAACTTTGAGTGAAAATTCACATTTCCTGAAACTGTTGGACTTTGTGAGTGAACAGAGACAAAAGAAAAATACATTTTGAGTTGCTGATAAGTTTGGAGCAGTCCATGTTGGTTATTGTCTAAGTTGGACAGTTTGTGTGTTCATTCACCACAAACTGTCCAACTGCCAAATTCACATAAATAAAGCCAGAAGCAAATTTGATTCATATTTCTGCTGAACACACTTTTAAAGTTTGGGTTAGCAAGCTTTAGCTAACTATAAAAGCTATCTTTCTAGCTACTGTTGGTTATGGACTAATGGCTAAAATGAGCAAATAACTGAAAAACAATATACAGTTTTCAATTTTCAATCTCCTTTTCATTCATTCATTACATTCAACTCAAACATCAGAATCATACAACAGGAAAGACACAGAACAAAGTGATGACTGTGTCTTAATGTGTGAATATTACTACTATTTTTTTTTTTAACTCATCATCAGTCTAATTTGCCTAAACTTCAGAGTTCTTTAGATGCTCAAACAGGAATGAAGGACTAAAGTGTCTCTTCGACAGATGTTTTAACAGTTTAATTAATCTTCTGAACTGCATGCTTTTCAGAACCTCCTGTGGAAATAGAGCATGCTAATGTCACACAGGTGAGTTTGAGTGAATTTGTGACATCTGAGCATTGTTAGTGTTTGTGAAATTAGCTGATATTAATACAAACCAAACCCCTCTTCTTCTTCTTCTGCTGCAATTTACAAGCCAAATGGAGTCAAAACCTCAGATGTCTACAGCTTCGCCGCTGCCACAGCATCCCGTCCTCTGAACAAAGTTATAAAAAAAAACTGCGGCAGCATTTTAGCTTTGTGGTCAGAAAACAGTAGTGTTAACCATTCCTGCATCAGCATCCACATCATGGTCGGGAAGCACAGGGGAGACTTTGTTTTCTCCTCCGGGATTGAATTTGTAGTTACAGTAACTTCTGTGTTAATCTTAACTTTACTCAGCAGTTGACAAGCAAGACACAGGGACTTGGCTTGGGTCTTGAGATGCTGTAGCATTTTTTTTACTGACAAACTGTAGCTTTAAGAGTACATTCACTACCTGCTAACTCTGCTCTGCTTCAATCGGCAGCACCCTCCTGCTCTGAGTGCAGCCACACTGTCGCACACACACACTAAACACCAGTGGTAACTAAATACATTTACTCAAGTTCTGAACTCATGTACAATTTTGAATTACTTGTACTTAATACTACTCTACTACATTTTTGGAGGAGAAATATTATACTACATTCATTTGACAACTTTAGTTACTACCTTTTAGATTAAAATTTTACATGAAGGGAAATATAATAAGCTTATAAAATACAACACATCCATAGCCCCAGTGTTGTGGCTTTCTACAATAATTACCTGGGACTGAGATAATCAGGAAATGTATCAGTATTTCATGAGCTTTCTGGCTTTTATCATTTTCTATGACTTCTCCAGGCCTGGAAAACACAACATTCAGATCCAGAACCAGGATATTTATGATATTTAGTACTACCTGGTGAGTCTGGGATGCCTTGCCTTATTTTAAGAGGAGAAATCTGGGTTTTCTCTATGAAAGTCTGAGCTTCACAACACAGGTTTGTGGAAGTGTGTCATGGCTCGAGCAAAAAAGATTTCTGAGCACCTTAAAACAAGAGTTGATGGAAAGGGTTACAGAACCATTTCTGAAGAGTTTGGACCACCAGCAGACTGTCAGGCAGATTGTCTAAAAAAACAGCTAACGGAAATGTTTAGTTGAATTTATTGCTGCAAAAGGGGGTCACGCCAGTTACTGAGAGCAAGATTTCACATACTTTTGCCTCACACAAATATGTAAGATTGGATAATTTTCAATAAATAAATTGATAAGTTTAATGTTTTTGTTAATTTGTTCCTTTGGTTAATTGGATCCCTTTATCTAGTTTTAGGACTTATGTGAAAATCTGATCATGTTTCATATTTATGCAGAAATAGAGAAAATTCTGAAGAGTTCAAAGACTTTCAAGCACCATCGAAAGAAAAGAACATGTAATTTAATTGCAAACTAAAATAAAAGCTTTAAGTTGCTATTAAGACTAAAACAGTCAATAAGTTATAAACCTTGAGCTCTTTGTTTTCTTCCAGACTGAAGACGACTGGAGTGAACTCGTCTACACTCGGTGCCGCCGCCTCACCCAGCAGCGCCCCCCGTGGTCATGCCGATAATGTTGTCTACTCTGCGCCTCAGATACACACTGAGATGGGCACTGATGCCAAAGATGATTCACAGCCTCTGTACTCAACTGTACCTATAATCAGCTAGCAGTCATACTTTGTTTATTAATAAAGTTAAGAAAGAAAACTCTGTCAAGTCAAATAAAACCAAAATTATCCGCATGAGTAGATTCCAGGAGTCAAAGGTGGTGTTTTAGTTGTTTGGATGAACTGAAATTATTTTGGTTAAATGAACAGCAGGATATTTCAGTTATGGTTAAAATGGTTTGAAAAAGGTTTTTCAAATGTAGTAAGGCAACACCAAACAGCTAAAACTGCTGCTAAATAAGTAGATCAACATAGTTTAACAATGCTAACCATAAGAACAGATGTTTCTATAAGCTCTTCTGTTTAGCGCATCTAGTTAGGCTTCGTTCAGACTGACATTAGTACCGGGGGTGCAAAACAAGTAACGTGAACACAGTATTTGTAAGGTTTTAGCAATTCAGCTTCAGAGTAACATTGTTTTAAGAGGGTGTGTTAATGAAAACAGTCTTGGGATGTATTCTGCAATTAGAGATGCTATTGAAGTGCTGGTCAGACTGGAGATCTGAAGAACTGCTTGTATTACCTCACATCTCTACTTCTGCAGCTCCCATTATGTAGGAGTCAGTAAGTCTTCTTGGTCTCACCTGCAGCTAGTCCAAAATGCAGCAGGGAGACTCCTCACTGTCTACCAAAAGGAGAGACCACATCTCCCTGATACTGGCCTCCCTCTACTGGTGATCAGTGAAATATAAATAGATTTTAAGAATCTTTTATTTGTTTTTTAAAGCTATGCATGGTTTGGCACCAGCCTACATCTCCGATGTCCTCAGTTCATATCTATATCCAGACCCCTCAGATCCTCTAATCAGTTACTCCTTTCTTCCCTTATTTTTTTAATATAATGATAAAATTGTATTAATTTTGTCTGTTACAGTTACTCATCTATGTATTTGTCTTGATTATTCAACTGTATTTTACATTTGTCTGTAAAGCATTTTGGTCAACATGTTTTTAAATGTGCTCTGTAAATAAATTTGACTTCACTTGACTTGTTTCACCAACCTTTTAACAAAATAAGGAAGGAGGTAACTGAATTAAGTAAGTTGGAGATCACTTAAAAAGAGGTCAACAAAACATAACTCTACTGAACAAAAAGGCTAACAAAATAAGATATTAACACAGCTAAAGCCCCTTTCACACTGGACAAAAAACCCACTAACACCCATCAATATCTGGCCTTTGTCTTCAGTGGGAAAAGGTACAATCAGCATCCATTCTCGAGTCAAATGACTCTAATCATGGGTATTTATTGGCTCCAGCTGCGATCAGCAGTGATGGAAGCATGATACCTGGGTGGACACACTAATTTTTGCCCCCTTTCTTTCACTTGTCTACCGGCAATGGGAAAGGAGTCAACAGCCTATTCTTAGTAGGTTTACCCGCGTTTAAAAAACCTACATATATGTGCTAATTTTGGTGTAAAAAGGGTATAACAGACCTAACAGAAGGAGACATGAGGGAAACATATATACCGGCTGATCAAACTAATATTCACACAGGGGAAGTGAACATAGACAATAATCAGAACTCAACACAAAGAAACCCTGATCCCCCCCCCAAGCTGTCAGAGGTCTTGGTATGGTCCTTGGCTTGGGCTTCTCCATATAACCAGGCTCCACCTGCAGCCACAACTTTTGCCAGACCAGGAAGAGAACTTGACAGTCAGGTAAGTCAATGAATTAATATAACTTAAACAAACTAGTAATAGTTAAAAACTATGTAAACTAAATGCGCATGCTTCATTTATAAATCAATGTGGTGTCACGGATGCTAATAAATAAATTCTAAACCAGGGTCTGGAAACTAAATGACTTTAGGTGAAATTGAACAACTCCTGCGCACCTTTTCTTGTGCAGTGCTGGCTCACAGGTAGACATAAAAAGATGTGGGAAAGCAACAAACTCATAAATAATTTATTTCAGCAAATGAAGATCAACGTTTCAGCAAACTGCTTAAAAAAAACTAAAGTGATCGTGGTGGCATTGGCTCACAGAACATCTGATGTGGTACAAATTTAATCACTGGACTATTTGAATATTCTTGTCGCCGGTGGAGTCACAGTCCTGGTCACGAGACACATGAGGACTCGGGAAACGCACTCCAAAACACTTATGTGCCTTCTTTCCAGAAGCTGCTGCTCAACTAAATAGCTGAACTGTACTGTTATCAAACTAGACTTTACATTTCATATCCCTCCTTTTAATCCACTTTCACTTATCACTTTATCACTTTAATATATTTCATCAAACTGGACTTGTGCGTTGCATTCAACCGTCGCTGTTGCATAATTTAGCCGTTTTGTAGTCAAGGGTGGATTGAATGAGTGAACAGTTGGATGGTGGAAGATGTTTTCTATACAAAAGTAAATATTAAAACAAAACCTTGTGGGTCTCATTATAATCTCTAAGATTCACTGGTGACATCTTCAAATGTCTTGTTTGTCCAATCAACAGTCCAAAATACTTTATGTTCTTTATGACCACCAGTAGACTGCCAGCTAATGTCAATCGAACACTGACACGACCCCAAGCTGACTGGGCAAAAAGGAACATTTCTGATATTTCCTCCTTTTTTCCCTCATTCTAATAATACAAAACTACTAACAATATATTTTAATAAACATGTTGCCATTATTTTTGACCGCAAACAGGGATAATTAAATGTGATTTCAGTTGGTATTTATGATGTTTCTTTTTATTGAAACCCAACACTAACAAATGTATTGTAAAAGCTGTTTGCGGATTTTATCTCCATGTTGAGTTTGAGAAATATAAATTTGAGCTTCAGCTTTTAGATTGTAGAATGAACTCTTTCAGTTGTTCTTTCAGGGCATCAAACCTTCACCAAACATTATTTAACAGCAATAACAAGCTGATGTTTATTGTTCCTACACAGAGCTGTCCCCCTCCTCTGATTGGTTCAGCCTCCTGTCAGTCTCTGCACTCTGATTGGACCTCCACACTCCTGCAGACATGTGAAATAAAAACAAACTTTGGTCAGTTTTAAATGATTGTAGTTTTGTTTCCCTAAAGTTCATGAAAGTAAAGGTTTGGTTTGGTTTTCATGATGTAATGATCTAATTTGGCCACATGAGGGCAACGTCTGAAACACTTGCTGAAACAAAACCAAACCGCGATCACTGATCATGTACTTGTGCACACTCACATGCACACAGACATGTACACACAGATAGAGGAACAGACACAAATAGACAAACATACATACTGTACATACTCTTAAAGACTACATGCATGCACACAGATACAAAGACCTATAAACATTATGCTGTTTTATCAGTCAGTTTGTGACTCAACTGTCCAGTAATGTGAACACTTCACACTGAGGTCTGAACTTCCTGAGAGGAGGTCAGACATCACACCTCTGAAGTCTGCAGAGAAACAGCAGCAGCATTGTTTGTTCAAATGACAGTAAGTTCATGTTCACACATGAAAGTAGAAGTTACTATTTTTACACATTCATCGCTCTCACACATTTCAGCCAGCGTTACTTCTTTTATATCTTTCCAACAACAGAGTAGTTTTTGTTTCCTATACTGTATCAGACATTTAATTAAAGAGGTAGCAGATCAGAAGACACTCATGCGTCTTCTGGAGGACATGAAAAATAACATTTGGTCATTGAGGTATAAAAATTTAAAATTGTAGTAGGGGAATAATCGGTTCAGCAACTTTTAAATCAAAAATGGCAAACAGTGAAAACAACATGCTGTGGTTTCATGGCAGTTAGTGTCTTTCTTGACCTGTAGCAGTAACTTCCTGCAGTCTTGCATGAAAACTCTGTGCTTCATCTCAGAGCTTATAACTCTGCAGTCTGTCAAGTTATGAGATTTAAAGGGGTTCAAACCAACTCATGCTCTCAGACTTGTGGCTTGTGTCAGTGGAAAACATCAAAACATTTTCATTGTGAATCTGACTCATGCCACATGCAGAGAGAAAACCTCCACTAACTCACACTGATGATTGAGAAGTCTGGAGGCCACAAAGAGGTGGAGAGAGAGCATGGATGAACTGTTGTGCCAACTTGAGACGAGAATTTATCCCTGCTTGTGATAACGTATGAGGGGAACAGGAGTGACTCGACAGAAACAGCTGCTGAATGCTCAGTGGAGAGAAAAGCAAATTGATCATTAGGAAAACTTCTCTTTATTGACAGGTGGTTGCTGGAGGTTGTAATCCATGATGTGACCGGCTTGGCAGGAAGGACAGAGACAGACCCCGCCGGCAGGACAATGAGTAGAATTTATGTCTTTTTTCCTTCACAGTTGACTCCATCACTTACCTTGCGAGGCAGCTGGATTCACAAGATCATACTAGAATCTATCATGTCAGGCTTCAAGTTATGAGCTTGTGGCCGCAGTACCGGTGGTTCAGACCAATCGGCATTGTGAATCCAGCTGCCTCGCAAGGTAAGATGGTGATAGATGTTTTTGCTCTCTACTAACTCCTGAGGGAAATATCTGGCTCTTTAGCTGCTAAATACTACACTATGTTCAGCAGCTAGTCTAAAGCTCTCTCTGAGGTTTTAGCTACACCCATTACATAATAATGATGATCAAGTTTCAGTTTTATGACTTAGTTGGTGCGATGCCCTTTGACAATGTCACTCAGACTGACATCAGTAATGGGAGTGCCCATGCAGCGGGCTCAGGCAGAACTTTGTAATGTGAACACAGTATTTCTACTATTTAACTCACAATGTATAACAATAATTTACAATTCAGCCTTAGAGTAACATTGTTTTAAGAGGATGTTACTGGAAACAGTCTTGGGGTGTATTCTGCAGTTAGAGATGTTATTTAAATGCTTCTCAAACATTTTCTTTCTCTTAGACATCTGGAGAATGTTTTCCATGCTTTGTTTATCTCGGGTCTCAACTCCTGCAACTCCTGTTATGTGGAAGTCGATCAGTCTTCTCAGTCTCGCCTACAGTTGGTTCAAAATGCAGCAGTGAGATTCCTCACTGGTACTGACAGAGACCACATCTCCCTGATACTGGCCTCCCTCCACTGGTTACCAGTGAAATATAGAATAGATTTTAAGATTCTTTATTAATTTTAAAAGAAACATATTGTGCTTTTTGTGGTTTTCTGTTATTTATATACTGTTATGATGTCAGATATCTGTCTTAAACGTGGTTAAAGTTCCAAAACTTGAAGTTAATGTATGTAGAAATGCTCCAACCTGCTCTGAACTCTTTGTTTGCGACATTTTCTACTGGGCTCATCAGGAGGGGGATCTTAAAGAGACAGGAGACAAAATGGCCTGTTTCAGACAGAGGCTGAACTGGGAGGCTGCATAAAGAGCTGGTATAAGATAAATAAGGAGTTTCTTGAATTGTAAATCATGCAAAGGTATTACAATAGAGCCAGAATATAAATATAGACCTGGAAATGTGCATAATATGTCCCCTTTAAAGCTATGAATGGTTTGGCACCAGCCTACATTTCTGATAGAGCCCTCAGACCCTCTGATCAGTTACTCCACGTTCTCAGTCAAAATCCAAAGGTGACGCAGCTTTTTCCCTGAACAGTTTGATCTTCACTGTCAGATCTTCCCCCAACAATCACCACTTTTAAATCTTTGCTAAAGACCCACCTTTATACAAACGCCTTTGTTCCCCCTTCATTTTTAATATAGTGATAAAATTGTTTTAATTTGGTCTGTTAGTTATTTATCTATTTATTTTGCTTTTAATTAACTTTATCTTAAATTTCTCTGTAAAGCACTTTGGTCATCAACATTTTTGAATGTTCTCTGTAAATAAATTTGATTTGACTTGCTTCACCAAACTTCTAACATAATGACACAAATCAGTGTAGTGGATCATCAATAATGATGATTGTTATGTTAATAAGCTCCAAACACTCTTTTTCAGTAGAGAAGTGTTTGAATCTCTGGAAGCCAAATGACTTTATGTGAAATTGAACAACTCCTGTGAACTTATTCTTGTGAGGTGTTGACTCACATGTAGACATAAAAAGATATGAGAAAGTAGCAACAATCTACTCAATATTTCTGCAAAGTGCATCAGAGTTTATCATGTTAAAATGTCTTGTTTTGTCTGATCAACTGTCCAAAATCCAAAGAAATTGAGTTTACCATCATGTATGACACAGAAAAGCATCAAATCCTCACATTTGAGAAGCTGCAACCAGCACATTTGTCATTTATGCTGAACAAAATGACTAAAATGATTATTTGATTATGAAAATAGTTGCACTAATCGTTGCAGCTCTAAAACCTTGCGTACATTTGATGGTAAACTCAGACCTGCAGTAGAAAGAGAAACTGATGGTGAGGAGAGCAGAGCTGTCTGTGTGTGTGTGTGTGTGTGTGTGTGTGTGTGTGTGTGTGTGTGTGTGTGTGTGTGTGTGTGTGTGTGTGTGTGTGTGTGTGTTTGGGGGAGGTACTCCATCATTTAAAGAAGTGAGAAGTTCCTGGTTGGCCAGTGAAGAAGGAAGAGAGGCCGAAATTAAACCATCAGAGCCTCAATATGAAAGTTTGTCACACTTTGATCTTCTTCTTCCTCAGTGAGTACATTCACTTTCTATTTCTGTTTCTCTTTATTACGTTATATTCTTTATTTATTTAGAGTTGGTGGGTGACAAATTAGCAGTTTCTCATGTTTCTGTGATTAAACATGATGACCAGAGTCACTTTAAAATGTAAGTCGTTAACAGTATTTGTTACTTCCTCAAAATTATCTTTTAATCAGTAACATTGAAGGGTTTATTCACTGAGAATTTTCAGTAACTGACTTTTTTCTATTTTTGCATGCAAACGAGTTTTGTTCAGTTCAGTTGACAGTCTGTCATTGTAAGAGTTTATTACAGCAACAGTAGAGAGTAGACAGGAAACAAGGGGGAGAGAGAGAGACTAGGAGGTGACAAGGCGCTGCGAGAATCAAACCGCGGACGTTGTGGTTATGTAGCATGCGTCTTGGTCAGTGAGCTACCAGGACACACCCAGAAATGATCCTTTTTAAGAAATGTTCACATTTATCTAAAATCAACTTTTGTTCTAACTGTGTTTTATACAAAACACAATTCAGTTTCTTTTTGTTGTATTTTTTTTAACATACTCATAACTAAATGTGTGTTCTGTTGCTTCAGCCTGACTGTTTTAGCTTAACTGCATTACAAACTACCTTCCTGTTACATTCTGCAAAAAAATATTACTTCTTACAGAACCAGAGAAACATATGAGTAGCAGCCAAGTAAATCGATGTCATTTCAAGAACACAGTGTGTGAATACAACTGTTTTGTCATGTGGAAAAACCCTGGTTGTTATACAAAAAATAATTTACCAATTTATATTCTATGTGGTTCTTTGTACTTCTTTAATTTTGACATCATATGATAGTTTGTGATTCTTTAAAGTGTCCATTAACGTGAACATTTGACATGCAATTAACAGCAGTCAACTGCTGAGCCACAGACTCAAGCAACAACCCACTTAAAGTCTCCTTCTTATCTAACTTAAAAGCATGAAGACACGTCTTGTTTTGCACCTTAGCTTGTTGAACGAGCCACCAAACAAACATTCACTGGAGAAAAGTGAGTTAGCAGGATAGATGGGTAATTAGCTGCTAAACTGCAGCACATTAAACAACATGTTAACAAAGCTGAAAATATCACTTCAGACTGTTAGATGCTGGTTTCATTATTGTTCTTCAAAATCCTTGTTAGCGACACACTGTCTGTCCATGACTTGTAGCTACAGCAGTTTGTTTACTTTGTCTCTGTTCTGTAGGTGAAACTTATTATGTTCTTATGTAGATCAGTCCTTTTTTACTGAAATAGAAGGAAAGTGATTATACAGGCAAGGCAAGTTTATTTGTATAGCACATTTCAACAACAAGACAATTCAAAATGCTTCACATAAAACATAAAAAAGCATCAAGACAAAATGTAAAAGAAACACAAAACTTCATAAAAAGAAACCGGAGTAATAAAAGACAGTAGCTAAAAGAAAACAAATTAATGAGGACAAAGATGTAATTTAAAACATTCAAATGGAATCAAATCAAATCAAATCACTGGAAATATGTGACAATTTATGCTGCATCCATCGAGTCCTTCCTGACAGAGACTAAATCAAGTTAAATCACAGACTGGTTGAACTGGGCAGCTCCCAGTGTGACTCTGTGGATCAGTGTATATGTGAATTATTGACTATTGATTTTTTTTTTTCAACAGCACTGCAGGATGGAAACATTGGTCTCATCAATGCAGAAATCCACAGTTTTACAGGAACTGAAGGACAAAATATCACAGTTGAATGTCCCTATACCTACACTGGAGAAAGGAAGTACTTCTGTAAGGACGAATGTAAGAAGGAAGACATTCTTGTTGAAATGTATGATCATGATGTCAAAGCTCAAAGAGGCAGATACATCATGGAATATAAAGAAACACCTGAAAGAAGTCGTCTGGATGTGACCATCACACAGCTGACCAAATCTGACTCAGGACTTTACGGGTGTGGTTTGGAGAATCTTCTCTCAATAGATCAATACATGGAGTTTCAGATCATTGTCACAAATGGTGAGTTTCTACTGAAAGTCATGAAAATGTTTCTTCATGTTTCTGGAGGTTAGAGGAAATTTTCACATTTTTCTGACTGCAACTGATATTTTAATGACCTGGGGTCTCATTTATAACCGTTGTATATACACAAAATGGGGCTTGAAAGAGACGTACGCCACTTCCCACAAAAAAGTTGGGATTTATAAAAATACAAACTTGACGGGAGAATGTGTGCACCTGTATGTAAACTCTGACTCATGAGTATGAACATTTTGGAGACGGGGGAAACTGGCAATGCAGATGGTGAGGTGGTGAATTGAAGCCAGATTGTATAATGATTTCTCTCACATTTCATTTCACTTCATATCACAAGTTAATGATAGATCCACTTTATCATAAACATTCAAACCAGCAGTGTTATTTGTGTTTGTGCTAGTGAGCCAAAACTATGCCATAAGCACCTTTCAATTTTAAAAGATATAATTGAACTCAAATCTCAAATGAAATTCTGATCAATATTTCATCAACGCTGTCTCACCATCCCATTTCTCAACCCCAGAGCACAGAGGAGAGGGCTGGACTGTCTGCTAGGCCTACTTACACTCGCAGTCATTTGTGGAGCAGCACAGTGCTGCTGAAATGTCAGGATGATGCCAGGATGTGGCAGGATCCTGGAAAGTCTGGGTTGCCTCTCCCCAATGTTAAGCGTGAATATAAATGTTTTAAAAATGAGGCCCCAGATATTTGGTTTAACAAATCACTGGGAAGATTGATACAGTAAGTGTCCATTTACTGCATCAGTGTTTTTAGGAATAAAAGTTATAAACTGACCATTTAATTACATTTTTTAAGCAGTTGGTCAACTAAAGGAGCATTTTATTCCTCTCATCAGGATTTATTTTCTATCACTGTGTTCTTGTTTCTTTTTTGTTGTTCACAGCTCCATCCACTTCAAAACCAAACTTGACTCTCAGACCTTCTTTAACATCAGTCCAATCAGCCTCCACACCAGCAACAACACAGAGTTTCAGAAGAAGCTCCACAACTGTAACACCAGCTACAAGTCCAGGTACATTAGGTACATCCAGGTACTTTACTTTTAAAGATAACCTCACAGAGACAGAGGACTCTCCTAGATGAGTTACAGATGATTTTTTTCATCAGTACACACATTGTGTGCAAAAATAAAACCCTCCAAAGCTGCTAAACCAGCCTAGTATGTCTAGGCCAGTGTGATGGTCAGTGTGTAAATCTGTCTCTTGTCCCCCTGCACGTACCACGTTGCCAAGCCTCTGCTTCACTCTCTACATCACATTTTTAAATATTCTGGCTTGAAGCAGCCAGGCAGAAGTCGAGGGTGTACATACTCTTTAACCAACACCTGCCAGCCTATCAGACTGTGACTAAGTATGTCATATGTTCAAGTACATGAATTTGTTTGTCTGCATGTATGAAGGTTTATTTATTTTTCATTACAATGTTGTTCTAATGTCAGAGTAAAGCTTGGTTGGTAATACTGCCATTATCCAGTTGTTGCCTTCAGTTTGGAGTCCATTTATACATGCTGCTGGGTACTACAGTACAAGTCAAAAGTTTGGACACACCCACTCATTCAAGGGTTTTTCTTTATTTTACATCTTTTACAACTTTTACAAAATAGTCATTGAATTCATCAGCAACCTCTTTTCTGTTATTTATAGTCACATTTTGATTATTAACAAAAAAAACTAATCTGCTTTCCCAATACTTTTTTGATTATGTTGTTGAGCGCTCTCCATGTTCCCTGAATATTACTTTTATTTTCCTTCAACAACTTGCTATAATACTCCTTTTTGTTACATCTCATAATGTTTATTGATTTATCTTTACATCTCATTTACTTACATTTTTGTTAGTTCTACACTTTAGGAATTCCTTGTAGAGTGTATTTTCCTTCTTGCATGCATTCTGCAGCCCCTTAGTAATAATCTATGGTTTATCCACATATTTATGCTTCCCTCTGGATTTTTTGAATTGGAAAATTTCCTCATAGAGTTCTGTTAATGTAGCCAGGAATGCATTGAGGGCTTTGTCTGGTTCATCAACATCAACCTCTCTCCAGTCTTGTTTCATTAAGTCTTCCTTAAATGCATTGATGAATGCATCAATGTTTTACTGCTGAAAAGAGGAAACACACTCTCAAGACTTTCATAACTGTTTTGCTCAGGACAAAGACAAACTGTTACCAATTTTGCTATTTAGGTTGCAACAAAAGAAAAGAAAAAAAAGATAAACCACTTCCTCCCTCCTTTTTTAAACTTTAGATCAGATATCTTCCTTGATTAATTTCATTGCAAGAAATTGGTAACACAATTCACAGTTGTCTTTCTCATCTGAAGCTGATATAAGGCTTTAGCAACCTGAGTTAGACAAATCAAATGGGAACCCTCTGCATTTTCAGTCCGATCAGTACAAAATCTACTCTGTGTTTCTCTTGATAGTTTTCTGTGCTAAGTTATGAAGGAGGGACAGAAACACAAGAGGGAATTTGGCACTTAAAAAGACTGAACTTTGGAAAATATCCACTTGATTTTTGTTGTGATTGTATCTTGAAATGGTTTGCATCAATCAAATCACAAGAATCTTGGCTTTCCAAAGATGTGTCGCATGAGTACTCACTTAAAGACAAGGAGTTGTGTTCTTACCATAGTTGTGTGGATTATATGCACAATATTATTATATGTGTATTATTAACATGATATCAATATTTCGTTTTTTAAATACCACAGTTATATCAGTACCGGTAATACCGGTCAATACCGGTATATCGCGATACCCCTAATTGGGACATACATCCAGCCAAAGATGTCTACAGGCTGGTTAGAGTGTTTGATCCTAGGCAGGCTCCAGCCATGGAAAAGCAAATTGAAGTCTACACACTTGGTTTGGATCTTGTTGAATACTGGAGGGGCCTGAGTGTGAGATTCCGAGGGTTGCGGAGGTGGCAGTGCCCTACATCTACTCACCCAGTCAGCTCAGTCGACTGTTAGAGGAGTTTCAGCAAATACAAGACTCTACAAGCGAGAGGCACTCACTAAGCTGAACACAAAGAGGCTGACAATCATGTACTTCAATGGAGATGTCTGTGAAAGATGGAAGATTGCAACAACAGACTTTTACTGTTTTTTAATTTATAATGTGAAGCTTAGATGCGAAGTACTTTATTTTACAAAAGGACGGAATATTTTGTTTTATAACTATATTGAAGCACTTTCTTTGATATTCATTAAATTTTGAATGTTTTCTCATTGAACTGTTAAAAATTGAAATTATTCACCCACCACATGATAAGACACTCTCTTTGATGACAAAATGTGTTTAAATCGTAAAAAAAAAAAATTCAGAAAAATTAAAACGGAAAACACAGAATTTGCAAAAAATTAAAATGGAACCTGAAAGAAATTAAAATGGATTTCATATGGCCCTAATTTTCATTATATATTTTTATTTAAATATCTATCTTTCGTGGTAGGACAACACCAAGGCAAATTCCTTGTATGTGTAAACCTACTTGGCAATAAAACTGTTTCTGATTCTGACTTAATAAACCGCAGCAACTCCCCTTCTACAGCAGTGTGAACTACTTTGAACACTGTGTGTCTCTCATCCAGGTATCCTCTTTCCTCTGGTTGTTTCTGTGACTGCGGTTGTTGTGCTGTTGGCTGTTTGTCTACCGCTCCTACACAAGTGGAAGAAAAGAGGAAGCTCTAATAGTGAGTTACCTTCCTATTCTCACTCTTTCAATAATTACAAATGAAGAAGATTGAAAACACCTTTGTTGTACTTTGTCTTCCACAGATGTGAACAGCAGGGCCCCCTTAACCAGCACAAACATGGAGGTGACTTTTTTCAACTCTTTGTTTTCCTTTTTTACTATACATCAAGGTATCTGTGCTCTAAATGTTTAGTTAACAGAAGAATATCTGGGCTGTTAAAATGGTTATGTATCTCATGTACATTATCATTCCTTGTCACCTTGGTAAATTGTACTGTTGTTTTTTCAGCCTGTCGTCTATGAGAATTCTGCTCCAGTCTCCACATTGGAAGACTACGAGAACGTCAATCCAGCCTCCACCTACGAGACCCTCAATCCAATCACTATGGATGACCAGACGTACAGCACACTCAATCGTGCCACACAGGAATAGTTGTGGTTTATTTTGAGGACATCTTCCTTCTGTGATCTAAAATATCTCAATCTATTATTTGCCTGTGCTCTGTACTGTTTTACATTTTTGTTAATACTTTTTCTGATTTACGCTGCATATTTTTTAAAATTTCTGTACTGTGTTCTTGTTGTTTCCGTTATTGATTTGTATTAACTGGCACATGCACCATTGTTTTAATGCTATGTTCTATACCTACTGCAAATTCATATATTACACTGCTGTTAATGTTATGGTTCTTTTTGCAGTCTGACTGTGTCCCTAGCTGCCATTTTCCACCAGTCCTCCAGAGGCCCTCAGACTTTTCTCCCTTCATGTTTGGACTGGACTGAGTGGGAGAAAGCTGATTTGAGTTGTGTCTTTAAAAGACTATCTTGCATGATGATTATTTGGGTTGCCTTCATTGGTTGGTCTGTCTTTGTTTTTACTCTGGTCTGAACTTTCACAGCATAAACTCTTTCTCAGTGATAAAGAGGATTGTGTGTGTTTTGAATGTGCTCTGGGTTATAAATTGTTTGTGATAACTGCCTTTGCCATTTATGTTTCTTTGTGTAGTGCTTGAGTTTGATATTGTTTTTTTTCCCTCTGAGTCCAGGGTTTTCTTTAGTTTTATCTCTGCCTTGCTTTGGTTTTATTCTTGTCTTGTGTTCCTCATGTGTTCCTGTAGCCCTGCCCGGCCTGCTTTATCCTGCTCACCTGTCCTGTGTTAGCCTCATAAGCGTTGTCTTGTGTTTTGCCTGCTACACCCTTGTTATTCTGGTCCCTGCTTACCTCAGCTGTGCCCT
Source organism: Thunnus albacares (assembly GCF_914725855.1). Taxonomy (NCBI): domain Eukaryota; kingdom Metazoa; phylum Chordata; class Actinopteri; order Scombriformes; family Scombridae; genus Thunnus; species Thunnus albacares. The sequence continues at coordinate 30,439,777 of NC_058110.1, read as the reverse complement.
GTTTTGTGATTAGTCCCCTGTATATATATTAGGGATGTGCAGAGGGTCCAGTATTTGTATTTGTATCTGTATCTATTGAGGCAGCAAAATTATTTGTATTTGAATAAAAGTGGAGAGAGGCTTAAAAATCATGTTTTTGTTTTTATTACGCTTTTAATTTTAGAAAATTAAATTGTTACAATAAGTGTTAATGAATAAACTACCTTATGAAGAAGGTCCCCACACCAGGTCTCGAACTGGAGTCTCCTAGATCATAGAAACTGCTCTGACTACTGAGTTAAAACACTCATCACTGCACATTAGGTGCATTAGCACCACCTTCTGCTCCAGACTGTGGACCTGTCTGTGAATAAACTCAAAGAAAACTCCATGAAAGCTCCACCCACTTGGCAGGTTCATTACATTTTTAATACTTTAATATTGTTTTTAATATTTTTTAATACTCCACACTTCACCTTCTGGATCTCTGCCTGGCTCAGCTCTGAACTAGTCCCTGGACCTCACCTGGCTAAACTTCTAAATTTGCAGTCCTGAAAATAAATACAGTTTTACTTTAATCCTTTCTCCAGCCCAGCCCATCTGTGTTCGCATGTTGTGTCATCCTCAGTGTAAAAAGACTGTTCTGTTCAAAAGGAAGTGACTGAAATCATGTTTATTTCTTTAGCACTTCAGTGCAGTTAGTTTCAAAGAGGCTTACAGCAATATCATGATGCTATTGATGTTCAAACAAGTTCACACACTTCCACCCCTCAAATTCATCATCATCATCATATTGTGGGTGTAGATAAAGCTATACACTGTCCAAACCACAGAGGGGGAGGGATACATTAAATTGGGCATCTTCAGCTTCCTGGTTGATCAGACAGACAGAGGCAGTTCTCTGACAGTTTAATGGTTTTTCTCCATCAGAATCAAATCCAGTATGAATATCCACCATGCTTTCTTCTTCTGCTTCGTATCAGTTGAGGACTGATTACTGCACTGTCACAAATCTTTGAAGTGTTGATCCTGACTGTTCTGTTGCTTCTTGTTTAAATATCTGATTGTTTTCTGATGTTCTGTGTTACTATGCTGCAGGGGGAAAAACAAGGAAAAAAAGAAACATGATCATTGTAGTTTGTGCTTCACAGATTTGAACATGTTTCTGTCTTACAACAGAAACATGAGGGCGACTTGCGTCAGGCCTTCACCTTTTGGATCCAGATTCATGTGTACTGTCTTTGTCTCCATGATAAAATACTTGACCCAGTTTTCCACCAATGATAAATATGCAAACTCCACTTCTCCAGCTGTAGATGCATCCAGCAGGAATCAGGACAAAATCTACTGTAACCTCTAATCTTTTTTTTTTTGCAGTGAAAATCTTTAAATTTCGTCTTTTACTTAAATGTATTTTGCAAAAATATACTTTGAACTTATGTTATTAAAATATTTTAATTATATTAAATTATGGTAAAACAACAGGATAAAAAAGTTATTATTATAGGTGCAAAAGCAAAGAGAAAGGAAATTGCAGCCCAACTCAGTTCCTTTTCACTTGAGAGCAAAGAACATGCCAGAAATCTTGGTGTTATCATAGATGTTAATCTTAACTTTCACTGTAATATCAATAATGCCACAAGATCAGCTTTCTATCACCTCAAAAACATCTAAAAAATCAGAGGCTTTCTCTCAAATTCAGATGCTGAAAAACAAATACATGTATTTGTCACAAGCAGACTCAACTATTGCAATGGTCTTCTCTATTCTGGATGCCCCCCCTCAAAAAACTAAAGTGACTGCAGAATGCTGCTGTACGTATTTTAACCAGGACTAAGAAAAGTGCACACATCACACCTGTTCTTAAATCCTTGCATTGGCTCCCAGTAAGTACTAGAATAGACTTTAAAATCCTCCTACTTGTATACAAAGTGCTGAATGGCCCCGCTGCAAATTATATTAAGGAACTGATTGTGCCATATGAACCAACGAAAAGCCTCAGATCATCAGCCAGTGGTCTCCCTGTTGTCCCCTGTTTGTGCTCTAAAGCAGGGGAAGCTGCATTCAGTTATTATGCTCCAAACAGATTGAATACCCTTCCTAGTGATATTAGAGATGCCCCAACACTTATTTCCTTTAAAAGTAGACTCAAAATATGTCTTTTTACTGTTGTGTTTAGCTAGGTCGAGCAACTGTCTGCTCCTGTTTTTAGCTGAATTTATATGCACTTTGATGCATGAGTATGTTTGTCTGTGTTTATGTATGATGATATGTATGCACGTCATTATACATGTAAGCTCTTGGCCTCGTGAAGCACATTATGTTTCTTTCTGTATGAAATGTGATCGATAAATAAAATAAAGTTGAAGTTAAAATAAAATTGGCAGCTTTTTGGTTTTGTTTTGTTTTGTTTTTTTTTACATGCGTTACTCTTCTTAAATGACTGAAAACATGAACTGTAATTGTGAAATTACATTATATTCACACTGAATATGTCTCAAAATATCTTATATTAGAATTGAAAATGTTCTTGATTGTGTTTTATGATACAAACATATTTTTTACAGCATGTTTCAGATTTTTTAAACACTTTTAGTTTTGATGATTTTCCTTGATTAAACAATTGACAGTATTTTTACTTATTTCTTATCAATGAAGCATCTCAGTCCCTTTATAGTCTTTAAGAGCAATTAACCCCTTCTGTCTCTCTACCTCTGGTAAACCTGCTGTGGTGGCTTTGTGTAGGCAAAATATTTGCATTTATGTTTATTTTTGTTGTCATCGTAGGTTGATTAATTTAGTCCCATTTTGTTTCCTATTTTGCTGTGAACCCACCCTGAAGCCAAAATGTCCCCAAAAAAATAAATAAATTTTTAAAGAGCTGTAATTCTTTGTTGCTGATGGTTCTTCGGAGTCTCATGTCATAGTTTTACACAGTCCAACAAGGGATGGAGAAAGAATATTTTACTCAAGTAAAAGTATGATTACTTCATATACATTTTAATCAAGTAGAAGTAAAATTACTTGTTTAAAATGTTTGTTGATGGTATAATCCCTAACATTTTACATGAAATCAAACCCCTAGCTTGATCTTGTTTATGATCAGCATTTTTCTGTAATAGCCATTCAATGTATTTATATTCAGTCTAACTCTCTATATTGTAATAATGTTTTTTGTGTTTGTGGTAGGTCCTGCCATTCCCATGTTGGATTCAAATGACCTATCTATGCATGAAGGATTTACAGGAAACTTCGCAGCTCATAATCCACCGTTACTGTTACTGTTCACTCTCCTACAGCCATATCAGAACTGTATTCATTTACTGCTAATGCAGTTGGGTAAATTGTTGCAAGTAATGTATGTACTGTTTTTTTTTCTTTGTTGTGTGGGCAATGTTGAGTATTTTTTTAAATGAAACATATTTTTCTATGTGACTTTTTTTTAAAAGTCAACTGAGGCTGATGAGAATGTTGTTAGTTTTGCAGGTGTAAAGTATAAGAAGAAATGAAATTTTGGCCTGATGATGGCGCTACATGAAAACAACATGGCAGGCAATGGGTATGCCAACAATGAACCGAAACACACAAAGATTGTGCTTTCACTTTCTGTTTCCTGTAATAGTCCACTGTTTACTGTGAAACAGTCAGTCCAGCAGAAACAAACCTTTGAAACATTTGCTAAACAGTTCAGTTTAAACCAACAACAGTTCCTCTACATCCATACTGCTTTTACTTATGTCTTTCTTTTGGGATTCTAATTTTATCCTGAGACACACAGCTGACCTGGTGACAGAAATCAGAGGACGCACAACCAGAGGTAAAAGATTTATGAGTTGTTATGTTATTGGAAGTTAATAACAGTAGATATACTGAGGAAGTTAAGCCACAAAAAATAGATAATGACATAGCACTGTTGAAACAGACACACTATTAACATCACTGCCACAGATGTAACTGAGCATCTTGACTTTTTCTAACTGATTTACATTGTGTTGTGTCTGATAAACAGATTTAATAAGAAAACAGCGAACAGACGTGCAGCAGCAAAAGCTTCTTTATTTTTCTCTAAAATATATTAAAAGCAGAAATCCACTAACAACAAGCCAAAGAGAAAAGATCACTTCACAGCAAACACATACAAGTCTGTCACATTAATGAATGTTTCATCTCTGGAAGCCCGTCCTTTGTGATGTGCTTGTCATCGGTGTGTTTCTGCATCCTGGAGGCAAAAGTGAGAAAATGAAAACAAAGAAAAAAGTTGGATCAGCGTAGATAATGCCGACTTTGCACTAAACGACTTTTCAAACGATTTCTCTGCCGCAGACAAATTTCCAATGTCAGAATAAAATCATATGAGTTTTGCTAGAGTCGCGCGCTCCCGTCATCTCGATCGTTTGGTGTAAAATGGTCATAAAACTCAGTCCGAGTTGTCTGAAGTCAGTCTTTGTCTTGTCTGGACGTTCCGATAAAATCAAACATGTTTAATATTATCATAAATCTTTAGTCTTGGCTCATGCAAATAGTGAAGTTCAATGACATGAACACTGTCAAAAACCAGGTGCACTCTCTCTCTCTCTGTGTGTCTCTCTCTCTCTCTCTCCGACACAAAACAGGAAGCAGCAAACCAGGTAGTTACTGTAACGACCGAAAAAACTCCTCAAATACTGTCACACACACGACAGATGGTGAATTAAGAGTGTTTTGAGTCTGTGTTTAATTCGGCGTGTATCTGATCCACCAATCGACACGTATTTTAGTGAGAAATTAATTTTTTGAAACAGTTTGTCTCTCATTAACACCGTCCTCTCCCACTAAAATAGTGTAGCTAACCAAGTTTAGGCGACAAAATCCAAAATGTAGAGTTTGTACAGAAATATAGTTTGTCCTCATGGATTACATTGATGTCGAATTGACAACGAGACTGTCGACTTGTGACGCCTTTTATTTTGTGTTTCTAGAGTTAAGTTTTTGCTGACACTCATTTCCTAAAAGGAGTTTGGCGTAATATTTTCCCCAGAGAGCGCAGGGAGCTTCAGTTTAATTCAAATTGCTAATATGTATTTTTCACGTTTTGTCACCAGGTAATTGCTAAAATATGATAAGGTTATCTGATGTTGACTGCTATTAGTTATTGGTTTGATTAATGGTTTACAGTGTAATAATGTGAGTTTGTACTGATTACTGACGGTGGCTGATTGTACTCAGTTTCTAACAGACCAGCAGTATGCAGTAAATGTAAAAATACAAGTACAGGACGACACCTTTTTGAAATGTAATTTTCTCAGGTGAGAATATCTAAAAAACGTTAACCCAAATATATATATTATTTGTAAAAAAAAAAAAAAAAAAAAAAAAAGTAATGTAATGTGTAATGTCTGTTGTTTCCCTTCACAGTTGTTGTTTAGCCATAACTGAATGAATGAATTTACATTTTCTTTTGGTTGGTTTTTCAGAACAAACCACTGCACACACAAGGACAGCTGTGGCAAAATGCTGCTTCTGTTTCTGCTCCATTGTTTAACAGTTCTGTCTTGAAAATTTTCACCAGGAGCAGGATGGGAAAATGAGTTGAAAAGGAATCTAGTTGTAGTTTTGTAACTATAGTGACCCTGCAAGATCCCAAGTCTTTGCAAAAGAGTCTTAGTCCGTGACTAAAAACTCCATGACACATTTGAGAGGGTGTCAGACTTAAGTATTTTCAAAGTCTTCTAGTGTATGGAAAGCAAAGGTCATTATTTTGCAGGGCTGAAGAGTAAAAGGTTCATATTTCTAGAGGTGGAATGCAGCACATTTACTAAAGTGCTGTTACACAACTATTTCTTGTATTTAATGATCCTTTATACTTTATAATTATTGTACTTTTTACATCATAACAATGATTTGACAGCTATGGTTACTGGTTACTTTGTAAATCAAGATTTTAATTATTAAAAATATGAGCAACTTTTAAATTATGTAGATTGTTGCAGATTAAAAAAAAACAACAGTTTTAAAGTTATTGAAATTAGCTTAACATCGACTAGCAAAAAGTAAAATGCTACTTATGAGTTTTGATGTCTTTATATTATTTTCAGTTTCTAACTTTCTATTTTTATTTCTTTAATGTTTTTTTATTGTACAACACCTTGTAAATCTTTTTTTGAAGGCACTTGATAAATAAAATGTACTTTTTACTTACTTATTATGATGACTGTGTTATCAATATTTAACAAGCCAATTAATTGTGGTAGGTTGCATTTTCTGTCTTTAACAATATAGTTTTTTATACAAGAAAAATATACTGATTTATGACTGAAACCAAGTTTACATTTTTCATTTAAAGGTGCAATAAATGACATTGAGCCTCACTGAATGTCAGCAAACAACTATTTGCTATGTAAGGATATAGTGGAGAAATAGCGACCTGAGCAGTGAATAAAGTCACACTCGTTCAGTGTGTGTTATTAACAGCTTCTCTGTTCTTTGTTTTGGGAGCTGGTCATGCATGTTAGTGCATTTGAGTCCCTCCATGTCCTCAACATCCATTTCCAAGATGGTGGCTGCGTAGGCGAGAGGCGAGAAATAGGCAATGCAGTAACAGAATCTTGATTCATATTTGATCAGGACTGCCTAGTTTGATCTGAGTTTCGTGAGTTGTCGGCTTTCTATCTTTTTTTTCCTCAATTTTATTGAAACGACACACATTTGTTTTGGTCTGAGATGGCAGTAGAGGTGCAGCAGATAGAGGTGAAGGTGCTGGGCACAGGCTTCTCCTTTGGTAATAAAATGAGTCTTTCTCTCTTAGGAAATGAGATTGAATTGAAGTTGTGGTGTGGGAGCCATGGTAAGAGTTTGTAATTTAAATAAGAAAAATCTGTAGGATGCAGTATTTTGAGTTTGATTTTGAATTGTGTTATTTTGTGCTCTGGCAGTCTACAAGTAGGTCATTGATTTGTTGGCTGTCAGGTTAGATCATGGAGAGCAACGGTTTTTCAACTGCGCACATAAGCTGCAGTCATTTAAGAATCCTCTGGAGTATATCATTTTATAAATATAATTTCAGTTATTGAAAAGTTTATATCTCCATCTGTGCTTTACAAGTGTTTGTGTCAGTTACTTCATCCGGTGGTTATAAGTTTATAAATAAATAAACAAGTTTGGTTGATGAGCCACTACATGTGGTATAGGAGGCTTCATACCAAATGCAGCTCTGTCTTACTGTGTCTTGTGCCTTCTATTCCAACAATGAATTTGCATTTGAAATTTGTCACTTTTATAAATAAAACATGATATTTTTAACCTCCAACAAGATATATCTTTTCTTTTCTCCAGTATTTATATGTGTCTAAGTACTGTGTCTAATGCTTTTAAACCATTTACAGTATTTGTACTTCTTTCTTATATATAGTTTATTATATTACAACTGCATTGAATTTATGTTTTAACATGGTTATTGATGCATATTAAGACATTCAAAAAGAAATTTGCACTTATAGGTTATTGTAAAAAAAATGTTTTTCTTCAGGCTTAACTGAAATAATATTTGACATCATTTACTTTTTCAAGTAAGTAGTCAGTAAGAGCAATTAACCCCTTCTGTCTCTCTACCTCTGGTAAACCTCCTGTGGTGTCTCTGCATTTTTGTTTTCATTTTTGTTTTGAGTTGGTCATCTTAGGTTGATTAATTTAGTCTCATTTTGTTTCTTATTTTGCTGTAAACCCACCCTGAGCCAAAAATGTCCCCCCAAAAAATAAATACATAGGATATTTACAGTTAAGAGTTGTAATTCCTTGTTGCTGATGGTTCTTTGGAGCCTCATGTCATAGTTTCACACAGAACAGCAAGGGATGGAGAAAGAATATTTTACTCAAGTAAAAGTATGATTACTTCAAATTCATTTTACTCCAGTAAAAGTAAAATGATTTGTAAAAATTGTTTGTTGATGGTATAAACTTTAATATTTTCATGACATCAAACCCCTAGTTTGATCCTGTTTATGATCAGCATTTTTCTGAAATATCCATTCAATGTATTTATATTCAGTATAACTCTCTATATTGTGTGTTTTCGTGTTTCTGGCAGGGTCTGCCATTCCCACGTTGGATTCAAATTACCTATCCATGCACGAGGGATTTACAGGAAACATTAGCATGTGTTACTGTTCACTCTCCTACAGTCATATCAGAGCTGTATTCATTTACTGCTAATGGAAACCGAACATTTCCTACTGCAATGTACACTATACAGAACAACATCACAGCATATATGAACCACACCACCAAGCCCTTATGTCTGTGTGTAGAACTGATTATTAAATACAAATATACAACCACCTTCCTCAGTATGGCCTCACTGCAATTAACCAGAAAAGAGGACAAAACTCAGACAATGAAGCAAAACTGACAGATCATAACATGGGTTGGGGGCTTGTCTGTTTTTCCTCATATTTAGTCTCATTGGATTAGTTATTACAGGTAATGTATGTGCTGTTTCTGGATGGCAGCTTTTTTCTTTGTTGTGTGGGCAATGTTGAGTATTTGTTTTAATAAAAAAATATCTCTCGTTTTTTAAAGTCAGCTGAGACCGATGAGAATGTTGTTAGTTTTTCAGGTGTTTGGTCATAAACCAAATTATTAGAAGAAATGATATTTTGGCCTGATGATGGCGCTACATGACAACTGCCTTTTGTCTTCTTTCTTCTTTTACACATAATCATTTCTCATCGATATTCTTCTGAAATCCTATTTAAATAGACTGACTGGCTTTAACATTTAAAAATAGTGGATTTGTAAGATATAAGATTTTGGCTTCTTGTACTCCCGTGTCAGCTTACCAAATCGGGCAGTTGAGTGGGTTCTGTGTGAGGGATTAGCACTTACTCCTGTAACAAGATACCAACACACACAAAGATTTATTGTAAGGCCTAACACTTCCCAGAAGCTTTTACTTTCACTTTCTGTTTCCTGTGAGAGTCCACTGTTTACTGTGAAACAATCAGTCCAGCAGAAAAAAGCCTTTGAGATACCTGTTAATCAGGTCAGTTTAATCCAACAACAGTTCCTGTACATCTATACTGCTTTTATTTATGTCTTTTTCCTTTTTTTATTCTGATTTTATCCTGAGACACATAACTGACCTGTGTGGGTGACAAGCAAATCACAGACAGCGGCCAACCAGAGATAAAGGATTTATGGGTTTGTATTTTATTGGAAGTTAATAACAGTAGATATACTGAGGAGGCTAAGCCACAAAAACAGATAACAAAGACGCAGCACTATCAGCACCACTGCCACAGATGTAACTGAGCATCTTGGCTTTTCCTAACTGATTTAGATTGTGTTGTGTCTGATAGGTTTAATAAGGAAACAGTGAACAGACATGGAGTAACATGTTCAGCAGCAAAAGCTTCTTTATTTTTCTCTAAAAATATTGTACTAATTACTTCACCACAGTTGTTTGACAGGTATAGTTACTGGTGACTTTGCAAAAAAAAAAAAAATTACCTATAAAATATGAGCAGCTTATAAGTTATGATGGATTGTTGTAGATTAAAAAAATAACAGTTTATAAAGTAATTCAAATTAGTTCAAAAAATGCTAATGTAAAATGCTAGTTATGAGTTTAGATGTCTTCATATTGTTTTTTCGCTGTTTTTTTTCTTTTTCTAAAATTCTTTTTTATTTTCTTTAATGTTTTTTATTGTACAGCACCTTATAACTCTTGTTTTGAAAGGCACTTATTTACTTTCTTACTATGATGACTGTTGTATCAGTATTTAACAAGACAGTTAATTGTGGCATGTTACATTTTCTGTCTTAAAGAATATAGTTTTTCATACAAGGAAAATATGCTGATTTATGACTGAAACCAAGTTTATGTTTTTTATTTAAAAATATACATTTTTATATTTTATGAGAAAAAAGAGGCCACAAGAAAAACATGTGCACTGCATAAAGATACTGTATCAATAGAAAAGTTGTATTAATGTGAATTTGTGTTTTGTTAAGTTTTTTGCTTGTTTTTGTTTTTTTGTTTTGTTGTTACCATCAAACCTCCTCCTCCTCCTCATCCATCTGCCTTTGTTTTAAAGTTGATATTTTGTGGCAGCTTGTTTCATGATTTTTCAACACTTTTGAAATGAATGTGGTGATAATAATATGAAATATAACTGACAATGGTATAAAATAAAATGTAATGAAATGAAAGAGTCTCAACCTAATTTGTATATTTCAGAGGAAGAATTTAATGCTTTCTTTTTCAACAGGGCGTCTCCACCCTGTTGAAAAAGAAAAAGTAAAAACTGTCACTCAGATGAAACTTTCACCACTTCAGTAAACAACTTTCAGAACAGATTATAATAAACAGGAAGGCCAACAGGAATCCTAATTTCAGACAGGCACCATAATTCCTTTGGGAATTAGACATTCAGACATTGATGCCCCCCATAGAATGAATAATTGTTACTGTGTTGATCCCTTAACCACATGACCAAATACCTGCAAAACAAATGACATCCCCATCAGGTTCAGCTGTACTTAATCAGCAAATATTAGCATACTAACACACTAAACTTAGATGGTGAACGTGGTAAGCATTATATTTGCTAAAGATTAGCATGTTAGCATGCTGACATTATCATTTAGCTCAATGTCCCTGAATACAGATTCAAAGAGCTGTTAGCATGGCTGTATAGACTCTTTTAGTCTTGTTTTAATTTCACCAGGACAATTTTTTTTATCCTTTAATATATTGTGCAAATTCCTAACAGACTAACTCTCTAGTTTATAATAAATTCAGTATACCAGTAGAACATACATCTTTATCTTTGAACTTTAAACTATGTGGCGAGGAAACCTGACCACAACCACCACCCCCCTTTTTGTGCCCCTTACTTCTTTGCAGTTACAGCTAGCTCATACTTTCAGTTTTTATTTTGCTTCATCTACTCACACACACACACACTGGGTGGGGCACACTGGCACATATATATATGCAGCCTCAGTAGATGAACTCCAGCAGTTATACTGACAACATTCCACATATAACATCCACAAACAGCTATAAACCAAGCAACTTCATTCAGGTAAGTACTCTATCATGTGTTTTTGATGCAAACAAAACTTTATACATGCCTTAAAGTACTAAATGATGCAGAATTGATCAGTAATTGAACTTTTTGAAGCTCAAAAGTCAGCCTTCAGCTCTAACTTTAAAGAATCACTACTCTGTTTTTGTCACATCTCAGTATCAGTACAGAATAATAAAATATTACTTGTATCTTGTCTTTGTCTTTTCTTCTAATGTTGCAAATCTGACTCACAGAAGTTGATGATGGAGGTTTTTTTTATTTTTAACACAATTATGCTGCTTTTATAATATGAATACTATAAAAGATCATTTGCAATAGATCTGTACAGTATATTTCCATCACCACAGTCATTTTCACCCTACTTGAGATGATTTATTATCAGTTCTGATCTGTTGGTTTCATTTCCTTTTTTTTTCAGACTGAACGATTTGTCCTGAAGATGTCAGGTAGGCAAACACCATCTAGAAGAATAATGTCCTGCAGCAGTTTACTTTCCTCATATAAATATAGTATAATGAGGACGTCCTAGGAGACAGTTTACCTTTTTCATACACTTTTAGTAAATTTCTAACTTTAGTGATTGAACATGAAACTAAGAGCTGCCTGATCTTATTTGGAGGAAAATGAAAGAAAAATGCCTGATTTTGTTTTTTATCCAAAAAATTATGTTGAGTTTTAAAGTACCTCTAGACTATATAAACCACAAGTGCAGTGCACACTAGTCACTATAAAAAATCTAGATGTTAACAGTGTAATTGTAATTTTGACATGTTTCATAGGAGTTTTATGATTTAAAATAAAAAATACATAACCAAATGACATTTCCCTTTTCTTCTTGATCTTTCAAATCCAGAACCTGGAGGTAAGTACATACATTACTTTTTATGTAGTTTTTTATCTTATTTATTTATTGTATTTAAATGGGACATTGTATAAAACAAAAATTATGCAAAAAAAAACAAAAAAAACATGCAAGACATGCAACACAAAACTACACACAATAGTGCATCACTAATGTATGCTTATCAAATAAAGTCATGAAGACCATAAGATAGAATTTCTCTCAATCAGTGAGCGCAGAGCTGAGCAGCTTTTAACAGATTTTTGTTTTGAAAGCACTGATAGAGCTGCAGCTCCTCACATCGTCAGGCAGGATGTTCCATTGATTTGTGGCTGTTACAGAGAAAGCTGATCATCCAAATGCAACTCAGTGAAATGGTTTGGTACAATGTAATATTCTGGAGGATCTAACAGAATTTACTGAGCGAGTGTACACAGTCACATAGTAGAGGAGGGCCAAACCATTTAAAATTTTATAAACTAGGCACAAATTTGAAAATTCTCAAAGTTCAGTAACTTGAATTTCACCCTATAGTCATATAAATGCATTGTTTTTTGTCTAGAGTTTTTAGAGTTTGTTTGTTTAAGGACTCAAGAGGTCTTATGGCCATTTCTCCAGCCTGCTCCCAACATGTGATGCAATAAAACATTACATATTCAGTGCAGTGGGAAAGAATCATAGCATGCATAAATATCTTGGCTGCATCCATAGAGAGACAGTTTCTAGTGCTGCACAGTGCAGTGTTTGTTCTTATATCCAGTATGGAGGATCACAAGTGTCACAGAAATAGTAATCAAGCTTTTTATTAATTAATAACTAATTCTACAATAAACACAGGAGTTAATAAATTGGTTTACAAATCAATTAATTAATCCATAAATAAATAGACTAAATTACAAAGTAAGCTAATTCATTGTTTGATATTTTAATGGTCAATAACAAGAAGAATTATAAAAATAATTAAATACAAACAAAATAAACAAATGAAGTAATTACACATCCAGTTGTTCAAATGAAAAAAGTATTTACAATAACATATTCATTAAGTACATCATTTAAACACAATAATGAATTCCTAAATAAATAATGGAATTTCAAAATAAATTTGAAAATGCAATTTTAAAAAGAAATAATTGGATTCACAAACTAAATTAAGAATACAGCTTTAAATCAGACATTTAAAAGGGAGATGTCCTTTCCCATTTGCGTTTACATTTCCTTGCTGCTTTTTCTTATCCTATTAGCTATTGGATTTGCTGAGTCATTTAGAATTTCTGTGACGCTTTGGTCCCTGTGCTGCTAAAACAAAGCAAATCACCTCCTGTCGCTGTTACTCCTACCTCAACTTGACAGAGCACACACACCTGTTGTCACTATCACTGATTAAAGACGTAATCTGCTCAACCATCACAAAACTCCTTCAAAACAGAAACTCAAGCCCTTCAACAAAAAACAACATTGTGTAAAACAAACTACTCAACTGAAACCAATATTCCTTTATTTGTGTAAAACGACTGATAAATTAACAGAATCATTGGTTTGAAATGAGTAATTTAACACACACACACACAAAAAAAGTAATGTTGTGTATCAGGGCCAAAGGAAAAAGGAGAGGAGCAACCTTTTATAAAGTCATGAAGTGGGATATTATGGTAATTATCGAAACAATAACCTTTTCTCAGAATATTACTTTAGAGACATCACTTTACAACGTAATTCTCTTTCTCCAAGATATTATCATGATATTCTTGAAATCTCCACACCACACAATCATTTTTCCTGGTTACATCCTCCTCTTGTCATCCCTGAAGTTAAATGCTGTGTCTCTTTGTTTGCAGATGTGCAGATCGAAGGGCCCAGTTCCAGCATTGAAGTCGAAGCCTCTTCGGACTCTGTTAAAGCCTTTGCCAAAGCACAGGTGGCCAGTGCTTCCGTCTCTGCTGGTCCGGCGAAGGCTACAGTCGGTCTATCAGCAGACACCGGCGCCAGCATTAGCCCATCTCAAGTAGAGGCGAAGGTGCTGGGCACAGGCTTCTCCTTCGGTCGTAAAATGGGTGTTTCCCTGTTTGGCTCTGGCTTTGAATTTAAGTTGTGGTAGAGTGAAGCTTCATGCCAAATGCAGCTCTCTCTCACTTTGTCTTGTTCCTTCTATTCCAACAATGAAACATCTGTAGTAGCATTTGAAGTTTGCTGCATTATAAATAAAACATGACATTTTAAACCTCCACCGAGATATATTTCTTTTCTGTGTGTCTATGTTCTGTGTCTACTGCTTTTAATTAATAGAATGAACATATTGATATATAAGAAAAACATTTACTAGCTTTTATCATATTGAACAAAGTGCACAAATAAAACTGTACTTTTACTTGTCAGAGGCCAACATCCCCACCCAGATTGCTCCATTATCTGCGAACACACCTGTTACACCCACTGAAGCCTCATACTTAAGCGATGTTTACTTCTTATTGTCTCTATTTTTACAAACATTTTGCAGCGTGCAGTAGCAGAATAAGATTAATAGTTGATTTACCTCTAAGCACAGCAGACGCAGTATTAGTTTCCATGACTCAAAACTCAACAACCTCAGTCTGCTGCGCTTTGTTTGCATAGTTTCATACAGAGAACTGGCTCACAGCTGTTTATATATCCATTACCAACTTTGTTTTAAGGTACGGCCACAACTGGTGTTTATTTTTAGATTAATAGTAGTTAATAGGTAGTTAGTAGGTAGATGCTTAGAAAGGTGTGATAGTGTCTTTGGGTCATCTAAGGTATTGCTTTTATATATTTAGGAAGGTTTGCAAATCTAAGTTCAGTCCAGTACTCTTGTATTTTAAAGTTGAGTAGGCACTTGGGTGTGAATGTCAAGTCAAGTCACATCATTTTTTATTTATATAATCCAATGTCACAAATTTGCCTTATATTTACAGGCCAAACGCTGTTGTAAACTTTACTGTATGACTGTTGTCACTGTCACAGCCCGGCTCTAGACTGCAGCAAAAAAGGGAAGTCACACAGGTATTCATAATACAAAAGAAAATTTATTTAACACAAGGTACTCAAAGCCAACAAAAACTAACAATAGTTAGGGTTAGTCTGTAAAATCAGTTGTGTGGGTGTTGTATGGTGAAACAAAAGGAACCAAAAAGCAACACAGGAGTGTGTGGGGGGTAGGGAAGAGATTATCTGAACTGGCAGCTTCTCTGACTTTATATATAGGGCACACCGGGCCCAGGTGTGTCCCATCCTGCTAATCACTGTGCTCAGGAACCTGCCCTTGCAAACAAAGAACACAGCAGCAACAAGGAGCACAAAGCAGAGGGGCCGTCACAGTCACTTCATTAAGTTTTAATATTTTTTCAGGCGAGAAAGTAACCATTTAAATTCCCAATATGTGGTCAGTTTATCCAAATTACGCTTATTTGGAAATTTGCTCCCACATTTTCAGAGATGTGAGGAGCCACTAGCTGGGTGCCAGATGGTCATCTCAGCTTCTACCAGCCCGACTCCTGGAATGAGTCGGACTGGCCATCGGGAGCACAGGAGAAATCCCAGTGGGCCGGTTATACAGCCCATTATACCACAACAAGAGCCTCTTATGTCTTTTCCTCCCTTGATGTCACTAAACATAAAAACTCTTGTTTAGACAAACTCTCCAACTTTCATAGGCAAGCTCTTATGTGTTGGTCCCTTCTATATAAGCAAAACTGTTTTCCTCACAAATGTTTCTTTTTTTATGGAATAATGTTAATATCACATACAGACACAAATCACTATTTTTGAAAATTGGTTTAACAACATTTTGCTTGTAAAATTGCTATTTAACTGTGAAGGGCTTCTGTATTAATATGAAGATTTTATAGAAAAATGTAGTTCCTGTCTCCCACAGTGAACATTGTAATAATTAATGCACTGTCAAATGACATTATATGCTCATCATGTTGCTCATCATGTATATTCCTAATATAGAAGACAAATGCTCTCTCAGTGTTTTGGGCTGATTTTCAGTTGGATTTTAAAATATATTTTAGTAAGGA
Organism: Thunnus albacares; assembly: GCF_914725855.1. Classification (NCBI taxonomy): domain Eukaryota; kingdom Metazoa; phylum Chordata; class Actinopteri; order Scombriformes; family Scombridae; genus Thunnus; species Thunnus albacares. Next base: position 30,423,848 of record NC_058110.1, on the reverse strand, counting down.
AATTTTACTTAAAGAACATGATTTGTTATTAATATTCAAAAATCCTAATTTCTCCAGCAATGTACAATATGTCCTTCATTTGCTCAATATTTTAGCCAAATTTTACATTCATAAAAAGAAATTCTTGAAGAAGTTACCATCTTGTCTTACATTAAACAAATAGATCTAAGCATGTATCTTCAAACATTTTATACACAGTCCAGCCGGTCTTGTTTATTTAAAGATATACATTTGAGAAAAAACAGGCCACACAAAAAACATGTGCAGTGCATTGTGTTTTTGTTAAGGTTTTTGCTTGTTTTTTTTTGTTTTTGTTTTGTTGTTCTTGCCATCAAACCCCCTCCTCCTCCTAGATCTGTCTTTATTTTGAAGTTGCTATTTTGGGGCAGATGGTTTTTAATGATTTTTCAACACTTTTGAAAGGAATGTGGTGATAATAATTTAAAATATAACTGACAATGGTATAAAATAAAAAACGTATTGAAATAAAAGTGTCTCAACCTAGTTTGTATATTTCAGAGGAGGAATAGACTCCTGGTCAATGATTTAAAATGCTGATTGAATTGCATCACCTGATCAAATATAACACCAGGATTTCTTAAATTAGACTTAACAGCTGAGGAAAGGGACCCATTACTCTGAACAACATAGTTACAGCTAGTTTCATACTTTCAGTTTTTATTTTACACTGAATTTCTCTCACACACACAGGGTGGGGTAACACTAAACAAGTTTTTATGGGCGGCTAAACCATAAAAACATAAAAACAGATAACAAAGAGACACACTATCAGCACCACAGCCACAGATGTAACTGAGCATCTTGGCTTTTCCTAACTGATTTAGATTGTGTGTTGTCTGATACTTCACCACAGTTGTTTGACAGCTATAGTTACTGGTTACTTTGCAAATCAAGATTTTACCTATAAAAATATGAGCAGCATTTAAGTTATGATGGATTGTTGTAGATTAAAAAAATAACAGTTTATAAAGTAATTCAAATTAGTTCAACATCAACTAGCTAACAGTAAAATGCTAGTTATGAGTTTAGATGTCTTCATATTGTTTTTTTGCTGTTTTTTTCTTTTGTCTAAAATTCATTTTTATTTTCTTTAATGTTTTTTATTGTACAGCACCTTATAACTCTTGTTTTGAAAGGCACTTATTTACTTTCTTACTATGATGACTGTTGTATCAGTATTTAACAAGACAGTTAATTGTGGCATGTTACATTTTCTGTCTTAAAGAATATAGTTTTTCATACAAGGAAAATATGCTGATTCATGACTGAAACCAAGTTTACGTTCTTTATTTAAAAATATACATTTTTATATCTTATGAGAAAAAAAGAGGCCACAAGAAAAACATGTGCACTGCATAAAAATATTGTATCAATAATTTCACCAGGACAATCTTTTTTATCCTTTAATATATTGTGCAAATTCCTAACAGACTAACTCTCTAATTTATAAGAAATTCAGTATACCAGTAGAACATACATCTTTATCTTTGAACTTTAAACTATGTGGTGAATGCATACAGATGGAGAGAGGAGCTCAGTGCATCATTGGAAGTCCCCGGCAGTCTAGGCCTATAGCAGCATAACTAAGGGCTGATCCAAGGTGAGCCAGGTCAGCCCTAAGTATAAGCTTTATCAAAAAGGAAAGTTTTAAGCCTACTCTTGAACATAGAGAGGGTGTCTGCCCCCCCGGACCAAATCTGGAAGATGGTTCCACAGGAGAGGAGCCTGATAGCTGAAGGCTCTGCCTCCCATTCTACTTTTAAAGACTGTAGGAACCACCAGTAAGCCTGCATTCTGGGAGCGCAGTGTTCTAGTGGGATAATACGGTACTATGAGCTCTTCAAGATATGATGGTGCCTGACCATTAATGGCTTTGTAAGTTAGGAGAAAGATTTTATATTATATTCTAGATTTTATAGGAAGCCAGTGTAGCAAAGCTAAAATGGGAGAAATATGATCTCTTTTTCTAGTTTTTGTTAGTACACAAGCAGCTGCATTGTGGACCAGCTGGAGAGTCTTTAGAGACTTGTTAGGGCAGCCTGATAATATGGAATTGCAATAACCCAGCCTAGAAGTAACAAATGCATGGACTAGTTTTTCTGCATCTTTTTGGGACAGGATGTGCCTGATTTTTGCAATATTACATAAGTGAAAAAAGGCAGTCCTTGAAATTTGATTTATGTGGGAGTTAAAGGACATATTCTGATCAAAGATAATGCCCAGATTCCTTACAGTGGTGCTGGAGGCCAGGGTAATGCCATCCAGAGTGGCTATATCATTAGATAATGTGTTTCTAAGGCGTTTAGGGCCAAGCACAATAACTTCAGTTTTATCTGAGTTTAGTAGTAGAAAATGGGAGGTCATCCCGGTCTTTATGTCCTTAAGGCATGGTTGGAGTTTGTTTAACTGATTGGTTTCGGGCTTCATTGATAAATATAATTGGGTATCATCTGCATAACAATGAAACTTTATGAAGTGTTTCCTAATAATATTACCTAAAGGAAGCATACACAAGGTCAATAGTATTGGTCCAAGCACAGAACGTTGTGGAACTCCGTGTCTAACTTTTGCCTTCATGGAGGATTCATCATTAACGTGTACAAACTGAAATCGGTCTGATAAATAGGACTTAAACCAGTTTAATGCATATCCTTTAATGCCAATTAAATGTTCTAGTCTCTGCAATAGGATTTGATGGTCAATTGTGTCGAATGCAGTACTAAGATCTAACAGGACAAGTATGGAGAGAAATCTCTTGTCCGATGCAGTTAGGAGGTCGTTTGTGACTTTCACCAGTGCTGTCTCTGTGCTATGATGCGCTTTATGTGAAACTGAACAACTCTTGCGTACCTGTTCTTGTGAGGTGCTGACTCGCAAGTAGACATAAAAAGATATGAGAAAGCAGCACACTCATAACAAATGAAGGATCAATGTTTCTGCAAACTGCATCAGAGTTATGAGTGTGTTGTTTTCCCATTTTTGAAATATTAAACCTTGTAGGGCTGCAACTAACAATTTCATTAATAGCTGATTCTGATTATTTTCTCATTTTGTCCATAAAATGTAGAAAATATCACATGGTGATATATTAAAATGTCTTGCTTTATCCAATCAACAGTCAGAAATCCAAAGAAATTGAGTTTACTACCATGTGTGACACTAAAAAGCATCAAATCTTCACATTTGATAAGCTGCAACCAGCACATTTGTCTTTCTGCTTAAAAAAATGACTACAATTATCATTTGAGTATGAAAATTGCACTAGTTGCACTAATCGTTGCAGCTCTAAAACTTTGCATGTATTTACTGGTAAACTCAGACCTGCAGTAGAAAAAGAGACTGATGGTGAGGGGAGGAGAGCAGAGTTGTGTGTGTGTGTGTGTGTGTGTGTGTGTGTGTGTGTGTGTGTGTGTGTTTGGAGGAGGGACTCCATCATTTAGAGAAGTGAGGAGTTCCTGGTTTGCCAATGAAGAAGGAAGAGAGGTCGAATTAAACCATCAAAGCCTGAACATGAAAGTTTGTCACACTTTGATCTGCTTCTTCTTCCTCAGTGAGTACATTCACTTTCTATTTCTGTGTTTCTCTTTATTACGTTATATTCATCATTTATTTGGAGTTTCATGATGACCAGAGTCACTTTAAAATGTAAGTCATTACCAGTACTTGTTACTTCCTCAAAATAATCTCTTAATCAGTAATATTGAAGGGTTTACTTACTGAGAATTTTCAGTAACTGACTTTTTTTATTTTTGCATGTAATCAGGTTTTGTTCAGTTCAGTTGACAGTCTGTAACTATCCTTCATTACAGCAACAGTAGAGAGTAGACAGGAAACAAGGGGAAGAGAGAGATGAGGAGGTGACATGCTGCTGAATCGAACCGCGGACTTTGTGGTCATGTAGCATGTGTCTTAGCCAGTGAGCTACCAGGGCACATCCAGAAATGATCCTTTTTTAAAAATGTTCACATTTATCTAAAATCAACTCTTGTTTGAACTCTGTTTGTTTTATACAAAACAAAATTCAGTTTCTTTTTGTTGTATTTTTTTGAACATACTCATAACAAAATGTGTGTTCTGTTGCTTTAGCCTGATTGTTTTAGCTTAACTGCATTTCCAACTACCTTCCTTTTACATTTTGCAAAATAAATATTACTTCTTACAGAGGACCAGAGAAACATGAGTAGCAGCCAAAGTAAATCAGCATATCAAGACCACAAAGTGTGTGAATACGTTTTTTGTCCATTTGATGGTAGTTGAACCTTTTTGTTCTCCTCCTTGGAGCTGTGGAAAAAATTTCAACCGGTAAATAAAGTCTTGTCATGTGGAAAAAAACGTGGTTGTTAAACAGAAAAACAATTTACCAATGAAGGCCCCTCACCTTTATTCTCATGCCAGACATTTCTGTGTTATTTCTGATTCGGCTCTAAAATTTGATAAACAAATTAATTCTGTTGTCAAAGGTTGTTATTTCCACCTACGAAACATTGCCAAATTGAAACCACTCCTCTCATTCAACGACTTGAAGATTGTCACAACCGCTCTGATTTCCTTCCGTCTGGACTACTGCAATGCCCTTTATTTGGGTGTTAGCCAGTCATCCCTGTATCATCTGCAACTAGTGCAGAATAGTGCTGCTCGGCTAATAACTGGCACAAGGAAGAGAGACAGCATCACACCTGTACCGGCCTCCCTGCATTGGTTACCAGTCAAGTATAGGACTGAGTTTAAGGTACTTTTATTTGTTTTTAAGGCTCTACATGGCCTGGCGCCCCAGTACATCTCGGACCTCATCTGCCCCCTTCACAACACCAGATCTCTTAGATCCTCTGGCCAACTGTTGCTCACTGTCCCTCGATCGCGGCTGAGGGGTAAGGGTGACCGTGCATTTGCTGTAGCTGCCCCAAAACTTTGGAACAGCTTACCTCTTAAAATTAAGTGTTCCCCTTCCCCAGACACTATTAAGGCCAAACTAAAGACTCACTTGTTCACTCGGGCCTTTGACTGTCGTTAAAACCCAGTGTTCCACTATTATTTGTTTTCTATTTGTTCTTGTTTCTTGTTTGCTGTTACCCTGTTGTGTTGTTTTAATTTATTCTTGATATCTTATTGTACAGCACTTTGGTCAACTGTGGTTGTTTTTAAATGTGCTTTATAAATAAATTTGATTTGATTTGATAATGTAGGAGGCAAACCTTTAGTTAATGGCTAATATTTAATATTGTTGATCCTATGTGGGTATTGATTTATTTCGTTTCTTAATTGGAAGTTGTTACAATAAGGAGATAAACAGTTATGTTCAGTGGTTCATGTGTATTTTAACCCTGACAGAAAGGGTCAACTTGAAACTATGAAAAAGCAATAGAAATAATTGTATTAATTTATCCATTAAATGCACCAATGAAGCAGGCAAGAAGAAGACTGCAAGCTAAACATGGATGTAAACAAATGTAGCTTTTTAAAAATCTGCTTTGCAAATGTTTCATGATGAAGGAAATGTATTTTACATGTGTGTTAGACTTCAAGGATACATACCATGTGTTTTTATTAAGTAACACTCAATGTAAACATAACTTTTGTTTACAAGAAAACTCCACAGGAAACCTTTTAGTTTAAAAGGTAAATGTCCACAATTTCAGATATTCTCAAACAAAAATTCAAGGAAACAAATCAAAAAGTGAATTTGCTTTGAACAGTTTTTACATCCATCTGCCCTTGTGGAGTCATTGATGTTGGGAAAACAACCGCATCAATTTGAGAATTTGGGAGTAATTAAAGTAGATCGATATCAGATTAAAGTACAACTGAAATTAAATTGCATCATGCTACAACATAAACATCTGCTCTGTAAATTTCTCTTTTGAGAAAGAATCAGAAACCAAAAAGCGAGAAATTTATAATAATAAAAATAATTTTTTGATTTCATGATGATAAACTAACAAACTGTATTGTAAAAGCTGTAGTTTGTGGGAATGTTTTATGTAGACCAGTCCCTCTTTTGCTGAAATAGAAGGAAACAGTGATTATACAGGCAAGGCAAGTTTATTTGTACAGCACATTTTAACAATAAGACAATTCAAAGTGCTTTACATGAAATATAAAAGGCAAAAGACAAAATGTAAAAGAAACACAAAACTTCATAAAAAGAAACTGAGGTAATAAAAGACAGTAGCTAAAAGAAAACAAATTAATGAGGACAAAGATGTCATTTAAAACATTCAAATGGAATCAAATCAAATCACTGGGAATATGTGACAATTTGTGTTGCATCCATCGAGTCCTTCCTGACAGACATCAAATCAAGTAAAATCACAGACTGGTTGAACTGGGCAGCTCCCAGCATGACTCTGTGGATCAGTGTAAATGTAAATTATTGACTATTGACGAATGTGAAGAATACATTCTTGAAATGTATGATGTCAGAGCTCAAAGAGGCAGATACATCATGGAATATAAAAACACACGTGCAGGAAGTCGTCTGCATGTGACCATCACACAGCTGACCAAATCTGACTCAGGCCGTTACAGATGTGGTTTGGATGTATCTTTGGCAATAGATCCATACGGGGAGTTTAAGATCATCATCACAGATGGTGAGTTTCTACTGAAAGTCATGAAAATGTTTCTTCATGTTTCTGGAGGTCAGAGGAAAAGTTTTCACATTTTTCTGACAACAGCTGATATTTTAATAACCTGATATTTGGTCTAACAAATCACTGGATAGATTGATACAGTAAGTGTCCATTTACTGCATCAGTGTTTTTAGTAATACAAATAATAAACTGACTATTTCATTTAAATTTTTTAAGCAGCTGATCAGCTAAAGGACCATTTTATTTCTCTCATCAGGATTTCTTTTGTATCACTGTGTTCTTGTTTCTTTTTTTGTTGTTCACAGCTCCATCCATTTCAAAACCAAAAGTGACTCTCAGACCTTCTTTAACATCAATTATGTATATTCTCATAAACTATGTGCAGTTTGTACTCAGCTGGTCCATTTTTAGTGTATTGTTTCAAGACAAACTTTTCAAAGGTACAGTTTATTTTCAAGGTGACAACTAGGTAAATGAATGCATAATGATCCAGGTAGAGACAAAACTGACCAAATTATGTTCAGCAGGACTTTTATGACACTATAAACCAACCCTTGTACCTCTTCTGTCAGCAGGTGTTAAAAAACAGTTAATGTTATGGCAGCTTCAACATTTCTGAATCTTGTTTTGTCTGTTTTCACCAAGATATTCTCCAGACTTCTGTGATGACACAGAGATATGACCACATGATATTAATCTACAGGGGAAAGTTATATTACATGTCATCACTGCTGGTTTCATTTTAGATTAAATATTGTCACAGTTCAAGTGTTTAAAACTATCACACAGATTAATCACAAAGTTAAATACTAAGTTTATAAGATGCAGGTAGATGTAAACAGACAAATCTGTTGGACTTACATTTTTCAACTTGAGTAAAAACTTTGAGTGAAAATTCACATTTCCTGAAACTGTTGGACTTTGTGAGTGAACAGAGACAAAAGAAAAATAGATTTTGAGTTGCTGATAAGTTTGGAGCAGTCCATGTTGGTTATTGTCTAAGTTGGACAGTCTGTGTGTTCATTTACCACAAACTGTCCAACTGCCAAATTCACATAAATAAAGCCAGAAGCAAATTTGATTCATATTTCTGCTGATCACACTTTTAAAGTTTGGGTTAGCAAGCTTTAGCTAACTATAAAAGCTATCTTTCTAGCTACTGTTGATTATGGAGTAGTGGCTAAAATGAGCAAATAACTGAAAAACAATATACAGTTTTCAATTTTCAATCTCCTTTTCATTCATTCATTACATTCAACTCAAACATCAGAATCATACAACAGGAAAGACACAGAACAAAGCGATGACTGTGTCTTTATGTGTGAATATTACTACTATTTTTTTTTAACTCATCATCAGTCTAATTTGCCTAAACTTCAGAGTTCTTTAGATGCTCAAACAGGAAGGACTTAAGTGTCTCTTCGACAGATGTTTTAACAGTTTAATTAATCTTCTGAACTGCATGCTTTTCAGAACCTCCTGTGGAAATAGAGCATGCTAATGTCACACAGGTGAGTTTGAGTGAATTTGTGACATCTGAGCATTGTTAGTTTTTGTGAAATTAGCTGATATTAATACAAACCAAACCCCTCCTCTTCTTCTGCTGCAAGCCAAACGAGCGTACGAGGAGACCAGAGAGGACGGCAGACAGAACAGATCTCCTCCTGTGGAAATCTCTTCAATTTACACTGTCGCAATTTACAAGCCAAATGGAGTCAAAACCTCAGATGACTACAGCTTCACTGCTGCCACAGCATCCCGTCCTCTGAACAAAGTAAAAAAAAAAACTGCGGCAGAATTTTAGCTTTGTGGTCAGAAAACAGTAGTGTTAACCATTCCTGCATCAGCATCATGGTCGGGAAGCACAGGGGAGACTTTGTTTTCTCCTCCGGGATTGAATTTGTAGTTACAGTAACTTCTGTGTTAATCTTCACTTTACTCAGCAGTTGACAAGCAAGACACAGGGACTTGGCTTGGGTCTTGAGATGCTGTAACATTTTTTTTACTGACAAGCTGTAGCTTTAAGAGAACATTCACAACCTGCTAACTCTGCTCTGCTTCAATCGGCAGCACCCTCCTGCTCTGAGTGCAGCCACACTGTCACACACACTAAACACCAGTGGTAACTAAATACATTTACTCAAGTTCTGAACTCATGTACAATTTTGAATTACTTGTATTTAATACTACTCTACTACATTTTTGGAGGAGAAATATTATACTACATTCATTTGACAATTTTAGTTACTACCTTTTAGGTTAATTTTACATGAAGGGAAATATAATAAGCTTATAAAATACAACACATCTATAGCCCCGGTGTTGTGGCTTTCTACAGTAATTACCTGGGACTGAGATCATCAGGAAATGTATCAGTATTTCATGAGCTTTGTGGCTTTTATCAATTTCTATAACTTCTCCAGGCCTGGAAAACACAACATTCAGATCCAGATCCAGGATATTTATGATATTTAGTACTACCTGGTGAGTCTGGGAGGCCTTGCCTTATTTTAAGAAGAGAAATCTGGGTTTTCTCTATGAAAGTCTGAGCTTCACAACACAGGTTTGTGGAAGTGTGTCATGGCTCAAGCAAAAAAGATTTCTGAGCATCTTAAAACAAGAGTTGCTGGAAAGGGTTACAGAACCATTTCTGAAGAGTTTGGACTCCACCAGCCGACTGTCAGGCAGATTGTCTAAAACAACAGCTAACGGAAATGTTTAGTTGAATTTATTGCTGCAAAAGGGGGTCACGCTAGTTACTGAGAACAAGATTTCACATACTTTTGCCTCATACGCATATGTAAGATTGGATAATTTTCAATAAATAAATTCATAAGTTTAATGTTTTTGTTAATTTGTTCCTTTGGTTAATTGGATCCCTTTATCTAGTTTTAGGACTTATGTGAAAATCTGATCATGTTTCATATTTATGCAGAAATAGAGAAAATTCTGAAGAGTTCAAAGACTTTCAAGCACCATCAAAAGAAAAGAACATGTAATTTAATTGCAAACTAAAATAAAAGCTTTAAGTTGCTATTAAGACTAAAACAGTCAATAAGTTATAAACCTTGAGCTCTTTGTTTTCTTCCAGACTGAAGACGACTGGAGTGAACTCGTCTACACTCGGTGCCGCCGCCTCACCCAGCAGCGCCCCCCGTGGTCATGCCGATAATGTTGTCTACTCTGCGCCTCAGATAAACACTGAGATGGGCACTGATGCCAAAGATGATTCACAGCCTCTGTACTCAACTGTACCTATAATCAGCTAGCAGTCATACTTTGTTTATTAATAAAGTTAAGAAAGAAAACTCTGTCAAGTCAAATAAAACCAAAACTATCTGCATGAGTAGATTCCAGGAGTCAAAGGTGGTGTTTTAGTTGTTTGGGTGAACTGAAATTATTTTGGTTAAATGAACAGCAGGATATTTCAGTTATGGTTAAAATGGTTTGAAAAGGGTTTTTCAAATGTAGTAAGGCAACACCAAACAGCTAAAACTGCTGCTAAATAAGTAGAACAACATGGTTTAACAATGCTAACCGTAAGAACAGATGTTTCTATAAGCTCTTCTGTTTAGCGCATCTAGTTAGGCTTCGTTCAGACTGACATTAGTACCGGGGGTGCAAAACAAGTAACGTGAACACAGTATTTGTAAGGTTTTAGCAATTCAGCTTCAGAGTAACATTGTTTTAAGAGGGTGTGTTAATGAAAACAGTCTTGGGATGTATTCTGCAATTAGAGATTCTATTGAAGTGCTGGTCAGACTGGAGATCTGAAGAACTGCTTGTATTACCTCACATCTCTACTTCTGCAGCTCCCATTATGTAGGAGTCAGTAAGTCTTCTTGGTCTCAGCTGCAGCTAGTCCAAAATGCAGCAGGGAGACTCCTCACTGTCTACCAAAAGGAGAGACCACATCTCCCTGATACTGGCCTCCCTCTACTGGTGATCAGTGAAATATAAATAGATTTTAAGAATCTTTTATTTGTTTTTTAAAGCTATGCATGGTTTGGCACCAGCCTACATCTCCGATGTCCTCAGTTCATATCTATATCCAGACCCCTCAGATCCTCTAATCAGTTACTCCTTTCTTCCCTTATTTTTTTAATATAATGATAAAATTGTATTAATTTTGTCTGTTACAGTTACTCATCTATGTATTTGTCTTGATTATTCAACTGTATTTTACATTTGTCTGTAAAGCATTTTGGTCAACATGTTTTTAAATGTGCTCTGTAAATAAATTTGACTTCACTTTTGGTTTCACCAACCTTTTAACAAAATAAGGAAGGAGGTAACTGAATTAAGTAAGTTGGAGATCACTTAAAAAGAGGTCAACAAAACATAACTACTGAACAAAAAGGCTAACAAAATAAGATATTAACACAGCTTAAGCCCCTTTCACACTGGACAAAAAACCCACTAACACCCATCAATATCTGGCCTTTGTCTTCAGTGGGAAAAGGTACAATCAGCATCCATTCCCGAGTCAAATGACTCTACAGTAGTCACGGGTATTTATTGGCTCCAGCTGCGATCAGCAGTGATGGAAGCATGATACCTGGGTGGACACACTAATTTTTGCCCCCTTTCTTTCACTTGTCTACCGGCAATGGGAAAGGAGTCAACAGCCTATTCTTAGTAGGTTTACCCGCGTTTAAAAAACCTACATATATGTGCTAATTTTGGTGTAAAAAGGGTATAACAGACCTAACAGAAGGAGACATGAGGGAAACATATATACTGGCTGATCAAATTAATATTCACACAGGGGAAGTGAACATAGACAATAATCAGAACTCAACACAAAGAAACCCTGATCCCCCCCCCAAGCTGTCAGAGCTCTTGGTATGGTCCTTGGCTTGGGCCTCTCCATATAACCAGGCTCCACCTGCAGCCACAACTTTTGCCAGACCAGGAAGAGAACTTGACAGTCAGGTAAGTCAATGAATTAATATAACTTAAACAAACTAGTAATAGTTAAAAACTATGTAAACTAAATGCGCATGCTTCATTTATAAATCAATGTGGTGTCACGGATGCTAATAAATAAATTCTAAACCAGGGTCTGGAAACTAAATGACTTTAGGTGAAATTGAACAACTCCTGCGCACCTTTTCTTGTGCAGTGCTGGCTCACAGGTAGACATAAAAAGATGTGGGAAAGCAACAAACTCATAAATAATTTATTTCAGCAAATGAAGATCAATGTTTCAGCAAACTGCTTAAAAAAAACTAAAGTGATCGTGGTGGCATTGGCTCACAGAACATCTGATGTGGTACAAATTTAATCACTGGACTATTTGAATATTCTTGTCGCCGGTGGAGTCACAGTCCTGGTCACGAGACACATGAGGACTCGGGAAACGCACTCCAAAACACTTATGTGCCTTCTTTCCAGAAGCTGCTGCTCAACTAAATAGCTGAACTGTACTGTTATCAAACTAGACTTTACATTTCATATCCCTCCTTTTAATCCACTTTCACTTATCACTTTATCACTTTAATATATTTCATCAAACTGGACTTGTGCGTTGCATTCAACCGTCGCTGTTGCATAATTTAGCCGTTTTGTAGTCAAGGGTGGATTGAATGAGTGAACAGTTGGATGGTGGAAGATGTTTTCTATACAAAAGTAAATATTAAAACAAAACCTTGTGGGTCTCATTATAATCTCTAAGATTCACTGGTGACATCTTCAAATGTCTTGTTTGTCCAATCAACAGTCCAAAATACTTTATGTTCTTTATGACCACCAGTAGACTGCCAGCTAATGTCAATCGAACACTGACAAGACCCCAAGCTGACTGGGCAAAAAGGAACATTTCTGATATTTCCTCCTTTTTTCCCTCATTCTAATAATACAAAACTACTAACAATATATTTTAATAAACATGTTGCCATTATTTTTGACCGCAAACAGGGATAATTAAATGTGATTTCAGTTGGTATTTCTGATGTTTCTTTTTATTGAAACCCAACACTAACAAATGTATTGTAAAAGCTGTTTGCGGATTTTATCTCCATGTTGAGTTTGAGAAATATAAATTTGAGCTTCAGCTTTTAGATTGTAGAATGAACTCTTTCAGTTGTTCTTTCAGGGCATCAAACCTTCACCAAACATTATTTAACAGCAATAACAAGCTGATGTTTATTGTTCCTACACAGAGCTGTCCCCCTCCTCTGATTGGTTCAGCCTCCTGTCAGTCTCTGCACTCTGATTGGACCTCCACACTCCTGCAGACATGTGAAATAAAAACAAACTTTGGTCAGTTTTAAATTATTGTAGTTTTGTTTCCCTAAAGTTCATGAAAGTAAAGGTTTGGTTTGGTTTTCATGATGTAATGATCTAATTTGGCCACATGAGGGCAACATCTGAAACACTTGCTGAAACAAAACCAAACCGCGATCACTGATCATGTACTTGTGCACACTCACATGCACACAGACATGTACACACAGATAGAGGAACAGACACAAATAGACAAACATACATACTGTACATACTCTTAAAGACTACATGCATGCACACAGATACAAAGACCTATAAACATTATGCTGTTTTATCAGTCAGTTTGTGACTCAACTGTCCAGTAATGTGAACACTTCACACTGAGGTCTGAACAGGTCAGACATCACACCTCTGAAGTCTGCAGAGAAACAGCAGCAGCATTGTTTGTTCAAATGACAGTAAGTTCATGTTCACACATGAAAGTAGAAGTTACTATTTTTACACATTCATCGCTCTCACACATTTCAGCCAGCGTTACTTCTTTTATATCTTTCCAACAACAGAGTAGTTTTTGTTTCCTATACTGTGTCAGACATTTAATTAAAGAGGTAGCAGATCAGAAGACACTCATGCGTCTTCTGGAGGACATGAAAAATAACATTTGGTCATTGAGGTATAAAAATTTAAAATTGTAGTAGGGGGAATAATCGGTTCAGCAAGTTTTAAATCAAAAATGGCAAACAGTGAAAACAACATGCTGTGGTTTCATGGCAGTTAGTGTCTTTCTTGACCTGTAGCAGTAACTTCCTGCAGTCTTGCATGAAAACTCTGTGCTTCATCTCAGAGCTTATAACTCTGCAGTCTGTCAAGTTATGAGATTTAAAGGGATTCAGACCAACTCATGCTCTCAGACTTGTGGCTTGTTTCAGTGGAAAACATCAAAACATTTTCATTGTGAATCTGACTCATGCCACATGCAGAGAGAAAACCTCCACTAACTCACACTGATGATTGAGAAGTCTGGAGGCCACAAAGAGGTGGAGAGAGAGCATGGATGAACTGTTGTGCCAACTTGAGACGAGAATTTATCCCTGCTTGTGATAACGTATGAGGGGAACAGGAGTGACTCGACAGAAACAGCTGCTGAATGCTCAGTGGAGAGAAAAGCAAATTGATCATTAGGAAAACTTCTCTTTATTGACAGGTGGTTGCTGGAGGTTGTAATCCATGATGTGACCGGCTTGGCAGGAAGGACAGAGACAGACCCCGCCGGCAGGACAATGAGTAGAATTTATGTCTTTTTTCCTTCACAGTTGACTCCATCACTTACCTTGCGAGGCAGCTGGATTCACAAGATCATACTAGAATCTATCATGTCAGGCTTCAAGTTATGAGCTTGTGGCCGCAGTACCGGTGGTTCAGACCAATCGGCATTGTGAATCCAGCTGCCTCGCAAGGTAAGATGGTGATAGATGTTTTTGCTCTCTACTAACTCCTGAGGGAAATGTCTGGCTCTTTAGCTGCTAAATGCTCCACTATGTTCAGCAGCTAGTCTAAAGCCCTCTCTGAGGTTTTAGCTACACCCATTACATAATAATGATGATCAAGTTTCAGTTTTATGACTTAGTTGGTGCGATGCCCTTTGACAATGTCACTCAGACTGACATCAGTAATGGGAGTGCCCATGCAGCGGGCTCAGGCAGAACTTTGTAATGTGAACACAGTATTTCTACTATTTAACTCACAATGTATAACAATAATTTCCAATTCAGCTTTAGAGTAACATTGTTTTAAGAGGAAGTTATTGGAAATAGTCTTGGGGTGTATTCTGCAGTTAGAGATGTTATTTAAATGCTCCTCAAACATTTTCTTTCTCATTTGGAGAATGTTTTCCATGCTTTGTTTACCTCGGGTCTCAACTTCTGCAACTCCTGTTATGTGGAAGTCGGTCAGTCTTCTCAGTCTCGCCTACAGTTGGTTCAAAATGCAGCAGTGAGATTCCTCACTGGTACTGACAGAGACCACATCTCCCTGATACTGGCCTCCCTCAACTGGTTACCAGTGAAATATAGAATAGATTTTAAGATTCTTTATTAATTTTAAAGGAAACATATTGTGCTTTTTGTGGTTTTCTGTTATTTATATACTGTTATGATGTCAGATATCTATCTTAAACATGGTTAAAGTTTCAAAACTTGAAGTTAATATATGTAGAAATGCTTCAACCTGCTCTGAACTCTTTGTTTGCGACGTTTTCTACTGGGCTCATCAGGAGGGGGATCTTAAAGAGACAGGAGACAAAATGGCCTGTTTCAGACAGAGGCTGAACTGGGAGGCTGCATAAAGAGCCGGTATAAGATAAATAAGGAGTTTCTTGAATTGTAAATCATGCAAAGGTATTACAATAGAGCCAGAATATAAATATAGACCTGGAAATGTGCATAATATGTCCCCTTTAAAGCTATGAATGGTTTGGCACCAGCCTACATTTCTGATAGAGCCCTCAGACCCTCTGATCAGTTACTCAACGTTCTCAGTCAAAATCCAAAGGTGACGCAGCTTTTTCCCTGAACAGTTTGATCTTCACTGTCAGATCTTCCCCCAACAATCACCACTTTTAAATCCTTGCTAAAGACCCACCTTTATACAAACGCCCTTGTTTCCCCTTCATTTTTAATATAGTGATAAAATTGTTTTAATTTGGTCTGTTAGTTATTTATCTATTTATTTTGCTTTTAATTAACTGTATCTTAAATTTCTCTGTAAAGCACTTTGGTCATCAACATTTTTGAATGTTCTCTGTAAATAAATTTGATTTGACTTGCTTCACCAAACTTCTAACATAATGACACAAATCAGTGTCGTGGATCATCAATAATGATGATTGTTATGTTAATAAGCTCCAAACACTCTTTTTCAGTAGAGAAGTGTTTGAATCTCTGGAAGCCAAACAACTTTATGTGAAATTGAACAACTCCTGTGAACTTATTCTTGTGAGGTGTTGACTCACATGTAGATATAAAAAGATATGAGAAAGCAGCAACAATCTACTCAATGTTTCTGCAAAGTGCATCAGAGTTATGAGTGTGCTGCCTTCCCTAAACCTTGTAGGGCTGCAACTAAAAATGAATTTCATTAACAATTAATCTTTATATTATTTTCTCGTTTTGTCTATAAAATGTCAGAAAATAGTGAGAAATGTGTGTTATAATTTTTAGGATCCCATGGTGGTATGTTAAAATGTCTTGTTTTGTCTGATCAACTGTCCAAAATCCAAAGAAATTGAGTTTACCATCATGTATGACACAGAAAAGCATCAAATCCTCACATTTGAGAAGCTGCAACCAGCACATTTGTCATTTATGCTGAACAAAATGACTAAAATGATTATTTGCAATAAATAGTTGCACTAATCGTTGCAGCTCTAAAACCTTGCGTATATTTGATGGTAAACTCAGACCTGCAGTAGAAAGAGAAACTGATGGTGAGGAGAGCAGAGCTGTGTGTATGTGGTTGTGTGTGTGTGTGTGTGTGTGTGTGTGTGTGTGTGTGTGTGTGTGTGTGTGTGTGTGTGTGTGTGTGTGTGTTTGGGGGAGGGACTCCATCATTTAAAGAAGTGAGAAGTTCCTGGTTGGCCAGTGAAGAAGGAAGAGAGGCCGAAATTAAACCATCAGAGCCTCAATATGAAAGTTTGTCACACTTTGATCTTCTTCTTCCTCAGTGAGTACATCCACTTTCTATTTCTGTTTCTCTTTATTATGTTGTATTCTTTATTTATTTAGAGTTGGTGGGTGACAAATTAGCAGTTTCTCATGTTTCTGTGGTTAAACATGATGACCAGAGTCACTTTAAAATGTAAGTCGTTAACAGTATTTGTTACTTCCTCAAAATTATCTTTTAATCAGTAACATTGAAGGGTTTACTCACTGAGAATTTTCAGTAACTGACTTTTTTCTATTTTTGCATGCAAATGAGTTTTGTTCAGTTCAGTTGACAGTCTGTCATTGTAAGAGTTTATTACAGCAACAGTAGAGAGTAGACAGGAAACAAGGGGGGAGAGAGAGACTAGGAGGTGACAAAGTGCTGCCAGAATCAAACCGTGGATGTTGTGGTTATGTAGCATGCGTCTTGGTCAGTGAGCTACCAGGACACACCCAGAAATCATCCTTTTTAAGAAATGTTCACATTTATCTAAAATCAACTTTTGTTTTAACTGTGTTTTATACAAAACACAATTCAGTTTCTTGTTGTTGTATTTTTTTAACATACTCATAATAAAATGTGTGTTCTGTTGCTTCAGCCTGACTGTTTTAGCTTAACTGCATTACAAACTACCTTCCTGGTACATTCTGCAAAAAAATATTACTTCTTACAGAACCAGAGAAACATATGAGTAGCAGCCGAAGTAAATCGATGTCATTTCAAGAACACAAAGTGTGTGAATACAACTGTTTTGTCATGTGGAAAAACCCTGGTTGTTATACAAAAAATAATTTACCAATTTATATTCTATGTGGTTCTTTGTACTTCTTTAATTTTGACATCATATGATAGTTTGTGATTCTTTAAAGTTTCCATTAACGTAAACATTTGACATGCAATTAACAGCAGTCAACTGTTGAGCCACAGACTCAAGCAACAACCCACATTAAGTCTCCTTCTTATCTAACTTACAAGCATGAAGACACGTCTTGTTTTGTACCTTAGCTTGTTGAACGAGCCACCAAACAAACATTCACTGGAGAAAAGTGAGTTAGCAGGATAGATAGGTAATTAGCTGCTCAACTACAGCATATTAAACAACATGTTAACACAGCTGAAAATATCACTTCAGACTGTTAGATGCTGGTTTCATTATTGTTCTTCAAAATCCATGTTAGCGACACACTGTCTGTCCATGACTTGTAGCTACAGCAGTTTGTTTACTTTGTCTCTGTTCTGTAGGTGAAACTTATTATGTTCTTATGTAGATCAGTCCTTTTTTACTGAAATAGAAGGAAACCGATTATACAGGCAAGGCAAGTTTATTTGTATAGTACATTTCAACAACAAGACAATTCAAAGTGTTTCACATAAAACATAAAAAAGCATCAAGACAAAATGTAAAAGAAACACAAAACTTCATAAAAAGAAACCGGAGTAATAAAAGACAGTAGTTAAAAGAAAACAAATTAATGAGGACAAGGATGTAAGGAGCTCCCAGAGTGACTCTGTGAATCAGTGTAAATGTGAATTATTGATTTTTGTTTTTTTTTTTTTTTTTTTTTTTTTCCAACAGCACTGCAGGGTGGAAACATTGGTCTCATCAATGCAGAAATCCCCATTTTTATAAGAACTGAAGGACAAAGTATCACAGTTCAATGTCCCTATACCTACACTGGAGACAGGACGTACTTCTGTAAGGACAGATGTATAAAAGACTTTCTTTACATGTATGATGTCAGAGTTCAAAGAGGCAGATACATCATGGAATATAAAAACACACGTGCAGGAAGTCGTCTGCATGTGACCATCACACAGCTGACCAAATCTGACTCAGGACTTTACGGGTGTGGTTTGGAGAATCTTCTCTCAATAGATCAATACATGGAGTTTCAGATCATTGTCACAAATGGTGAGTTTCTACTGAAAGTCATGAAAATGTTTCTTCATGTTTCTGGAGGTTAGAGGAAATTTTCACATTTTTCTGACTGCAGCTGATATTTTAATGACCTGGGGTCTCATTTATAACCGTTGTATATACATAAAATGGGGCTTGAAAGAGACGTACGCCACTTCCCATGAAAAAGTTGTGATTTATAAAAATACAAACTTGACGGGAGAATGTGTGCACCTGTATGTAAACTCTGACTCATGAGTATGAACATTTTGGAGACGGGGGAAACTGGCAATGCAGATGGTGAGGTGGTGAATGGAAGACAGATTGTATAATGATTTCTCTCACATTTCATTTCACTTCATATCACATGTTAATGATAGATCCACTTTATCATAAACATTCAAACCAGCAGTGTTATTTGTGTTTGTGCTAGTGAGCCAAAACTGTTCCATAAGCACCTTTCAATTTTAAAAGATATAATTGAACTCAAATCTCAAATGAAATTCCGATCAATATTTCATCAGCGCTGTCTCACCGACACATTTCCCAACCCCAGAGCACAGAGGAGAGGGCTGGACTGTCTGCTAGGCCTACTTACACTCGCGGTCAGTTGTGGAGCAGCACAGTGCTGCTGAAATGTCAGGATGATGCCAGGATGTGGCAGGATCCTGGAAAGTCTGGGTTGCCTCTCCCCAATGTTAAGCGTGAATATAAATGTTTTAAAAATGAGGCCCCAGATATTTGGTTTAATAAATCACTGGGAAGATTGATACAGTAAGTGTCCATTTACTGCATCAGTGTTTTTAGGAGTAAAAGTAATAAACTGACTATTTCATTTAATTTTTTAAGCAGTTGATCAACTAAAGGAGGATTTTATTTCTCTCATCAGGATTTATTTTCTATCACTGTGTTCTTGTTTCTTTTTTGTTGTTCACAGCTCCATCCACTTCAAAACCAAACTTGACTCCCAGACCTTCTGTAAGATCAGTCCAATCAGCCTCCACACCACCAACAAAACAGAGTTTCAGAAGAAGCTCCACAACTTCATTTTCTGCTGAAACCACCAACCAGTCTGAAGAGGAGCAAACTGAGATATCAGCTGGAGGTTCAGGTACATTTACCTTTGGAATTTTACTTTTAAAGATAACCTCACAGAAACAGAGGACTCTCCTAGATGAGTTACAGGTGCTTTTTTCCAGCAGTACACACGTTGTGTGCAAAAATAAAACCCTCCAAAGCTGCTAAACCAGCCTAGTATGTCTAGGCCAGTGTGATGGTCAGTGTGTAAATCTGTCTCTTGTCCCCCTGCACGTACCACGTTGCCAAGCCTCCGCTTCACTCTCTACATCACATTTTTAAATATTCTGGCTTGAAGCAACCAGGCAGAAGTCGAGGGTGTACATACTCTTTAACCAACACCACTATAAACTGACCATTTAATTACATTTTTTTAAGCAGTTGATCAACTAAAGGAGCATTTTATTCCTCTCATCAGGATTTATTTTCTATCACTGTGTTCTTGTTTCTTTTTTGTTGTTCACAGCTCCATCCACTTCAAAACCAAACTTGACTCTCAGACCTTCTTTAACATCAGTCCAATCAGCCTCCACACCAGCAACAACACAGAGTTTCAGAAGAAGCTCCACAACTTCATTTTCTGCTGAAACCACCAACCAGTCTGTGATATCAGCTAGAGGGCAAGGTACATTTACCTTTGGAACTTTACTTTTACTCACAGAAACAGAGGACTCTCCTAGATGAGTTACAGATGATTTTTTTCCAGCAGTACACACTGTGTGCAAAAACAAAACCCTCCAAAGCTGCTAAACCAGCCTAGTATGTCTAGGCCAGTGTGATGGTCAGTGTGTAAATCTGTCTGTTGTCCCCCTGCACGTACCACGTTGCCAAGCCTCCGCTTCACTCTCTACATCACATTTTTAAATATTATGGCTTGAAGCAGCCAGGCAGAAGTCGAGGGTGTACATAC
The DNA here is from genome assembly GCF_914725855.1 of Thunnus albacares. Taxonomy (NCBI): domain Eukaryota; kingdom Metazoa; phylum Chordata; class Actinopteri; order Scombriformes; family Scombridae; genus Thunnus; species Thunnus albacares. The sequence goes on along the minus strand of NC_058110.1, from coordinate 30,403,423 downwards.
TCTTTAACCAACACCTGCCAGACAATCAGAAAGATTTCTATGACTAAGTATATTGTCATGTGTGCAAGTACATGAATGTGTTTGCATGTATGAATATTAATGTTTTTATTACAATGTTGTTATAATGTCAATGTTCAACATCAATGTTTTATTGCTGAAAAGAGGAAACACACTCTCAAGACTTTCATAACTGTTTTGCTCAGGACAAAGACAACCTGTTACCAATTTTGTTCTAATGTCAGTAGTAAAGCTTGGTTGGTAATACTGCCGTTATCCAGTTGTTGCCTTCAGTTTGGAGTCCATTTATACATGCTGCTGGGTACTACAGTACAAGTCAAAAGTTTGGACACACCTACTCATTCAAGGGTTTTCTTTATTTTACATCTTTTACAACTTTTACAAAATAGTCATTGAATTCATCAGCAACCTCTTTTCTGTTATTTATAGTTACATTTTGATTATTAACAAAAAAACTAATGTGCTTTCCCAATACTATTTTGATTATGTTGTTGAGTGCTTGCTATAATACTCCTTTATGTTACATCTCATAATCTTTATTAATTTATCTTTACATCTCATTTACTTACATTTTCTTTAGTTCTACATTTTAGGAATTCCTTGTAGAGTGTATTTTTCTTCTTGCATGTATTCTGCAGCCCCTTAGTAATCTATGGTTTATCCACATATTTATGCTTCCCTCTGGATTTTTTTAATCAGCAATTTTCTTCATAGAGTTCTGTTAATGTAGCCAGGAATGCATTGAGGGCTTTGTCTGGTTCATCAACATCAACTTCTTTTCAGTCTTGTTTCATTAAGTCTTCCTTAAATGCATTGATGAATGCATCAATGTTTTACTGCTGAAAAGAGGAAACACACTCTCAAGACTTTCATAACTGTTTTGCTCAGGACAAAGACAACCTGTTACCAAATTTGCGATTTAGGTTGCAACAAAAGAAAAGAAAAAAAAGATAAACCACTTCGTCCTTCCTTTTTTAAACTTTAGATCAGATATCTTCCTTGAGTAATTTCATTGCAAGAAATTGGTAACACAATTCACAGTTGTCCTTCTCATCTGAAGCTGATATAAGGCTTTAGCAACCTGACAACCTAGACAAATCAAATGGGAACCCTCTGCATTTTCAGTCCGATCAGTACAAAATCTACTCTGTGTTTCTCTTGATGGTTTCCATGCTAAGGTATGAAGGAGGGACAGAAACACAAGAGGGAATTTGGCACTTAAAAAGACTTAACTTTGGAAAATATCCACTTGATTTTTCAATCAAATCACAAGAATCTTGGCTTTCCAAAGATGTGTCGCATGAGTACTCACTTAAAGACAAGGAGTTGTGTTCTTACCACAGTTGTGTGTATTATATGCACAATATTATTATATGTGTATTATTAACATGATATCAATATTTCGTTTTTTAAATACCACAGTTATATCAGTACAGGCTGGTTAGAGTGTTTGATCCTAGGCAGGCTCCAGCCATGGAAAAGCAAATTGAAGTCTACACACTTGGTTTGGATCTTGTTGAATACTAGAGGTGCTTGAGTGTGAGATTCTGAGGGTTGCGGAGGTGGCAGTGCCCTACATCTACTCACCCAGTCAGCTCAGTCGACTGTTAGAGGAGTTTCAGCAAATACAAGACTCTACAAGCGAGAGGCACTCACTAAGCTGAACACAAAGAGGCTGACAATCATGTACTTCGATGGAGATGTCTGTGAAAGATGGAAGATTGCAACAACAGACTTTTACTGTTTTTTAATTTATAATGTGAAGCTTAGATGCGAAGTACTTTATTTTACAAAAGGACGGAATATTTTGTTTTATAACTATATTGAAGCACTTTCTTTGATATTCATTAAATTTTGAATGTTTTCTCGTTGAACTGTTAAAAATTGAAATTATTCACCCACCACATGATAAGACACTCTTTTTAATGACAAAATGTGTTTAAATCGTAAAACACAAAATTCAGAAAAATTAAAACGGAAAACACGGAATTTGCAAAAAAATAAAATGGAACCTGAAAGAAATTAAAATGGATTTCATATGGCCCTAATTTTAATTATACATTTTTATTTATATATCTATCTTTCGTGGTAGGACAACACCAAGGCAAATTCCTTGTATGTGTAAACCTACTTGGCAATAAACCTGTTTCTGATTCTGACTTAATAAACCGCAGCAACTCCCCTTCTACAGCAGTGTGAACTACTTTGAACACTGTGTGTCTCTCATCCAGGTATCCTCTTTCCTCTGGTTGTTTCTGTGACTGTGGTTGTTGTGCTGTTGGCTGTTTGTCTACCGCTCCTACACAAGTGGAAGAAAAGAGGAAGCTCTAATTGTGAGTTACCTTCCTATTCTCACTCTTTCAATAATTACAAATGAAGAAGAATGAAAACACCTTTGTTGTACTTTGTCTTCCACAGATGTGAACAGCAGGGCCCCCTTAACCAGCACAAAGATGGAGGTGACTTTTTTCAACTCTTTGTTTTCCTTTTTTACTTTACATCAAGGTATCTGTGCTCTAAATGTTTAGTTAACAGAAGAATATCTAGGCTGTTAAAATGGTTATGTATCTCATGTACATTATCATTCCTTGTCACCTTGGTAAATTGTACTGTTGTTTTTTCAGCCTGTCTATGAGAATTCTGCTCCAGTCTCCACATTGGAAGACTACGAGAACGTCAATCCAGCCTCCACCTACGAGACCCTCAATCCAATCACTATGGCTCATGACCAGACGTACTGCACATTCAATCATGATGCACAATCGTGCCCACAACAGAAATAGTTGTGGTTTATTTTTAGGACATCTTCTGTCTGTGATCTAAAATACCTTACTCAATTTTTTGCCTGTGCTCTGTACTCTTTTACATTTTTGTAATATTTTTTCTGATTTACCCTGTTCAATCGTTGGACACTCTTTAACTCATCCTCAACACATTATGAAAATAATTTGTTTGGCATTTGTTTCTGTAGAATTGAGTGATTTGCATTTGCAGCCTCTGTGTGCCATGTTTGAGGAGCTGCATCATCAGATTGTAGATAAGAGTTTACTGGTTGTGGTGTGCCTGTGTGTTTAAGTTGTATTTGTGTGTTCTTGGACAGGTTTATGTATGTTGGTTGATCATGATGAGGATTGTGTTTTCTGTTTTCTTGGTTTTCTTCTGCTCTGGGTTTTCCTCCTGTGTCTCTGTTCTGCTTTTCTCTCCACACCTGCCCTGCTCCCTGGGTCTTCTCCAGCCAATCAGCTCCCAGCCTGCCATTATGTCTTGCTACAGGTTCCTTGTTTCATTAATTCAATTTGTATTTAAGACCTGTTTTCAGTTCAGTTTCAGTTCTGTCTCGTTAGGTTTCTCCAGTCCAGTTCTGCGTTCTGCATTTGAGTCCATCTCTTGTTACTCTACATGACAAAGTCAAGTCAAGCTTTATTGTCATTCCACAGTATGCACAGCACATACAGAGGAGTGAAATTTCATTTGGTGTAACATACTGCATACAGACCAGAGACAAGTGTGCACCATAAATACAGAGTATAGAATATACATAATATATATATAAAAAATACAAAAATGTTCAAATTAAGGTATGTACCATTATACATAAAATGCAAGATGTAGGGTTTACTGTAAAGTCAGACTCTAGACTTCATTATCTGTATTTAGTGTAATTCATGCAACTGAGCTTTGATGTGAACACTGAGGCAATATGACCATGGCAATTAGAAATATTGTCAAGGCAGCAGGTAAATGTATAATTGGTGAAAAGCAGCCTTCTCTGTCAGACATGGATAACAGTCAAATCACATGGAAAGTTAAATCAAACATATCAAATTTGACAACTAAAATCAGATGCATCAGGTTCAAGCTTCCATTTATCCCATGTGCAATAAGTGCTTTTAACTCTAACACATTATAAACTGATTTTTGGTTCCTCATATTGATTTTCATAACTTCACTCTCCTTTTGCTGTTTTCCTTTGTTTCAAACATGCGTCCTTTATTCTAATATGTGACTATAGCAGCACCACTTTGAGTGTATTCAGTTGTCTTATTGTTTCATTATTGTGTTTGTGTTTTGATGCTGCCTTGCTGCAAATATCCTTTTGTGGGGCAATAAAGATCTGAACTGAACAGCATATTCAATACTATAAATAAAACAAAAGTTATTTTTATTCTACATCATTTGAAATACTAACATCTGCATAAATTGTACATCTTTGTCATTGTGAGCAGTATAACCTTGAGGAGATTACCACTGCAGGCTCTGCTTCGATGAAAATTAGTTAGTAGGAGAACAGCATACAACAGCAGTCACGGGTTATTATAACATTTCATAATCACACATCCTGATCATGTCTTCATATTAGGAAATAGACACTATTTGCTGCTATGTGCATGTAAATCGTTTCTTGTCAGTTTCTCTTTCTATGATCATTTACCTTTGGGGGACACCAAATATTACAAGCAAAGCATTTCACCTATTAGCCATGGAAATAAAAACAATATGGTATCTGGCTACAACATGTCTCCATACACCACTGATGATCACTTCTGAATTTTGCTCTATAAATACAGCTTCTCTTTTTCTGTTGTAACACCACAATAAGGAAGCAACTAATTGTGAAAGAGGCACTTGATCTGTGTTTCATCTCTTTTTAGATCACGGCCCTGAACAAGTTTGCAGTAACAGCCTGGAAAATGCTGCTGAAGGAGACTTTGGCACTGATGTTTGTCAGATGCATGTGAAAAAAATAAAGAAATTTCAAACTAAAGTGGTTGTAACAGTTGTCAGTGTCTTTAAAAATCCTTAAAAACCCTTTAAAATACTTTAAAATTACAAATCTTCAGTCATTTTAAAGTAAGAGAAGCAAAATGAAAGTTCAGTAAATGTCAACAGCCTCGACCAATTTAGATTGAAAGCTGAGAAAATGCATCAGGCCATTAAAAGATGTCACTTTTGTGTAAAATGGTGTTCTGATTAAAAGGAAGTGACTTAAATCATATTTATTTCTTTAGCACCTCAATGCAGTTACAGTGTAACTGCACTTTCTCTGGAAGAAGAAAGTTCCTCTGTAAGGGGGAATGTAGAGATGAAGACGTTCTGGTTCAAACAGATGGCGACAGAGCTCAGAGGGGCAGATACAGCATCATATATAAAGAGGGAACATTTCCAGTGTCTTCTTCAGATCTGTTTGTGGGCATCACACAGCTGACCAAGTCGGACTCAGGACGGTACTGGTGCGTTTTGGAAAGACCTTTCTTTCCAGATTCATACAGCGAGTTTGAGATCAGAGTTACAGACACGCCACATTGTCCGACATCTCTTTCCACTCTTCAGACACACTCATCTACCACCTCAAACGCAGCAAGACCAACCAGTCGGGTCAACCTCAACCCATCTACCTTTTCTGCCTAGATTCATATATAAGTCCTTACGAACCCATCCACAAGTACATCAACACAAGACTAGCCAACCAAGCTTCCCCTCAAGACCCTCTGTTCATCATGGAAACGGGAAGGGTAGCAACACGTTTTTGGTTCCATCACCACGTGTGCTCAGTACTTGCCAGATCCGGAATACCCCCAGACCAGTTTTCAGGACACTCATTCCGCGTTGGAGCCGCTTCCACCGCCTCTAGACAAGGCATTCCCGAGAACATCATCAAAATCCTCAGCCGTTGGTCATCCCCCGCCTATCATACCTACATCCATCACGACCTGGATAACATAAAGAAATCCCATTCTCGCCTCTCCGGTTGAAGTCTCTTTGGGGGCTTCGTACAGATGCCAGATCATCGAGACAGCACCCCCACCCTGAGTCTCAACCCCCTGTTCCCACTTACCTCCCTGATGTCGACGCCTCTCCTCCTTTCATCTGTCACTCTCCTATCCACTCCTTCCTTCCCCTCTTTCCCGCCTGCTCTTCTTTCTCCCCATCCCTCGACCCTCATCCCCTCGACCCTTACCCCCTCATCCCACATCCCACGACCTCGACCCTCACCCCCGCATCCTCACACCCCGGACCCTCTCCCTTCCCCCATCCATTCTTCCCTCTCCAACCATCCCTCTAACTATCCTTCCTCCTTTTCACCCTGCTCTTCCATCACACTCCCAATAAACCATTAAATCCATACTCTAGGAGGAGTGGTCTTGGTTAGTGAAATAAAGATTGTGACTCGCGGAGCACATATGCTCTTTTTTCTTTTTGTGAAAATCTCCAGGAGCTAAATTTGCTGATAAGACAGCAGCTAAACTTGTTTGTTCTAGCAACACTTTTAGTTGTCAAGACCATTTTGTTGAGTTGACTTCTTCTTCGTCTCAAATTTCATCAAAAGAAGATGTACAAATATGGAATAAAGTCCAACTCCTGTGTGCTTGGGAGGCTGAAGAGGAGGAGAGAGGAAGAGTCAATAATAGTTTTTCAAACAACAACGGAAGAACTTAAAAACACAGTTGGACAAGACACATCGAGGTAAGAATTATGCTTTTGTAAAGATGGAAAAAATATGAAGACTAACCCCTGCATCTCTATTTAAACCACTGGTTCACATTTTTTAACTCTTACATATTGTTCATATTCTGACCCTGCACAGAATCCCCTCATAATTAGTCTCTATACCAAACATCTGAACCACAAATCTATTATTCTTTCACACATATCAGTCACCAATAAATGGCTGATCAGTCCTTAATGAAGCTTTTAGAGAGCAGCACTCTTTATTATGTGTTCTTTAACATTTACAATCACACTACATTCTGGTTCTTCGTTATCTAAACAGGAGAACATATCAACTGTCATATTTTTAATGAATGTTATTGTGTGAATGCAACAGCGTTATTTAATGTTGATTTTGAATTTTTGTATAAATAAGGGTCAAATGTAACCTGGAATGCTTTGTGTTTATGTTCAGTAAAAAAAAATGTGCATCAGTTGCACAAAGACAAAAAGGTTTCTGGGTCACTTTAGGAAAACCTGAACAGTATGTAAGGGCTGAAGGACGTGTTCACAGTTTTTTAAGTCAGCCTTAAAACAAGTCAGGTGTCAAATGAACATTGAAATATGTTTTTCTTGCTGTACTCATTCCTCCTGTTCATACTGGCCATTAGAAGATCCCATCATAATGCTTTCAATGTAAGTGATGGATGCATTTAAATTCCCTTTTATCTGAAGCTAATATGAAGCCTTAGTCATCCAAATGAGTCAAATCAAGTGGATATCTTTCAACGTTACAGTCTTTTTAGTGCCAAAGTTCCTCTTTTTGTTACTATACTTCCGCCGCAGCTCAACAGGGAAACATATGGCTGTTGCTTTAAGACAGATAACAGGGTTTTTAGTCTGCTGGCTCAGAGTAAATCCTTGAGAATTACATTTTGTGACCAGTTCCTTCTCTGAGCCTTAGATACTATAACTAAAATTTCATGCTAAACAAAGGGTGTCATTTATGTGCTAACATGTCTTTATGGACAAAGATATGTAGGAAAAACATTAAGATACACACTGTTATGGATATTCCATAACTGACCAGGACAACAGAATGTCAAGCTGTACTCTTCTGTTCTCTCAAACAGAAGATAACACATGTTGTTTAATAAACCAGGAGCCTCACAGACGAACCAAGGCCAGAATGCAGGTCATCATCAGACGCAACAAGACAAACCAAAGATACAGATTTAGGTCATAGGTTTATGATTCGGAACTGACGAACTAGTTTCTATGATTGGCTTAAAGGCTGGTTTTGGACTGTGAGGGTCAGACGAGTTTGGGGACACCGTACGAACAGGAGGTGTCCCTTGAGTCGCTCTCCCTTGCAAGGTTCTTCATTAAAGTTTTCCCAGAATCATCATACGAAGTTTGGTTTGGTCTTCTCTTCTTCAAACTGACAACTGCCAGTGCATCAGCTCCGAAAATCCACAACACACACTTCTACCCCTCAAATTCATCATCATCATCATCATCATCATCATCATCATCATCATCATCATCATCATCATATTGTGGGTGTAGATAAAGCTATACACTGTCCAAACCACAGAGGGGGAGGGATACATTAAATTGGGCATCTTCAGCTTCCTGATTGATCAGACAGACAGAGGCAGTTCTCTTACAGTTTAATGGTTTTTCTCCATCAGAATCAAATCCAGTATGAATATCCACCATGCTTTCTTCTTCTGCTTCTTATCAGGTGCGGACTAATTATTGCACTGTCACAAATCTTTGAAGTGTTGATCCTGACTGTTCTGTTTCTTCTTGTTTAAATATCTGATTGTTTTCTGATGTTCTGTGTCACTATGCTGCAGGGGAAAAACAAGGGAAAAAAGAAACATGATCATTGTAGTTTGTGCTTCACAGATTTGAACATGTTTCTGTCTTACAACAGAAACATGAGGGCGACTTGCGTCAGGCCTTCACCTTTTGGATCCAGATTCATGTGTACTGTCTTTGTCACCATGATAAAATACTTGACCCAGTTTTCCACCAATGATAAATGTGCAAACTCCACTTCTCCAGCTGTAGATGCATCCAGCAGGAATCAGGACAAAATCTACTGTAACCTCTAATCTTTTATTTTTTTGCAGTGAAAATCTTTAAATTTCATCTTTTACTTAAATGTATTTTGCAAAAATATACTTTGAACTTATGTTATTAAAATATTTTAATTATATTAAATGATGGTAGAACAACAGCATAAAAAGCTATTATTATAGGTGCAAAAGCAAAGAGAAAGGAAATTGCAGCCCAACTCAGTTCCTTTTCACTTGAGAGCAAAGAACATGCCAGAAATCTTGGTGTTATCATAGATAATAATCTTAACTTTCACTGTAATATCAATAATACCACAAGATCAGCTTTCTATCACCTCAAAAATATCTCAAAAATCAGAGGCTTTCTGTCTAATTCAGACGATGAAAAGCTAGTACATGTATTTGTCACAATCAGACTCAACTATTGCAATGGTCTCTTTTCTGGATGCCCCCAAAAAACTGTTAAGAGACTGCAGAATGCTGCTGTATGTATTTTAACCAGGACTAAGAAAAGCACACACATCACACCTGTTCCTAAAACCTTGCATTGGCTTCCATTAAATGCTAGAATAGACTTTAAATTCCTCCTATTTGTCTACAAGGTGTTGAATGGCCCTGCTGCAAATTATATTAAAGCATAATATTTGAATCTTAAAAAATGTAATGATGTAAAATGCAGATAAATTATGCAAAAAATGATACATGTAAGATGTGATATTAACATGACATCTTAGACACATCTAAAGTCATGTTTTAACAGGTTTTCAGTTCATTTGAGTCATGTTTTTATCAACATTATAAGGAAACGTATCAGGCAGGTTGCAAAATTTGTAAAATATTCACTGACAATGTACTGACATTTGTTTTCCCTACACTATCCGCTTGTAGTAACTAAAGTATGATTGAACTTTTGGTTATGGTTACGCACTTGCAGCACTTAGTTAAGATTAGAGAAAGATCCTGGTCTATAGGTTCAATACTGAACAAGACAAAGACTCAACATCCCTGCTAGTGATTCTGTCTGACTGTACTTAGAGGAAAAGTTCAAGGATAAAGCTCATCCTACTCTACGTTTTTCCTATACTCAAAAAATCCCATGAAAAGACCAAATCAATAATCAATCAATTCTACTAAGTGCTATGCCTATGGCTCCATGATCTCTATACCACAGAACTGCATTGTTGTCCAAAGACTATTAAAAACACATCAGTGGGTCACAGCGTGTTTTTTCTTTCTTTCTGTTGGTTTTGGTCTATTTATGGGATTTGTTGAAAATAATTAAGAATAACATCAGCCTTACACTTTAAGGGATCATCCAAGTTGTGACAATTCATCCTGTAGGTCACATGATTGTGTGCACCAAATTCCATGGCAATCCATCCAATAGCTGACGAGACATTTCACTCAAAACCTTTCATGTGAAATTCATGCTGGCACTAGAGGAAATGACAGGGGAGCACCAAAATCAGTGGGATTCATCGTCTAGACACAATGAAAGTCTGAACAAAATTTCATATCAATGTTTCCAATAGTTGTTGAGATATTTCAGTCTGGACTGACAGACTGACATCACCAGAGCCACGGCACTACCAAAAAACTCAGTCACGAGATGCAATATGTTTACTTTATTAACATTTCACCAAAACCACAATCTTTCACTGATGTAAACCAAAGTGTCTCTGTAGCCTAAACCTTTAACCACACTTGTGTGGTGGAAAAATCTTCAAATGGGCCAATAAATCTTCAGGTCGCTTACAACTTAGCATTAAACTCAAAACTTATAAGAGAAAGACTAAAAAAAAATACACTTGAAGCTGGTAGAGTTCAGTGTGAAAAGGTTTACTGTGCATAAAGAGCAATACAAAGCAAAACGAGGCCTTTATCCTGGGATAAAAAACCTAATGCAAAATCATAAAACATGATATTATATACCCTTCATAACCCCTCATATTGTGTAGCTTATTTTTTAGACTCCACCTCGTTTTTTTTAATCATATTCAACCATTTGGTCATTATTGCTGAGTTCATGAGTGACCTTGACACTTTGGTGATAATACAAGTATGATTTATGTTGGAAATAATACTGTCTCAGCAGCTTTCGCCTTTTTCTCAAAATAAAAACGACCTGGCGGCCTTAAATCATCTCACACAGAAAACCAAAATGCTACACCACAAATTAGCCTTCTTGCTAACTCTCTGGGAACTGTCTCTTATTGACATAATGTTATCTTTGCACACTCACTGGCACATTCGTTTGATCATGGGAAGGCATTTTCCATCACACTTGGATCTCAGAATACAAATCCTGGTCTCCAGTGTCGGAGTCCTACTTTGTGTGATCATCATCCACCCCGACCACCTTCCTATGACTTCCACAGAGTATAAAAACATAGCACTTTTTTTTACAAGAAAAAACATTGCCAGTGAAGATAGTCAAATGTTTCCCTATGTTAAATGTTAAACATATGAAAGGAAAACAAATTTATAGTATATAAATGTAATTTCTAGGAGCCAGAGTTGCTCTGTGGGACTTTTGGTGCCTGTTCTACTTGCATTTAAGTCATGTTGAAGTGTTTAAACAAACATACAGACATATGGAAATGTGTGTATTACTGTCATACCGTGTAGGAGAAAAGAAAAGTTCTGCTTAAATTGAAACTTATAAATGTGTGATGTGAAAACTTAAAGCCTCCAGTGCACAAACACTGAGAATGGACACATCACACATTTATAACTTATGAAACTTATAAATGTGTGATGTGAAAACTTAAAGCCTCCAGTGCACAAACACTGAGAATGGACTTCACAGTGAAGTAGGGGACATCTTCCATCCCTCGTCCAGGCGAGGTATTATTATTTATCGTAATGTGTTACTTGTACAAATTCCTGATTGGGTTTCAATTTGAGTTGTGGTAGAGTGAGGCTTCATTCCAAATGCCGCTCTCTCTTACTTTGTCTTGTTCCTTCTATTCCAACAATGACACCTTTTTAGTAGCGTTTGAAGTTTTCTGCATTATAAATAAAACATGACATTTTAAACCTATATATAGGTATATATTTCTTTTCTCCAGTATTTATGTGTGTCTATGTTCTGTGTCTACTGCTTTTAAATAATGGAGAGTGAACATATTAATATGTTAGAACCACATATACCAGCTTTTATCATATTGAGCAAAGTGCACAAATAAGACTGTACTTTTACTTGTCAGAGGCCAACATGTCCACAATGATTGCTCCATTTCCTGCCAACAACTTCCTGTTCCACCCACTGAAACCTCATACTCAAGTGATGTTTACCTCTCTGAACATTTCCTACTGCAACATGTACACTATAAAGAACAACATCACAGCGTATATGAACCACACCACCAAGCCCTTATGTCTGTGTGTAGAACTGATTATTAATTACAAATATACAACTGCCTCCCTCAGTATGGCCTCACTGCAATTAACTAGAAAAGAGGACAAAACTCAGACAATGAAGCAAAACTGACAGATCATAACATGGATTGGGGGCTCGTCCGTTTTTCCTCATATTTAGTCTCATTGGATTAGTTGTTACAGGTAATGTATGTGCTATTTCTGATTAACAGTTTTTTTCTTTGTTGTGTGGGCAATGTTGAGTATTTGTTTTAATGAAAAAATATCTTTCTATGTAGATAAGAAAAAGAATGAAAAGCACGTGACATTATGTTATTTGAAGTCAGTTGAGACTGATGAGAATGTTGTTTTTCATGACAATTCATCTAATGTTAGTTGAGAGATATGACAAAAGCATACCAAACTAAAAAAACCATGTCAACCTTTTGTTGGCACAACAGAGAAAGTCAGGGGATCACCAAGGTCATTTGGATTCATCGTCTGCCAAATATGAATGTTTGTACAACATTTCCTGTAAATTCATCCTGCAGATTGAGGAGATATCTCAGTCTGGATCAAAGTGGTGGATCCCTGGTGTGGCTAAAAACTTATGATACGTATTAGACCAAAGTATTTACTTTTGTCTTCTTCTTTCTTCTTTTACATGGAATTATTCCTCATCAACATTCCTCTGAAATCCAATTTAAATAGACTCATTGGCTTCAACATGTAAAAACAGTGGATTTGTAAGATTGTAAGATATAAGATTTTGGCTTATTGTACTCCCATGTCTGCATACTGAGTCAAGCAGTTCAGTGGGAAATACAAGGAAAATATACTGATTTATGACTGAAACCAAGTTTACATTTTGTATTTAAATATATACATTTTAATATTTTATGAGAAAAAACAGAGGCCACAAGAAAAAACATGTGCACTGCATAAAAAATACTTTATCAATAGCAAAGTTGTATTAAATGAATTTGTGTTTTGTTCAGTTTTTTGCTTGTTTTTTTTATTTTTGTTTCATTGTTGTTGTTACCATCAAACTCCCTCCTCCTCCTTGACCTGCCTTTGTTTTAAAGTTGATATTTTGGGCAGATTGTTTCATGAGTTTTCAACACTTTTGAAAGGAATGTGGTGATAATAATATAAAATATAACTGACAATGGTATAAAATAAAAAATGTAATGAAATAAAAGTGTCTCAACCTAGTTTGTATATTTCAGAGGAAGAATAGAGTGTAATCAGCAGTTTTAACTTTTTCTTTCTGTTCAACAAGATGGAGACGTGTGACTCGAATCGAAACTTTCACCACTTCAGGAAACAACGTTCAGAGCAAGTTATAAAAACAGGAGGGAATCCTGATCCCAGACAGGTACCGACCATCCCTGTGGGACTTTTGGCACCTGTTCTACTTGCATTTAAGTCATGTTGAAGTGTTTAAACAAACATACAGACATATGGAAATGTGTGTATTACTGTCATACAGTGTAGGAGAAAAGAAAAGTTCTGCTTAAATTGAAACTTATAAATGTGTGATGTGAAAACTTAAAGCCTCCAGTGCACAAACACTGAGAATGGACTTCACAGTGAAGTAGGGGACATTTTCCATCCCTCGTCCAGGCGAGGTATTATTATTTATCGTAATGTGTTACTTGTACAAATTCCTGATTGGGTTTCAATTTGAGTTGTGGTAGAGTGAGGCTTCATTCCAAATGCAGCTCTCTCTTACTTTGTCTTGTTCCTTCTATTCCAACAATGACACCTTTTTAGTAGCCTTTGAAGTTTTCTGCATTATAAATAAAACATAACATTTTAAACCTATATATAGGTATATATTTCTTTTCTCCAGTATTTATGTGTGTCTATGTTCTGTGTCTACTGCTTTTAAATAATGGAGAGTGAACATATTAATATGTTAGAACCACATATACCAGCTTTTATCATATTGAGCAAAGTGCACAAATAAGACTGTACTTTTACTTGTCAGAGGCCAACATGTCCACAATGATTGCTCCATTTCCTGCCAACAACTTCCTGTTCCACCCACTGAAACCTCATACTCAAGTGATGTTTACCTCTCCGAACATTTCCTTCTGCAACATGTACACTATAAAGAACAACATCACAGCGTATATGAACCACACCACCAAGCCCTTATGTCTGTGTGTAGAACTGATTATTAATTACAAATATACAACTGCCTCCCTCAGTATGGCCTCACTGCAATTAACTAGAAAAGAGGACAAAACTCAGACAATGAAGCAAAACTGACAGATCATAACATGGATTGGGGGCTCGTCCATTTTTCCTCATATTTAGTCTCATTGGATTAGTTGTTACAGGTAATGTATGTGCTATTTCTGATTAACAGTTTTTTTCTTTGTTGTGTGGGCAATGTTGAGTATTTGTTTTAATGAAAAAATATTTTTCTATGTAGATAAGAAAAAGAATGAAAAGCACGTGACATTTTGTTATTTGAAGTCAGTTGAGATTGATGAGAATGTTGTTTTTCATGACAATTCATCTAATGTTAGTTGAGAGATATGACAAAAGCAAACCAAACTAAAAAAAACCATGTCAACCTTTTGTTGGCACAATGGGGCAGATTGTTTCATGATTTTTCAACACTTTTGAAAGGAATGTGGTGATAATAATATAAAATATAACTGACAATGGTATAAAATAAAACATGTAATGAAATAAAAGAGTCTCAACCTGGTTTGTATATTTCAGAGGAAGAATAAAATGTTATTAGAAGTTTTTACTTGACCTCTTCAATGACCTCTTCAGTGAACAACTTTCAGAACAGGTTATAATAAACAGGGAGGCCAACAGGAATCCTAATTTCAGAAACAGGTACCATATTTCTTTGGGAATTAGACATTCAGACATTGATGCCCCCCATAGAATGAATTGTAAGTTTGTTGATCCCTTAACCATATGGCTAAATACTTGCAAAACAAATGACATCCCCATCAGCCTCAGCTGTACTAAATTAGCAAATGTTAGCATTCTAAAACACTAAACTTAGATGGTGAACTTGGTAAGCATTATATTGCTAAAGATTAGCATGTTAACATGCTGACATTATCATTTAGCTCAATGTCCCTGAGTACAGACTCACAGAGTGCGTGAGCAGCATGGCTGTAGACTCTTTTAGTCTTGTTTTAATCTCACCAGAACCATCTTTTTTATTATTTAACGTAATGTGTTACTTGTGCAAATTCCTGACAAACTAAGTCTCTAGTTTATAATAAAGTCAGTATAACAGTAGAAAATCTGCATCTTTGAACGTTAAACTATGTGGTGAGGAAATCCCCCTTTTTCTGTGACACTCTGGTCTTTGTTCTTACAGTTGGTTTCATACTTTCAGTTTTTACTTTGCACTCACACACACTCACACTCACACACACACTGGCTGGGGGACAGTTTCATATATATGCCACCTCAGTAAAAGTTCTCCAGCAGAATATATCAGTAATTGAACTTTTTGAGGCTCAACAGTCAGCCTTCAGCCTTATGCTCACAATGAGGTTGCTGATGTTAAAGCTGAGGTGAAAGGGTCCAATGTAGGATTCGCAGCCTCTGGGTCGTCTGACAGTGCCAGAGTGTTTGCCAAAGCAGAGCTGGTCAGAGCTTCAGCCTCTCTGGCAGCAGACACCAGCTATGAAATTAGCCCGACTCAAGTAGAGGCAAAGGTTCTGGGCCTAGGCATTATTGCACATGTGAGCATTGAAGTTCCCCAGCAGAACTGTGGACTCAACAGACCACACCCCATCCAGTAGCCGCAAGGAGGTGACCCTCTCATTCCGCAGTGAGAACGCCAACACTGTGGTGCTCAGCTGGGGACTTGTGAGTATCCCCACCCCTGCCCAGCAGCAGGAGTTTGGTTCCAGAGCTGGTGCTGTGCATAGAGGTGAGCCCAACTATATCTAGTTGGTCCCTCCTTCCCTACCAGTGAGATGATGTTCCACATCCCTAGAACCAGTTTTCAATGTTTAACAAACTGATTATTTTAACCCAACCCATCATCTTTCCCTAAACCTTACCAGACCTTGACCATAGTGTTGTCACATCATAAAACATCACTATATTAACAGTGATGTGTAACGGTTCTGGAAAGAACAGACAATGTAAAGAACTTGAAATGGGTGTGGTGTGCAGAATAGTGAAATATTACTTGTATCTTGTCTTTGTCTTTTGCTTTAATGTTGCAAATCTGACTCATAGATGTGGATGATGGAGGTTTTTTATTTCATTAATACAATTATCCTGCTTATATAATGCAAATGATATTTAAAAAAAAGAATTTGCAATAGATCTATACAGTATATTTCCATTACCGCAGTTATTTTTACTCCACTTGAGACGGTTTATTATCAGTCCTAATCTGCTGGTTACATTTCCTTTTTCTTTCAGATTGCACCAGTTGGCCTGAAGATGTCAGGTAGGCAAACACCATCTAGAGGAATAATGTCCTGCAGCAGTTAATATTTTCCTCAAATAAAAATTGTATATTGAGGATGTCCTAGGAGACAGTTTACCTTTTTCATAAACTTTTAGTAAATTTCTAACTTCAGTGACTGAATGTGAAACTAAAAGCTGTCAGATGAAACAAAAACGCCTGATTTTGTGTTTTATCTAACAAAGTATGTGGAGCGTTAAAGTAACTTTGTGTTATACAAACCACATGTGTAGTGCACACTATAAAAAGCCTAAATGTTTATGGAGTAATTGTGATTTTGACATGTTTCATAGGAATTTTATGAATTTTAAAAGAAAATTAAAGCTGCAAGCAGCGATGAACAGACCCTCGCACCTCACAGGCTTCAAAGGGAGCAGCAGCCATGGAATCACTACTGGAGGTCGGTTGACATGGCTTTTTTGAACATCCTAAGACCCTCAAAAATGCAATGGTGTGGGGAAATAATATTGGTCCCTGGCACTTTCATGCTCGGGCCCTAATAAGGTGTTTCACTGTGTTTCCAATGAGAGGCTTGACTTATTTATTAATTGGGACCCTAAACAGTGTTAAACATAAATGTTATCATTTGATGGACTTTGACCAACCCAGTCGCCAGAAGAAAACGTTGGCATTGAATGTTTCTGCAAACCACAGTGTTGGGCCATGGCTACAAGTTTGGCTATCAGCAATAATGAACGATTATCAAAGATAATCGTTAATTATTAAAATCAATAGAATTATTAATAAGAATTAATAATAACGGGGCACCACCCTGGACTCAGGGAAAAAGATAGCCAATTCAGTCTCAAAGTGTACTAATCTATGAATTTGGGACTTTGATTAATAATTAATTTAATAACTATTAACAAAATCACCATATCAATAGCTAGTTAAGGTTGAAGGATTTGGAGTTCTTTACAGAGCAGAGGTTGGCAAAACTCATTCTTGTGCAACATTAAAACAGACAACAGGTAAAGCATTTATTTAACAAAAGAGTAAAAGCAACACACAATACTAATCTAGCTAAGTGTATCTATATACAAGTGTGAATGTGTGAGTGTGTGTGTGTGTGTGTGTGTGTGTATAGGGAAGACAATAGCAAGATGGCTGCAGTCACCTGGTGACTGAGCACATGGCATGCCGACACTTTGGCTGATAAAGGGAACTACAGCGATAAAAGGCCAGACCATGTGGTGTCTTGAACCACATGTGCTGCCTGAACCAAAGTTTGCCAAACTAGGTTTTAACCTCTTAACTGTGTGGTTCTCTATTCAAGGCCAATTGGTGTATGCTAAAGGTGCCAGGTTAAAACGACGTTAGTTGCATGCAAGGCCTAGTTACTGGATGTAACATGTGTTAAGCATGCTAACATTAACCTAGCGGTGTGGCTATGCAGTAACCTGACTATAGGCAACAAGGACATCACAACAACAGTTCAATGTATAACCTTAACCAAATCAATACACGTACAGTACATTGTTTGAGTTAAACATTCTTGCTTAGCCGTACTATGCTTCACTGTGTTGCTAGGCTATGCCCAGTTGTTACCAGTCCATGAAGGAAGAGATGCTTTGTGGTGTCCTGCTTTGTAGCCGGTGAATCCGTGGGTGAGTCAGGCTGAGAAGGCTTTGGCTCTGAAGCTGAAGATGCAGGCGTTGCTGGGCAGACAGCACTCCAGTCGCGCAGAGGGCCCAGGTCACTCCTTGGTGTAGAGTTAGCAGCAAGCTAACTCAATTTCGCGGCTCCTGTACTTGTTAAACTGGCCAGCAGACTTGTGTGTTAGCTGCTGGCACAAGGAAACTTAGTTTCTGAGTCTTAGGCAGGCTCTCGCGTCTTCTGCCGTAAAGAAGACTGTGTGTGTCTGCTGTGAGCAGGCCACACAAGAGAGCAGAGAGCTGCTCCAGCAGCTGCTGGAGGTGTGAAAGAGAGCAAGGAGCTGCTCCTGCTACAGCTCGTGGAGAAAAGAGAGAGATAAGAGGGGAATCTCTAGTTTTGATAACCTGGATCCATGGGTGGAGCTTCACACTTTGGGTGCGAACCCCCAGGGCTCAGGTTTCTTGGAGTCTTGAAACATGTGGTAAACTGTGGTCCACATGTAGTCCCAACATCCCCCCTTTGGTCCTAGGATTGCACCTGATGTGTGATCCTGGGAGCACAAACATACATGTACTGTATGGTCCACAGTTGATTTCAAGATTTCATTTGTCAGTTCATTCAAGTTTGTAACATCTGGGCAGTGGTTAACACTATCTATCTTGGCTAAGCAAGAACAGTCAGAGTTGCAAAACAAAAGCATGACAGACAACAACAAAGGCATAGTCCTAAATAACATAACCTGGGTTTCTCATTACTCTTTGGGTTAGTGAGAACAGGAATGTTAGTGGTGTAACTTTGTTAAGGTGAGATGCAGAGAGAGTGGCACCTAAAATGATAAAGCCATTTCTGGAGTGTCCAAGAGTGTTTGTTGTTTCACTCATTGGATCTGATGACAATACTGACTACTCAATGTAGTACTCAGTCTGATCTTGGCAGACTTTACAATTTTGTCCTTCAGGCAAGTGTAGCTGCAGAAGGATGTCATCATATTTCCAAAAATCCCAAAGTCCTAATGGCTGTATCATTGTTTGTTTGGCACTATGTCCTAAACTTGTGATGGATGAAGACATGTGTATAACTACTTCTGAAAGTACATAATGGAGTGTCCTAAGCTAGTGTTTTGCAAAGTGATCCTATTGACAAAATACTACCAAGGAGTTGATCCAATTGTACTTGCAAAGTAGGACAGTGGTGTCTGAGCTGAATCAGAATTTAGGCTTTCCTCAACTAATAGCAGGCTGTCTGGCTATTACTGAGTTTAGAATAACTGAGGTTGCTACTGTTGCTAACAAACCCAAGTGTATCTATGTAACTGCAGGAAAAGTAAGGCACTGGTATCTGTCTTACTGTCAGTACAGGGGTGGACTGTGTTGCTGTCTAGAATTGTGAGAAGCGAACTCTAGGGCTCTTGTGCCTTAAGTTTCTAACTTGTGGCTCAGGGCTGTAACGCTCCGTGTAGCCAGAGGGAGAGAGACATTCAGAGGCATTGTCACTGTCTGATAGATGGTGACCATGTACTGAACTGTGGTCAGAGATGCTGTGGTCATCATCTGATCTGTCCATTGTCTGGTCACACTTCTGGGCCAGAATCTCTGCGTATGGCCTTCTAAAGCTTCTACTGTGTGAATGCCTATCTCGACGCAGTTGGTGGACATGGCGCTTACGCTCAGTATCCCTATGCTGCCTTTTGTCACCCCCCTTTGGACTGTTATGAGGGTGATCTTTTGAGGCGGCAGACCTGTATGACGCTTCAGTGTTTGAGCTGGCAGGCTCAATTGTTTTCCCTCCTGCTTTGGAAGTGACAGCAGTTTCCCAAGCCACCTGTGTCATCTTTCTTATCTCACGCAGTGAGGGGTTACCTTGGTACGTCATAAGTACAACATGAGTGCGTACGCATGGATGAAGGTTCTGCAAGAATATAGACTTGAAGGTGGGGTTTTCTTCTAAGCCTGGTGCATTCTTGCCCTGGAAGTACACATGCCTCAAACGTTGGTAATAATCCCTGGGATGCTCACGACGGGAATGTTTAACTTGGAGGGCTGCAACCATTGATGTGGTCTCGTCAGCAGTAAAAGAGAATTCTTCTACTAGTGCTTGACAGAGCTCTTGGTAGTCATTTCTGACTCTGGAAGGTTGTGATTGTATAAACTTGTGTACAGCTTTAGAGCTGGTTTTCCACACAAGTTTCACTTTCTCACTTTGGGTTGCATGGGGCAGGTCAACTAAATTGTATTCTAGTTCTCTAAAGTAATCTTCAATGTGGTGATTACAGCTGTCTGGGTCAAAATGATCAATGTCCTTAGCTATAAGCTCAAGCACTTTAAGGCGGGGACACTGTGAAGTCATTTCTGGGGAAGACAAGACTAAACTAGCACTATCATGGACATGTGCATCACGTACTACAGTTCTTTCTGGTTGAAGGGCAGGGGCTGAACAACTGTTATCACTTTCCTGATAGTGCTGAGGAGAGGCTGAACAGTTCTGGGATGATCTAGTCCCCCCTTCGGAAGGATGAGCACGGATGAATGTGTCATGTATCGGTGGCTGAGAAAAACACTGGGCAGAATATCTTCTAGAGGATAAACTACATGTCTCTTCAGTGTCTGTTTCAGAGAGATGGGAACTCAGGTAGCTGTTAGCTCTGTGTCTCAGTGGAGGTTGAGAAGCTGACTTCATTCCCAAGAACTTAGGGTCAGTTGGGAATTGTTCCAATGTTCTGAGTGGAGAGGGAGTTAACCTTTCATTATGGGAGGAGTGTGAATCGGAATAATCGGAATCACATTGGCTGAGTGACTGTAGTGGGGCAGGACATTCTGACCTAAGCCTTAACAATTCCTCCTTGTGTGAGCAGAGATTTAACTCTGCTGAGTGCAGGTCTTCTAAATAGCGCATGGCTTTCTTATTGGCCGTCTGAACCTCATGGAGGAGGCAAGCATTTTGCGCTCTAAGGAAATCTACCTCCTTTTCTAGGGCTGCTCTGCTCTGACAGGCAAGGCTGGTTTGCCTGTGGAAGTTCAGAAGCAAGCATAACAATGGATCTTTGGATGAGGTCTGTGCATCATTCCTGTCCTTGAGTAGTGAGTCTATCTCTTTCCTGCACTCACTGAAATTCAACCTGCTGATGAATTCTGGGTAGCCAGGTTCTAGGCTCTGTGCTAGGGAAGAAATAAACTGTTCTACACAGGGGTTCTCCATTGTTGTATCCGGAACGGAGGATTAGATTAACAGTTGACTAGTACAACAAAACAATGTGGTTGGCTATGGTGTTGCGTGGCAGACACTTTGTAGTGTAGTTTGGGTAGTACACTAGCCTAACCAAACAATTTTGTGGCTTACACTAGGAGGGGTAGCTACGACACCGTCTAGTGGCTCTAGTGGGCACAACAGATTTCAACATGCACTAACTGAGATGCAGCGCAGTAACAGCTAGAGGATTGTTTCTTAAAGTTGACTCAGGCTGGAATGCATGGCAGTAACAGCTAGAGGACTTCTAAGTTTCACAGGGCTGGTAGCACACTGTGGCTCTATCTCACAGGCTCTATTTCTTACTCAGGCTGGAATGCATGGCAGTAACAGCCAGGTACAAGCTCTCTATGTGTCACAGGGCCGGTGGCACACTGTGGTTTAATTAACAAGGGGAGCACTTGAATTAACAACTAATTCTGACAGCTTGACTGGATGGCATTGAATGTGTACTATTTGAATGCTGAACCAAAATTCTTACACTTCCTACAGAGTAGGTTCGACCTGAGTGGCTAGCAGCAACAGCAATCTCTTAGTTTAACACTACGAGGGCTTAAGGTGGTAGTTATCAACAACTCAAGATTTGGGTTACCAATTGCTTTAGCGAAAATTCATTTGAAAAAATCAATTCTCCCAACACTTGACTTGTTTGTAAGTACAGCTAGATATCTTCTCCTATGGCAGACTGGTCGTGTTAAATATAAAGACTTTTGGATAGTCTAAAGGTTTTAGATTCCAGAATTTTGGTACTGGCCAAAATTATGCTGAAATTAATATTGCACAATTATGAATAATTGCCAACAATACTCTGCCTCACGCGGGGCGCCATTTTGTTGGGCCATGGCTACAAGTTTGGCTATCAGCAATAATGAACGATTATCAAAGATAATCGTTAATTATTAAAATCAATAAAATTATTAATAAAAATTAATAATAACGGGGCACCACCCTGGACTCAGGGAAAAAGATAGCCAATTCAGTCTCAAAGTGTACTAATCTATGAATTTGGGACTTTGATTAATAATTAATTTAATAACTATTAACAAAATCACCATATCAATAGCTAGTTAAGGTTGAAGGATTTGGAGTTCTTTACAGAGCAGAGGTTGGCAAAACTCATTCTTGTGCAACATTAAAACAGACAACAGGTATATCCAAAAGCATTTATTTAACAAAAGGGTAAAAGCAACACACAATACCAATCTAGCTAAGTGTATCTATATACAAGTGTGAATGTGTGAGTGTGTGTGTGTGTGTGTGTGTGTGTATAGGGAAGACAATAGCAAGATGGCTGCAGTCACCTGGTGACTGAGCACATGGCATGCCGACACTTTGGCTGATAAAGGGAACTACAGCGATAAAAGGCCAGACCATGTGGTGTCTTGAACCACATGTGCTGCCTGAACCAAAGTTTGCCAAACTAGGTTTTAACCTCTTAACTGTGTGGTTCTCTATTCAAGGCCAATTGGTGTATGCTAAAGGTGCCAGGTTAAAACGACGTTAGTTGCATGCAAGGCCTAGTTACTGGATGTAACATGTGTTAAGCATGCTAACATTAACCTAGCGGTGTGGCTATGCAGTAACCTGACTATAGGCAACAAGGACATCACAACAACAGTTCAATGTATAACCTTAACCAAATCAATACACGTACAGTACATTGTTTGAGTTAAACATTCTTGCTTAGCCGTACTATGCTTCACTGTGTTGCTAGGCTATGCCCAGTTGTTACCAGTCCATGAAGGAAGAGATGCTTTGTGGTGTCCTGCTTTGTAGCCGGTGAATCCGTGGGTGAGTCAGGCTGAGAAGGCTTTGGCTCTGAAGCTGAAGATGCAGGCGTTGCTGGGCAGACAGCACTCCAGTCGCGCAGAGGGCCCAGGTCACTCCTTGGTGTAGAGTTAGCAGCAAGCTAACTCAATTTCGCGGCTCCTGTACTTGTTAAACTGGCCAGCAGACTTGTGTGTTAGCTGCTGGCACAAGGAAACTTAGTTTCTGAGTCTTAGGCAGGCTCTCGCGTCTTCTGCCGTAAAGAAGACTGTGTGTGTCTGCTGTGAGCAGGCCACACAAGAGAGCAGAGAGCTGCTCCAGCAGCTGCTGGAGGTGTGAAAGAGAGCAAGGAGCTGCTCCTGCTGCAGCTCGTGGAGAAAAGAGAGAGATAAGAGGGGAATCTCTAGTTTTGATAACCTGGATCCATGGGTGGAGCTTCACACTTTGGGTGCGAACCCCCAGGGCTCAGGTTTCTTGGAGTCTTGAAACATGTGGTAAACTGTGGTCCACATGTAGTCCCAACAACAGAAACGTTGAATATATACGTTTCAACACATTAATTATGTATCATATCAACATTTCTACAAACGTAGCATATTAACATTTCTACCTGTTGAATAATGATGTTTTATGGTGTGACAATGCCGTGGTGAAGGTCTAGTTAGGTTTAGGCACAAAGACCACTTGGTTAGGATTAGGAAAAGATCATGGTTTGGGTTAAAATAAAAGTAAAAAATAAAATTAAAGCTGCAAGCAGCGTTGGTTTTGAATATACCCACGTTTTAACAGGTAATTTGTTAGTCTGTCCCTCCCGCCGCAGGGAATAATGGATTAATCCTGGAAGGCTAATGATGTAGCGCTTCTCTCCTCAAGAAAGTAACACGGAGATTATTCGACCAATGAGAATTTAGTCAGACGAGAGCATATCGACCAATTAATCGACCAGGAGACTACAGCCTAAATTATATTGTGTGAAAGAGGTAAAAAAAATATATATGCATGAAGAGTGAAAATTGAAAAAAAAAAAAGAATAAACATTTCACAACAAGTTGAGTTTTAGCAAGCGATTGAATTGTTTTCAATTTCTGGTGCATTTATATATTTTATTCTATTTACTCATTTATTCAAATAGTCATTGTCTGCAGTTTTGAAAAAGTGCTGCCATTTCTTGTAAGTGACCGGGGGGAGAGCAAGGTTTGACGTTTACAGTTAATATATGGAGTATCTGGAAATGAAGGGGAGTGGTTACAGAAGACATACATGTAACAAAGGACAAACGTTAATGCTGGTAAGCTCTACACAAACTGATGTCAACTGACAGTGCTGAACAGGCAGACTATTTTACCTCAGGGCTGTATTCAAACAGAAACTAAAAGTAAAACAGCAGTGGGAACTTACACGAGAAAGCTCAGAAGATTAAAATTAACACAATGAAATACAGATGGATGACAAATTAAAGGATAAAACCAACATTAAGTGTCTTAGTAAGGTGTTGGGCCACCATGTGCCACCAGAACAGCTTCAACACTCAAGTCTCTTAACTTTTCTGGAGGGATGAACACCATTCTTCAAAAAGATATTCCCTCATTTGGTGTTTTGATGGTGGAGAGTGTAAAATTGGGTTGACATCTGGTGACTGTGAAGGCCATAGCATATGATTCACATCATTTTCATACTCATCAAAGCATTCAGTGACCCCTCGTGCCCTGTGAGTTGGGGCATTGTCATTCTGGCAGAGACCACTCCCATCAGGATAGAAATGTTTTATCATAGGATAAAGATGATCAGTCACAATAACTTTGTATTGATTTGCAGTGACCCTTCCCTTTAAGGGGACATGTGGACCCAAACCATGCCAGCAAAATGCCCCTCAAAGCATAACAGAGCCACCTGATCCCCTCACTGTAGGGGTCAAGCATTCAGACCTGTACCGGTTTTTCCTTTAATTTGTCACCCGGCAGTAGGAAACACAGACATTGCCATTGGAAAGACCTTTACTTTTTACTGATCAGTTTGACACATATTAAGCTATTATCATGACTGTATGCAGAGTGAATCATTGACTTGATTTAGTTTCACTAGTGCAGCTTGTGGGAGTGGTCTGGTGCATAGCGACACTTATAAGCAGCTGCAGCAGATACAATCTGAACTCTGCATCTTCTCTTCAGCTGCAGCATCTACTTGAACCTAAACATGACCAGCAACTTAAGTAAGTCATAATACTACTGTATCCATGTTTTACATACTACCATTATTTGATGGTGGTATAACAGTGATCACTGCTGAATCTAATTTTATGTAGTGTACTATTGTAGCTCCAATACACTAATACCTCTGTAGACTTATACTGGATAGAACTGCAAAGACATTAGGACATTTATTATTTTGTATTTCTGACCTAACCTCTAGTTCCTTGATTATAATCAGACTGAAAATTCTGGAGTACTTTTAGTTAGTGCAGTTAAAATAATTCTAACTATCAATTTCTTAGTCACTAGGAAAATTTATAGATGTGTGGCATTTTTCAGTCATATGACTGCCATTTGAGCTCTATGGAATCTGAGGAAACAGTTAATATTTTTTGGTATTGTCATGCTGTTTATGCCTTTTGGAGTGAGGTTAAAAAGATGTGCTTTAAAATGAAGTTGTGCTCTCAGCTTAACTTTTTCTCTGCTGTATTGGCTGATGTAACAGAAACTTACAATACTGTAACCGGTTAGTAAATATGGATGTTTACAAGAAAACTCCACAGGGCATCTTTAAAGTAAAGCAGAGCATAAGGTGGCAAATACCATTTTTTACTGATCATGTAAAACATTTATAAACGTTGCAGTTAGTATCTAGTATAGTTGTGCTAACTAATAATATGACATAAAATATGGATATGAACATTATAAGTGTGCTCTCAATGACTCACTGAAAAAAATGTAGAAGAAAAATAGAAACAAACTTCCGTTTTTACATTTACAACTACAAATTGCATCTGACCTTTGCTGTTTTTGTAATCAAAAGTTGCATCTGACCACATATAACCACTAGTAATGGCTGGTCCAATGTCTCTGGGTCATTTTGAGTCAATTACAGCCTTTCTGTATCCACTTTCACGTTAAAGAGGACAGATTGAAGTCAGCCATGGTCTAAGCCTTCCATGCAAATCGTAGTACTGACCCAGATTTAGTCAAAAGCAACCGATAGCAGAGTTTGTGAGCTTTGATTAGAGGCCTGAAGCATCCAAATCGACCAATGGTTTCCGGAGATATTATTTCTCAGGTTAGCTGAGATCGTTACTCAGATTACATTAGGATTACATAACATTTGATGTAATTACAAATAGCTAATTCAGAATTTTTTCTCCACTAAAACTTCTCTAACTTTGCACTGCTTCACTTTGTTAGAATAATTTTTGGGACAAGTAATGTTCAGATGTCATTTTATGGTTTGCTAGAGGTTTTGGGCTGCAACTGCATAATTTCAAATGGGATATTTATATAATAATACTGTTAAGTTTTTTTTAGGCTCAAATGAAATCTTTCATTTATGCCATGTTCCATCTTCATTTACTCTGACCCAGTAACATCTATACTGATGATTACACCTCTGCAGAAATCTCATAAGTGTTACCTTTATTATGATATAGAAAGTGTTCATATAAACCTTGTAGTTGTAGGGATATACTGTATTCATTATGAGTATGCCATTTACAAGCAGGGGTTTGAGCCAGAGGCCTAGGGCTTAAGAGGTTAAAAACATATTTTGTAACATCAGTTTTCTGCCTGGGTGCCATTTAATAGTAGAATCATATCTAATACATGACGAAATTTGATGAGGAAACTAATTTTGAGTTTTATTAGAGACTGACAGTATGTGTAACTTAGCTTTATGTTTTACACAATCAAACCTAGGAAATACTACAATAACTCACTACTACACTATATTCTTTGTGTAGATACATTACACCTCTCCAAAATTACACAAAATTGACAACCATGATTTTAAAAAAACACAAAATGTACCTGCAAAGTGACAAATAACTTAAGATTCATAGTGTATAAAAATGGAATTATAAAGTATTTATATGAACTAACTTCACCCACTGCACCTAAGATAGATCATTATGAATTTGTGCACTTCCTTTTTAAGAGTGTAAGGTATCGTGCACAACAATATGCATTCAGTTACTGCTCCTGGGAAAAGTACCCATTACTTTTGAAATGAGAAACAGAGACTTGCAGGAATATTTTGCCAACAATGTGTGAGATAATACATTCTTATTCACGGGCTGAAAGCTGTAAAAAAAACCTGATGTTGATGCAGTTTACGAAAGCTTTGGAATACCTAGAATACCATTCTCATGTAATGTTATTTATTCTTCCATACAGTACACAATCATGAGGTGATGAGGATAGTGATGGTGGGAAAGACTGGAATTGGAAAGAGTGCCACTGGAAACACCATCCTGGGAAAAAAGTGCTTTGAATCAAAATGCAGTGCTCAGTCTTTGACTGAACGCTGTTCTAAGGTCACTGCTGTGGTGCACGGACAACAGGTTGCTGTTATCGACACCCCCGGCCTGTGCGACACCAGATACGGCAAGGATAAAACAACTAAAGACATAAGCCAGTGCATCTCTTATGCTGCTCCTGGACCCCATGTCTTCCTGGTGGTCATCGGGATAGGAAGATTCACAGAGGAAGAAATGAATACAGTGCAGAGGATTCAAGAAATCTTTGGCCAAGCTGCAGACAAATACAGCATGGTGCTCTTCACTCGTGGTGATGACCTTGAAGATACCACTATTGAAAAGTTCTTGGATGAAAGTCCAGACCTGCAGGAACTTGTAGCCAGATGTAACGGCCAGTACCATGTCTTCAATAACAAGGTGAAGGATGATGCTCAGGTCACCGAGCTGCTCCAGAAGATCAGAAATATAGTCCAGAAGAACGGAGGAAGCCACTACACCAACGAGATGTTCCAAGAGGCCGAGAGGGCAGAGAAACAACGCATCCTCAAAGAGAAAGAAGAACAAATACGCAGAGAACAAGAGGAACTGGAGAAAAAACAACAGGAAAATTTTGAAAAAGAGATGAAGAAATTGCTTGCCTTACTTGAGGCTGAGAGAGAGAGGGAGAGGAAACAGAGAGAGGAGGAGAGGAAGAGAGAGAGGGAGGAGATTGAAGAGCAGAGGAAGAGGGAGAGTAAACAGAGAGAGGAGGAGAGGAAGAGAGAGAGGGAGGAGATGGAAGAGCAGAGGAAGAGGGAGAGTAAACAGAGAGAGGAGGAGAGGAAGAGAGAGAAGGAGGAGATGGAAGAGCAGAGGAAGAGGGAGAGTAAACAGAGAGAGGAAGAGAGGAAGAGAGAGAAGGAGGAGATGGAAGAGCAGAGGAAGAGGGAGAGTAAACAGAGAGAGGAGGAGAGGAAGAGGGAGAAGGAGGAGATGGAAGAGCAGAGGAAGAGGGAGAAGGAGGAGATTGAGGAAGACAGGAAGAGGGAGAAGGAGGAGATGGAAGAGCAGAGGAATAGGGAGAAGGAGGAGCTTGAGGAGGAGAAGAAGAGAGAGAAGGAGGAGATGGAAGAGCAGAGGAAGAGGGAGAAGGAGGAGCTTGAGGAGGAGAGGAAGAGGGAGAAGGAGGCGACTGAGGCAGAGAGGAAAAGGGAGAGGGAGGAGAGGAAGAGGGAGAAGGAGGAGAGGAAGAGGGAGAAGGAGGAGATGAAGAGGGTTAAGGAGGAGATGGAAGAGCAGAAGCAGAGGGAGAGTAAACAGAGAGAGGAGGAGAGGAAGAGGGAGAAGGAGAAGCTTGAGGAGGAGAGGAAGAGGGATAGGGAGGAGATGGAGGCAGAGAAAAAGACAGAAAAAGAAGAGAAAGAAAGGGAGTTGAAGAAGATAAAGGAATTATAGGAAAAGCTTGAAAGAGAAAACAAAGAGGAAAGAGAAAGGTTGCAGCAAAAGCATGAAGTTGAGGCCAGACGGGAAGCTGAGAGGTCTAATCCACTGTATAATCTGGGTAAAATGTTTTTAAAGTTTGTTAAGAGCTGGTTCCCATTTTGTGGTCCCATATTCAGGCAGTTAATCTAAAGAAAAACTCCTGAAGCCCCTACACACTCATTTATCTATATGAATGATTAAGCTTATTGTATTTGTTGAGGTAGAGCTCTACTGTAGATTAGTAAGACTTAGTCACTCATCATATCATGGTTGTACGTCTTCTTTCTCTCTTCACATATATTTTTGAAAATGGCCTTAAGAGATATTTAGTGTGCGTTAACATTTGACAGTATTAAATGCTGTCATTTAAGTGTGTCTTTACATTTATATTCTCATTTAACCACCGTACTTGTTGTGTTGTGTTCTGCAGAGATATCCATGAATAGAAAACATTCTCACACTCCTCTGATGGATGATTACTTTTGATGTGGCGCCACTTACTGGGTGTAGAATTAATATTTCCACCAGAATCTATTCATTTCTTCTCTGTGGTCACTCTGGTTTACTTGTTTGTATTATAACTTGTCTTTGATTTAGTTTTAATTTTGTTTGTCATCAAAGCATTTATTTCATGAATGTATGTTTATGATTTATGCCACTCAAGAACAAAGATGTGATTCTGTACCAACTGAACTAAAAATAAAAGTGTCATATTAAGACTAAACCCAATAAAAAGATGGAAATCCTGACATGTTTCACTGGTCAATCAAGAGTTCAAAGGTCACAGTCAATGCTTTTTCAGGAACTTATATTGAACTAGATTTGGATACCCTGAAACAGTCCAATTCATTTTTAATGGCTGAAGAGCAGGAAATAATAAACTGATTTAATCTAAAATGTTTTTAAAAGTGCAGCTTTCTTCTCCTCACAAACTCCCTGTAGGGAGTATAAAAGTGGCGAAATGTTTGTTCCAAACATGGATATGCACATGCATTTCATGGGACCATGGCTTGGTATTAAAAAAATGTTTCCTTCACTCCTGTTCAGTGTCCCTACTCTTCATCCTGAGATTGATACACTGCTTTATATGAAAAAGTATTTCTTTACATACACACACACGCATATGCACATCATTTATGTTTTTTTAACTATTGCCTTGCATTTAAAACTATCAAAAGATGTTTGTTCTAGGACGCAAGCCAAGGAAGAAGTGACGTATTTATGGTCACCATGTGGCCATGTATAAATTACTTTATGGTTTTGCTCATCACTTTTGAACTGTGAGGTACAAAAGAAAAATTATATCCATTAATGGGGCCAAAGTGAAACTGGAACTTCTTGGTTGTTCCAGATATAAGAAAAAATAAATAAATACAGTAGATGTAGACGTTAATGTTGTCACAACACAACTAAAATCAAAGCCTTGGAACATGACCTCTGTCAACAACATGTAGTGTGGACGTCCAGTCTGAGTAGTACTGTGTAGAGACAGAAGACTTTTTTAACTCTTTTTTTATTTTTTAAACTTTGGACTTCATTCCACGATGACCCATCAAGGAGGAATATGAATATAGTTACACATGAAAAAACAAAAGAAACAGACATAAAGTAAAATACCAGAAGAGGATTGGTCTACGAGATCAAATGCTTTTTTGTAATCAACAAAAGCACACGTTCTTTTCCTCTGGTGAAGGTAAAAATCAACCAAAGACTTTGAAAAGATGAGCTATCGTTGAATAGTGCGGCCTACATCCATCCTGCTCTTCTCGCAGAATTCTGCACCTTTCTGTATACACAAACAGCCTGCCGTTTATTGTAGCAGTGACGAGGTCACCAGGATAGATAGGCTACAGCTATGGAAATAGATTATTATTTACTTTTTAGGTGTTTGTTTATTTATTCTTATTTTTCCACATAGTTCTGGTTTATTATGAGGCACTGGCTATTTTTCTTGGATTAGCTGAAACACAATTTAAGGAGTAATAATCTGAAAACGATCATGAACACGTTAAATTTAAATTCATTTATTAAATTCAAATGCATTCTATGATTACATGTCGTTTGTCTAATACATCATAAGCAGTGATTTAGAACTGTGGTTAATAGGGTGTGCCTGAATACTAATACGTTATTCGGCAAAGCACATATAGTGGGTTTTTTATGAACATTTATTTCGTACAACTATTTACTTGTTTTCGAGTGAGGAAAAAAAAGTTAATTACCAGCACGCAAGTCGGTTAAATCGCTATCTCAGACTCTCTCCTCTGCTCTGCTGTTACGTCTATCAGCAGGTCTCAACGAGGGGAGTCACATCCACCTGCTAGATGACCACATTTCATTATTTGGACATCACTCCTGGTGCTCTCCAGAGATAAAGCTGAGCTACTGACACACGCTAAGTGCTCCCAAGGGACTCTCCATAACCTGTTGTTCTTTCCACAAAGTTAGGTTGTAGAAAATAGGCAATAAATGACACGTACAAAGCAAGAATCACCTTTGAAGTTCTTCTCTACATGTTACACACTGTGCTGTCTCTGTGTTATGGGTGTATAGCCTAAATAAGTAAAGGTCTGTCTGCAACACTAAAATTAAAAGTGTGATAAAATCAAAAACAGGATTTTTACACCTATTTCCTCTTTTATTTGAATAAAAATACAAAAATAAATAATTTTGCTGCCTCAACAAATATAGATACAAATACAAATACTGGGCTCATAGAGCATGTGCACCAGAGACTTCCACTGGCTGAGTTGGCTCACTCCCAGTTTAGCCTTGCACTAACATGAGTATTTAAGTATTTACTCTCACTGCAAGAAGGAGGAGACAAAAGCTCCACACTGCAGGTTTAAATACCATATAAAAATATAATATAGAGTAAAATAAAAACAAAACTGAGAACAGAGACAAAGGTTATTGCTGTAACTCTATTTTGTATTGAATTTACACTGTACAATAACAGTAATATACTGTAATATAGAATATATAATTGTGCAAATCAAGTAGAAAAGCTGTTGGTTGGATTAGAGTCTGTCCTCCTAAGAAAAACAACACAATAGGTCATAATGTCAGTTGCCCAAAAACAACATTTTTGAGTAAAAGATGCCATCTAGTGGCCGAAGTAGTTTTGACCCGGAGCAGTGATGAAGTTCAAATGATGTCAACATATATCAACAAATTTCTCTCATTGGGAGGAAGAGGGATGGTGAGAGGTATTAACCCAACAGTGGAACGCTTTCGTTTCCCGTTTCTAACCACAAGTTGGGACAGTATTTAAAACAACGTGACTACAATCTTCCCCTAACCTTAACCCCATGGTTATTATTGTAGCCATGACAACAAAGGTCACCTAATATTAAGGACTTAGTAACTTTAAAGGCCCCCTCCACTCAAAAATGTTTTTCTTCTTGTTCCTACACTTGGATGTTTGAGCTTCACTGTGCAGAATGATGTATTTCCAGAGTTTGACACTAGAAGAATGTTTTGACATTCATCTGCTGAAAGAGGAAAGTTTCTGTGTGCTCATTGAAAGTCCGATTATAAGGGGCGGGCCTATGTGCAGGATTTGTGATACCACGACTAGTTTGGAAGCCAGTCCTGGTCCAATTTCATTTATACAAGTGTGATGTGGAAACTTGAAGCCTCCAGTACACAAACACTGAGAATGGACTTTACAGTGAAGTAGGAGACATCTTGTGTCCAGCAGTTACTTGTGAAATGAAATATATTTGCATATTCATTTACTCTGGATTTTTCATTGAGTGAGAAGGAGGAGATGTTATTTATTTTCATGTGGTAACTGAACATTTTTTTGTGGAAAAAAACGTGTCAGACACAAATTATCATTCCAAGCAGAGGATTTTTGTATGTTCTAAAACATATCTGGATGGGATCTTTAACAATGCAGTGTGATTAATACACTTGTTCTTTTATTTAATGTAACATTTTGAATGCAGGATTTTTACTTGTGACAAAGTACTTCTACACGGTGGTATTGCTACTTTTATTTAAGTAAAATATCTTTTATTTATCTAAAATACTTTCACCACTGACAAAACTGCTTGTACAAAACATGAAAGCATGTTGCAACTTTGTTAAGAAAATGAATATGAATAAAGTTCATTTTTATTATAAAAAAAAACACATTCTTTAAGAACTGCATTTTCTTGAATTATTTTTTGTTTTATATTTTTATTCTGTGTTGCAAACACATTTTGAAAGTCTTGTTGAACTCACTCATGTTAATCTGGCATTTTATATCTTTGTAACACACTTTGTAACCTGACAAGTGCTATATATATATATATATATATATATATATATATATATATATTTTTTTTTTTTTATTTATTTTATTTTTTTTTTTTTTTAATATAAAATAACAAATAACTTTGAATGCCTTGTGAGGCACTTTGCAACGTTTGTTTTAAAAAATTCCCTATAAATAAAGATTGTGACTCGCGGAGCACATATGCTTTTTTTTTTCTTTTTGTGAAAATCTGCTCCAGGAGTTAAATTTGCTGATAAGACAGCAGCTAAACTTGTTTGTTCTAGCAACACTTTTGGCTGTCAAGACCATTTTGTTGAGTTGACTTCTTCTTCGTCTCAAATTTCATCAAAAGAAGATGTACAAATATGGAATAAAGTCCAACTCCTGTGTGCTCGGGAGGCTGAAGAGGAGGAGAGAGGAGGAGTCAATAACAGTTTTTCAAACAACAAGGGAAGAATTAAAAAACATAGTTGGACAAGACACATCGAGGTAAGAATTATGCTTTTGTAAAGATGGAAAAAATATGAAGACTAACCCCTGCATCTCTATTTAAACCACTGGTTCACATTTTTTAACTCTTACATATTGTTCATATTCTGACCCTGCACAGAATCAATCCCCTCATAATTAGTCTCTATACCAAACATCTGAACCACAAATCTATTATTCTTTCACACATATCAGTCACCAATAAATGGCTGATCAGTCCTTAATGAAGCTTTTAGAGAGCAGCATTCTTTATGTGTTTATGGAGAAAAAACATTTACAATCACACTACATTCTGGTTCTTCGTTACCTAAAACGGGAGAACATATCAACTGTCATGTTTTTAATGAATGTTATTGTATGAATGCAACAGCGTTATTTAATGTTGATTTTGAATTTTTGTATAAATGTTCAGTAAAAAAAATGTGCATCAGATGCACAAAGATAAAAAGGTTTCTGGGTCACTTTAATAAAACTCACAACATTTCAGGCTAAAATAAAAGGGTGTTTTTACTGCTCTCAAATGAAAAATGGGTCAAATGTGACCTGAACAGTATGTAAGGGCTGAAGGACGTGTTCACAGTTTTTCAAGTCAGCCTTAAAACAAGTCAGGTGTCAAATGAACATTGAAATATGTTTTTCTTGCTGTACTCATTCCTCCTGTTCATACTGGCCATTAGAAGATCCCTTCATAATGTTTCAATGTAAGTGATGGATGCATTTAAATTCCCTTTTATCTAAAGCTAATATGAAGCCTTAGTCATCCAAATGAGTCAAATCAAGTAGATATCTTTCAACGTTACAATCTTTTTAGTGCCAAAGTTCCTGTTTTTGTTACTACACTTCCGCCGCAGCTCAACAGGGAAAGATATGGCTGTTGCTTTAAGACAGATAACAGGGTTTTTAGTTTGCTGGCTCAGAGTAAATCCTAGAGAATTACATTTTGTGACCAGTTCCTTCTCTGAGCCTTAGATACTATAACTAAAATTTCATGCTAAACAAAGGGTGTCATTTATGTGCTAACATGTCTTTATGGAAAAAGATATGTAGGAAAAACATTAAGATACACACTTCTACCCCTCAAATTCATCATCATCATCATCATCATCATCATCATCATCATCATCATCATCATATTGTGGGTGTAGATAAAGCTATGCACTGTCCAAACCACAGAGGGGGAGGGATACATTAAATTGGGCATCTTCAGCTTCCTGATTGATCAGACAGACAGAGGCAGTTCTCCTGCAGCTTATACAGAATGCTGCTGTACGTATTTTAACCAGGACTAAGAAAAGTGCACACATCACACCTGTTCTTAAATCCTTGCATTGGCTTCCATTAAATGCTAGAATAGACTTTAAATTCCTCCTATTTGTCTACAAGGTGTTGAATGGCCCTGCTGCAAATTATATTAAAGCATAATATTTGAATCTTAAAAAATGTAATGATGTAAAATGCAGATAAATTATGTAAAAAATGATACATGTAAGATGTGATATTAACATGACATCTTAGACACATCTAAAGTCATGTTTTAACAGGTTTTCAGTTCATTTGAGTCATGTTTTTATCAACATTATAAGGAAACGTATCAGGCAGGTTGCAAAATTTGTAAAATATTCACTGACAATGTACTGACATTTGTTTTCCCTACACTATCCGCTCGTAGTAACTAAAGTATGATTGAACTTTTGGTTATGGTTACACACTTGCAGCACTTGGTTAAGATCAGAGAAAGATCCTGGTCTATAGGTTCAATACTGAACAAGACAAAGAGTCAACATCCCTGCTAGTGATTCTGTCTGACTGTACTTAGAGGAAAAGTTCAAGGATAAAGCTCATCCTACTCTACGTTTTTCCTATAATCAAAAAATCCCATGAAAATACCAAATCAATAATCAATCAATTCTACTAAGTGCTATGCCTATGGCTCCATGAGCTCTATACCACAGAACTGCATTGTTGTCCAAAGACTATTAAAAACACATCAGTGAGTCACAGCGTGTTCCTTCATCACCACAAATATGGGCACTGTAGTTTATTTGAATCAATCCCAGACACATCATCCTGCTACTGTTACTACTCACTGCTACCACAGCATTGTTGGTTTTGGTCTATTTATGGGATTTGTTGACAATAATTAAGAATAACATCAGCCTTACACTTTAAGGGATCATCCAAGTTGTGACAATTCATCCTGTAGGTCACATGATTGTGTGCACCAAATTCCATGGCAATCCATCCAATAGCTGACGAGACATTTCACTCAAAACCTTTCATGTGAAATTCATGCTGGCACTGGAGGAAATGACAGGGTAGCACCAAAAGCAGTGGGATTAATCGTCTAGACACAACGAAAGTCTGAACAAAATTTCATATCAATGTTTCCAATAGTTGTTGAGATATTTCAGTCTGGACTGACAGACTGACATCACCAGAGCCACGGCACTACCAAAAAACTCAGTCACGAGACGCAATATGTTTACTTTATTAACATTTCACCAAAATCACAATCTTTCACTGATGTAAACCAAAGTGTTTTTGTAGCCTAAACCTGTAACCACACTTGTGAGGTGGAAAAATCTTCAAATGGGCCAATAAATCTTCAGGTCGCTTACAACTTAGCATTAAACTAAAAACTTATAAGAGAAAGACTAAAAAAAAAATACACTTGAAGCTGGTAGAGTTCAGTGTGAAAAGGTTTACTGTGCATAAAGAGCAATACAAAGCAAAACGAGGCCTTTATCCTGGGATAAAAAACCTAATGCAAAATCATAAAACATGATATTATATACCCTTCATAACCCCTCATATTGTGTAGCTTATTTTTTAGACTCCACCTCATTTTTTTCAATCATATTCAACCATTTGGTCATTATTGCTGAGTTCATGAGTGACCTTGACGCTTTGGTGATAATACAAGTATGATTTATGTTGGAAATAATACTGTCTCAGCAGCTTTCGCCTTTTTCTCAAAATAAAAACGACCTGGCGGCCTTAAATCATCTCACACAGAAAACCAAAATGCTACACCACAAATTAGCCTTCTTGCTAACTCTCTGGGAACTGTCTCTTATTGACCTAATGTTATCTTTGCACACTCACTGGCACATTCGTTTGATCATGGGAAGGCAGTTTCCATCACACTTGGATCTCAGAATGCAAATCCTGGTCTCCAGTGTCGGAGTCCTACTTTGTGTGATCATCATCCACCCCGACCACCTTCCTATGACTTCCACAGAGTATAAAAACATAGCACTTTTTTTTACAAGAAAAAACATTGCCAGTGAAGATAGTCAAATGTTTCCCTATGTTAAATGTTAAACATATGAAAGGAAAACAAATTTATAGTATATAAATGTAATTTCTAGGAGCCAGAGTTGCTTCATTTCATCAAAACAATGTCAGTCAAATTTGAGACTTTTGATTCATATCTTATACTGCACTGTAACTTTTATTGTCCTGTTTTATCTGTCTTATTCTAATTTAGCTTATATTTATTTCCAATCTAATACTTTTTTAACTGTATTTAAATGCCTTTTTATATTGCCTTGTGTTGCTTTTAGTAAATGTCTAACTTCACTTGACTGTTTTTTAAAACAGACTGACAGCCACAATTACCTACCGAATTATACAGAATGTCATTTACTACAGAACGGTTTTATCCTTCCCACTTCAACTTCACACAGCACACACACATGTTGTCACTATCACCAATTTAGGAAGTAATCTGCTCAACCATCACAAAACTCCTTCAAAAACAGAAACTCATCATAGCAGGACTGAAGTCCTTCAACAATAATAACATTGTGAAAAACAAACTACTCAACTGAAACCAATATTCCAATATTTGTGTAATACAACTGATAAATTAACAGAAACATTGGATTGAAATTAGTAATTGAACACAAAAAACACATGTAATGTTGGGTACCAGGGCCCAGTGAAAAAGGAGAGGAGCAACCTTTTATAAAGTCATAAAGTGGGATATTTTGGTAATTAATTTCTAAACAATAACATTCTCTCAAAATTTCACTTTTGAAACATGACTTTACAATGTAATTCTCTTTTCTCCAAAGGTTACATTTTCTGTCTTAAACAATATAGTTTTTTTAATACAAAGAAAATATACTGATTTATGACTGAAAGTTTACATTTTGTATTTAAATATATACATTTTAATATTTTATGAGAAAAAACAGAGGCCACAAGAAAAACATGTGCACTGCATAAAAAATACTTTATCAATAGCAAAGTTGTATTAAATGAATTTGTGTTTTGTTCAGTTTTTTGCTTGTTTTTTTTATTTTTGTTTCATTGTTGTTGTTACCATCAAACTCCCTCCTCCTCCTTGACCTGCCTTTGTTTTAAAGTTGATATTTTGGGCAGATTGCTTCATGAGTTTTCAACACTTTTGAAAGGAATGTGGTGATAATAATATAAAATATAACTGACAATGGTATAAAATAAAAAATGTAATGAAATAAAAGTGTCTCAACCTAGTTTGTATATTTCAGAGTGTAATCAGCAGTTTTAACTTTTTCTCTCTGTTCAACAGGGTGAAGACGTGTGACTCAAATCAAAACTTTCCACTTCAGGAAACAACTTTCAGAGCAAATTATAAAAACAGGAAGGCCAACAGGAATCCTGATTCCAGACAGGCGCTGACCATGTCTGTGGGACTATTGGCACCTGTTCTACTTGCATTTAAGTCATGTTGAAGTGTTTAAACAAACATACAGACATGTGTGTATTACTGTCATACAGTGTAGGTGAAAAGAAAAGTTCTGCTTAAATTGAAACTTACAAATGTGTGATGTGAAAACTTAAAGCCTCCAGTGCACAAACACTGAGAATGGACTTCACAGTGAAGTAGGGGACATCTTCCATCCCTCGTCCAGGCGAGGTATTATTATTTAACGTAATGTGTTACTTGTGCAAATTCCTGATTGGGTTTTAATTTGAAAGACCTTTACTTTTTACTGATCAGTTTGACACATATTAAGCTATTATCATGACTGTATGCAGAGTGAATCATTGACTTGATTTAGTTTCACTAGTGCAGCTTGTGGGAGTGGTCTGGTGCATAGCGACACTTATAAGCATCTGCAGCAGATACAATCTGAACTCTGCATCTTCACTTCAGCTGCAGCATCTACTTGAACCTAAACATGACCAGCAACTTAAGTAAGTCATAATACTACTGTATCCATGTTTTACATACTACCATTATTTGATGGTGGTATAACAGTGATCACTGCTGAATCTAATTTTATGTAGTGTACTATTGTAGCTCCAATACACTAATACCTCTGTAGACTTATACTGGATAGAACTGCAAAGACATTAAGACATTTATTAGTTTGTATTTCTGACCTAACCTCTAGTTCCTTGATTATAATCAGACTGAAAATTCTGGAGTACTTTTAGTTAGTGCAGTTAAAATAATTTTAACTATCAATTTCTTAGTCACTAGGAAAATTTATAGATGTGTGGCATTTTTCAATCATATGACTGCCATTTGAGCTCTATGGAATCTGAGGAAACGTTAATATTTTTTGGTATTGTCATGCTGTTTATGCCTTTTGGAGTGAGGTTAAAAAGATGTGCTTTAAAATGAAGTTGTGCTCTCAGCTTAACTTTTTCTCTGCTGTATTGGCTGATGTTACAGAAACTTACAATACTGTAACTGGTTAGTAAATATGGATGTTTACAAGACAACTCCACAGGGCATCTTTAAAGTAAAGCAGAGCATAAGGTGGCAAATACCATTTTTTTATTGATCATGTAAAACGTTTATAAACGTTGTAGTTAGTATCTAGTATAGTTGTGCTAACTAATAATATGACATAAAATATGGATATGAACATTATAAGTGTGCTCTCAATGACTCACTGAAAAAATGTAGAAGAAAAATAGAAACAAACTTC
This sequence comes from Thunnus albacares, assembly GCF_914725855.1. Taxonomy (NCBI): domain Eukaryota; kingdom Metazoa; phylum Chordata; class Actinopteri; order Scombriformes; family Scombridae; genus Thunnus; species Thunnus albacares. The sequence continues at coordinate 30,363,843 of NC_058110.1, read as the reverse complement.
CGTTTTTACATTTACAACTACAAATTGCATCTGACCTTTGCTGTTTTTGTAATCAAAAGTTGCGTCTGACCACATATAACCACTAGTAATGGCTGGTCCAATGTCTCTGGGTCATTTTGAGTCAATTACAGCCTTTCTGTATCCACTTTCACATTAAAGAGGAAAGATTGAAGTCAGCCATGGTCTAAGCCTTCCATGCGAGTCGTAGTACTGACCCAGATTTAGTCAAAAGCAATCGATAGCAGAGTTTGTGAGCTTTGATTAGAGGCCTGAAGCATCCAAATCGACCAATGGTTTCCGGAGATATTATTTCTCAGGTTAGCTGAGATCGTTACTCAGATTACATTAGGATTACATAACATTTGATGTAATTTCAAAATATCTAATTCGGAATCTTTTCTCCACTAAAACTTCTCTAACTTTGCTCTGCTTCACTTTGTTAGAATCATTTTTGGGACAGGTAATGTTCAGATGTCATTTTATGGTTTGCTAGAGGTTTTGGGCTGCAACTGCATAATTTCAAAGGGGATATTTATATAATAATACTGTTAAGTTTTTTTAAGGCTCAAATGAAATCTTTCATTTATGCTATGTTCCATCTTCATTTACTCTGACCCAGTAACATCTATACTGATGATTACACCTCTGCAGAAATCTCATAAGTGTTACCTTTATTATGATATAGAAAGTGTTCATATAAACCTTGTAGTTGCAGGGATATACTGTATTCATTATGAGTATGCCATTTACAAGCAGGGGTTTGAGCCAGAGGCCTAGGGCTTAAGAGGTTAAAAACATATTTTGTAACATCAGTTTTCTACCTGGGTGCCATTTAATAGTAGAATCATATGTCATATCTAATACATGACGAAATTTGATGAGGAAACTAATTTTGAGTTTTATTAGAGACGTTATTTCTTGATGGAGACTGACAGTATGTGTAACTTAGCTTTATGTTTTACACAATCAAACCTAGGAAATACTACAATAACTCACTACTACACTATATTCTTTGTGTAGATACATTACACCTCTCCAAAATTACACAAAATTGACAACCATGATTTTAAAAAAAACACAAAATGTACCTGCAAAGTGACAAATAACTTAAGATTCATAGTGTATAAGAATAGAATTATAAAGTATTTATATGAACTAACTTCACCCACTGCACCTAAGATAGATCATTATGAATTTGTGCACTTCCTTTTTAAGAGTGTAAGGTACTGTGCACAACAATATGCATTCAGTTACTGCTCCTGGGAAAAGTACCCATTACTTTTGAAATGAGAAACAGAGACTTGCAGGAATATTTTGCCAACAATGTGTGAGATAATACATTCTTATTCACGGGCTGAAAGCTGTAAAAAACCTGATGTTGATGCAGTTTACGAAAGCTTTGGAATACCTAGAATACCATTCTCATGTAATGTTATTTATTCTTCCATACAGTACACAATCATGAGGTGATGAGGATAGTGATGGTGGGAAAGACTGGAATTGGAAAGAGTGCCACTGGAAACACCATCCTGGGAAAAAAGTGCTTTGAATCAAAATGCAGTGCTCAGTCTATGACTGAATACTGTTCTAAGGTCACTGCTGTGGTGCACGGACAACAGGTTGCTGTTATCGACACCCCCGGCCTGTGTGACACCAGACACAGCGAGGATAAAACAACTAAAGACATAAGCCAGTGCATCTCTTATGCTGCTCCTGGACCCCATGTCTTCCTGGTGGTCATTGGGATAGGAAGATTCACAGAGGAAGAAATTAATACAGTGCAGAGGATTCAAGAAATCTTTGGCCAAGCTGCAGACAAATACAGCATGGTGCTCTTCACTCGTGGTGATGACCTTGACGATACTATTGAAAAGTTCTTGGAAGGAAGTCCAGACCTGCAGGAACTCGTAGCCAGATGTAACGGCCAGTACCATGTCTTCAAAAACAAGGTGAAGGATGATGCTCAGGTCACCGAGCTGCTCAAGAAGATCAGAGATATAGTCCAGAAGAACGGAGGAAGCCACTACACCAACGAGATGTTCCAAGAGGCCGAGAGGGCAATCGAGGCAGAGAAACAACGGATCCTCAAAGAGAAAGAAGAACAAATACACAGAGAACAAGAGGAACTGGAGAAAAAACAACAGGAAAAACTTGAAAAAGAGATGAAGAAATTGCTTGCCTTATTTGAGGCTGAGAGAGAGAGGGAGATGAAACAGAGAGAGGAGGAGAGGAAGAGAGAGAGGGAGGAGATGGAAGAGCAGAGGAAGAGGGAGAGTAAACAGAGAGAGGAGGAGAGGAAGAGAGAGAGGGAGGAGATGGAAGAGCAGAGGAAGAGGGAGAGTAAACAGAGAGAGGAGGAGAGGAAGAGAGAGAAGGAGGAGATGGAAGAGCAGAGGAAGAGGGAGAGTAAACAGAGAGAGGAGGAGAGGAAGAGGGAGAAGGAGGAGATGGAAGAGCAGAGGAAGAGGGAGAAGGAGGAGCTTGAGGAGGAGAGGAAGAGGGAGAAGGAGGAGATGGAAGAACAGAAGAAGAGGGAGAAGGAGGAGCTTGAGGAGGAGAGGAAGAGGGTGAAGGAGGAGCTTGAGGAGGAGAAGAAGAGAGAGAAGGAGGAGATGGAAGAGCAGAGGAAGAGGGAGAAGGAGGAGCTTGAGGAGGAGAGGAAGAGGGAGAAGGAGGCGACTGAGGCAGAGAGGAAAAGGGAGAGGGAGGAGAGGAAGAGGGAGAAGGAGGAGATCAAGAGGGTTAAGGAGGAGATGGAAGAGCAGAAGCAGAGGGAGAGTAAACAGAGAGAGGAGGAGAGGAAGAGGGAGAAGGAGAAGCTTGAGGAGGAGAGGAAGAGGGATAGGGAGGAGATGGAGGCAGAGAAAAAGAGAGAAAAAGAAGAGAAAGAAAGGGAGTTGAAGAAGATAAAGGAATTACAGGAAACGCTTGAAAGAGCAAACAAAGAGGAAAGAGAAAGGTTGCAGCAAAAGCATGAAGCTGAGGCCAGACAGGAAGCTGAGAGGTCTAATCTACTGTATCATCTGGGTAAAATTGTCCGCAATGTTGGAGAGTTTTTTAAGAGCTTATTCTAATTTGGAGTGGTCCCATATTCAGGCAGTTAATCTAAAGAAAAACTCCTGAAGCCCCTACACACTCATTTATCTATATGAATGATTAAGCTTATTGTATTTGTTGAGGTAGAGCTCTACTGTAGATTAGTAAGACTTAGTCACTCATCATATCATGGTTTTACGTCTTCTTTCTCTCTTCACATATATTTTTGAAAATGGCCTTAAGAGATATTTAGTGTGCGTTAACATTTGACAGTATTAAATGCTGTCATTTAAGTGTGTCTTTACATTTATATTCTCATTTAACCACCGTACTTGTTGTGTTGTGTTCTGCAGAGATATCCATGAATAGAAAACGTTCTCACCCTCCTCTGATGGATGATTACTTTTGATGTGGCGCCACTTACTGGGTGTAGAATTAATATTTCCATCAGAATCTATTCATTTCTTCTCTGTGGTCACTCTGGTTTATTGGTTTGTATTATAACTTGTCTTTGATTTAGTTTTAATTTTGTTTGTCATCAAAGCATTTATTTCATGAATGTATGTTTATGATTTATACCACTCAAGAACAAAGATGTGATTCTGTACCAACTGAACTAAAAATAAAAGTGTCATATTAAGACTAAACCCAATAAAAAGATGGAAATCCTGACATGTTTCACTGTTCAATCAAGAGTTCAAAGGTCACAGTCTATGCTTTTTCAGGAACTTACATTGAACTAGATTTGGATACCCTGAAACAGTCCAATTCATTTTTAATGGCTGAAGAGCAGGAAATAATAAACTGATTTAATCTAAAATGTTTTTAAAAGTGCAGCTTTCTTCTCCTCACAAACTCCCTGTAGGGAGTATAAAAGTGGCAAAATGTTTGTTCCAAACATGGATATGCACATGCATTTCATGGGACCGTGGCTTGGTATTAAAAAATGTTTCCTTCACTCCTGTTCAGTGTCCCTACTCTTCATCCTGAGATTGATACACTGCTTTATATGAAAAAGTGTTTCTTTACACACACACACACACACACACACACACACACACACACACACACACACACACACACACGCTTAAACACGCATATGCACGTCATTTATGTTTTTTTAGCTATTGCCTTGCATTTAAAACTATCATAAGATGTTTGTTCTAGGACGCAAGCCAAGGAAGAAGTGATGTATTTATGGTCACCATGTGGCCATGTATAAATTACTTTATAGTTTTTCTCATCACTCCTGAACTGTGAGGTACAAAAGAAAAATTATATCCATTAATGGACGTTTAATGAACATTCGTTTCCTCTGGTGAAGGTAAAAATCAACCAAAGACTTTGAAAAGATGCGCTATTGTTGAATAGTGCTGCCTACATCCATCCTGCTCTTCTCCCAGAATTCTGCACCTTTCTGTTTACACAAACAGCCTGCCGTTTATTGTAGCAGTGACGAGGTCACCAGGATAGATAGGCTACAGGAAACAGATTATTATTTACTTTTTAGGTGTTTGTTTATTTATTCTTATTTTTCCACATAGTTCTGGTTTATTATGAGGCACTGGCTATTTTTCTTGGATTAGCTGAAACACAATTTAAGGAGTAATAATCAGAAAATGATCATGAACACGTTAAATTTAAATTCATTTATTAAATTCAAATGCATTCTATGATTACATGTCGTTTGTCTAATACATCATAAGCAGTGATTTAGAACTGTGGTTAATAGGGTGTGCCTGAATACTAATACGTTATTCGGCAAAGCACATATAGTGGGTTTTTTATGAACATTTATTTCGTACAAATATTTACTTGTTTTCGAGTGAGAAAAAAAAAGTTAATTACCAGCACGCAAGTCGGTTAAATCGCTATCTCAGACTCTCTCCTCTGCTCTGCTGTTACGTCTATCGGCAGGTCTCAACGAGGGGAGTCACATCCACCTGCTAGATGACCACATTTCATTATTTGGACATCACTCCCGGTGCTCTCCAGAGATAAAGCTGAGCTACTGACACACGCTAAGTGCTCCCAAGGGACTCTCCATAACCTGTTGTTCTTTCCACAAAGTTAGGTTGTAGAAAATAGGCAATAAATGACACGTACAAAGCAAGAATTGCCTTTGAAGTTCTTCTCTACATGTTACACACTGTGCTGTCTCTGTGTTATGGGTGTATAGCCTAAATAAGTAAAGGTCTGTCTGCGCGTCTGTGATACACTCTGTTTTAGTTCAGTAGTCAGCGCAGTCATCTATGATCTGGGAGACTCCAGTTGGAGACCCGATGTGGGGACCTCCTTCGTAAGGTAGTTTATTCATAAACACTTATTGTAACACTAAAATTAAAAGTGTGATAAAATCAAAAACAGGATTTTTACACCTATTTCCTCTTTTATTTGAATAAAAATACAAAAATAAATAATTTTGCTGCCTCAACAAATATAGATACAAATACAAATACTGGGCTCATAGAGCATGTGCACCAGAGACTTCCACTGGCTGAGTTGGCTCACTCCCAGTTTAGCCTTGCACTAACATGAGTATTTAAGTATTTACTCTCACTGCAAGAAGGAGGAGACAAAAGCTCCACACTGCAGGTTTAAATACCATATAAAAATATAATATAGAGTAAAATAAAAACAAAACTGAGAACAGAGACAAAGGTTATTGCTGTAACTCTATTTTGTATTGAATTTACACTGTACAATAACAGTAATATACTGTAATATAGAATATATAATTGTGCAAATCAAGTAGAAAAGCTGTTGGTTGGATAAGAGTCTGTCCTCCTAAGAAAAACAACACAATAGGTCATAATGTCAGTTGCCCAAAAACAACATTTTTGAGTAAAAGATGCCATCTAGTGGCTGAAGTAGTTTTGACCCGGAGCAGTGATGAAGTTCAAATGATGTCAACATATATCAACAAATTTCTCTCATTGGGAGGAAGAGGGATGGTGAGAGGTATTAACCCAACAATGGAACGCTTTCGTTTCCCGTTTCTAACCACAAGTTGGGACAGTTTTTAAAACGTGACTACAATCTTCCCCTAACCTTAACCCCATGGTTATTATTGTAGCCATGACAACAAAGGTCACCTAATTTTAAGGACTTAGTAACTTTAAAGGCCCCCTCTACTCAAAAATGTTTTTCTTCTTCTTCCTATACTTGCATGTTTGAGCTTCACTGTGCAGAATGATGTATTTCCAGAGTTTGACACTAGAAGAATGTTTTGACAAAGTACTTCTACACGGTGGTATTGTTACTTTTATTTAAGTAAAATATCTTTAATTTATCTAAAATACTTTCACCACTGACAAAACTGCTTGTACAAAACATGAAAGCATGTTGCAACTTTGTTAAGAAAATGAATATGAATAAAGTTCATTGTTATTATAAAAAAACACATTATTTAAGAACTGCCTTTTCTTGAATTATTTTTTGTTTAATATTTTTATTCTGTGTTCCAAACACATTTTGAAAGTCTTGTTGAACTACTTTATAGTATGTTAATCTGGCATTTTATATCTTTGTAACACACTTTGTAACCTGACAGATGCTATATAAATACTTTTTTTATTATTATTATAAAACAACACATAACTATGAATGCCCTGTGAGGCACTTTGTAACATTTGTTTTAAAAAATTCCCTATAAATAAAGATTGTGACTCACGGAGCACATATGCTCTTTTTTTCTTTTTCTGAAAATCTGCTCCAGGAGTTAAATTTGCTGATAAGACAGCAGCTAAACTTGTTTGTTCTAGCAACACTTTTGGTTGTCAAGACCATTTTGTTGAGTTGACTTCTTCGCACTCTCTACATTGAAAGCATATTTGAAGGGAATCTTTTAATAGTCAGTATGAACAGGAATGATTACAGCAAGGAAAACCTCTTTCAGAGTTCATATGGCTTTAAGACAGATAACAAGGTTTTTAGCCTGCTGGCTCAGAGTAAATCCTAGAGAATTACATTTTGTGACCAGTTCCTTCTCTGAGCCTTAGACACTATAACTAAAATTTCATGCTAAACAAAGGGTGTCATTTATGTGTTAACATGTCTTTATGGAAAGAGATATGCAGGAAAAACATTAAGAGATCTCAAACAAAGAATAGTGGAACATAAAAGTACCATGAGATGCAAAAAAATTGCAGCACATTTAATCGAAATGAATCATCCGGCCTCTCCTCCTTTAACCTGTGGGAACTGAGAAAGTATGTTTGTCAAAGAGAGGGGGAGATTTGGAGACGTTCATCCTGAAGAAGGAGGTGTTTACTGTTTACTGGATTATATTTGTTTTCAAATAAAAATATATTTTGTTCATAGATGAACTTGGGAATCGATTGTTACTATTCATACAGTGGGTGTAATAGCCGTTGTCAGTGTGTTTAAAAATCCTTAAAACCCTACAAAATGCTTTAAGATCCTAAATCTTCAGTCATTTTAAATTGAAAAGCAATTTGAAAGTTCAGTGAATGTCAGCAACCTCGGCCAGTTTCAGTTTACAACTGAGGAAAATGCATCAGGCCAATAAAAGACATCACTTTTGTGTAAAATGTTGTGTTTTCCTCAGTGTAAAAAGACTGTTCTGGTTAAAAGGAAGTGACTGAAATCATGTTTATTTCTTTAGCACTTCAGTGCAGTTAGTTTCAAAGAGGCTTACAGCAATATCATGATGCTATTGATGTTCAAACAAGTTCACACACTTCTACCCCTCAAATTCATCATCATCATCATCATCATCATCATATTGTGGGTGTATATAAAGCTATGCACTGTCCAAACCACAGAGGGGGAGGGATACATTAAATTGGGCATCTTCAACTTCCTGATTGATCAGACAGACAGAGGCAGTTCTCCTGCAGTTTAATGGTTTTGCTCCATCAGAATCAAATCCAGTATGAATATCCACCATGCTTTCTTCTTCTGCTTCTTATCAGGTGCGGACTAATTACTGCACTGTCACAAATCTTTGAAGTGTTGATCCTGACTGTTCTGTTGCTTCCTGTTTAAATATCTGATTGTTTTCTGATGTTCTGTGTCACTATGCTGCAGGGGGAAAAACAAGGAAAAAAAGAAACATGATCATTGTAGTTTGTGCTTCACAGATTTGAACATAGGGGGGCAGTCTTACAACAGAAACATGAGGGCGACTTACTTCAGACCTTCACCTTTTGGATCCAGATTCATGTGTGCTGTCTTTGTCTCCATGATAAAATACTTTACCCAGTTTTCCACCAATGATAAATATGCAAATTCCACTTCTCCAGCTGTAGATGCATCCAGCAGGAATCAGGACAAAATCTACTGTAACCTCTAATCTTCTATTTTTTTGCAGTGAAAATCTTTAAATTTCATCTTTTACTTAAATGTATTTTGCAAAAATATACTTTGAACTTATGTTATTAAAATATTTTAATTATATTAAATTATGGTAAAACAACAGGATAAAAAGTTATTATTATATGTGCAAAAGCAAAGAGAAAGGAAATTGCAGCCCAACTCAGTTCCTTTTCACTTGAAAGCAAAGAACATGCCAGAAATCTTGGTGTTATCATAGATAATAATCTTAACTTTCACTGTAATATCAATAATGCCACAAGATCAGCTTTCTATCACCTCAAAAATATCTCAAAAATCAGAGGCTTTCTGTCTAATTCAGACGATGAAAAGCTAGTACATGTATTTGTCACAAGCAGACTCAACTATTGCAATGGTCTCTTTTCTGGATGCCCCCAAAAAACTGTTAAGAGACTGCAGAATGCTGCTGTACGTATTTAAACCAGGACTAAGAAAAGTGCACACATCACACCTGTTCTTAAATCCTTGCATTGGCTTCCATTAAATGCTAGAATAGACTTTAAATTCCTCCTATTTGTCTACAAGGTGCTGAATGACCCTGCTGCAAATTATATTAAAGCATAATATTTGAATCTTAAAAAATGTAATGATGTGAAATGCAGATAAATTATGCAAAAATAAATGATACATGTAAGATGTGATATTAACATGACATCTTAGAACATCTAAAGTCATGTTTTAACAGGTTTTCAGTTCATTCGAGTCATGTTTTTATCAACATTATAAGGAAACGTATCAGGCAGGTTGCAAAATTTGTAAAATATTCACTGACAATGTACTGACATTTGTTTTCCCTACACTATCCGCTTGTAGTAACTTAAGTATGATTGAACTTTTGGTTATGGTTACACACTTGCAGCACTTGGTTAAGATTAGAGAAAGATCCTGGTCTATAGGTTCAATACTGAACAAGACAAAGAGTCAACATCCCTGCTAGTGATTCTGTCTGACTGTACTTAGAGGAAAAGTTCAAGGATAAAGCTCATCCTACTCTACGTTTTTCCTATACTCAAAAAATCCCATGAAAAGACCAAATCAATAATCAATCAATTCTACTAAGTGCTATGCCTATGGCTCCATGAGCTCTATACCACAGAACTGCATTGTTGTCCAAAGACTATTAAAAACACATCAGTGGGTCACAGCGTGTTCTTTCTTCACCACAAATATGGGCACTGTAGTTTATTTGAGTCAATCCCAGACACATCGTCCTGCTACTGTTATTACTCACTGCTACCACAGCATTGTTGGTTTTGGTCTATTTATGGGATTTGTTGAAAATAATTAAGAATAACATCAGCCTTACACTTTAAGGGATCATCCAAGTTGTGACAATTCATCCTGTAGGTCACATGATTGTGTGCACCAAATTCCATGGCAATCCATCCAATAGCTGACGAGACATTTCACTCAAAACCTTTCATGTGAAATTCATGCTGGCACTAGAGGAAATGACAGGGTAGCACCAAAATCAGTGGGATTCATCGTCTAGACACAACGAAAGTCTGAACAAAATTTCAAATTAATGTTTCCAATAGTTGTTGAGATATTTCAGTCTGGACTGACAGACTGACATCACCAGAGCCACGGCACTACCAAAAAACTCAGTCACGAGATGCAATATGTTTACTTTATTAACATTTCACCAAAGCCACAATCTTTCACTGATGTAAACCAAAGTGTTTTTGTAGCCTAAACCTTTAACCACACTTGTGTGGTGGAAAAATCTTCAAATGGCCCTATAAATCTTCAGGTCGCTCACAACTTGGCATTAAACTCAAAACATATAGGAGAAAGACTAAAAAAAAAATACACTTGAAGCTGGTAGAGTTCAGTGTGAAAAGGTTTACTGTGCATAAAGAGCAATACAAAGCAAAACGAGGCCTTTATCCTGGGATAAAAAAACTAATGCAAAATCATAAAACATGATATTATATACCCTTCATAACCCCTCATATTGTGTAGCTTATTTTTTAGACTCCACCTTGTTTTTTTTCAATCATATTCAACCATTTGGTCATTATTGCTGAGTTCATGAGTGACCTTGACGCTTTGGTGATAATACAAGTATGATTTATGTTGGAAATAATACTGTCTCAGCATCTTTCGCCTTTTTCTCAAAATAAAAACGACCTGGCGGCCTTAAATCATCTCACACAGAAAACCAAAATGCTACACCACAAGTTAGCCTTCTTGCTAACTCTCAGGGAACTGTCTCTTATTGACATAATGTTATCTTTGCACACTCACTGGCACATTCGTTTGATCATGGGAAGGTAGTTTCCATCACACTTGGATCTCAGAATGCAAATCTTGGTCTCCAGTGTCGGAGTCCTACTTTGTGTGATCATCATCCACCCCGACCACCTTCCTATGACTTAGAGTGAGGCTTCAAGCCAAATGCAGCTCTCTCTTACTTTGTCTTGTTCCTTCTATTCCAACGATGACACCTTTTTAGTAGCGTTTGAAGTTTTCTACATTATAAATAAAACATGACATTTTAAACTTCCACTGAGATATATTTCTTTTCTCCAGTATTTATGGGTGTCTATGTTCTGTGTCTACTGCTTTTAAATAATGGAGAGTGAACATATTAATATGTTAGAACCACATATACCAGCTTTTATCATATTGAGCAAAGTGCACGAATAAGACTGTACTTTTACTTGTCAGAGGCCAACATGTCCACCACGATTGTTCCATTTCCTGCCAACAACTTCCTGTTCCACCCACTGAAACCTCATACTCAAGCGATGTTTACCTCTTATCATCTCTATTTGACAAACATTTTGTAGGGTGCAGTAGCAGAAAGAGATTTATAGTTGATTTACCCCTAAGCACAGCAGACACTAGGCAGTAAATGCTTCCAGGACTCAAAACTCAACAACCTCAGTCTGCTGCAGACTGTCGGACGGACAGAGCTGTATTCATTTAGTGCTAATTCAAACCGAACATTTCCTACTGCAACATGTACACTATAAAGAACAACATCACAGCGTATATGAAGCACATATATGGCTAAAAACTTATGATAAGTTTTAGACCAAAGTATTTACTTTTGTCTTCTTCTTTCTTCTTTTACACAGAATTATTTCTCATCAATATTCCTCTGAAATCCAATTTAAATTGGCTTCAACATGTAAAAACAGTGGATTTGTGAGATTGTGAGATATAAGATTTTGGCTTCTTGTACTCCCATGTCAGAATACTGAGTCAAACAGTCCAGTGGGTTCTGTGTGAGGGATTAGCACTGACTCCTGTAACACACTCAAAGATTTATTGTAAAGCCTAAAACTTCCCCGAAGCTTTTACTTTCACTTTGTGTTTCCTGTAAGAGTCCACTGTTTTCTGTGAAACGGTCAGTGCAGCAGAAAAAAAAAAAACTTTGAAACTCTTGTTCAACAGTTCAGTTTAAACAACAACAGTTCCTCTACAACTCATCTATACTGCTTTTACTTATGTCTTTGTTTTTTTGGATTCTAATATTATCCTGAAACACGCAAGTTAATAACAGTAGATATACTGAGGAGGCTAAACCATAAAAACAGATAACAAAGACGCAGCACTATCAGCACCACGGCCACAGATGTAACTGAGCATCATCAAACTCCCTCCTCCTCCTTGACCTGCCTTTGTTTTAAAGTTGATATTTTGGGCAGATTGCTTCATGAGTTTTCAACACTTTTGAAAGGAATGTGGTGATAATAATATGAAATATAACTGACAATGGTATAAAATAAAAAATGTAATGAAATAAAAGTGTCTCAACCTGGTTTGTATATTTCAGAGGAAGAATAGAGTGTAATCAGCAGTTTTAACTTTTTCTCTCTGTTCAACACGGTGGAGACGTGTGACTCAAATCGAAACTTTCACCACTTCACCACATATACCAGCTTTTATCATATTGAGCAAAGTGCACGAATAAGACTGTACTTTTACTTGTCAGAGACCAACATGTCCACCACGATTGTTCCATTTCCTGCCAACAACTTCCTGTTCCACCCACTGAAACCTCATACTCAAGCGATGTTTACCTCTTATCATCTCTATTTGACAAACATTTTGTAGGGTGCAGTAGCAGAAAGAGATTTATAGTTGATTTACCCCTAAGCACAGCAGACACTAGGCAGTAAATGCTTCCAGGACTCAAAACTCAACAACCTCAGTCTGCTGCAGACTGTCGGACGGACAGAGCTGTATTCATTTAGTGCTAATTCAAACCGAACATTTCCTACTGCAACATGTACACTATAAAGAACAACATCACAGCGTATATGAAGCACATATATGGCTAAAAACTTATGATAAGTTTTAGACCAAAGTATTTACTTTTGTCTTCTTCTTTCTTCTTTTACACAGAATTATTTCTCATCAATATTCCTCTGAAATCCAATTTAAATTGGCTTCAACATGTAAAAACAGTGGATTTGTGAGATTGTGAGATATAAGATTTTGGCTTCTTGTACTCCCATGTCAGAATACTGAGTCAAACAGTCCAGTGGGTTCTGTGTGAGGGATTAGCACTGACTCCTGTAACACACTCAAAGATTTATTGTAAAGCCTAAAACTTCCCCGAAGCTTTTACTTTCACTTTGTGTTTCCTGTAAGAGTCCACTGTTTTCTGTGAAACGGTCAGTGCAGCAGAAAAAAAAAAAACTTTGAAACTCTTGTTCAACAGTTCAGTTTTAAACAACAACAGTTCCTCTAAAACTCATCTATACTGCTTTTACTTATGTCTTTGTTTTTTTGGATTCTAATATTATCCTGAAACACACAAGTTAATAACAGTAGATATACTGAAGAGGCTAAACCATAAAAACAGATATGAAAGACGCAGCACTATCAGCACCACGGCCACAGATGTAACTGAGCATCTTGGCTTTTCCTAACTGATTTAGATTGTGTTGTGTCTGATAGGTTTAATAAGGAAACAGTGAACAGACATGGAGTAACATGTTCAGCAGCAAAAGCTTCTTTATTTTTCTCTAAAAATATTGTACTTTTTACTTCACCAGAGTTGTTTGACAGCTATAGTTACTGGTTTCTTTGCAAATCAAGATTTTACCTATAAAAATATGAGCAGCTTTTAAGTTATGATGGATTGTTGTAGATTAAAAAAATAACAGTTTATAAAGTAATTCAAATTAGTTCAACATTGACTAGCTAACAGTAAAATGCTAGTTATGAGTTTAAATGTCTTCATATTGTTTTTTCGCTGTTTTTTTCTTTTTCTAAAATTCATTTTTATTTTCTTTAATGTTTTTTATTGTACAGCACCTTATAACTCTTGTTTTGAAAGGCACTTATTTACTTTCTTACTATGATGACTGTTGTATCAGTATTTAACAAGACAGTTAATTGTGGCATGTTACATTTTCTGTCTTAAAGAATATAGTTTTTCATACAAGGAAAATATACTTTGACTGAATTTATGACTGTAACCAAGTTTACGTTTTTTATTTAAAAATATACATTTTTATATTTTATGAGAAAAAAGAGGCCACAAGAAAAACATGTGCACTGCATAAAGATACTGTATCAATAGAAAAGTTGTATTAAATGTCAATCTGTGTTTTGCTTGTTTTGTTGTTTTGTTGTTACCATCAAACCTCCTCGTCCTAATCCATCTGCCTTTGTTTTTAAGTCGCTATTTTGGGCAGATTGTTTCAACGATTTTTCAACACTTTTGAAAGGAATGTGGTGATAATAATATAAAATATAACTGACAATGGTATAAAATAAAATGTAATGAAATAAAAGAGTCTCAACCTGGTTTGTATATTTCAGAGGAAGAATAAAATGTTATTAGAAGTTTTTACTTTTGATTTCTGTTCAACAGGATAGAGACGTTTTATTCAGATGAAACAATGACCGCTTCAGTGAACAACTTTCAGAACACATTGTAACAAACAAGAAGGCTGACAGGAAACCTTATTTCAGTCACTGGGTGGGGACACGCTGGTATGCAGCCTCATTAGATGAACTCCAGCAGTTACACTCCGCGCTTTCCACATATAACATCTGCTATAAACCAAACAAATTCATTCAGGTAAGTACTCAATCATGTGTTTTTGTCACATCTCAGTATCAGTACAGAATAGTGAAATATTACTTGAATCTCTTCTTTGTCTTTTGTTTTAATGTTGCAAATCTGACTTACAGATGATGATGATGGAGGAGTCTTTTTTAAGCTCATTAACAGAATTGTGCTGCTTATATAATATAAATTATATAAAAATTAATTTGCAATAGATCTATACAGTATATTTCCATTAGCAGTTATTTTAACTCTACTTGAGATCATTTATTATCAGTTCTGATCTGCTGGTTACATTTTCTTTTTCTTTCAGACTGAACTATTTGTCCTAAAGATGCCAGGTAGGCAAACACCGTCTAGAAGAATAATGTCCTGCAGCAGTGCATATTTTCCTCAAATAAATATAGTATACTGAGGACGTCCTATAAACTTTTAGTTAATTTCTAACTTCAAGAGTTGCCAGATCTTATTTGGAGAAAAATGAAACAAAAATGCCTGTATTTTCTTTTTCAGCTAAAAAAGTTGAGTGTTAAAGTACCTTCATGCCATATAAACTATGTGTGTGGTGTATGTTCGCATGTGCACACTATTCACTATAAATAGTATAATTGTTAATGGAGTAATTGTGATTTTGACATGTTTCATGGGACTTTCATGAATTTTAAGAAGGAAAAATATTAACTTGCCTACATGAGCAAATGACAATGTTTCCCTTTTTGTTTCTCTTTCTTTCATAAATAGACATTAAAGGTAAGTAAATAAATTACTTTTTCAATAGTTTTTGGTCAGTCAAATAGACTTTTTACTCCGCTGAGTTGATGAGATGAGATTTGGAGACTTAAGTGTTGATATTTTGAGGAAAAGTTGTAATATTATGAGAATTTCATCCAAATGGGGGGGAAAGGCATTAGATCACAAGAATAATGTTGTTGTTGTTGTTTTATGAGAAAAATTATATTGTGAAAACAAAGTCTTAATATATTTTTTGAAGTTGCAATAATTTGGGAATACATTTTCAAAAAGACAGTTAACCTTTTAATAAACTTCTTGATAATTTCTAAGTTTGGAGACTGAACATGAAACAAAGAGTTGCCAGATCTTATCGGGAAGAAAATGAAACAAAAAAGCCTGATTTTGTTTTTTTTCCAACAAAGTATATTCAGTGTTAAAGTACCTTCATGCCATATAAACTATGTGTGTGGTGTATGTTGACACGTGCACACTATTCACTATAAATGGTCTACATGTTAACGGACTAATTGTGATTTTGAAATGTTTCACGGGACTTTTGAAAGAAAACATTAAGTCACCTACATAAGCAAATGACAATGTTTCCCTTTTCTTCTCTTTCTTTCAATCCCGTAAGCTGAAGGTAAGTACATAAATTACTTTTTTAAATAGTTGAAGAGATTTTTTAATCCACTGGGCTGATGGAGATTTCAAGACTGAAGCGTTGATATTTTGAGAAAAAGTTGTAACATTATGAGAATTAAGTCCAAAAATGTAATTAGATCACAAGAATAAAGTTTAACAAGAAATGAAATTATATGAAAACAAAGTCATCATATATGTATATTTTAAAGTTGCAGTAATAATACATTTAAAAAAAGATGAGTAATAAGAGGCGAGATAGGTAAGAGAGGTCTCCACATGTTGAGTTATATTTTAAAATACACTGCCTGGCCAAAACAAGTCAAATAACCTGCCACCTTCTCATTGAAGGAGTGATCCTTCCATCACAAAGGACCACTAACTGGACTTTTACCTTCTCAGCCTCACTGAACTGGAACGTATCATCTACTCAGGTTAACATAGAGGGAACTAAACTTTTACAAAGCTCTCAAAACATATTACAGGACGGGTTCTCAACTTTTCAAGTCTGACTTAAAACAACAGTCAGGAGCCCAAATGAATACTGACCATTAGAAGATCCCTTCATAATGCACTTACAATGTAAGTGATGGGGGACAAAATCCACAGTCCTCCTTCTGTACAAAAATGCTTTTAAATGTTAATATGGAGCCTCAGCCATCCGAATAAGTCAAACAAGTAGATATCTTTCAACATTACAGTCTTTTTAGTGCCAAAGTTCCTCTTTTTGTTACTATACTTCCACCATTTTATCCTTCCTACCTCAACTTGACAGAGCACACACACCTGTTGTCACCATCACTGATTAAGGATATAATCTGCTCAACCATCAAACTCCTTCAAAACAGAAACTCATCACAGCAGGACTGAAGCCCTTCAACAAAAAACAACATTGTGAAAAACAAACTACTCGACTGACACCAACACTCCATTATCTGTGTAACATGACTGATAAAGTAACAGAAACAGAAAGGATTTAAATTAGTAATTTATCACAAAAAACACTAGTAATGTTGGGTACCTGAGCCTAGTGAAAAAGGAAAGGAACAAACTTTAATAAAGTCCTAAAGTGGGATATTTTGGTAATTAATTTCTAAACAATAATCTTTTCTCAAAATATTACTTTTGAAACATGACTTTACAATGTAATTCTATTTTCTCCAAAATATCAACATCATATTCTTTAAATCTCCACACCACACAGTTATTTTTCCTGCTTACATCCTTCTCTAATCATCTTTGAGATGAAACACAGTGTCTCTTTGTTTGCAGCCCATGCAGTTGTGCGGGGAGGTGCAGAAGTCACTGTTGGTCTACCCGGGGCACTGGAGATGATCGACACCTTTGACCGGCCTGGTGAAGCTTTTGCTCATGGTTCCTACGCCGGTGCTGGCACATATGCAGATGGATTTGAAAACAAACCTGGGAAGCGCCTTCCCGCGGCAGGAGTGTACGCTGCTGCAGGAGTGGGCCATGCTCGAGCTGAGTGGAGCGTTTTTGATGCTGAGGCCAAAGGGCCCAACGCTAGTGCAGGAGCCGGAGTCTCTGTGCTGTCTGGTGCCAGAGCCTTTGCCAAGGCAGAGGTGGCCAGTGCTTCAGCCTCTGCTGGTCCAGTGAAGGCTACAGTCGGTCTGGCAGCCGACACCGGTGTCGGCATTGGCCCGACTGGTGTAGAGGCGAAGGTGCTGGGCACAGGCTTCACCATTGGTCCTAGAATAGGTTTTTCTCTGTTCGGGACCGGGTTTGAATTTAATTTGTGGTAGTCTGGCTTAATGCCAAATACAGCTCTTTCTCCCTTCGCTTTTTTTCTTATATTCCATCAATGAAACTTCTTTTGTAGCATGAAATTTGCTGCATTTTTAAATGAAATTTAAATCCCCCTCCACTCAAAAATTATTTTTCAAATATTTTTTCAATTATTATTCAAAGTAGAGTATTTTATATACATCTTAAAACAAGTCTGGAGGGGATTTTTAACATATCAAACCTCCACTACTTTGAGCTCTATTGGTTTAATATCTCTGAAATCAAAACTTGTGAGATCAGAATGACTTGAAAGACACCTTAAAGTGATAAAAGAAGATAGATGGTTTAATAGAATATTCCCCATAAATATGGACATTGTAACTGTGGATCATGCTAACTTTGTACTCACCATCTCCATTGTAGAGATTTGGGGGAACAAGGAACTGCACAAAACATTGTATATTGATGAGCCTTCTTAAAGGTTTCGAAATAAGTAGGTTTTTAACTTTAAGGGGGCTAAAAGATGATTTTCTGTTATCTGTAATGTTATATCATCAGATATCTATGTTAAACATGAGGTTGACATATGTAGAAATGCCCTCTGCAGGTCAGAGACCAGGGCTTCATCCTGCTCTGAACAATTTGTTTGTAGCTAATTTTTCCATATGTTGTTTGCATTGTTCACGCTCATATTTCAGCTTAAACATGTATGATTGTATTCTAGAGGTTGACATTTCAAATAAAGAAAAAGTATTGAAATCCTACTCCTGTTGTTTGTTTCATGGTTTGTTGATGTAGCCTCTGAAGCCAGCACAAGCCTCAGAGGGGCAGCCAATCAGAACAGAGTGGGCTCATCAGGAGGCGGAGCTAAAACAGCTTGTTTCAGATAGAGGCTGAACTGAGGGGCTGCATAAAGAGCCAGTAGAAGATAAATAAGGAATTTTATGAGCTGTGAATCATGCAAAGATATTTCAGTAAAACCCCAGAAAAAAATATAGACCTGGATATGTGCATATGTCCTCTTTTAATTGTTTCAAATGCTTCTTGGTTTGTTTGTATGTGTGAGGCTGTGGATCGCTGACCAATTAGTGACACTTCATGCAAAAGAGGAAGTAGCAAACAAGATAAAATGGTTTGCATGTTTCTAAACTACAAGGATAAAATGACAAACGCAGCTTTCCCAAGTTTACGCTCTTGTTTCCCTCAATCTCTGCCACAGAGCTGGCCAGAGTGAAATATGCTGGAATTTTCCTTCAGAAAAAAATAAAAGTGGTCTTGGAATAGATGATCAAACTCATCTGAGGTTTATTATAATCTGGATTAGTTTACAAAACGACCAAAGTGGAGTGCATAAAGTACTGCAATGTTTTGAATGAGTTTCACTTTCACACTCTTTCTCTCTCACAGTCTCGCACACAAAACTGATTCAGTGGTGTTTGTGATCGATAACAGTTTATATTTACTGTACGCAGCTTTCTACAACGTAAAACACGTCAAGCAGCCCCACAAACACACACATTCAGACGCAAAGATTCAACAGTTTTTCTTAAATGGAGGCAGTTTATGATCGGTACATTTTGCTCACGTGGCCACAAACACACACGCACAAAACACACACACACGCTTCGTCTCAGGGCTGCATGCGAATGGCTCCGTCCAGTCTAATGACTTCTCCGTTAATCATGGGGTTCTCAGCCAGTGATGTCACCAGATGGGCAAACTCAGCGGGGTCTCCCAGGCGCGAGGGGAAGGGCACCTGGCGGGCGAGAAAAGAGCGCACCTTCTCTGGAAGACCAGCCAGGAGAGGAGTGGAGAACAGACCTGAGGAAGAAGATGAATTTACACGCAAATGAAATGTCACCGTCCAATCATTTCAATCAGTGTTCATATCTTCAGTTTTAAAGACGCTGATGTTTTTAGATGTTTGTTTCCACATCAATACAGCAAAATGGTACAAATGGACAATCTGGATAAAACACAACATCTTGATATTTTACACTTTGATGAAATGTCTTCACAAAAGGTTCCTACTGATTAAAACAATAGTTTAGACTCGCAGGTCTTTAATAAACGCTGTTACATTGGAACATTATGTCACTGAACGTTATTAAGCTTTAATTACTTTTAGTTTATTCGTTTACTAAAAACTACAGTGCTCTGCTGTGACTGAACACATGACTGAACCTTTGAAAGTTTACATTTGTATCTTGGTTTTAGTGGAATAGTCCAACATTTCAAGAAATATGCTCATTTACTTTCTATTCTTTCTCATGTCGGTTAGCTTAGTTTAGCATAAAGACTGGAACCAGCTAGCCTGGTTCTGTCCAGAACTAACAAAACCCTCCTAACAGCACCTCTAAAGATCACTCATTGACATATTACCATCTTAATTATTAATAATTACCATTATCTTCAATCCACAATGTTTTGTTTTTTGCACTCAGTTGGTCCAGATTAGACAAACGAGATATTACGTAAGAGCCACAGAGAAGTCAGAAAGTATTGAGAGATGGAATAACATCACATTGGTTTTATTCTTTTCATACATGTTGAAAATAATAAAAATAATATTGTCTAATCCTTTAACTATGAACAGAAGAGGTCATCTCTTGTTTTTTTTTTTTAAACTTTCCCTTAATTCACGTTTGCACAGTTGAAGTCTGATCACTAACCGGGTGCGATGGTGATGACCCTGATGCCCATAGGTGCCAGATCTCTTGCGATGGGGAGAGTCATTCCCACAATTCCTCCTTTAGAGGCTGAATATGCTGCTTGGCCGACCTGAAGCAAAATAAAGAGAGAGAGTAAAAAAAACAGCTTTTAAACAGAGTGAACACTTAGTTATTTTTTTATGTTTGTGTGTGTGTGTGTGCTTTAAATCACCTGTCCATCGAAGGCCGCCACGCTGGCGGTGTTAATGATGCATCCTCTGTGTCCGTCTGCATCAGGCTCGTTCTTCCCCATCGCACCCACAGCGAGGCGAATCACATTAAAGGTTCCTGCGATGTTCACCTGCAGCACATAAACAGAACGAACACATGATCGTCTGATGAGCTGCGACTGCTGTTAGTTTTTCTACCGTCCGTCCGTCTTACGTTGATAACGCGCTGGAAGTCCTCCAGGCTGTGAGGGACGTCTTTCTTAAAGTTGTAGGTTTTGACAGCGACAGCGATGCCGGCGCAGTTCACTGCCAGGTCCAGTTTCCCAAACTTCTCTCTGGCCAGGGACACGGCCGACTGCACGTCTGCCTCCGATGTCACCTGGGAAATGTAAAAGTATCCTTTTAGACGTCACATTTACATGCATCCTGAATGATAAAATAAATATAACCAACGTCCTGAATTTAGATGCAACAACTATTCTAAATAGTTCATTTTGCAAATACTCTGTAGGTCTTACCATTGTCATTGTTGGTGAATGCTTTATCTGATCTTTTTATCATGCTTATCAAGCTTATTTGTCTATCTTAGCTCCCTTGTGTTTTTTAATTCCTTTTGTGTGCCGTACAGGGTCCAAAAATAACACCCGCCAAGCGTCAAATACGTGAAGATTTTCTGTTTGGAGAGTAAATCTCAGAGGGCTTTTTTATTTTATTTTATTTTAAACACGTCTAAACAGTGCTGTGAAAGTGTTGGGGCGCTCACGGAGAGAGTCTGACACTGTGTCTACACAGAGAACGTAGTGTGACAAACACGTTTAGCAGAGCAGCAGCAGCAGCGAGTGCTCCGTCTGTGCGTCTACACAGGAGGCGTTCAGGTACAGTGTTGAGTGTAGGTCAACCGCGTTTTAGACGTGCTCAGAGCCCAATCACAATGACTGTAGTTACATGTGTAAAAGTCTGTACAGCAGTTTGGTCAATTACAGTTGCTTTTAAATGTGCTCTACAAATAGACTTGATTTGATTAACTTTTGATCAATATATTAAAATAATTTTGCTGAAAGTTTTGCTCAGGCCTTCTCTTCACGTTTTATTTAACATAATATCTTATTATCTCAATGAGACAAATATATATGTGACACAAAAAGGCAGTTTATTATTTTGGCTGGTAAAATATATGCTTGGCAGGTGATTTTTTCATCTACCAGTCCTCTTGGCAGGTGAGTCAAAATGTTAATTTCGGACACTGGTGCTGTTTATTGTATTATTTATTTGTATGTTATTGTGTTGTGTGTATAACAAGCTGCTCTAAAGAAATTAATAAAGTTGTTTGTATTGAATTGAATACATCTATAAATACACCAAAGATGCACTGAATATATATTTTGGTTCATTTTTTCATGTAGGTGAGGAACTACAGAAAGATCTGTCATAAATAAAGTATCTGCTGGGTCAACGTGTCCCGTCTGCACTAGTGATGGTGCTGGATTATGTGAGAGTGCCATCTGCTGAGCAGAGAGAACATTACACCTCTGATATATTCATATTTTATATGCGTCTTTTTTAATTTCTACAAGTGGAATCAGTCCACATTTTAAGTTACAACATGTCCTGAAGTTCAATACTTTATATACTAATCAATACTGAGTATGATTGATATGAGTTTCATGTGTTTTAACACTGTTACTCTTGAATAATACAATAATGTTTTGTCACATCTTGCCCGGACTTAAGTGGTTTTTTTTGGTCTTATGTTGTGTTCTGTGTGTTTTGCACGTTTGTTTAGTCCCTCCGTTCATCACTGCATCATTGGTTTGTTGGGTTGTGTGCTTGGGTTTGTGTTTGTGTTTGGTTTTGGATGGGTTGGTGTAGATGGCGTTGGGTTTGTTTTCTGGGTTTTTGTTCTATTTCCCTTGTGTGTTCATGTACTCCTCCACACCTGCCCTGCATTTGGACTCGTTAGCCCTGCCCTGCTGTCTTCCCCACACCTGCCCTGTGTTAGCCTCGTCAGCCCTGCCCCGCTCCCTGTGTGTCCTCAGCCAATCAGCTCCCTGTATGTTCATTCCCCTCTCGAGTTCTCCACCCATCTCCCCACCTGCACCTCATCTCCTTGTTAGTTCAGTTTCTTTAAGTTCTGGTTTTCTGTTCAGTCTTTGTTGGATCGTTTTGTGTTGTTCCTTCTGCGAGTTCTGTTCAGCCCTGTTTACCTGTCGATGACCGTCCACAATTAAAGAGTTTTTCGTCATATCTGCATCCTGGCCTCTGCGTTTGGGTCCACTCCTGCATCTCCTGAGCCCTGACATGTTTGGATTAATATAGATCTGATGTATTATTCTTATTATGTCTATATTCATATACTCTGCACACTTCTAAATGACGGCTCCGGTACCTCAGTGTGTTCTTTAAAAGTGTCAATAAAGATTTTTTTTTTCATAACTTTCTAAATTTTATATTTTCCTTTAAAGTCATAATCTTTAAGATTTTCACGAAACCTCTTTTTTTGATACCGCATGTAGTCGTCATTCTTTCTGCAGCAGTTCAACGTGTTTACATTCTGTAATTACGTCTGTAATGTACTTTTCTTTTCTGTTAGTGGTGGAGTCCGTCTTCCACGTGCTGAATTTAAAACAGCCTTTTCACGTGCACAAGGGATTCACAGGAAATGATGCATGTATGTAATCCAGGGTTACTGTAGTTTTATCTCATTGATATCTGCCTCCTTATAAACTGATCACTCTCTTACAGTCATATCAGAGCCGTATTAAGTTACTTCTAACCCAATGTTTCCTTCTGCTGCTGCTTCACATTAAAAGTATTCAAATACAAAACACAAGGTGGCTTTTATTGTGAAGAAGCCACAGGAGACTTAATGTTTATGTCATCGAGTTTAGCAGCCACAGTCAGCTTTAAATGCAGAGCTGCAGGATGCACACCAACAACTTCTCAGCAAGGTATCCAATACTTTACCATTGTGTGGAAAACTATTCTCTCTGTGTGCAGCATGAAGTCAGAAGGCGGCTTCTCAAGTCATGATGGACAGATGGACGATTACTGACCGACTTCTTTATAAAAACAACTCGTGAGCTTGTTTGGTTTCACTGTAAACGGATATACCAGCTGTGTATCTGTTGTATTTATGACAGAGTAGCTGCTCTAAGAGTGTTTGCTGCACCCAGAAATCTTAAGGATCATAACTGTCTTTCATTAGAGATGGCGTGAAAAAAATAAGTGTTAAACTGTAACTGGTGGAGCTCAAATGATGCATTATGTGAGTAAAACTACAACGCGTATATATGATTTGTGTACAAACTCTAAAACAGAAGGAGCTTCAACATATTAACATGAGGTGTGTGTCCCCTGAGGCAGGGGTCCCTTTATGGGTCCAAGGACCGTTTTTATATTGATAGTTGAGGCTCCGGGGTAAGGGGGGGGGGGTCTCTACCATTTTTAGACAGAGGTCTATCACGTCAGTTTTGATTATGTCAGTTTAGAGCGAGACAAGGAGAGAAAGGGGCATGACATGCCAGGGACTGATGAGGAAAATACTCTGCAAAATTCTGTTATTTACCCTCCAAATAGCCAATAATAGCCTACAAAGTTGTAGAATTAATCATTTTCCCTCGTGGCCCGGTTACCAGTCTGCAAACCAGGGGTTGGAAACTTTTTTGTTTCAACTCCATCATATTGGTTATTGTGTGCCATGGACCTATTAAGGAACACGGGAGTGTTTTCTCCCTAAACTTTATTCAAAAACCGAAATGTCACGCTGGCCAGTGTATTCTGTGTCTATTCATGTCGTATTCTGATTGGCTGGTTTGTGGACGTGGGGTCGTAGCAGCAGTCACATTATGAGAATTTGGTCCTAAATTTCAGAATTTTGCTGTTTTCGGTCGTCTGTGCGCTTGTCTCATAGTTCGATATAGGTGAACAGTTTTGGGTTGGACCAAAGATTTTACGGCATTTCTCTCACGATTGTCAACTTTGGTCTCAAACAGCCCAAAATCCCACAGTGTAAAGGGGCCTTAAGACACTCTGATACCTACATCTATTAAGAAACAACAAGACATAACATAGAAATACAAAGATTGTGTACGTTTCATACATAAAACCTCTGTATTAACTGACTTGAATCATCTTCTCTCTCTGAAACATACATGTTAATGATTTTGTATGAGTGAATGTGTCCAAATCTACGGTGTCTGGTGAGTTTTGGACTCACATCTGCAGGAGCGAAGGCACATCGGTCTCCCAGGCTGGCTGCCAGAGCTGGTCCGTCAGAGGAGGGCAGGTCCAGGATCACAGCGGACGCTCCGTTCTTCACCAGACGCTCCACGGTGGCCCGACCCAAACCGGACGCACCGCCCGTCACCAGGCCAACCATACCCTGCTCAACACACACGCACACACATGTCAACAGACGTGGACAAGGACAGGAGGAGAGAAGTGCAGGAAAAAGGAAACAGAGACAGATAAAAACAAACAAACAAACAAACAAAAAGAAACCTGGGTCACTGAGAAAGATGAGAGGAGAAAATCAAAACTGCTCTGATTAATTTATAATACAAAAAAACCCTCAAAAAACAGCTATTACTGTAAAAAGTTAAACGAATATGAACATTTAATACAATGTAAACAGACTAATTATTCTGTCATTTTGGATATTTTCAAAAAGAATATCCCCTCACCCAGATATAATGCACAGCAGAGTACGGAAATGAAACCTTAAAAATGTGGAGTCTCTACTTGTAAAGCACAATAATTATGCAATAAAAGTGCATCATAAAGGATCTAATGATCATTTGTTTTGATTCAAGGGGATCACCCACAAAAGAAGGCAGGTGTTAAAGGGTTAAACTAAAGTAAGGTCAAACATTTGCCAAATATTCCTCAGTGTCAGCTTCAAAACTCTGACGATTTTCAGCTTTTATTTGTTTAGTGTGATAATAAACTGAATATATTCTGACTGTTAATCAGACAAGAGATTGAATAAGTATCATCAGCTTGATGTAGTGAAAGTATTACAGTAAAAGTAGTGGTTTGGTTCCTCTGATTGATTTATTATTATATATGACATTGTTAGATTATTAATAGTGAAGCATCAGTGTTAGAGCAGCATGTTACTGTTGTAGCTGCTGGAGGTGGAGCTAGTTTCAACTACTTTATATACAGTTAGATAGTTTAGTCCAGTGGTTCCCAACCTAGGGGTTGTGCCCTCCAAAGGGTCAGCAGATAAATTGAAGGGGTCGTGAGATGATTAATGGGAGAGGAAATAAGAAAAAACAAAGTTCTGATACACAAATCTGTTTTCAGTTTTTGAACTTTTTCTCTAATCTTTGATTTTTGCTGAAATATTGGATCATTTGAACATTTATTAACATTAAACAATGTGAGAGGTTTAGAGGGAAAAATCACTATTTGGTGGAGCTGTTAAAAACTCATAGACATGTGAAATGTGACCCCGACTACACACTGCTTTTTGTAAGACGTCAAAAGCTAAAAAGGTCTTTAATAATGTTGTATTTTAAAAGCTTGTTATATTATCCATTGTGTCAAATCTTCATCTGAAAAGTAACTAAAGCTGTCAAATAAATGTAGTGGAGTAGAAAGTACAATATTTCCCTCTGAAATGTAGTGTAGTGGAAGTATAAAGTAGCATCAAATGTTATCTCAAGTAAAGTACAAGTACCTCAATATTGTACTTAAATAGAGTACTTGAGTAAATGTACTTAGCTACTTGCCACCTGTCAAAACCAAAACTAACTGCATGTCTAGCTAGCATTTAATATAAGCACCATATTACATTTGTTTTGTAATTTAGGTGGATGTAAATAACGTGTCTGTAAAAGTCTCCGGTGTCATCGTGATAACCGAGAGGCCGGTTATCAAACACCGGACTGAGTGACTCCAGCATGTTAACGTTAGCTGCACAATGAAACTTCTGAACTACGAGGAAAAAGCAAACAAGCGGGACGAAAAAACACACAAACATCACGACACAGGCCTGTCACAAGTCTCATGCATCATATCCTCTCGGAGAAAACACAGTGAGTGATGCTGTGTGAAGCGATAATAGGTTTTATTATTTCTCTCCTCACCTTGACACACCGAATGTTCGCCATGTTGGTTCTGTGACGTCACGTCGAAGATCGTCTATGCGACAGATGAACCACTGAGAGTGAAAAATGCTCGACCGTTTCCTGCTTTTTAAACGTCTTCAGGATGTGTTTAAAACATTTCAAGAAAGATATCCACATTAATTATTTCTTTTGTAGTAGATCCACCTGAGGTTATTTATTTTGCTACTTCCCCTTTTGTGAGACCATAGTTGCGCTTTTATTGGCAGAATCATTGATGGCTATTTCATTTTTTTGTTAGATAATGCATTATTTGGCACCATATATTTGGTATGATAACAAAAACTTGAGCGTATACTTCCAATCTTTTCATTTTATTGTAATTTTCATAAATCTCACATGAAATTTTACAGTTAAAAGTCAAATTTAATAGTATGCACAAAGGAAGTCAAAGAATAAACTTATAATTTAAGTAAATAATTTATTAGTTAAGGCAGAAATTCATTGAAATTTGTGGTTTTTAATCCTCATATGAAATTGTATGAATGGTATTAAATGCTACATCCTAGCCTAAAACCTATAACATTTCTTCTGTACATCTGATAATGTATACAAAATTCAAATTCAAAGGGCTTCATTGGCATGAAGGTTTCAAGAACAATGTTTCCAAAGCATCAAAGTACAATTTGTCCAAATATTTGGCCAATACACAATAACAGTAATATGCTTTATTTGTATACAAATATATTAACTGATATATACTTTATTATACTTTATCTAAATTTGTTATAATATACAAAGAAGATATTTGATCATTTATTTCAATAAAGAAGGTGGGAAATAAGATCAATTATGGGTTCAACATCATTTAGCTCCAGCTCTCGCTCTAACATACACATTAAAGATTTTTGTGCATTTGGATCTCTAAGATTACGGCTCTAAACCATCAACACTGTCCTCCAGTGCAGTGCTAAATACAGCTTCCTCTTGCAACATTTGCATACTGAGGTGTTGCAGAAACATAAATATTCATAATTGTCATAATAATAACCAGTACTCGAGTTGATTCCTCCATACCCTGGTAGCAGAGAGAGAGCAGGGCAGAGGGGTTGTTTAGTTGAATGTTAGTCTAGTCTGCCTGACTCATTGATCCTTTATCTGACTGAGGTTTGTTCAAGTTAGAATCTATGGCTGAGACCATGGCTCTGAAATATCAGTAGCCCAACTGTGCTGTGTATTGATAAATCCATGACGCTGTCCATGGTGCTGAAGTAGCAGACGAATTTGTAATTGCATCTTTTTCTCTCAGTCCCGCCCTTCTGTCAGTTTCGTCTTGGATCTATATTATTCTCTAAACTATAAACTATAAATACCCAATTCTATATTATATTTTATATAATAAAATAATTTATGTAGTGGCAAATTGCAACATGTAGTCATGGGGTGCTCCCATTGGGCCATCCCCCCTGTTAAAAATGAACAAAGCACCGATTGATAATAACAGTAAAAATTTGGCCACTTTTGTGTTGATTTTGTTAGTTTGGGCTCAGACTTTGGGAGAATATGGCTGATGGCCAGTGGTGGAAATGTATACAAGCTGTATTCAAATTCTTTACTCAAGTAAAAGTAGCAATTCAACACTGTGAGAAACCATTATGAGCAAAAGCATTCAAAATCATACCCAAATAAAAGAAGCATTATCAGCAAAATGTACCTAAAGTACGAAACATAAAAGGACTCATTATATGCAGTACATGCTAGAGGATGACTAAAGTCATCGTGATATTATTATATTACATTATTGAGTTATTACTAATGCGTTACAGCATAAACAGCTTTTAACTGTTGTAGTTGACTCTGCTGTTTAACTTGAAGATGTCTTGTAAGTTAGCATTGCTTTAATAAACAAAATAGAAGACTGAAATGTCTGTGTCATAAAGCTGTAAATAATTAGTGTTGAAGGATTGTGAAGATTGTGTTCAGGCGTCACTATAACCAAAACGAGTTGGAAATACCCCTCCTCCAAACCATCTACTCCTTACAATGCTGAACATAGAACTGCGTTTTGCTTTATGCAAGCTTCTCCCTGTTGCCAGGTTAATAAATGCAGGACAAAGATGAATGACTACAGAGATTTTTCATCAGTAATTTATAGCCATGCATCACAGTTTATAAACTTATTGTGGGTTTGCATGTGCTCTACAAAGGTTATTAGTAACTACAATTATAAAGTAATTGTGGAGTTGAAATATAACCTAATACATAATGATAACTTAAATATAAGTTCCTCATTTATTTATTCCTCGTTTGACCTGTGAACGTGGTATTCTGTTAAATCATGGTACATTTCTCGACTGATGACTGGCTCCAGAAATTCAGTCAGTGTGAGAGCTCTGTCATGTTAAGTCTTCTTTGGTCGCAGCGTGGAAGAGCAGAAAGGCACGTAAGCTCCGCCCACTCGGTTCTGGTTTGACCAATGGGAGAACGTTTCAGGGAACGCCCCCCTCCGAGTAGATATGAAGGATGCTGACCAATCACAGCAGCCCCTGCGGCTCACTGAGGTCAGTTCAGGCGACCAACTGATGCTTCCTCAGCTCGACTTCAGGGGATTTTACAACATATTTGGACTCAGAGATGACCAAAACATTTAAGACAAGACTACAAATCTCCTGTCACAACATAAATGTTACAATATGACAAACAGCAAAGCAAACAGACAACATTTACAAAGAAAAAGAGCCTTTATTTTCATAATCTGAATACAAAAAACAGGACAAACAGTAAAAGGAGCAACCCTGCATACAGCTGACTGTACAAACAGAACTGAAAAGAACATAAGATGGATAACTGAAGTCTTTGGGGTTTGTTTGTTTGTGTTGTATATTGTTGTTTTGTGGCATTTTAAAAACATATGCATGGTTTTAAGTGTATGCTAATTTGTAAATGCATATGTATGAGTGCATGCGTGCATATAGATATATATGTACAATCATGTAGATATATTTCTATTTTTTATTTTTATTAATGTAAATTCTGCTTCTATTCAGTTGTTAACTGCGAGCATGAATGCTAAATTCAACCTCAAAAAACAAACAGCTTCTCTGATGAGTCGACAGATGATACAGATGTGTGGTTGATGATGAAAGAATCTGTAAATATTGTGAACTGAATGAGGCAGAGAACGAGATTATTGTAATTCTTTATATCATGATCTGTGACAACAAAAATTGTTTAAAAAAAAAAGTTCATGTTGTTCGAGATTTAGACTTAATTAGAATTGAAGCTGGAGCTTTAATTGAATTTTCTTTTGATAATGTTTTTGCATTTTCTGAACATATTTCTAAAGCACAGGAGAAAGGCTGCAACTAACAGTTATTTTCATTATCAATTCATCTGTCGATTATTTTCTCAATTCATAGATTGGTCTTTAAAATGTCAGAAAATTGTGATTAACAGTCCACAACTCAAAGATATTCAGTCTACTGTCATAAAAGACTAAAAGAAACCAAAAAATATTCACATTTAAGAAGCTGAAACGAGAATATTGGCTTTTTTTTTTTTTTTCAAAAAATGAGTCAAAATGATTAATTGATTAGTAAAATTAGCAATTCTTTAACTGATTACTCGTTTGCATATCTAATTTTCTGACATTTTACGGCCCAAACAATTAATCAAGAGAATAATCGACAGTTGCAGCCCAAATTTATCTTAATATCATAGAAGATAATGAAATTCATTCTGTCATTTGACAAATCACTGCAGCTCTTACAAAAAAAAAGAAATAGACATGCAACACACACTTTCTGCAACTTCTCATTCATTAACCAACTCAAGGCTACAATAAGGGCTTTCAGGAGGGAAACGATGCACACGTCTGAAGCGCGTTAAGCTGCCACAATGTGGAAGGCAGTAAGTTGTGTGGTTGTATCTCCAAAATAGGGGCTGCAATATCCCACACCCCACAACAACACAACTTACTACCTCACCACAGCACAGCTACACCAACACTGTAGATCTGTTGTCTATGTGGGAGGGGAGACCTACAATTTGCACAGATTAAAACTGGATCTTCATCAAATACGTGTACAACTGAGCTGCAGGAGGAGGGGGGGGGGTATCTGAAGCTAAATCATTGGATTGATCAATGAGACAGGCGTTGTCTTCTGGCCGGTGTCCAATTTGTCAACAGCCGGCGATACATTAGGACAAGACACAGCTTATAACCAGTGAAATGAATCCAATGTTCTTTGAAGCGCTTGATGCAATTTTTTTTTTTTTTTTTTTTTTTTTAAAGCACTGTCACCAACGGCAACAGAGGCTTCAGTCACCGTGGCAACCGAACGCAAGATGCGGATAGGCTGTCGGTCTCTCGTCATGTAGGGGATGGTTTGGTGGTCGTGAGAAAGACAGTAGGCTGTATAGTTATCTCCCAGATCTGGTGTGATCCTAAAACTATACAAACTACTACCTCATCCCACAGCCCCCTCTTCTTCTTCTTCTTCTTCTTCTCCTTCTCCTCTGGAGTCCAAATCATCAATATCATCACACTTCTACATTTAAAACCTTAGTGTCCCTGCTCTCTTGTTCATTTGTGCCAAATTTCTCTTGACACATCTTTGACAGGAGCAGGAGGGAAAGATTAAAAAGGACAGGTTCATACTTTTTCCAAGTCTGTCTTAAAACAACAGTCAGGTGTCCATCATCATTCCTCCTGTTCATACCGGCTATTAAAAGATCCCCTTCAAATGTGCTTTCAATGTAAGAGATGGGAGCCAAAATCCACAGTGTGTAAAATGTATTTAAGTTTATCTGAAGCTTTAGCCACCAAAATGAGTCAAATCAAGTAGATATCTTTCAACGTTACAGTCTTTTTAGTGCAAAAGTTCCTCCTTTTGTTACTATACTTCCACCGCAGCTCAATAGGGAAACACAAAGAGGGAATTTATTCATTTGACTCTTCAGCTGAACTGATTGACAGAATATTTTACCGATGGATTATTAAACTATTTAAAAAAAACAGATTAATGGTTTCAGTCATTTTTAAGCACTGGTTGCAGCTTTTCTGCTTTGTATCATTCTAAACTGAATACATTTAATTTTGGACATTTGGTAGGACAAAAAAAAGACATTTATTTTGAAAAGACTTATATTTTGAGAAACTATTTTCTGTGAGGCTGCAACTAACGATTGGTCATTTTGTCTTTTAAGTGTCAGAAAATGGTACATTTTCAAAGAAGTGTTGATGACTTGTTTCCTAAAGCCCAAGATGCAACCTGAAATGTCTTGTGTTGTCTTGACTAACAGTCCACATCTCACATATATTCAGTTTCCTGTCATAAAAGACTAAAAGAAACCAGAAAATATTCATATTCAAGAGGCTGGAACATCAATTGTGGATTTTGTCCCCCCATCAGTTAAATGCATTATGAAGGGATCTTCTAATGGTCAGTATGAAGAGGAGGAACGATTACAGCAAGAAAAACATGTCTCACTGTTCATGTGGGCACCTGACTGTTGATTTAAGACTTGAAACGTTGTGAACCTGTCCTTTAAGGTGTGAGAGAGCAGAAGAGGTGACCAGTCCTCAGAAAAATGATGCAGCCTACTTCTCAGAGGCTTCCTGTCCTTGAAGGAGGGTCTCCAGAGCCAGACGAGAACCTTGGGGACAAAAACAAACACATGTATCATAAGGAGCAGCCACAACCAAACCGCATAATAAACTAAACCAGCAGAGCATCAATCATTAAGCGGCCGCTAACTTCTCTCCTAACTCAGGTGAGGCTAACAGGCTAACCTGGCCACCATCTTAGTTAACGTTAGCTGCCTGGTTCGAGAAAACAATCGCTTCTGGACACTGCGGTGATGTTTAATACACGAGTAAGAACAAGAAGCAGCTCCTGTTCTTGGCAGGCGGTTAATTAGCGTCGGGATCCAGCTAGCCAGTTAGCCCGAACAAGCTAGCAGGAATTGGCGGTTCTCGACACCCGCCGCCCCGCACACTCTCACGCACCCGCGGCTGTGTGTAATCTGTTAACAGCGTCGGCTTCTCTGACTCGTCGTCGTCGTGTTGCCTGGTGCCAAAGTGAAGCAGTGGAGGGTTTACCTGAATGCTTCGTGTAACCCAGGTGGCTCCGTGTATCATCCTCGCCGTCTTTCCTAAGCGGAGCGGGTCTGCTGCTGCTGCTGCTGCTGCTGGTGGAAATATCGCGAGATGTACAGGTCCGTGGAGCGCGGCCCGCAACGAGATTTCAAGTGCTGCCTCACATCCAACCACACAGTATGGACGTATAATAAGACCTTAATAAGATCTAATAATACGTCCATGAGCAAATCTCACATTGGGACACGTTGCTTTAACCACACAGGGGCAGACGTTACCATTAAGCTGGATTTATGTTTATTAAAGATCCCCTTCAAACCTGATTTAAGATGTATATGAAATACTTTGAATAATAATTTGTGTCTGGTATGTTTTTTCCACCCAAAAAATCCATTATCTTGTTAAAATCATTATCTATGAGTATGCAAATATTATTTAAATAGTTTAACAGCTGGACACAAGATGTCTCACAAGTCCATTCTCAGTGTTTGTGCACTGGAGGTTTCAAGCTTCCACATCATACTTGTGTTAATTACATATTGAACCAGGATTGGTTTCCAAACTGTGATGTCATAAATCATGGTTATAGGCCCACCCCTTAAAATTGGATTTTCAATGAGCACATTAACTTTCTACTTTCAGCAGATGAATATGAAAACAAACTCTGCACATAAATCATTCTGCATGGTGAAGCTCAAACATTTTTGAGGGGAACTTTAAGAATGACTATTTATTTGTATGAAGAAAGAAAAAAATCAAATTTGCTTTGAATTCTGTGTGATTGAATTGTGATTGATGTGTAATTTGTGTTTGGCTTTAATGTCCTGTCGAAAGAATTTAGAGAGCTTTAGATTTATTATGATGTTTAGATATGAAAAATATTGAATTATGTCACTATTCTAACTCATTGTACCCCCGAAATAACTTACAAAAGGCCCCAAAAGCACTTAAAAATATGCAAATGTATACCTCTACTTCAGAGGTAAACATTGTACTGCATTTACCTGACAGATAAATGTTACTGGACATGTTGCAGATTCAGATTTTACTCACAAAATATAACAATTAAAATATGATTATTTAATTATAATTATTATTAATTATTATTAATTAAACTGTCCAGCATTTTATAAAATAGTTAGAATTAAAAGCTCCGCCTTGAACAGATGTCAAGTAAATTTAAGTACATTGTGCTCATAATTTCTCTCTTTCACTCTTCACTTTTAAGTAAAAATTTGAATGCAGGACTTTTACAGTATTTTTACTGTACAGTATTAATAGTTTTACTATTATATGTATTCATAGTTTTACTTAAGAAAAATGTTTTGAGCACCTCTTCCATCACTGCCAATACCAGCGTGAGAAAGAGTGAAAATAAAGCAAGACATCGTTAGCCGAGGGCCCCAAAATCACTAAATCCGCCCCCATATTCAGCATTTATAAGCAGTATACAAACATTTAATAAATGGTTTATAACACACTATAATGTATCTGTAAACAGATATGAGTTTTTATTCATGTACTTGTCATCAACTGCAGCAGTGGAAGAAGTATTCAGATCTTTTACTGAAGTCAAAGTACCAATAAAGCAATTTAAAAAATAAGGTAGAGTGGGGACGGTTGCAAGACTTTGTATTTTACTCAATTACAATGAGATTATTTACAGTAGACCACCATCAGCTTAGTAACCACATCATTAAAATATGTCTACATATGAAATTAAACTTCAAATTTGACATTTGAAGAGAAGTCGGGTGTTGCAACTGATGTCATACATGGGGACAGTTGCAACATACATTAAAATGCATTAAAATGGTACTTAGTTTTTATTTTACCTGTCGTATTAGTCTGAATATTTGAACTGTTTTACAAACAATGTACTATATCTATGAAAATCATAGTTAATTTGTTTTGTTTGGGCAAACAGAAGGACTGCTGGGAAGGCAATTAATCTGACCATGTATCAGTGTTAGAACAATAACAGATAAAAATGTCTACAGCTTCCCCTGACTTCTAAACATGCAGATCACATAACCGTGGTGCCACCATGGTGAGACCATATGTGACCAGACTGTTCTCATGAGCTCACTGGTGCAGCACACAGTATTTTTTCAACCATGCCGGTAGGTAGCAGTATTTGTATTAGGTAGCAGTCTGACTGTTTTATAACAAAAGGAAGAAAAATAACTTGTTGCACCTTTGAAACATTCATATTTCTTCATCCATGAGGGTAATCAGGATGTAATCTTATTTTTGATGTTGTTTTAATAGTTTTTAATATGACTGCTGAGTACTGCTCACACAAGCCATTTTATTTTACTTATGTAAAAGTATCAATACAGCAATGTAAAAATACTCTATTATGAGTAAATGTCCTGCATGACAAAGTAAAAGTACATAAGTATTAGAGCAAAATGTAGTTGAAGTATTAGAATCAGGTTTGTTGTAGTAATCATAAATAATGTAAATAAAACTGTTACAGATTTAAAGTTTAAATTGAAGAGAATGAAATGTCCAAAATATTGACGAGGAATGTGCAACTGTTCATAATGTAAACAGAATATGCAGAATGCAATTAATAATAATACAAGTGTGCATTAATGTAACACATCTTGTTAGATGTGATGGGTGAAAAAAATCAGAGATGTGCAAATATATGATTGTAAGATTTTACATGTAGTGGATAGTCCAGATAGAGTCCATGTAAATGTGGGTCCTGGTCTTGTTGATGAGGCCAACTGCATTTTTATTTATCAAAGTAAAAGTAGTGGTTTGGTCCCTCTGACTGATATATTATTATATGTGACATCATCAGATTATTAATAGTGAAGCATCAGTGTTAGAGCAGCGTGTTACTGTTGTAGCTGCTGGAGGTGGAGCTAGTTTACACTACTTTATATACAGTTAGCTAGTTTAGTGCAGTGGTTCCCAACCTAGGGGTCGGGCCCCTCCAAAAGGTCAGCAGATAAATCTGAGGGGTCGTGAGATGATTAATGGGAGAGAAAAGAAGAAAAAACAAAGTTCTGATACACAAATCTGTTTTCAGTTTTTGGACTTTTTCTCTAATCTTTGATTTTTGGTGAAATATTGGATCATTTGAACATTTATTGAAATGAAACCATGTGAGAAGTTTAGAGGGAAAAATCACTATTTGGTGGAGCTGTTAACAACTCATAGACATGTGAAATGTGACCCCGACTACACACTGGTTTCATCTTTAACAATGTGTTGTATTTTAAAAGCTTGTTATATTATCCATTGTGTCAAATCTTCATCTGAAAAGTAACTTAAGCTGTTAAATAAACATAGTGGAGTAGAAAGTACAATATTTCCCTCTGAAATGTGGTGGAGTGGAAGTATAAAGTAGCATCAAATGAAAACACAAAGTACTTGAGTAAACGTACTTTGTTACTTTCCATCACTGGGTATTTAGTCACTTATAAAATTCATATTATTTTGGCCTTTCTTTGCTTCCGTACCAACCGATCACTGTGTTTAATCTGACCTCGATCGCCTAAAAATCAAGACACTGGACAAAACAAATACTTTTTTTACTAAAAGAATAAATTTTATTTCAGCACTGTAAGTCATTTCCCAACCAGTACAAACATGACTGCCATCTTTGTCTCTTTCTGAACCATTCCTCCCCTCCCTCTGTGAAATCAGACCACCAACAGCCAGACAAATTAAAAAAAAGCTTTCTTTTTTCTCGTCTTCCCACAAACAGTCTGGTGCTTCCATAATGCTAACAATGATGACAAATTATACCAACCATAA
This sequence comes from Thunnus albacares, assembly GCF_914725855.1. Taxonomy (NCBI): domain Eukaryota; kingdom Metazoa; phylum Chordata; class Actinopteri; order Scombriformes; family Scombridae; genus Thunnus; species Thunnus albacares. The sequence goes on along the minus strand of NC_058110.1, from coordinate 30,327,466 downwards.
TTATAACAGCAATAATGATGATGATAATATTTCTATAACAATAATATTATGGATAAATTTTAACCCTTTTCGCTGCACAGGTAGTTTTGGGTGGCCCTGGGTACTGAAGTACATGCATCGGTACACATGTTGCTGGAGGCATGATTTTGACCAACGTGACAAGAAACGGCCCACAATGATCAACTTGAGCACCTTTGCGGGACTCAGCCAAAGAGGAAGGGGGGAGGGTGGGTGGGTGGGGGTTATACTGGAGCTTGGGGGGCTGGTGAGGGGGGGAGTGGCAGTGTAGAGAGAGACAGACAGAATAGGGACCCTTATTCAAACTGGATAAAATGCTGCGAGAATCCTGCAAATATAATCAGAACAGGTACAACACAACTGATGATTCTTTTCCACATTCTGTATGACAGACATTAATACTGTTTTAACTTCTACAATACAACATAGTACACTTCTATTCTGGGACTTTTGGTTCTCTTAACATTGTCGAGCTCTTCAGAGATGCTCCCATTTTTTTTAATTTTTTTTTGCGTAGGCAGTGAGGCAGGGTGCTTTTATCCGCCGGACAACAACTGTTATCGTTTCACCGGTCGGTAAGAGGTTGAATTTTCCTCGCGACGCTTCGGCTGAGAAGGTTCACCGTTACACTTTGTCTTTTAGACAAAAGAGAGACCACGTAAAAGAAATCTGTCATCTGTGGATTGTAGTTTGTTGAAACTGACTGCAGTAGGAAGTCTTTTAAGGCTGCAAATTATGATTTTCAAGTAATTTACTGTTTATTTTCTAAATGTATCATTTGGTTTAAAAAAAAATGTCACAGAAGAGTGAAAAATGTGTTTTATTCACATATTATATTTACTGTCAAATTAGACAAAGAAATGTAATAAATGCTCATAACTGAAAAGCTGCAACTAGAGTAAAAAATTGTTGCAGATTCATTTCATTTTGATTGTTTCAAAGTCTTTCTTTTGGTTTTTAAACACCTCAACATACAAGTTCATCCTTTCTTTTTTTGCACATTTTATACGTCATCTATTAAGAGACCGATCTCAGATTTGTGTTTCGAGGAAAATTCAGCCTCTTTCATCAGCCTCCGTGCCCACTTAGGAAGAAGACTCAAAGTGTCTTGAGTCTTTTTGGGGGGGAGGGGGGGAGTAAAAGGCAAGTTTGAGAGAGCGCAACAATTCCATGTAAGAAAAAATACAAAAGAGGGCGCCAAAACCCCAGCATGACTGAAAGCTTGTTTTGTCAGGTGTCATTCCTTCCTGTGTTATTAGTGTAGATCTGATGTGACCATGTGCAGCGGTTCACACAGCCTAAAATTCAGTCAATTAAGAAAACGTACAAATTGAGCGTGAGCGAGCCGACGGGAGCGGAGAATTTTTGTATACCCACGATGCCTACAGGCCGACGTGCCTCACACACACACACACACACCTCTTTTAACGCCTTCACTCCGCTCGCTCACTCACCGTTCCACGAACACACTTCCCTTCCTTCTTCCCTGTCTGTCTGCGTCTCCGTGACGACCACAGTGTAAATACACCGTTACCTCACAGACTTGTCAGATAAAAATCACACGTGCTGTAATGTCATTATATATATAATCATCAGAAAACTTGTTACTCGGAGGGGAGGTGGGGGGGGGGGCATGGGGGGTGGGGCAAACCGTTGATGGTGTAGGGGTTGGAGGTAGGGGGATGGGGGGGGTATATCGAGGCTTTATAGGGGGGTTTTTTAGAGGGGGATGCTAGGTGTACTTTGGTTCTCAGGTGTTTACAAGAGATGTTTCGCTGCTTTGTGCAAGGGCGCAGAGTTCAGCTTAGATTGATAATGAGTCGACCACAAAAATTGTTATCAGGGATATTATGAAAATCAAAAACATAGTGCAGACGACGATTTTCAATTCGTAACGGGCAATATTTACTTAAACGTACATAATAAACGGTGAAGTGGTCTAAAGATGCCATATAAAATACAGGTAAGGAAAATCGCAATCATTACAGTTCAAATCTCTAGGTTGGCTAAGCGTATTTCAGTACTAACTGAAGCAATGGTAGAAGGATTAGATTAGAAGATGTAATAACATTAAAAATAGTAAGAAAAAACACATTTGCACAATTGAATAAAACAGTTTTGATTTTTTTTTTTTCAGGATTTTTTTTTCCAGACTCTGGCTAGATACATACAGAAACTGATTATCAACGTTAATATAACCTTTACTGTTAGTTGGGTTGATTAAGGGGCGGGGCAGCCCAAAGAGAAAAGAGAGAGAAAAAAAAAAACGGCCAATAGAAACGGTCCTAGGGCTAAAAGGAGGAGAGGCAGAGAGGTTGGGGGGGTAGGGGGGGGGGGAGGGAGGTGGGGGTGATAAGAGTGAAAAGAGAGAACTGAAATACAAGGAGGGTTTAACCTGTGTGTGAAATATCTTGAGTGTATTTGTGTGTGTGACTGCTTTCAATGAGAATCAGTGGGCATGGATTAGACCGTCCAGTCTGTCCTGTCTGTCTGTCTGTCAATGTATGTATGTGTGTATGTGTGTGTGTTTGTGAGTGTGCATGTACTCTATGAGGATTGGAGGGCAGAGAAAAAGTGAATGAACAGTGTGGTGGGGGTAGAGAGAAGAGGCGAGAGAAAGTGTCATAGCAGGGGGGCGGGGGGGCGTTAGGATAACAAGCATAAAAATCACTGATCAAATATCTATCAAACTAAAACAGACAAGGACAAAAGAGGGACACTACATCATGTATTGTGTTGACTTTTTTTTTTTTTTCCATACTAGCTACTGTGTAACTCAGGGTTTAACATCTATGTATCTGTGTGTGTGTATGTGTGTCTCTGTATCCATGTGTTGTGTTGTGTTGTGTGTGTGTGTGATTGTTTTTGTGTCTACCCGACACCTCTTAACATGTATTTTTAAAATCCGTCCATGCAAAACTCCCGACTGTGGGGGTTTTATAGTCAGTAGAATGTGTTACCAAAAAAATGATCTCTGATGAACCGACAACCACTCCACTGGGAACTGAAACTGCACAAAATCACTTCAGCACAAAAGCAGAGAGAATGCTGCTGGTAACAAATGCAACTGAATACCTGTCTGTCGTACATGTGTATGCATGTGTGTGTGTGTGTGTGTATGTTTTGTATGTATGTGTGCTTCTGTGTATGTGTGTTTGTAACTGGCGAGCGAATCGAGAGAGGGCATCGTATACCAGATCACGCTCTGGCTCGCCGCAGAAAAGCCATCTTCTAACAATGTACTGTTGCGATACACATATTTGTACTAATGTCAAAAGTTGAAAGCAGTTAAGTATATGACTCCTAGTAATTCTAGACTTAGTATTTTTCGGCCAGTGGAGCTATATTCTCTAGCCTAGTCTTGGTGTCTTGAGTATTACAGTCCTGTGTTAAGCCCGACGCTGTTACCTACTCTTAACCTATAAAAACACCTACAGCGCTCGGTATGCTTAATCCCTACCAATAACGGCTAACAAGTCCAAACCTCTGATTTCATTTGGTGTTGGTGTAACAGAGACGGCGGCGCAGCCCGGCCCGGTCGTGAGCGTAGGCCTACACTCATCGCTGGGTCAACTGTCAGTGTTTCACTGTAATGGTTGAGTTCATAACAGAGGGGATGTCTGACGCGACTACATTAACACTTACATATAGTCAGGGTTTTTTCTTTTTTTTTCCTTCAAAAAAAAAAAAACGGCATTTCATAAGAGCTATTTTTTTTTTTTTCCATGTCAATTTTGTGGCACACGATAGAGCATAAGTCATCAACATAGTAAGAAAATAAGGTGCTTCTTGTTGACTTGCCTTTTTTAAAATGCAATGAGCTCATTTCAACCTCTCTTCGTAAGTTTATAGAGATTTACAATGTTCATGGCCAGCATCTCTCAGGCTGTATCTGTCGGTCTACTGCTTTTTTAAAAATCTGCAGTTCTACCAGTAATTGGTAAGAAGTACATAACTTGTGTTTCCGTTGTCAGATGAAACCTACTGTGGGGGATAACATCTCGTTCTCTACAAACATAAGTGCTCTAATAAAACAATTCGGTATCTTATAGAAGTCTCAGATTGTGAGCGGCACACTCTCGGGTCCGCTGTGAGGCCTCCCTCTCCCCTGTCATGTGACATGTGTTCCGACCCATAAAACCTCTGCCTTGTTTGGCTGAGGTACTCGAGGGCAGGGAAGTGCTTCCTGTTGGTCTAAAGTGACACACCGGAGCTCTGCGGGGGCAACAGCTCTCGGTGTTGGGCTATCGTCATGACAACAGTTACTCAATCACCACCCCGGAGGTGGAGGGATCTTTGAGGCTTTGCTGCCACACCGGTTATATATCGCTGGCAGCCTCAGTCGGCTAGCCTTATTAAAATACACTTTGGAAATAACTTTTCTGAAATCTGAAATGATTCCCAGGAATCCTTGACGTGGAGGATCAGGAGTCCTTTCAGCTTCATAGCAAAAAGTTCTTTTGTGAATGTGTGAGGCCAGTCTGAAGGGAACTCTGCCTGGCAGCAGTCACCGTAACCCTCACCATTCATTTCCGTCATTCGCTGGGCAGCATTATTCTTTTTCTTTTTGGCCTTAACTCCAGAAGGTGCCTCAGAGTTTTTCATTTCTTTATCACCTGGTAGAGGACTGTCCAGTGTGGTTTAACATTTTTTAAAACAAAGTGCTTCTTTGTCTGAAACCACTCTGTTCACATTCTGACGTCTCTCAAATAGATCTCTACCTTTAAATGTAGTTCTACATGTCATAATGATTTACTTAGGCGCAGGGGACACCCCTCACAGGCTGTCAATTCAACTGTATAGGGGCTTGTTCAAATTCATTATATTTAAATACAACATTAAGTGCTTTTGTTGGGAGAATACAATCAAAGCTTTGGGAGAAAGGGACAAGGGGGATGGGAAGATAATATAATAATGCACTTTTTTCTTTTTTTTTGGAGGAGCGGGGTAAAATCTTGCATACTTTAGGGCTTAAGGTGCATAAATTCATGGGGTCTCTTAGCACAGCTAAGCTCTAGGCTATGCTACATAGGTCAAAGTAAGATAGCACGCTAATACCATGGTGGTGCAGAAGTGCTCCAGTGATAGATAACCAATCAATCTATAAAAAAGGGGTTTGTTGCTAGCGAGTATGCTAACTCTATGTGTTCAGCAGAGCGGCTAGCCTGCAGAGTTTTTTGGGGGGGGGGGACGCGGGTCACTGCACAGAAGAATGATACTTAAATCTTTCCCCACATATCCAGAGTCAAACTCTGAAAACATCTCTCTGAGCTCATGTAAGACAAATCTTAACACGAGATGGCTATGGCAACGAACCGCATCGACACACACAACTACCGACCATGGCGACCAGGCCTAGATGCTGTAACCATGGAAACCACATCCAATCTGTCACCGTAACCGCAAGCTTAACATCTGTGTGCAGAGATTCAAACAATGGGACCATTAAAAAAAAAAAAAAAAAAACACAAAATAAGAAACTCAAACTGTACAGGTACCCATACTTAAGAGGGGGCTCGTTTAAGTGGTGGGCGGTAATGGGGGTGGGGGGGGGGGGGGGGGGTTGGGAGGGTGGGGGGGGTCGGGGCTTCAAGCTTATTTTACTCTGAGTGCGGGAGGGAGGCATTTAGGATTTTTGAGGGGTGGGGCGCTTACAGACTCATGGAGAAATCCTCTCTTCATAAAACAATGTAAAACCACATGAGAAAACTAAAAAGGGAGTAACAGCTAACTGCTTTGGCTTATCGCATGGAGCAGCAGAGAGGACGAGGAGGAGCCTCGCGTCGCTTCCTGCTCCATGTGATAAATGTGCACAGCTAGCAGGCAGGGCTACAAAAACAGGGAAAGGCAGTCGAACACAGATAACTCTCTCAGAGCAGCGCATCCCGGTAAGGACGCCGTCACTCTTCCTTCTGTAGCGCTCCGTCTGACGGGCAGTCGTCAAGGCAACAGGGGGCCTCCACTTCCACCCCCTCTGATTGGTTGTCTCTGCTGGCTAAGGCACACGGGATTGGCTGGGCCAGGGGGGCCAGCTCCAAGGGCTGGCCGATGGCGGAGGCTGCTGAGCTGCCGTTCAGCTGCTGGGTCGCAACCTCTGGCGTGGAGCCCGCCTCCTCTGAGGGCTTTGGGGGACTGCTGGATGGGGGGGATGACGTCTGGAGGTTTAAGAGAACAGCAGGAGGTGTCAGATGTTAGAAAATGACAGACGACGAGGGAATTTATAGCTTGATTCATCTTGAAAAATGAACTATGAGGCTACAGAGCTTTGAGTGAAAGTTAAGCTCGGGTCGTACCTGTGTTCTGTTGGCAGTTGCCTTTTTCCCTCCCCTTACTTTTGCTGGAATCTCTTTACCCCTCCTGTGAAGTAGAAACAGACACGTTGAGATGCAGAATAAAACCAGTATCAGCGCCAGTAGTCCGCCTTAAGGCTCGGCCACACCAGCATTTAATACTGTGAGATTTCACACAGAGCTGCTTCATTGTAGTGAAGTAAATCCGTGCAGGGACTTCTTTACTTTCTGGCAGCTTGTGTAAAAGTCAATTGTTGTGCCCGAAATGTAAGAAGCTGTTGTGTCAGCTGATATTATTTCCTGTTAATATAAAATTGCAGTGCAAATGCCTTGAGGTACATAATCAAGTGGATGGTGTAACAATATTCTTAAATGTGCTTTGTTGGCATTCATTTGTTGGATAGCGAGCTTGTTGGAGAGCTGTTTAATGTTTCTGGCTTGATGTTGTATTTACCTTCTGGTATTTCCAATAATTGACTCAGATATTTCGCTCTGCCACTTTCCGCTCTAACGAGGCACTTAAACGAGAATATTTTCTTTAAGCTTATCGCCTCTAGCGGCAATAACAACAGCCTGTCTGCCATTGAAGAAACAGAGATTAAGATTAAAGCAGTGACTGTTGTTAATAGGATTTCAAGGTTTTGGATACGGACTTCTAAACTATGGTAGTTGTGGTGATTTAAAAAAAAAAAAAAAAAAAAAAAGTCATCATCGTACTCACCCTTTCCCTGCTCCCACTGACACCACCTGCATGTTGAACCCCCCTCTCCCACGGATTGGTTTGTTCCCAGCCCACTGGCCGACAACCATGCCAGCTATCTCCAGTTTCCCTCCCTGAGGGGGGATGGACTGAATGCCTGAAGAGAGAAGAAAATAACCGATTATTGAGATATACTTCTGTTATCGTAGAGAACGTCTCCATCCAACTAAAAGTCAAGTGTGTTTATAAGTTTATTTGTATGAAAGCCGGAGAAAAACGAGCATCTCTGTACCTGGGAAGGCTCTGGGTCTGTGCTGGGCCGGGTGATGTGGATGATGCGGGTGATGATGAGGAGGCATGCCGCCCATGGGGCGAGGTGGGTAGAGGGGAGGCATGGGGTAGAAAGGGGGCACCATGGCGGGGGGTAGGAAGGCAGGAGGTGGAAGAGGAGGGGGAGGAGGAGGAGGGCGGGACAGGTTGATGCCCTCGAGGATCGCCTGACGCATCTTCTCAACCTTGGATACCAGCTCCTCCTGCAAGGCAGAGAGGACCGTGATTCACAATTTCAGCTGTCGACACGGTTACTGATGTGAATGACACACACACAGCTGTTAGTTGCAGCCCTACTCTTACTGTTGACTGGTTTTAAGATGCTTTCTGGACTTAAAAAGACATTATATTATATCCTCGGTTCGTACCTGCCCCTCACACATGTCCAGCAGGGCAGCCCGGTCTCGAGCGGCCCGGGCCAGTTTGCTCTGGAACAGTTTGCCGTCAAAGAAGCCCCAGGGACAGCAGTGTTCCCATGGCAATGGCTGGCCACACACATCATTGATGAACAGTGCTGTGTCAACGCCGGCCATAAAGAGAGCAGCCAGCTGCACGCCGCGGGCGTCCACCTTCTCCACCTGACAGCCAACACACAAACCGACAGTGACAGCATCTCCGCATCGTATGCAGCGCAGAGAGAAGGGCGGCAGAGAAGACAGGAAGATACAAGTAGAGACAGTGTAGAGGAGTCATGAGTCATGTGGTCTTGCTCTATCTTGTGTCTGAGGGAGACGCTTCCGAATGCTTTTTATTTAAAAATCACCCTTCCGTGGGTTCAAATTGATGAGGTTATTACTTACCATGATAAAGATCAGCTCTACGTGTGATTAGAAAAGAACAGAGGAGCAGAATCGCTGTGCAGAGAAATGTGCTTTTGACGTGAACAGCCAGGCTCCTGCTCGCACGAGAACTGATGCTTCACAACGCTTCCGCATCCGGTCTGAAGACGCCGTTACCGGATATGTCTGCTGATTTTCTGTATTTCTCTCATTGTCAACGAATCTCAAGAGCCCAACCGACAATGAACTCATCCTACAACAAGTATCGTGTGTGCATCCGAAGCCTGATATGTCTTATTCCTCTGCACACGTGCGGTGGCGTCTGCCATACGAGGAACTTCAAGGTTACAATCTTATCGCTGTTATTACTCTTTGGAGTCGTTTCTAAATAAAGTACCGTTGCCTTTGGGGCAAAGGAACATGTCACCCAGTGCAACAATGTGGCTCACTGACATGATTTTAATCGTTTTCAGACAATAACGGAGATCTATGGCACAGAGCAATAAGATATATCAGACTCTGGATACACACACACACACAACACTTGTAAGTAGGATGAGTTCATTGTTGGTTTGGTTCTGCACATGAGATTTGCTGACAATAAGAAATATATAGAAAACTGCCAGCCAAATCCTTCAAAGGACTGTAAAAAGCTGAACATATCCAGAAGCTGCATCACTGATTTTGAGGCTGTTCTGGTCTTGTACCAGTAGAGTTTGTGCTACTCAGAAGTGAGATGCACAAAAACGAGCAAACCAGAAATATAATGAGAACTGTTTGCAGAAACATCTGTATTCAGTGATGATCTAATAACGACGGCGTCTTACCTTGAGCTCCTGTAGCTGGTCGGGTTCGTAGAGCTGGTTGGAAACAGCCTGCGCCAAGAAGGCATCAAGCTCATGTCTATGGAGGATCCTTCCTCCAGGCCACTGCATCATATACCTGAGGGTGGTGGGGGGGGAGGAAAACAAAACATTTTCACAGCAGATATTTTGACTCCAGCAGGTGTTACTAATAACATTAACAATGGCTCCGCTCTATTCAAACGTCCCAGTAAGTCATGAGAGTGTGACAGCGAGCCAGAGAGCGACTGAAAAGAATTCATTAATTTTTAGTATTTACACCTTTATTTTTTGCTATTGTGACATTTCAAAACGTCTTCTGTGAAAAAGGCCTTTAGAGATAAACGGTGCGTAATTAAATTTGTAAATATCATCCGACCCAGCGGGCGAGCAGAACGGTTCAATAAAAATTTCTAGCGGAGGAAGAACACAAAACGCTCCCTGTCACCTCACGCTGTCACGCTTTACTGCGACTCTTCAAAAAGAACGGATGCCATTGTTAGTGTTATGAGTAACACCTGGGATTTTTCTACCGTGACCAGTTGAAATGTTTACTGTGGAAAAAAAATCCCATTAACATTTTGACATCAATTTGTGAGAGCGAGGGTGATGCCGATCTCGCGTGTTCTGTATAAAACCACACAGCCTCGAGAGGAGGTTTAAGCATCTACTGCAGTACGGATAACACATGCAAATTTTAAAGCGGCAAATATGATGCTTTTTGTGATTTTCTGACATTTATATGCTGTTATGATATTAGATGTCTATGTTAAACAAGTTCCAAAGCATAGCTGTCAGATAACGCACAGGTCTCAGCCTGCTCTGAACACTTCACTTGCAATGTTTGTTGTTTTTTTTTTTTTAACTTTCCCAGCGAGATGACATCAGCTCGTCATGCGTGTCCATAAACGACCGTCCTTTCTGTAATCTTAGCTGCTGAGGTTGTTCACGTTGTCCGCTCGCATATCTCGGATCAAATTTCATCTCAAACGTGTACAGATGTATTTGAGAAGTTGCCGAGGTGAAATCCTACTGCTATTGTTTGTTTACGTAGCCGCAGGCCAATCAGAAGAGAGCGGACTCATCGGGAGGTGGGCCTTAAAGAGACAGAGGCTGAACTGACGGGGCTGCGTAAAGGGCCGGTAAAGATAAATTAATAATAAATAAATCATTCAAATATATTCCAGCCGAGCCCAAGAATATGAAAAGAGATCTTGAAACGTGCCGTCATACCTGAGCACGCAGCACATGAGCAGCAGATGCTGTGGGACTTGTGCTGGGTTGAGGAGGGCTGGGCAGTCGGAGCGTAAGCAGGCCAGGAAGGCCCTGGTTCTCCTGGAGCGGTCCTCGCTGGCTCGACCCAACCACAGCCGCCGCAGGTTGGGGCAGGTCCACTCCCGGAAACACAGGGCCGGAACCAGCTCCGGAGTCAGGGCTGACTTGGCCTTACCGCTGCTCCACTCTTTGACAATCACTGGAGGAACTGTGGCACGGAGGCGAGAGAGAGAGAGAGAGAGAGAGAGGGAGATTTGGTATGGATATGTGCGGCATGCTTTGGTTTAAAAAGGATCTGATGCAACAGTGGGACTATAAATACATCGGAGGCGGTGATACAGATGTTTCGGTGCAGGGGCTTTGGAGCAGATCATCATGCAGTTTAATCGTGCAGTTAACACACTCATCTAAACCCTCATCTAAACGGTGCAGGTGTAGATAAATATAAACACGGGTTCAGTTCTCATGTTTAAGGACATTTTTTAGAGAATAGTCCTCTCTATCATCAGCATTTCAGGGAAAGCACACGTGTAATTACTGACATTAATGTTCTGATCATTTTGCTAACCTTAAACTCGTCTATTAATGTCTAAATCGGCTCCTCAGGAGCTCAGTGACCTGCTGGTAACACGAGGCGCGTCTACTGGGAATTGTAAGGTGCCCTTTCGTTAAATCCTCACTTGGACAGGAGGCTTTTTCTGTTCAGGGGATCAACATGTGGAAGTCTTTACTTACAGAACTCAAAATGGATCATGACTGAGAGCATTTTAAACTCAAACTGAAACAGTTTTAGAGAGGAATCAGTCATGAGTCATCTGATGATTTATGAAACTTTTATGGTTTGTTTGTTTTGTAATGTACACATATGTATTGTTGAGTCTTGTGCGGTTTCACATGTGTTTTACTGTTGAGTTTTATGTATTTTGAAAGTCCAACTAGGGACAGACATTGCAAACTAGCTTATGCAATAAAGGCTGTAGTGTGTTGCATAAGTTCATGCTGCATATTTGTCCCTATACAAATATTTACAGCTGGGTTTGGTACATCAAAATGTCCTTCGTGGGAAAAGAATACAGAGTCACATCAAAGTGGAAAATATTTCATAATAAGTGGGCGCCTCCCTTAATCAGTATTGTGACAAGTCAGCAGATATATAACCACCATAAATCTACTTCCCATTAGTGAAGGGAACAGAGAAAAAGGGCCAAGTACTGGATTTAGATATACGTGATGGTCAACAAGTAGGATTTCACTGGTACGGCAGCCCAGTCACAGATCAATATGACATGGTGGAGGTGTTCAGGTAACTGTAGAGAAACTGTATAAACATGCTCCAGTATGTGCCATCTTCATTCACTGATGCCTGCTTTTGGTCAGGGGCCTTCAGTGGTTCAGTAAGAAAAGATTTTTAAAAAATAGAGGGAGAAGAAAACATATAAAAGCTTTACTGGGGTGGAAAAAGTCCCAGATAGACTGACATGAAGCCAGCTGCTCCCAAACTTCTCTTCCACTAACACTCAGTTCTCAGTGTGTTCTGCTATCGACAGTTTCTTTCATTGGTTTTTCTATAAAGTTGAAACATGATACTTATCTGCTAGCATTAGCTTACATTAACTGAAAACATTAACAGTACTGTTAGTCATCAATATATTCCCAAGAGCTGGTGCTAAGTACAGTTAGAGCTGCTACTATTTTTAAACTCTAATAAATGTTTTTTAAGGAAAAATGCCAATAATTAGTTAGTTACAGCTTCTCAAATGTGATAATTTAAGCTTTTATGTGTCACATGACAGTAAACTGAATATCTTTGGATGTTGGGATGAAACTAGACATTTGAAGACATCACCGGTGAGTTCCATGTGCCCTTTTTCTATGAGCTTATGTCAGGTTGCACTGACAAGTCACAGAGACGTGTCCTCATATTCTAGGATTACAAGAAAAAAATAAATCAAAAGTTTCCAGAAAAATACAGAGTTTCACAGAAATGTTTTAAAAGAAAAAAAAAAGAGGATGTGTGGAAAACTTTTCCCTTTGGTTGGATCCTCAGACGCAAATCAGAGAATAAATCTGAGTACAGTCTATATAATATGTTCAATCTATCTCCAACGTCACCCTCATCATCTTTCTAGTCTCTGTCCCAGCACCTACCTTCCAGGGGAGCCCTTTTCCGGAGGGCGAGCCTCTCCAGGCGGCGGTGTGTTTCGGCCAGACTGAAGAGGACGCCGTAGGCATACTGTCTGGCAGCACGGAACAGCAGAGAGGCAGGAGGCAGCTCTGAGTTACACTCATCCTCTATACACACTGGCATCTTCATCTCTCCCTGAGTGGTGGGTGGGTGGGTGGGTTAGTGGGAGAGAGGTAAGGACGAGGGAATAAGAAGAGAGATTAAAGAAGGGAGCGACTTGAGGATTCTGAGGAGGTTGATGTATTATCTTTTTATAACACTTGTTAAAACTGTACCAGATGATTTATGGGCCTTGCGGCGTAGAGTGAACGCTTGCAGAGACGAATACAAAGACGTTTTTCTAACAATAGTGAATAATGGATGTCATTTAAGTGAGGAAAACCGTTTACCTTGGTCAATATGTGGTAAATCTGAGGATACATCAGTCCTCTTCTGTGTCTGTGCTCAGCTACACGAAGAACCTCAGCACTAACCTGAAATGAAAAAACTCGGTCAAACCCGACTACGACTGTGCTGCCGTCACACAGTTTGAAAATATGTTTTTTTTTTTTTTTCATCTCTCACAGACTCTCACCTGAGGCAGAGGGGGTGTGGTTATGTCCATGTGACTCCGCGTCGCCATAGACAGCAGTGACGGAATGTTTGACCCGCTCCCGTTGCCTTGGGAACCGTCTCCAGAGGCCGAGCCCCCCCTTCCGGCGGGATCCTCCCACCGAGAGGGCTTGTCCGTCAAATGGCTGAGAGACGAGACACAGAGGGATGGGTTTAGTTATCCTGACCCGGCTCCGCACTCGATGCTTACTTTGTTTCAATAACGAGTAAAGAGTATTAGCATCGATGTAAGCCTCTCACACACTTAACACACTCCACAGTAAATCCAAGGTGTCCCCATTCTGACTTTTAAATCCCCCTTTTTTTTTTTTTTTGGAAGAGGACTGTGTCAACAAAACCTCAGTAGCTCTAATCCTTGATTTGGTAAATTCGGAGTCCAGTAGATGTGTGACAGTGTTTCAGAGTTGTGATGATTATTTGATTAATCGATTGACAGAACATGAATTTAAAAAAAAAAAAGCCAAAAATTTGCTGGTTGCAGCTTCTCAAATGTGAGAATTTTGCAGCTTTATGTGTCATACATTATAATAAACTGAGGATCTTTAGATTTTGGACTGTTGATTGGATGAAACAAGTCATTTGAAGGTGTCAACATGAGCTTTAAGATATTATAACAGGCATTTTCTAACATGATCAGATGAATCAGTAATGATACAGTATTTAGTAGCCATCTGCTGTTCTGCTACACCGGGTTTGCTCAGTCTGATTCGTCTCTGTTGGCCTCAGCTTTGTGAAAGTGGGCCAACATGTCGGTAACGCACAACGTGATGCTTTTCAAAAAGAGCACTTCATCGATTTTGCCGGACTTCAAAAGAACAAGCAGAACAGTGATAGAAGAGAGAGCGAGAAGAGCGGTTTGTTTTCTTCTTCCTTGTCAAAAATCTGGCACCTACATTACCCACAATGCAACTTGACTCCATTCACTTCAGTGACATCACACGAAGCAAATAATCAGATTTCGCCCCGGCTCCTTCTGAAACCATAAAAGGCCTCGTAAAAAAACTATTTAAAGCTTTTCTTTAAGTGGTTTGAAAACCGCAACAACATACTGCGAGATTCAAACAATGTGCTCAGAGGTCATTACTTCCCAGAATTAAAACACTGGACTTTTAAAAACTCAAGCTGACTAAACAGCCACTTGCCACAAATCTTTAAGTGCTTTTTTTTTTTTTTCTAAAGTACAATCGACCTTTCAAGCAGCACGTTCCCTACTTTCTCCCTTTTTCCCCTTCTGAGCATTACTGTAGTAAAAAAAGATCAACAAACTGCAAAAAGCCAAACTCTCCTTGTGATCAGTCAAAACATGCGTTATTGCTCCACCTTAAACAGCAAAGTCTCCTTTTCACTTAAAGTCTCCTTCCACTCAAAAAGATGTTTCTCTTCTTAGTTGCATGTTTGAGCTTCACTGTGCAGAACGACGTGTGTGCAGAGTTCGACACTAGGAGGATGTTTTCACATTCAGCTACTGAAAGTTTCTCTGCACTCATAAAAAAAAACCTGATTTTAAAGGGGTGGGACTATGAGCATGATTTGTGACATCACAACTAGGTCCAGTATGCAACTGGGGGGGGGGGGGGGGAAGGGGTACTGGTGAGCTGTGAATCACATAAATAAAACTTTTTTTTTTTTTTCTCCGATTGTTTCACGGCGGATACGTTCTAAAGCACAAATAAACACGCCCACACCTCCGCACAACCCTGCGGGAAGGTAGCAGATTTTGTGTGGATGCTCCATCCTGTCTGCTGTGGCCTCTCTCCTCTCTGCTCTTTGTGTGTGTGTGTGTGTGTGTGTGTGCGATTCAAGCAGACACACACACACTTGCAGCTCTTTACACATTCGAGACACAGAGACAGAGAGCAGAGAGGAGCAGAGGAGAGACATGGATAGGCAGATAAATACACCAGCACACACTTCTAGTGGGTGATAAGTGATGATGGAGAGGGATTACTTTTGTATGTGTACATTGTTTTTTTTTTTTAGGAAATCCTGCATAGTATACCTTTAATACCTGACTGGAGAGGATCTTTAAATGTAACAGAGGTAGCTATCAGTTTGCTAATCATGTCTCTTATGCTCGATCCGTGTCTTACTTTGCATTGCTGTCGTTGGGTTCATCTCCATCTGATGACGAGGAAGGAGACGGAGAGGGACCGGACTGAGTGCCGGTGTGATGGTTGGGTAATCGGCTTCCCCCCTGAGTGGAATCATATGGAGCTGACCAGTCAGAGAGGCCCATCTTGCCTGTCAGTGAATCGTTGCAGTCTTGGGACGGTGGTGGTGGGTTCTGGAACAGAGGGGTGGAGCCAGGTCCGTACGGAGCATTTTGATAGGGTGGCTTTAACCCCGGAACCTGGGGAGGGAACTGTGGAAATGGAGAGGGGGGGGAGGGGGATAGGGGGAAAAGAAAACACATTGGCGAAGGAGGGAAAAGAAGCAAGGGGGGGGGGAACTGATACCGTCCTATTTTATTTCAGATCAAACTATAAGCATCTAAATCGAGGCTGGTAGGGAGGATTTGGGATTGGAAAGGACTGCGGTCTCCTCCCTTAGCCAGTTATTCCCCTAAATGAGCACATGCCACAAAGGGATTTCAAAGAGTAAAAACTTAATCCACTCTGCTACATGTAGATTCATGTAGAGCTGTGAACAACTACACACACACACACATAAAAGAAGATGAGAGGATTACCGAGCAGAAGGAATCTACCTGATTCTTTCCAGGCTGCATCGGTCCCATGTGGCCAGGTGGTCCCCCAAATGGATTGGGTCCAAACCCAGGTACTGAGCATGATGAGATAAACAATTAAATACATATTTAGTAACCTAAAACACAACTACATGATTCTGTGGTCTAAACTTGTTTTCTAAGCAGTTTTACAAACTCACAAATGAAAGAGGAGGGCCCCATGTTGGGCGAACGTGGTTTGGAGGCGGCTGAGAAATACTCCACAGCTTTCTTGAATCGCTCCACTTTGTCCTCCATACGAGACTGTGAAGAAAAAGAGAGGATAGTGTTGACGACATATAATGCTGGGATCATGTGGAAATGTTTGAATGTCCAGCTGAGGGATGTACAGGTCTGTTGCAGAGTTATTTTATATTAAACCAAAGCAAAGACTTGAAGAAACTCATGTCAGGCGTTCTTGTTCATTTGTCAACATCTGTTATCCAACATGGCTTCCCCCACTGACCTCCTGACCTCAGGACAACACAGCTTTAGCATTAAAGAGAGACCACAGGTGCCATTGATAACTACACAATCCAATAACTGGTTTCATCTTAAATCCAGTTCAAGACAAATGTGTCTCCCAAAACACATCGACTGCACCGACCGGTCCACATTCAAAAACTACTCAAAACTCAACTATTTAGAGCTACTTTATGTACTTTTAGTGTGTTTTAAATAGAGATTTTTCTACTTTCTTCTGAGTAAAACATCTTTGAGTACCTTGAAAAACACTCAACACTAACACAAATAAAATGTATTATTATTATCATTATTATTATTAAAAAATACCTGGATTTGGCTTGCATGTTTCTATATTTTTATTATTAAACAGATCCCATTAAAAGACCAAAATAGAAAAAATAAAATAAAAATAAATATATCTGTGTGACTTCCTCACCCTGTCTGTGGCTCTTCGCCATAAACCAATTTGTTCCAATCAAAAGATAGAAATCTTTAAAAGCAGGTAATAAAACAGCTCGGCACTGTAGTCTCTACAAACATTACTCAAACGGGAGGAAATAGTGCATTTGTCGGGGACTATTTTCAGCCTTGGATTCGGTAAGTGAGTGAGTGAGTGAGTGAGCCAGCGGCAGGATGTTTATGTGGAATCCGCTCAAAATAAACTACAGTTTGTTCATAAGGAAATGAAGGGAAAACGTCACCCGCTTTATGTGTTTGAAATCATTTTTCGGACAACGACGACGGAGGAAAAGAATGTTTCTTGTTAGTAGAATCGATTCGTCGTCGGTCTCGGTCTTTTCGTGAGGTTTGTTGACAGTAGAAATCATCGACAGACGGATCCTTTGAGGTCCAAGTTTAACAAACACAAATATACAACCGGCATCTGAAACTGATGACCGAACTGATTCTCACTATGAAGTCGGGCTGTTTGGACGGCTGTCCTTTGCTTATCTACCGTACTTCAAACACTTTTGGTCAACTGTAGCATCATACTGTTACATTATTATTTAATTAACTGACTTTAGCTAAATGATAGAGTACAATCAATTATATTTAAGTCCAAAACCCCAAAAAGATATCACATTTACAGTCATACATGACATCATATCCTCAGATTTGAGAGGCAGGAACCAGTGAATTTACAGCATATTTCAGTTTTTTTTAATTGCAATGAATAATCAATGATCAAACTGTTCCATCCATCAACGGACTGCTTCAGCTCTGACTGTCTCCACTGCATGAACTTGATGTCAGCCATTAAAAGCTGCTGCAGTTTTAGCTCAGCCTCCCACTGGAGCAGCAAGAAGATAAACGCCACGTTGACGAACAGCAGTGACGAGACAAAGGATGCTGATTAGTTAAAACGCTAATGAAACCCCAGATATACATGTTCAATAACAGTCGACTGAATTTACATTTAATTTCCCTTTTATGAGTAACACTGCAAATATTACAGCACCCTCTTCTGATAAAATTGCCAAACACACACATGACTATATATAAAAAAGGTGTGGTAAGATTCTTCTATGGTTGAGCACTGATGTGTGAGGATGCTGACTCAGGCCTTGTGTCAACAGCGATGACCTATTTAAACTGTCAGAGGCGGTTTGGTATATAAGGTTGAATGAGAGTTGAAAGCATGTTCTTTTCTTTTACATTTTCTGATAGAATATCTCAGTTAAAAAAATGTCCGGCGTACACATGACCGACCTGTGACTGTTTGAAGACATCTCTGGCGATGGCGTCGAGGTTTCCCAGGTCTTTGATGGAGGAGACGTACTCGGAGACGGCCTTGATCACCACCTCACAGGGCGGCAGCACCAACTGATGGGCTCGCACCTGAGACGGAAAGAGTGCAGAGGTTTAATTGTATGTATGTATTTGGTTAGATAGAGAGAAACACAGTGAAAGTGCCATCTGAATATATTCATCTGTATTATTTATCTTTTAAATTTAAACCTCACGACCAAATATGTTTAATGCCACAATTAAATCAGACCTTTAAAACAGGATAGATTCATTTAAATGCTAACTTGTACGTTGGATTTCAATAGTGAGTCTGACACCAATATAAATCTTGCTTATCTAAATATTCTCCTGGTGCCAAATTTGAAAAATCACCATTCAGGACTTCACTACGAGCTGCACATTCTCCTCTTAGATATTATTCAGCATAAGAGCAAAGAGAAAACTCCCTCTGATGTCTGTGCAACATAACTGCTAATGTGTGTATTTTACAGGATCAAAATGCTACATTCATGTACTTATTAGGGCTGTAACAAAAGGATAATAATAATGTTTTGTCTGACTATAAGTCAAAAGCGCAGCAGGTGTTCAAGTTTACTACAACATATGACAAAGAGAATCAGAAAGCTGTGTCATTTTAGAAGCTGGAACCTGAGGACGTGTAGCGTTTTTCCACTGTTTTTACTGGAAAAATGGCTGAAAATCAAAACAGTTGACTTGCCAGTTATTTTCTGTCAACCAATTAATTTTTTTTTTTTTTCAGCTCTGGTACTTTTTATGACACATTAAAAGGCAGACAGAGCAGCTACTTGAGGATTTCTAGTGTTATTCGTAAGCAGTGACACAAAACAAGGCGTCACAATATATGAGAATAATAGACAAAGTGAAAGTAAGGAATGCAAAGCAGCAGAGAGGCGTTTCCTCTGCTGAATCAGCTCATCACAGCACCTCCGAACCTATTATCACACCTCAAGTTTCAAGTTTACCATGACGATAGCTGTGTTTCCTTTAGATTCACAAGAGCATTTTAAGCAAACTTTTGAAATGTCACAAAAAAAAAAAGGAAAACGTGAATTAGGTGCGTTTCCATCAACTGGTTTTAAACGGATAAACTACACAGCGCATAGTTTCATCAGTAGATGGCGATATAAACTTAAATAATCTGCCAGTAAACACAGTAGAAGAAGTAGAGGTTGCCAACCCGAAACAAAACAAACAGTTCTACTGCGTGGCGAGAGAAAAACGGAGAGTCGGCCATGTTTCACGCTATCTGGAGACGCTGAGAGTAGAAACAGCCGATCAGTCATGTGAGTTAAATGTTCGCTACGTCATTATTTATCCAACAAATATGTTTCCTTTACCAATTTTGCTTTTTTGACATTTCCAAAATCCACCTCGAGCAAGTGTAAAAACTCTTTCACGAGATTGAGGACGTTTTTTCATATTTTGGCGTTTCCATTAAGCTGTTTTTTAACATGATACTTAAAATGCACATAAAAATAGTTTAATGGAAACGTGACTAATTTGTCTAGATCACTCACTGTACAGATCAACACCAGAGATTCTAATGTATGATTGTCATTTCCCAACTGACTGGGAATTATTTCTCCCAGTTAGTATCTTCCTTATCTATTTATGACTCATTCGTTCCCATCATTTCTATTTTGACTCACTGTGATTATAGAAATTAACTTTTCCCGCAGATGTCTCACAATGGAAGTCTTTTATAGAAGAGAGGACACTCCCTGAACTTTTAGAAGGATCTTATTGTGAAAGAGTTTGCGCTGAACAACAGCAACAGCAACAACAAGCAACAGATCAGAAAACAGGAATGCTTCCTTCTAAAAAAAAACTACTAAAAAAAACAATAAAGCAGGGGAAATTAGAAATAAAGCTGCGTCCCAAGTAAAGACCCGGTTCTGTTTACACCTGACGTAAATCAAGCCTCACCTCATTATCAAAAAATATGTTATTATTAGAGCTAATGCGATCTTATAGCAAATTGTGGTTTGCAGAGGACTTTGGACTTCGAAGCATATGGTACCTTGAGAGAAGCTAGTGGGTGTTCTGGTCCCAGCAGACTCCAGTGGAAGGCAGCCAGGTCCTCATCAGGCAGAATATGGTTTCCTGCAAGACGGAAACTCTTTCAAATGTTTGTTGTGTCAATGAACAAAGTATGACAGTCGAAGAGAGGTGCCCAAAATATGTTTTAGTTTCAGCAACAAAAGAGCAGGGTGGTATACATGCCTGACTGTGTGTGTGTGTGTGTGTGTGTGTGTGTGTGTGTGTGTAAGCTGTGGTATGTGAAAGTGTGCCGCTCCCTACCCAGCAGAGCAGCGAAGCAGGGCAGGTGCTGTGTCTTGAGCCCGAGCTGCCTGGCAGCCTCAGACAACAGATACTGGTGTGTGGTCAGGTTCTTGCCGTTCCAGCTCAGTTTGAGCGCGTGCGAGGAGAAGTAGGCGGGTACGTTACAGAGGGCAAACTCGGAATCCTGAGCGATCAGGCCAGCAAATCCATAGTCCCTGTACAGAGACAGCACTTCCTGGTGGTGGTCCTCCAAAGTCTGTACAACCTGTGGATGCAAAGTGGACAAAATTCAGCGTGATATATTATAAAAAGCCACCAAGCTAGAAGTCCCTGCAACATACTCAATTTATGATAAAAAGGTGGAGATCACACATGCCAGTGGTGCTGACGCTTCAAACTTTATATGCTTACAATATACTTTAAGATCTCCGAATCACAGGTGAGGAACATACCCTGACGTAGGGCGACATAATAGCTTCATAGAGCGCTGACAAATAGCTAAAATCTGAACCGCTGTCAGCTGCGCCTGCAGAGGCCAAATGACGAGTGACGTGCGTGGTTATGTCTCAGAGTGAGAGCAAGAGAGAGAGTCATGATTACATGGGGATTGTTATGTTAATCATGTTCATCAAAGTCTGTGTTAATCAATGCGAAAACTAAAATTATATTCAGTTACTTCATTAAAAATGTATTTAATGAGCTGGTAATCAAATCTCTTCCCTCAAATGAATGCGATATGGGACAGGGACGGCAATGCTGATTGTGTGGCTCCTGTTTTATGACAGACTGCTAAATCTGTCAATCACTGATTATAACATTTAAACCAATTTGAACAGCTAAAATAATGCAAAAATTCCATATAGATGGGACTAAACGTGTGTTGCACTACATGCAGTAGCTGCACAAAGAGGAATGGATTTAGAAAAAGGTGTAACTCAAGTTGATACTTGAAGCTGTTTCTCAGAATACAAGTTGGAAAAACAAGTACACCTGGGATCTGTGAGTAATGATGCCGTACAAGCGCGAGGAGCATCGGAGTGTGTTGTACTATCATGTGGGTGGGATTTTTCTATTCAAACAAGAACCCTCTGAGGATACACCATGGCATTGAGTTGTTTTTTTTTTTTAAATGCAAGCATGCAAGCAGACGGAAAGGTAGATATAAGGCGAAAAGAGAAAGCTATAGGTAAAGTTGGTTGCGTTTATGACAGGCCTCAAAAAACAATGTAATGAGTCACGTTTCCTTTTTGAAAAACATCACCTTAATTTATGCGGTGTACCATATGAGATGTCTGTTTTAGATAGCAGACATCCACCTTAACCTTCTATTTATGTCAGAGCAAATATTTTGTCAACAGGTCATTTGCATAAAAAAAATATTTTAATTGTTTTTCTCAATCATCAACCGACTGAAATACACAAAATAAGTCATCACAAATGCAGCACTGTCAGGCACTGAGGATCTATAAATAGTCTATCCACTCAGCAGTTGTTCAACAATGTATGAAAGGTTCACTGAGTTCATGTTATGTAATCTATAGGCTAGACTAGGTCATGTTGTACAACACATGTTTCTGACTCCTATTTAATCGGGATGTAGCTGCTGCTTCACATATCTAAAAAAAAAAAAAAAAAAAATCTGTTGCACTGGATACATTTCTCCTCCCAGTAGACCATCCCAGATACATCCATGAGAGCAGAGCAGACCAGCAACACAAAATCAGCTAGAAGCACAAATCTATGCCCTGCTGGCAAGATACAGCCAAAGCAAAACAACCTGTTTGACAGATCGGGTTCGTATTTTTGCACAGCGTTAAGTTAAACAGCAAAATTACACATTGGCTCGTTTCAGTGGTTATGGGCTGGTGGTAGGACTTTCTCACAAACAGGAAGGAGTTAAACAGCTCCGAATGATGTAAGCTACTAAATGGGCGTGCAACAAGAAAGGGCAAGTATTATATGAACGGCATGGCAAATGACCACAATAAAACAACTTCACAGCTTTGATCACATTGCTCACCCGCACTCGGAAGCGGAACATGGCGAGGCGGACGCAGTGGCTGAGGCAGGCCGGGGGCAGGAACCATGCCCGGGGAGGCGGGGTGGCCTTGCTGCCGACGTGGTTGACTATCAGCTGCGCCGTCTGTCGCTGGCCCTGAGCTCGCCGCGCCCACTCGGGCCAGCGCTCCTTCCCCAGTGTGCCGTTGAAAACCACGACCAGCTCCAGGCCGCCCTGGTACAGGCAGGCCTGCGACAGGGCGGCCAGGTAGCCCAGCATGGCGTTCCACTCGCCCCCGCACACCCAGTCCGTCTGGTAGCCGCCGTAGAGGCGCTGCAGGCCGGAGTCAGCGTCGATGAGGATCCTGGCAGGCGGGGGCGGGGGAGGCATGGGCCCGGGGTGATGTGGGTGGTGGTGCGGATGATGATGGTGAGGGGGCTGGCGGGCCGCGGTACGGGCAAGCTTCAGGAGGTCCACCGGGACTGCGGCCCCGGGACACCGCTTCTCTAGATATTCTTGAAAACCCTGCACTCCCATGACGGTGTTATTGAGCCTGTGGGTTTGGCCGGGAGCGGGCTCTGAATACGTCCTGTACGCCGTGTTTGTGATGTGGTGTGGGGCGAGACTGTAGCTAGCTGTAGGCAAGCTAACTGGTCTCCGGTGTAGTGACTAACTGTAGAGTTTAGTTAAACCCTGCGAAACCACGTCTGTGTCACCCAGACTAGTGAAATGAGTCACCATGCACTGCTGTGCAAGTGTGTCAGCTAACGTTACTTTTTTCCCGAGATAATGAATTCCTCAGTTTTGGTCGTGGGTGCTCAGTTTAGTGTCCATCCCTGTGGATTTCTGGTGAGATGCCAGCAAGGCCAGTGCAGCTACCTACAACCAGAAAAAGTTCACCATATTTCCTGCTTCCATAATTTGGCTTTAACATAACCGGCTTCCAAAATGTGGTTGGCAGCTAATAACGGAAATGCATGCCAGGTGGTGGATATTATCAAGAAACTCTACAAAGTAGTGATCCTGCTGGTTTGTGCACATGAAACAGATGCAATACTGCGCATTAGTTAGCAACCCACAGGCTGGACGGCCAGTTCGCGGACATGATGTTACACCGAGCAGCTCGCAAAATCCTTATTTTTTTTTAATCTGACAGCTGAAATATTTGACATTTATTCTGCACTACCTCAGGCAAATGTCAGCACATGTGTAGCGATAGGTTACTGGCTCGCGGGTGTCAGAATATCAGTTAAAAATAAACTAAAAAGCGGTGAGCCTGGTTGACTGACTAGCTGTACTAATATTTGCTAACTGTGCGGCTAGCTGCTGTTAGCTGCTGGCAGGGTCCCCGGCGTGATTTGACGCGTCAACTCCCGAAGACAAGTCCGGGGCGGACACGACGCGGAATGAGATGGATGTTTGACGAAATAAAAGAAAAGTAACTTAAAAGAAAATAAAAATAAAAGCCCGATGGTGCCTCCCTCGCTTTCTTCCACACTCACGGCTTCATGTTGCAGAGGGGAACATTACTTCCAAGCGACATCAGCCATCTTGCGACTTCCTCGCGGCCCAGTTGAGTGGGAGGGAAGAAGGTGGAGGGAGGAGGCGCGCCCGCGCGGGGGAAGCTGGGAAATGTAGTGTAATAGCTGTCTCACGTCCAGTTTGGGTAGCTGTTGTGAGACAAAGAAAAAAACTACAACTACCAGCATATGGATACCAACGGTTTGGATGAGGATAAAAAGCAGGAGAGTAGAATTTCTCCAAGTGGTCCACAAGTGATTCAACTATTACAACCGCCGTTATTTGACCGTTATCTGCCCACTATGCCGCTCTGAAAGTATCTCCTCTTGCATATAAACATGTACATATTTATAACATAACTGCTGCTGAGGCTAAATATCTGCCTTGTAGAAGACATTTATAATACTCCAGCAGTGATTTAGGAAATCTGAGTAATGAAAGCTAGTGAATAAAAAAAAATCAAGTAGGCTTTGAATTCGTCGTTATTTTGTACATGAGATATTCATTGTGGTGTAACAGGTAGAATCGTTCTGTCCCGTCCATGTTGAGTATCAGTGAGTATGTCGCCTCCCTGTGGATGTGTTCAGCTCGGTCCTCTCGGGAGGAAAAAAGTGTCTTTTGGGGGGAAAATGAGGAACAAACCAAAGTAGGCCACCGGGCCCTCAAGGCTCTCTGTTCAGTTGCCATGGTGACGTGAAGCTAGCCTGATGGACTGCAGCTCCACTGTGTTTGCCCTCCAGTGGTGGAAAGTAACAGTACATTTACTCAAGTACTGTATTTAAGTACAATTCCGAGGTACTTGAGTATTTCCATATCATGCTACTTTGTACTTCCACTCCGCTACATTTCAGAGGGAAATATTGTACTTTCTACTCCACTACATTTATTTGACAGCTTTAGTTATTTTTCAGATAAAGATCTGACACAATGGATATTATAACAAGCTTTTAAAATACAACATTTTGGCTTTTGACATCTTACAAAAAGCAGTGTGTAGTCGGGGTCACATTTTAGAGATCTATGAGTTATCAACAGCTCCACAAAATAGTGATTTTTCCCTCTAAACTTCTCACATGATTTAATTTCAATAAATGTTCAAATGATCCAATGTATCACCAAAAATCAAAGATTAGAGAAAAAGTCTACTACTACATTTATTGTCTTATAGTTATTTTTTAGATGAAGATTTTACATAAATAGTATATTTTAATTCCCTAACTGTTGTTAAATTGTTTGCTCTTTTTTAAAATTTGTAGCACTTTGAGCTGTATTAGTGTGTGAAAGGTGCTATATATTGTAAATAAAGTGTATTATTATTATTATTATTATTATTATTATTATTGTAAAAACATGATACACTTAATAATAATATGATGCAGTGATATTACTATTAATCTACCCTTGACTCCACACATGTCTTTGTTAGTGATAAAAAAAACAAACAATATAATATGCTTTAATAATATAACACTCTCAAAGAAGCCAGTCTGTATAATTAGTACAATTACTTAAATGCTTTAAGTACATTTCGCTGCTACTTATGTACTTGTAATGGAGTATTTTGACATTGCTGTATTGGTACTTTTACTTAAGTAAAGGATCTGAATACTTCTTCCACCACTGAGGATCTCTTTGTGGATGAGTGTGTGTGTGTTTCAGACTGAGAACCAGTTAATTGGGGGCGGCTTGTCCAATTGGGGACAAAAGCCGTGTCCTCAATTGGGAAAAAGCTGATTTTTGCGTCAGTGGTGATGGTTAGGGGTAAGGATAAGTCTCCAGGAAATGAATGTAAGTCTATTTATTGTCCCCAAAAGTGACCTAAGTGAACGTGTGTATGTATGTGTGTGTGTGTGTCAGAGAGAGAGAGAGAGCGAGAGAGAGAGAGAGAGAGAGAGAGAGAGAGAGAGAGAGAGAGAGAGAGAGAGAGAGATTAACGGTGAGCGCGCAGCACGTCCCCGTCATCCCATCCATCCACCGGCGGTGACAGTCATCATGACGGCCCGGTCTGTGCGGTCTCTCTCCGGAGCCCTGAGGACCGCGTTCGGCAACCGGTTGACCAGGGTAGGAGCAGCCTCTGAGTTTACCTGTAGACAGTCAGCAGACGTTAAACAGACGTTGTTGTTGTTTTTTGTCACATCTGAACTGTTTTATCGGTTATTTTTTTTCCCAGAACAGCGGAGAGTCTAAGCTGATTAACGGTCGGTTAGTTGGCTAACGGAGCTAGCTGCGTGTTAATGTCGCTGTCCGTTCAGCACCGCCGTCACGTACCGTCAACCGTAACTGCAATCTCCTGCGGATAAAATGTATGCTTATCTACCAGAGAGCAGCATTCCTCATTTGCTCCCAAGCGAGACAGGGCTGTAACTTTAACTGCTCCCTGCAGACTCATAAATTATTCAGAGACTAATACTTCTAATGGTGGCCAAGTAAACCGTTTCCGCTCCCTACCGAGGAGAAAAAAATGCGACGTCCAATGCCAGACTTTTATCTAATTCCACAAAACGTTAAAAGACAATGTATTTACTGCGCGTGAAAAGCTTTATTCAGCCTTTTTTCTTCCAACTGCAGGAACAGATAAACAGCATATTCACAGAGAAAACTGTCATAAACCATCATTTACAACAGCGTATGCAAATTTGTTTATTGCATATTTGCACATTTATGGGCTATTTAAAAACAAAACTAACACTCTGATAAACAGAAACAGGCTTACAGCTGAATTAGTTGATTAAAGCAGTGGTTCTCAAACTTTTTCATGTCAAGGACCCCTAAACTGACACAAATTAGACCAGGGACCCCCATCTGATAAGATATTAGCTTTTAGATGTTTTATTACAGAAAGTGTATGAAACCCATGACCAAACTAATCATACATTCTGTCATTGTGTTGCTTATGGATGGAATTATTATGAAAATAAATTATTCCCCTTCTTGCTGGGGACCCTCCTGGAACCCGCTTTAAGACTCCTGGGGGTCCCTGTAGACCAGTTTGAGAACCACTGGATTAAAGGAGAGATTAACACTTTTTCAAGTATGTCTTAAAACAGTCAAATGCCCATATGAGCATCGCTGTAATCATTCCTCCTGGTCATACTGGCTTTTAAAAGATCCTCTATAAATATGATGGTGACCAAAATCCACAGTGGATATCTGACACATTTACAGTCTTTTTAGCATCAAATTCCCTCTTTGTGTTTCCTCGGACAGTGTTTCCCTGTTGAGCTGCTGTGGAAGTATAGTAACAAAAAGAGGGACTTTGGCACTAAAAAGACTAACATTGACAGATATCTACGTGATTTGACTCATCTGGACAGCTGAGGCTTCATATTCTGCTCCCTGCAGACTCATAAATTATGCAAAGATTAATCCTTCAAATGGTGGTCAAGTTAACAACTTCTCCTCCCTACCGAAAAGGACTGAAGAGAAAAATGCAACATTCAGAGAGACACTTAACATTAAAAGACTATGCATTTAGCTTCAAATCCCCTCCAGACACCTTTTAGGACATAAACAAATCCTCCGATTGGAATAATAATTTGCGCCTGACATGTTTTTCCACAAGTCACCATGTTAAAAATCCTTAAAATTGGCCTTTTCTTCTATTAAAAATCCACAACGTGTGAATATGCAAATTTCAAAAGTTAAACTGCCGGACACAAGATGCCTCCTTCGTCGCTGTAAAGTCTATTCTCAGTGTTTGTGCACTGGAGGCTTCAAAGTTCCACATCAGACTTGTGTCGACTACGTACTGACTCATGACCAAACTTAAGATTTAAGATGAGCACAGAGAAACTTTCCTTCTTCAGCAGATAAACGTGAAAACAGCCTTCTAGTGTCAAACTCTCTGCAGACGTCATTCTGCACAATGAAGCTCAAACATCCAACTGAAGGAATAATAAGCAAACACATTTTTGACTAGAGGGGGACTTCAAGCAAATTTGCCTGTTGCGTGTCGGCATAGTTGATAAATAGATTATTTGATTGACAGAAAATTAATCAGCATAGTTGTTTAAGTCATTTTAAAAAGCCAAAATGCAAAAAAAAAATCACTGGTTCCAGCAGCAATGTGAATATTTGCTAGTTTTCATTGTCTTCTATGATTGTAAATTGATAATCTCTTTGGACTGTTGATCCGAAGAGATTATCACAAAGAGAGCGGAACAGGTGGACCCAAACGCAGGACACGGCAGGCAGACGGGGTTGAAAGCAGAACAATTTATAGAAAATAAACTGAGCAGACAAACCGACAAAGACTGAAGTGAAAAACTGGACATAAACACTAAACGAACTAACGAGGAGACGAGGTGCAGGTGGGGAGGCAGGAGAACAGACGGGGAGCCGACAGGGAGCAGAGCAGGGCGGGGCTGACGACGCTGATACAGAGCAGATGTGGAGAAAAAAGCAGAACAGGGACACAGGAGGAAAAACACATAGAACCGAAACCCAGAATTCACATGAAAGTAACTTAAATACACACGTCACGCTGAGCAAAAACAGCAAACACACCTCAGCATAACATTACCAACCTTAAGGTCTACATTGCTGTTGATATAAACATGGAACCATAAGTGCATCAGGTGGAGCGACTTGCATATAAAGGCTGCATGTAGCAAGATAATTTGTCACTTAATTTCTATGAGGGTCAATGTGTAGCAAAACCGTATCTCAATAATCCTTTAATACAATCTGCAACCTCTTTCTCCTCCCAGTCAGTCCATTTCAACAAACAGGGAAAAAGTCTGAGGGCATCTGGTGGACTGGTGGATAACAACAACCGAGGAACACAAGCCCCTCTTCTCATTTCTCCTCGATTCTTTTCCTCGCCTCCTCTCCTCACGTCCTAGTCGCTCCCACCTGAGAGATGCGAACGGAGGAGGAGGCGAGGAAGTGACACGAGGAGAGAGGAGTCGAGGCAACAGGCATTTAACAAAATGAGACGTCCTGGCTTCAGAGCCGTCATGTCAATTAAATATAACATGCGGCTGACGTGAGCTGCGTCATCTGACAGATGAGCAGAACAGTGTTCATGACAACTATGTTTACTTTTAATTCAAATCACAACGTGGCATAATATGACAAGAATGTACGGATGTCAAACATTGTTATATTTTATTCGACACACACACACACACGCCTCTTTTATACGTCACGTTACATTACGTCAAAAGACTTCTGCAAAGGATACACCCGTGCATCCTTGCTCGTAGCAAAAAACAACTGAGAAAGTGAATATCAGGACATTGTGTAGCCTAGATTTGTTACACGGGCCCATAAATAATAATTTGCTGATTCATCATTTGATTTTAATTTATATCTTCTCTGTAATTAACCACCTTTTCTCTGTTTCCGCAGGTATATGGTCCAGCTACATATAACCAGAGACACAAGTCCACTTACACTGTAAGTTGCTCAGGATACAAAAAAAATGCATAAAAAAAGGAGCTCAATCAGCAGACCCATACTTGTTTTACCTTATTACCTTCCTAACCTGATAATCCCACTGTTACACATCTAAAGGGATTCCTGCAAAAAAAAAAAAAAAAACAGAGCACAAAAATGTCTTTCCTGCATGTGTAATATTGTTGTTTTGTCTCATCGATTCTACCAGGAAGCTGCGTGTCTTCCCCTCCTGTTTCTCCCACTAACCCCCCTGTTTTCTCTCCTCTGTCATGAATGCCTCCTTCGTCTGTCCACCCACACACCAGACCATAGTGAGTATGGCTGCTTAAACACACACAGGCGGTTGTGTAGCACAAGTCATATATTTAATAAAATAGCTGAGAGCTCACAAGTTAGTCCAGTTGTCCAGCAGCGTAGAGTAGTTTGGATTGTATCTACTGGATTGTATCAGGAGGAGTTTAATTTTCTGTGATTTACAGCCTCCACCTGCACGTTACGGAGGCAGACACACAGTGACTCTGATTCCTGGAGATGGCATCGGACCAGAGCTGGCACACCATGTGCGCGAACTATTCCGGTGAGAATTCACACGTCGCACATATACAGCGTTAAAATAAAGTCAGTAATGGACTCAGTAATCCAGCTCTGTCTGTTTTTATTATATCATCATATCATTATATTTATCACCAGGTTCTGCTGCGTGCCAGTGGACTTTGAAGTTGTCAATGTGGACTCAACTATGGCCTCAGAAGATGACATCAATGATGCCATAATGGCGATCAGACGCAATGGAGTTGCACTGAAAGGTATTTTGTGTTTGTGTGTGTGCCTGGGAAATCTGTAAATGTGTATGAACATCAGAAACTAATCACCACATCCCACAACAATATATATACTTATCTAAATATATCATATAAATATTTTACAGCTTATATGAGAAAATGACTTTAATGTCTGAGTATTTGCAGATTTACAGTCAAAAATAAAGGATTAGGATTTCAGC
Source organism: Thunnus albacares (assembly GCF_914725855.1). Lineage (NCBI taxonomy): Eukaryota > Metazoa > Chordata > Actinopteri > Scombriformes > Scombridae > Thunnus > Thunnus albacares. Next base: position 30,297,269 of record NC_058110.1, on the reverse strand, counting down.
ATTAAAGTGAAGAGTGTAGCTCTGAATTTGTCTGGTTTGAAGAAGTCATGACATTTTGTTTATCTGCTATATGTGCTTCTGTTCAGTTGTCATCCTCAGGTGTGTAACTTAGTTTTCATTTATCCAGGTAACATTGAGACCAACCACAACCTGCCACCTTCCTACAAATCCAGAAACAACCTGCTCCGGTGAGTCCGACCACCTTTCATCATCCCTACAAGTGTTTCAGCTGTATTATTGATGTACAGTAGTGAGGTTAACAGTGTTCGGTCCTAAACTTTGGCTCTCTGTTCTCGTTCTTGTATTCTCTCCATCGTACCTTTACGCCCTCCGACCTCTTCCTCTTTCTTTCTGCAGCACCACTCTGGATCTTTACGCCAACGTGATGCACTGCCAGTCTCTGCCGGGGGTGAGGACACGCCACCGAAACATCGACATCATGATAATCAGGGAGAACACGGAGGGAGAGTACAGCAGCCTGGAGCATGAGGTGCGACTGAGTAGAGCTTATGTGTATCATCATCACTGTTATAGTGAAGTATCTGTAGCTCCGTCTCCTCTTTCTCTCTCTATCTATCTCTGCAGAATGTACCGGGGGTTGTTGAATGTCTGAAGATCATCACCAGGACCAAATCTTTGCGTATAGCCGACTATGCCTTTAGAACAGCTCGGGAGAAAGGACGCAGACGAGTCACTGCTGTACACAAAGCTAACATCATGTCAGTTTCTGTGATCCTTTCACATTTGTTTTATGTCTTTGTCTTTGTTCTTCTCTGCAAAACACATGATACATCCTAATGTGTGTGTGTGTGTGTGTGTGTGTTTGTTGGAGCAGGAAGTTGGCGGACGGCCTCTTCCTGCAGTGCTGTAAGGAGGTTGCCAGCGGTTACCCTGATATCACCTTCGACAGCATGATTGTGGACAACACTACCATGCAGGTAGCCACAGCATGTTGTTCACATACTGCCATGCAGCTCTTTTCATCATGTTGTGTTTACAGTATCGTCACTGTCATGTTCTTGTATTTCTGTTGTTATATTAAATTAACAGCTGCAACGATTAGTCGATTAATCAATTAGTCAATCAAGTGGAAACTATTTTGATAACTGAGTAATCATTTTAGTCATTTTTAAAGCAAAAACAGCAAACATTTGCTGGTTGCAGCTTCTCAGATGTGAGGATTTGATGCTTCTCTGTGTCATATATGATAATACAATGAATATCTTTGAATTATTGAATGTTGATCAGAGAAAATATGACATTTGGACATCAGAAGAAATTTTCTGACATTTTTACAGACAAAATGATTAATCGGGAAAATAATCAGCAGATTAATCAATAATGAAAATAATAATTAGTTGCAGCCCAATATTAAATCTGAAGATCGTGACTCAAATTCAAGAAACTTCTCTACAGTAACATGATTATTTCAACTCACGTGTATTTAATCCTGGTTAAAGTATTTCAAGAGTTCTACCAGAAGTGTACATACTGGCACCACATATTCATAGCTGAATAAACGACTCTCTTCAAGCTGTATAAATGTTCTGAAACCGTGTGTGTGTGTGTGTGTGTGTGTGTCTGTGTGTGTGTGTGCGTGTGTGTGTGTGTGTGTGTGTGTGTGTGTGTGTGTGTGTGTGTGTTAGCTGGTCTCCAGGCCTCAGCAGTTTGACGTGATGGTCATGCCCAACCTGTATGGCAACGTCGTGAGTAACGTGTGTGCCGGGTTGGTTGGGGGACCGGGTCTGGTGCCTGGAGCCAACTACGGAGAGGACTACGCTGTGTTTGAGACGGTGAGACGACTCACAACCTTAATTTATGGGTTACAACAAAACAAGAGCGTGATAAAAAATTAATAAAATAAAATAACTAGCGGCAGGCGAGCATGGTGAACTTCTTGAACAGCCAGTAAAATATTTTACTGGGACTTTTTTAATATACCAGTTTATTCTTGTGTTTATGTGAGACTGTGTGTATATATTTATTTAATTTACATTGTTTGTTTTCACCTGGTACACTATATGCAAGCTGAGGTCAATATATTGTGCTCTTTCATGCTGGTGGGTATACGTATTGGAATAATTAGAGGGGATTTTTTTAGACTAATGTGTCTGAATAATCCTGTAAATGACCAGAAACAAAAAATATTCATTCATTAATTTACAAAAAAAAGAAAAGAAAATTAAAACAAGAATATAACTGATGAGAAACAATATGTAGAGAGTGAGAAAAGCTCAGAGTCCATACAATAAAGGAGAGCATCAGAAGCTTTGGATCTTAAACCTGCTTTACTTGATTTTTTTTGGCCACTTGTGGAACCAACTACACACAACACTGACATATTATCACCTTATAAAGTTGACAAAGCGAACGTGTTAGCAGGCAGTTGTCTAATTACACATCCAGAAGTTATGGAGCAACATAAGCATTAATTTGGAGTCGTGTTTCTGGCCACCTGATAAATGAGAGTCCAATATTCACTCTTTGTTTAGCTCTGGTTTGGTCTCCACCAGCCCCTGTAAAAAATATCTAGTTATTAAATGTTCCACTATGATCACCAGCTAGTCGCAGACTTTGTCTGCCGTTTCGTTCTGAGCAGGTAGTGTACAGACATTTTTTAATCAAAGCATTGTTGCTGAAAACAGCTGACCCTAACCCTAACCCTGAAATGATGCTGATGAGAGCAACGAGAGTGAAGCAAAACAGTAAAGCTGCGGCCCGTGAAACCGAAACAATGAGCTGAAAGATGTTTCAAACACTCCATATAGTAGTTTGATACATTGTTAATTCAACACTATTGATTAGACGCTGAATCAGAATCAGGTTTATTGATGCACATACCAGGAATTTGCCTCGGTGTTGTTGTGGTGCATAACAGACAAAAATATACATAAAATGAAGTAGTCCTAAATCATATAAAAAAGAAAGAATTTACAATAGAAGAAAATATGTTAAATATATTCTAAGTGAGAGGTGCTGCTATATGTTAAAATTTTAAATATTAAATAGTAGAGAATGGGATGAATGTAAAAATATAATGTAAAGTTAGTGCATCTTTCAATGTTTTTTCTCAGCATTTGTTCATTTAAATGTTGAATGTTTTACCACATAAATTAGATTTATAGAACATTTTCCATATTCATGTAAAAATAGAATGAAAATAGCCTAAAATATCTTAATTCATGCTTTACTTCTCCACTCTGAACCATCTAGAAACTTACAAAACTACTTAAGTATTTACCAAAGAATTCCCCTTCAGAGCATCAGTGCATCAGTGTTTCAGTAACATTATAAATAATCAAATGTTAAAGCTGCTTCATGTTTCTTTGTTCAACATGTTGCAGGGAACCAGGAACACCGGGAAGAGCATTGCTAACCGCAACACAGCGAACCCCACGGCTATGCTGCTGGCCTCCTGCCTGATGCTGGATCACCTGAGGCTCCACGCCTATGCCAGTATGATCCGCAGAGCCATCCTGTCCACTGTCACTGAGACCCGGGTACGCCTCACGATCACACTCCCTCTCCAGCTTAACCGATGATGGGTTCATTTGTGACATTTGACTTTTGCTTTGATCGTCCTACTTTGTAATTGGACAGCTCGGATTCAAAGTGATCTGCTTCAGACCCTCTTTTTAGTCCAGTCTCTTTTATTTGACGTCATGAAGTGAAAGTTTCCCAAAATGAAACAATAAAAGCAGAAAAAAACAGAAAATATGCATTACAGATTTAAAAAAATAATTATTTTGAACATATTTCTGGTGTTTTTTCCATTAAAATTCTCTTCAACGAGGACGTGTTAGACAATAGAAAATATTCTACACACACTGTTTTTACTCTCCCTGTTTCATCTCTTTTGTCATCCAGCTGCACACTGCTGATCTGGGAGGCCAAGGCTCCACCTCTGAAGTGGTCCAGTCCATCATGAATGCCATCCAGAGCACGGGGCCTCTGACACAGAGCATCTAGAACACACACAAATATGCAAAGTCACAAAGATTGTACCTCTGTGCAGTAGCTCCTCTATGCAATTTTATGATAACTATAGCAAATTGTTTGATAGTACTACTAAACCTAAACTGTGTATGCAAACAGTTTGAATACCTATGCAACGGTTTTTATTTCTTCAGAGGGTTTAATAGCTCTAAAAGTTGTGTGTTTAAAGCAGAAACACACATTCTTAACCTCCTAACCGTTTGTTATTAACCTGAACCTGTTTACACCAAGTCCTTTACATGTTTATTAGTTTATTTATTTATTATTAACTGAAACCAGGTATTCATGCTTTATGAATTTTAACATATTTTAAACCAAACGCAGCTGTTGATCATCTACTGGAACTCAGCTGTCCTACTGAATGTAATACTGAATGCTGAACTTCATTAAGACTCTTATCTCACTACTAATAAAGCATTTGTCCCCGTAGTTCATTCTTTTGTCTTCATAAACAGCTTTAACACACGTGTGTGACATGCATGCTGCACTGGCTCGTCTAGACCACCAGGAGGCCACGTTGTCTCGTGTTACTGCAACATTGTGATTGACTGAAACTCTCAAATAACTTCTTTGTTACTAAGGCAAAGGCATGTTTATTTATATTGCACAATTCACACACACACACAGCAGTTTCAAAGTTATTTGAAGATGCCTAAATTCAAAAAGTGATTGGAAACAAACTTAAGAGGATTGAATAGAAGAAAGGACATATATGTGTATTTTGAGACAATCCTAATAATAATAATAATGAGGGTCAAGAGTGAAAACCTAGAATGTAAATAGTTTTTTTAAAGCATCATAAAATAAAATTTAAAACTATTTACAACTTATTTCAACCAAACAACCAAACTTTGATGCTTTTATAGCAACTTAAAAGGAAAGTTTAGAGCTAATTGTGATTTTGCTCATAAGGATTATTGATATGTTGATATGTTGATCGGCAGTGAGATAGTCCTGCTGGTTCGTTTGCAAGAATCACTTAAACAGTGGAAGAAACGCTGGTGTTCGGCTGGGACTGATCTCTCATCCTCATCTCATCCCAATGATGATTTTTTCATCTCTTTTATGACAGGAAGTAGGTGTTATTTTTCTGTTGTTTGTTTTCTTTGTTTTTATTTGTTTTTCTTTTCCTTTTTTCTTCTCTCTTCTATTTATTGATTTAATTCATTTTTGGAAGGGGTTTTATCTGGTATTTACTACACGTATAAATGTCTTCACTAGTATTTTCTGCATATTGTTTATTTATACGTGTCTTCTTTATTATCTATGACATATTTAGAGCTGCAGTGATTTTTTAAGTTCACTGATTCCAGCTTCTCAAATGTGAATGTTTTGGTTTATTTAGGATCATCTTGGGCTCTGGGAACTATTTTATAAACCAAACAATTAATCGAGAAAACAATCAGCAGATTACTCAATAAAGAACATAATTGGTAGTTGCAGCCCTGGACACATTGCTTATTTATACATATTTTCTTTGTTATATATGTGATATAATGCTCATTTATACATATCTTATTTATCTATGATGCAGTATTTATTCAGGCTTCTTTCTTTATTATTATCCCTGACATATTGTTTATTTACACATATTTTATTTACTATTATCTGTGACATATTGTTTATTTATATATATTTTATTTATCTGTGATATAGTATTTATTCATACTTATTTTATTCATTGTTTGTACTTAATTAGTGAATGTTTGACTCTTGGGAAGACACAACAGTGTTTTGTTTTTTTTAAACTTTTTTGTTGTTTGCAGTTTTATCATAACAAGTGTTTGTATTATTGAGTTTTACTGAGTACAGAGGTGTACTTTTTTGTTATTAAAGTGTTGTAAATTTAGTTATGTAAACCCCAGGAAGAGCTACTGTTCCATTACAGCAGCTAATGGGGATGTACATATTAAAAAAAAAAATAATTAGGGAATTCATTCACCTGTGTTTGTGGCTATCTATGCAATCATTTATAAAGCAGCCTACAACTAATTACAGCAATCTGTTTTTGTAGTTGTATCCTAATAGGAAAAGAAACAGCTTGAGCAGTTAACAGCCTCGTGTGCCAGTGTGTGCATGTTTGTGTATGTTTAAAGCCACTCAGCGGGCCCCTCGATAATTAGAGGCTTCTCCAAACGAGGGAGCACTTGAGGGGAAGCAAACAGATTACTGCGCTGTCAGAGAGAGAGAGAGAGAGAGAAAGAAAGAAGTAGAATGCAGCAGGAGACGGAGAGATGAGGGGGGAGGAGAGGAAAAATAGGGGGGAAAGTCGTGGAGAAAAGATAACTCTCCTCCCTTTGCCACCTTCTCATTTCTCTCCGTAAACCTCACATCCCATCTGTCACAACATCTGACCGCCTCTCCTCCCTCTCTCCTCCTGTTCCCACCCGTCTTCATCCCCCTCCCCTGCACCCGGCGATGCAAAATCACACGTACACATATTAGATAAATATGGGTGTGTGTGTGTGTGTGTGTGCATGAAAGGTCTTTGATCACTCTCTGAGACACTAATAGCAGAAATCTCACTTGATCTGCTAGTCATCTTCCCTGAACGTGGATCAAAGTGGGGCCAACAGCAACATGGTTAATATCTAAACAATCAGCCGGAAATTGCATTAATTCACCAACGCAGCCCGGGCATCACGTCCTTTGATCAGCACGCCCGCTTTCCACTCGAGTACCCCTCTTTTTCTCCCTCTTTCTGCCATTTTTCTGTCCTCCTTTTTTCATGAATTCAGAGATAGGCGAGAAAGAGAGAGAGGGGAGGGATGCAAGAGTGTTAAAGAGCAGGGAGAAGGGAGGAGATGGGGAGGACAGGAGTGAACAGCGTGAGTTGGCAGAGGTCACCATCAGAGTACTAAGCAAGAGGAAAACTCTCACACACACACACACACACACACACAGCATGGATAGTGTGTGCAACAGCAGATCAGGTTGTCCCGGCTCCTACAGATGCTTCACGGGACACTGAGGACGAAGACGAGGTGAGTAGGTCGTCTACGTTTGCTTGTACTTTGCTCCTGGTTTTCTTCTTTCTGTTTTCTACTCTAAACTAAAAATCTGAGGATCCGGCTGGTGAGGGTGGAGGGAATACAGGTGGAGGTTTGGGGAGTGTTTGATGCGAGCATATCTGTTGAACTCATGAGAGGTACGCAGGTAAGGACTGATTTCATCTTTTTCATTGGGGGAAAGAAAGAGAGGGGTGAACAGCGGGTATCCAGTTTTCTAATTGGATTAACATAGCCAAAAGATGTCAAACAGCTTCAACAGCACGATTGTTGATTAAAACAGAGTCAGGGGAACAACTGTGAAATATATTACTGGAGAATTTGAGTACTTGAGGGTTTTGAACAGTTTAGAAAATGACTTTCGTGGAACTGCTGACAAATTCTAGACATCTGGTCTGTTCTTTTGTAATTTATTAAAGTCGTCCTCTACTAAAAAAAAAAGATGTTTGTGCAGAGTTTGACACTAGAAGGCTGTTGTCACATTCATTTGTTAAAGGGGGAATGTTTCTCTGTGGTCACCTTAGATCTCTGTTTAAGACGTGTATCCTATGTACTTGATGATTTGTGACGTCACAACAATTGTGGTCCAATATACAACTCTCACAAGTATGATGTGGAAACTTTAAACCTGCAGTGTACATACACTGAGAATGGACTTTCCACTGAAGTAGGAGACATCTTGTGTCCAGCAGTGAAACTTTTGATATTTTACATGAGAGAGAAGGAGAAGATACACACACACACACACACACAAGCTAAAATGTCACACGTCAATTTTAACAGATTTTAACAAAGTAATTGAACTTTAATTGTGAAAAAAAACATCACAAATTATTAGTCAGTGTATTTTTATATCTCTTAACCCTTTCATGCATAGTGGTCACTACAGTGGACAGCTATTCAAAAGCCATTTTCTTAGTTATGCATGGGGTTTTGATGGTATCGTTGCACATCAGCCACCACAGTGGACTCTAGTGTGTCATCCCATGTTTAAAAAAAATGAAGTTCAAATGTTTTTTTTCATGCCCAAAGGGGAATAAAAACACTTAGGAAAAAAAATCCTGGCTGAGGTTATCATAGTTCATGCATGAAAGGGTTAAAACATGTCTGGAGGGGATCCAAAGGTACTTTGAGCTGCATTTTGTGTATGAAAGGTATGTGTATAAACATCATTATATGATAAACTTATGATATATCATTATTATCTGAAATGTGACAAGGGACCCCAACTCTATCATACAGAACATTTTTAACTAGTAAATACAACTGAACAAAAAATGTTAAATTACCTCATTAAAAATTACATGAAATTAAACTGACATCTCCTCCTTCTCCCTAATTGAAAAAATTGAGAATCTATAAATATACAAATATTGTTCATTTCTTAAGTTTCACTGCCGGACACAAGATGTCTCCTTCTTCAGTTGCACTATGATTTGCACTTCTGATGTCACAAATCATGCTCATACGTTCACACCCTAAACTCAGATGTAAGTCGAGCACAGAGAAACTTTCCCCCTTCGGCTGATTATCTACACACACATCATTCTGCACAGTGAAACTCAAAACATCCAAGTGACGTAATAATAAACAAGACATTTTTGAATGGAGAGGGACTTTAAGTACAGAATCTGAGTAAACTGCTTGTTGAATTATTGCATGACAGTTCTCCCAATTAGTGATGACCAATTAGCAGTTCCCATGTTTTCTCTGTAGCCCTCCACCATATTTCCAGAAATGATCACAGGATGTATTGTGACCTCAGTGATTATGAAACAGGCATGAGTATTAGGCAGTTCACAATATGTTGATTATGACCATCTACGGGCCACTTGTTCCCAAAGTATCAACTCTGGATGTGTCTACGGTATACGGCTGCATATTTGCAGGTCAAGTTGGAGCCACGTCTATTTTAGCTGACCTCCATTGCCTGTAAACATCCCACAAACACACACACACACACACAATTGAAGTTAATAAGGGGCTATGTGTAGGGTCAATCTTCTGTGAGACCTTTAATTGTGAAACAATGAAATGTGAAACATGTTTACAGCCCCCTCGTACCGTTCAACACACACAGAGACACACACAATCGCAGAGGCATGCAGAGAGGGCCCCTCGTGTGGAACTATTTACCGAGTGCAGATGGGCAGGTTGTAATAAGGTCATGGTTGTTTGACTAATCTCCAGTGATCAACATTACACACTATTTGGCAGATATGGGTTACTAAAAAAACGGCACTTGCTACAAAACCAAAAAGAAGAGCAAGTTATGTTGTTATGTGGTCCAATTTTGGTTTTTGGTGAAGCAATAACAAAATAGTTCTTCATAAAAAGTACTGAAAGTTCTCTGATGACATTAATAAGCCAAATACAGTGAAATGTATTTATAAAGCACATTTAAGAGCAACAGAAGTATTTTACAGTGAAATTTAAGACGCAACTAAAACAAAACAAAAATAAACAGATAAGTAAATGTAACAGACAAAGTTGAAACTGTTTCATCATTATATTAAATATTGAGAGGAATCAAAGGTGATTTTATGGAGGTGGGTCTTTAACTGGGATTCAAAAGTGGTGACAGATGGGGAAGATCTGACAGTGAGGGGCAAACTGTTCAGGGGCCAGCGATGGAAAAAGCTAGGTCACCTTTGGAGTTTGAGTGAGAACAGAGAGAAGTAACTGATCAGAGGATCTGAGGGGTGTAGTACATGAACTGAGGAGATCAGAGATGCAGGTGCCTTCAGAGCTTTAAAAACAAATGAAAGAGTCTTCAATCAATTCTATTTCTCACTGGTAACCAGTGAAGGGAGGCCAGTATGGAGGAGATATGGTCTCAATGTGGAGACAATAGGTAATAAAGGCATGTAAAACTGTCTCCAGATCACCAAAAGAAAGACAAAGTTTTATTTTTGCTATCATCCTTATGTGGGAAAAGCTGCTACTGGAATACCGAATTTATTTGTTAAATTTGTGTGAGCTGTGTGTGCTGAGATTTGAGAACAGAGACACCAGAGATTTGACTACACCAGAAGGAACATTTTCAAGACTGATAATATGAACTTCTGTTTTACTTTAATTTAGCTGAAGATTTTTTTTTGGCTATCCAGCATTTAACTTAATGAGACAACTTAAAGGAGACTGAAGATTGTGAGTATCGCTCAGTTTCAGTGGGAAGTACAGTTGTGTGTCATCAGCATAGCAGTGATAAGAGATGTTGATTTTTGAGTCTGTCCTTTCAGGAAAAACAACTTATGTCAGTCACTAAAAAACAACATATAGTTACATTTGAGTGACAGATGCCTCCTAGTGGCCGTAGTAATTACAACCCGGAGCAGTGGCATAGTTGAGATGGCATATATAAAAGTTGACAGTTTTCCTCATTTGGAGGATTGAGGCATTAACCCAACAGTAGACTTTGCCACAGGAGACCCATCTTATTTCTCATTTCCAGCTGCAAGTGTCACATTTCCAAACATGAGTCACGACATTTGAAAAAAGAACAAAAAAAAAAAAACATAACCATGATCATACCCTGACCTCAAGCTCATGGTTATTATCGTAGCCTTGACGGTGAAGGTTGCCTAACTTTAAGGATGAAGTAACTGTAACCCACACCACATGTTTCTCTAACCTTAACAAAGTGATCATTTTAACCCAAACCACAATCTTTCCCTAAACCTAACAAGTGGTTTTTGTGACTAAACCAAACCAGACCTTAACCACAGCGTTGTCACAACATAAGACTTGTTATTTTTTTAACAGTGGTTTGTAACGGTTTTGGAAAGCACAGACAAATGATGTTGTCTTGGTGATTACTGACAATAGATGTGCCAGATTATAGTTCTGGAGTCACATGGTCAAACAACATATATTTGGTTGTTTAATGTTGAGGGGTTGTTGTGATTTTTCTGAAGACAGACCCCAGTGGGAGCATGTATAATGAAAATAAAATAGGGCCTAGGATGGAGCCTTGGGGTACACCACAGGAGACAGTAGCAGAAGATGTAAAATTATTAATCAGATCTTTGTTGTAGATCTGATTTAAATCACTGTATAATGCCTTACCCTGAATGCCTACTACATTTTTGAGACAGTCCAGGAGTATAGAGGGGTCAGCTGTTGTTACTCTCTTGGAAAGGGATAAGTTATGAGAAGACAACTTTTTCCAGAGCTTTTGACAGAAAAGCTCATTCTTAAATTGGACAGAAGCTATTAAGTACACTTGGATATAAGTTTGGGTTTGTGATTAGAGGTTGAATGAAGGAGCGTGGGATGTAATCATTAACTAGAGAATAGTTTATTATGGTTAAAATACTGGGCCCAACTGTATTAAATATTTGCTTAAGAAGGTGGGATGGAATTATATCCAGTAGTGGGCTTCATCTGTGAAATAATAAATAATAAAGAAAAATAAATTTGAGGTAGAGCCTCAAACCTATGCCAGGCTCTTATTCACTGACTTTTCCTCACCATTCAACACTATCCAGCCAGATCTTCTTGCAGAGTAATGTCTTTGAAATTTCAATGTAAATATAATTCTCAATGTTTGGATATTGGATTTCTTGACAAACAGGGCCTCGTGTATCAGGGTCTATAGTTTGTTGTCCACCAAAGTACACTCCTCCTTCTCAGGATCTCCCCAGGGGTTATTTCTTCTCACTCTCTACAGAAATGACTGCAGAAGCACTTATGATGATGGGCATATTTTGACATTTGCTAATAAATTGTTGTTAATAAATTGTTAGTCTATTAAATGATAATGAGTCTGTTGTTGATGTTTTTGTGTCTTGGTATAATAAGTTTTATGTATGAGGTGACTGGCGCTAACCACTGCACCACCGTGCTTCCCAGAATGGTTTTTATCCCAGGATAAATGTACCAAAAACCAAATACAAGGTCATTTGATTCTTGGACACAGCAGGATACAGACATCAATATTATTCATGAGTACAAATACTTTGGCACTGCCACTGATAAGGAGACATGTTTTGAGTCAAAGCAAGGTCCAGCAGATCTTGTTCAAGTCAAATCATTTTTTATTTATACAGCCCAATATCACAAATCATAAATTTGCCTCACTGGGCTTTACAATCTATATAGCATACAACATCCTCTATGCTTAGACACTCGATTTGAATAAGAAAAAACTCCCCCAAAAAACCTGTTAACATGGAAAAAAATGTAAGAAACCTCAGGAAGAACAACACAGGAGGGATCTTTCTCCCAGGACTGACAGACATGCAATAGATGTGTTTACAGAACAGACCAAGCCTCGGTTCCACTGAGGGGTAAAACCATAACAGTGTTTTTGTCCTTTCGAGGAAAGATGAATTATTTTAAGGTGTGCAATCCTCTTGTGACAGCATTTCATACATGTGTAATTGAATCGATTCTTTCTCTTTTCTTACTTGAGCCTTGGTTTGGTTGCATAAATTGCATCAGTCAGTCAACCATGAGGTTCCAGTTTGTGGTTTTGAATGAAATGTCTCGATGTATACATATAGTATACAGTTTACAGTCACACTGTAAAGAAAAAGTAAATTTACACAATGTATGATACAAATTTGACATAATTTCACACCCATTTCACATTTTTAAGAATATTGTTGAGTGTCTATACATTTACAGTTCATGGCTATTTTTAGATTATAAAATTACATTCTATAATTCCCAAAAACAGTCAGAATTATTTTAAAATCAGATCAGCACCTGTTATTCTACAGCATGACTTTATTTTACAGTAAGAAAAAAAACACAAGGCTTTCTATCATTGAATTTATTTTTTATCTATATAGCGCCAAATCACAACAAAAGTCATCTCAGGGCACTTTTCACCAGAGCAGGTCAAGACCGTACTTTAATTTACAGAGACCCAACAATACCCCCATGAGCAAGCACTTGGCGACAGTGGCAAAGAAAAACTCTCCTTTAATGAGTAGCAACCTCAAGCAGAACCCGGCTCTTGGTGGGCAGCCATCTGCTTTGACCGGTTGGTCATATTAAGAGTAAATCGGTGAAAAAAGTCTTTCTTTTTAAAAAAAAAAAAATCTAATGATGGTGATTCTACAAAATGGCTGTATTTTTACGAGGGATGTGCAATGAGCTCAGTATTTGTGTTTGTATCTGTATTTGTTGAGGCAGCAAAATTATTTGTATTTGTATTTAAATAAAAGTGGAAAGAGGCTTAAAATCCTGTCACCAACCGATATTTGACATAGGGTTTTTTTTTCATATCGAAAACAAATCATTTTTAAAATATTTGTATGAAACAAATATTCGTAAAAAAATGCTGAATAATGTATTTGTATTTGGGCACACCCCTAATTTTTACAAGATTGTGTTAGCAGGAAATACACTGAAAATAAATTTTACTGTTAAATATGTACAGTATTGGCAGAAATTGACAGAAGTGGCAAGTATTTCTTTTAAAGGTGATGATGGTGATTCAGTAACATAGATTAGCTATATTTTTACAATTCTTTTAAGATAATAATGTCTTAAGTTGAGACAGTCACATTTCTCTCCTCTCCTCTCAGCCAACATGTCACTCTCCTTGGCAACAGACACATACCCATCCATCGACTGGCCGGTGGTCTCTGTGACCCCGGCGGGTAACAATGTCACTGAGTTGGAGCGGGACGCCTTGTTGGCGGTGGCCGAGGTGGTTGTGCTGGCGGTCATCTTGGTGATGGCCTTGCTCGGCAACGGGCTGGTGCTGGTGGTGTTGCTAAGACGGAGACGACACCACAACCCGCTGCACCAGTTCATGCTCAACCTCTGTCTGGCTGACCTGGTGGTGGCGCTGTTCCAGGTGACACACACACACACACACACACACACACACACACACACTTCTGCCCACTCCTACACCCTGTGCACTTGTTGGAAACTGGATTTAATAAACCTTTATATTGTGTTTTGAACCTGCACCCCATCTCTTCCTCTCTCTCCATCGCTCCTCCCCTCCTCTTTCTCTCTGAGGTGTTGCCTCAGCTGGTGTGGGACGCCAGGGGTCGCTTTCCTGGCCCGGACTTCCTGTGTCGCCTGGTGAAATACCTGCAGGTCCTCGGGATGTTCGCCTCCTCCTACATGATCGTCGCTATGACGGCGGACCGCCACTACGCCATCTGCTGCCCCCTGCAGGCGCATCGCAATGGGGCCACCCAGCGGAGGAACTCCTTCATACTGCTGGCCTGGGGGCTGTCGTTGCTGCTCAGCCTGCCACAGGTAGGCTTGTACAGGTAGGCTGCCACAGCTAGGCTGATACAGGTAGGCTGACGCAGATGGGCTGATACAGGTAGGCTGATACAGGTAGGCTGACGCAGATGGGCTGATACAGGTAGGCTGCCACAGCTAGGCTGATACAGGTAGGCTGATACAAGTAGGCTGACCCAGGTGGGCTGATACAGGTAGGTTGAAACAGGTAGGCTGATACAAGTAGGCTGACCCAGGTGGGCTGATACAGGTAGGCTGGTACAGGTAGGCTGATACAGGTAGGCTGAAACAGGTAGGCTGATGCAGGTAGGCTGATAAAAGAAGGCTGACAGGCTGATGCAGGTAGGCTGAAACAGGTAGGCTGGTACAGGTAGGCTGATACAGGTAGGCTGGTACAGGTAGGCTGAAACAGGTAGGTTGATACAGGTAGGCTGGTACAGGTAGGCTGGTACAGGTAGGCTGAAACAGGTAGGCTGAAAAAGGTAGGCTGATACAGGTAGGCTGATACAGGTAGGTTGATACAGGTAGGCTGGTACAGGTAGGCTGGTACAGGTAGGCTGAAACAGGTAGGCTGAAACAGGTAGGCTGAAAAAGGTAGGCTGATACAGGTAGGCTGATACAGGTAGGTTGATACAGGTAGGCTGGTACAGGTAGGCTGGTACAGGTAGGCTGAAACAGGTAGGCTGAAAAAGGTAGGCTGATACAGGTAGGTTGAAACAGGTAGGTTGAAACAGGTAGGCTGGTACAGGTAGGCTGAAACAGGTAGGCTGAAAAAGGTAGGCTGATACAGGTAGGCTGAAACAGGTAGGCTGAAAAAGGTAGGTTGAAACAGGTAGGCTGGTACAGGTAGGCTGAAACAGGTAGGCTGAAAAAGGTAGGCTGATACAGGTAGGCTGAAACAGGTAGGCTGAAAAAGGTAGGCTGATACAGGTAGGTTGAAACAGGTAGGTTGAAACAGGTAGGCTGATACAGGTAGGTTGAAACAGGTAGGTTGAAACAGGTAGGCTGATACAGGTAGGTTGAAACAGGTAGGTTGAAACAGGTAGGTTGAAACAGGTAGGTTGAAACAGGTAGGCTGGTACAGGTAGGCTGATACAGGTAGGTTGATACAGGTAGGCTGGTACAGGTAGGCTGAAACAGGTAGGTTGAAACAGGTAGGTTGAAACAGGTAGGTTGAAACAGGTAGGCTGCCACCTCGAGCAGCTACAACAGTAAAATGCTGCTTAAACACTGACACATCAATAACACTCAGTGATGTGATTTTTTTGCAGAAGTACTTTTACTTTTAATATTTTCTGTACATTTTACTGATAATACTTTTACTGAAGTAAGATTTTACTGGTAATTAAGTACTTTTACATTGCTGTATTGTTAAGTAAAGCATCTCCTCCACTCCTGGAATTTGAAAACAGAAGCACATTAGATGACCACATTAGCTCTACTGACATTTGTTGGACACAGGTAGACTTACGTGTTGGAGGGCATCTCACCTCCATCGTACCCGACTTAAAGACACACACTCACAAATCTCTCTGCTGACGCCCCACACACCTCTTCACCCTCCAGGTTTTCATCTTCTCACGTTCAGAAGTGGCTCCAGGTGTGTATGAATGTTGGGGAAACTTTGCTGAGACCTGGGGCCTCAAGGCCTACGTGACCTGGATGACCCTGGCTGTCTTCATCCTCCCTGTCCTCATCATCACTGTCTGCCAGGTACAAGAGAGAACAGAGTTTACTAGTTACACAAAATAGTGTGTTTACAAAGATTTTTTATTTACAACAACATTGTTGGACGTCTCCTGTTCTTTTCCCTCAGGTGCAAATCTTCAGGGAGATCCACAACAGTCTGTACCTGAAGTCAGAGCGCCGCCTGTCCCCCGCCTCCCTTCCTCCATCCAGACGGGACAGTCAGAGAGGAGGAGGAGGAGGCAGCAGAGGGAGGTCCAGTGTCTCCCTGTATGTTTCACCACTCGTGTTCAACAACCCCAAGACTCACACCGGCTTTGAACCTGGATCCACCTACCAGCACCTTCCTATGGGTCCACTCAGGTCCAACAGCATCACTTCACACTGTGACATTCACACCTACACAGCTGTTCATCCAGGTAAGATCCATACAGAGTATAGACTGTACTGTTACCCTTTTACATTTCACCCTACATATATGTTTTCCCAAACAATTTTATCTTATTTTGAAAATTAATTTAAAATAAGTACTATGACATATGGTACAACATACATAAACAATAAGAAACTGACATACACAGGAAAAAACAACACAGAACAACATCAAAATAGATTCCACTATTAAGGTCCATCCACCAACAGCCAGGTCACCTTTGACTCAGCCTTTGTCCAAGTACTTATAACAGAACATTAACACACATTAAAAATAATAGAATAAAACATGAACATACATAGAAAAGAGACATTAAAGGACCAGTGTGTAGGATTTAGTGGCATCTAGCAGTGAGGTTGCAGATTGCAACCAACTGAATACCCCTCCCCTCCCCTTCCAAGTGTGTAGGAGAACCTACAGAGGCGATGAAACTTGCAAAAAACATGAAAGACCCTCTCTAGAGCCAGTGTTTCATTTGTCCATTCTGGGCTACTGTAGAAACATAGCGGTGCAACATGGCAGGCTCCGTGGAAGAGGACCTGCTCCCTATGTAGATATAAGGGCTCGTTTTAAGGTAATTAAAACACAATTCTTATTTTCAGGTGATTATACACTAATAAATAATATTATATTCTGCCAATAGATCCCTCTAAATCTTACACACCGGTCCTTTAAAGTGCACAAAGTACAAATAAACATACATCGGTAGATGTTGAGGAGAAAGTTAATTGAAGACCAGTTTGTATAGGTAAGTTTTTACTTGGCTTTAAAAGTGCTCACTAAAGTCGCCTCTTTACTGCTTTTTTATGGGTGCGGTTCTGTGAGAGCAGCAGCGGAGTATCAGCGTACCTCAGGGCACGCAGCTGGGACATGTGGTTTTTAGAAGCTCTGCAATATAGACTTGGGCTTTTTAAACCATTAAAAGAATTTTTAAATCAGTTCTAAAAGTAACTGTGAGCCAGTGTAGAGTAGTTAAACTGAGTGTGTCCGGTACCAGTACCAGTATTCTGTCCTGCAGGTTTCCAGTTCAAGAAAGGAAGTCATGTTCATAATAAATGAACAGATCAGTGGTCAGCGGCCATCAAATGTTCAGAAATGACTGATCATTACCTTTTAAGTCGAGGTAAAATGCAAAAAATGTCTTTTTAACCCTTTTAGATCACATCCCCGGTCATATTGTGCACTTATTTTAAAATTAAAATATATGCAGAAAAAAAGAAAATAAAAACAGTTTCTTTGTGTTCTTGTATTGAAATCCAGTCATGTTTCCTTCCTGTAAAACAAAATATGTAGTTTCATCTGGACCTTTAGCACAGAACTGATGGTCTCATGTGGCACCACATCAAAGATCTCTTTGTAGCACAAACTAACAGTCGGAGGGGACGGGTCTCCTTCATCCATTTTAACAAAATACATTTTCTTGCCAAAAGCAATAATTTGTCCAGCAATTTAAATATCAAAGGAAGTGACACATCTTCAGAGGGTAGACCCAGCAGAAGACAAAACCCAGGATGCTTTTTAGATTTCATTTCTGAAAATGAGCTTCTTCACACTGCAGCTCCAGAAACATGATATATATTTATATGTTGCCATTTTAAGCATAAAGGTGATTAACTATGATCCATCTTGTTCCAGTTAGAAGGTGTTATATGTGATCTACAGAGTAGTAAATAGGATTTTTAAGACTGAGACCCATCATTATGTTTTTAGGGACTGCAGATGAAAATTAGCTTGAAGCTAAATCCGGTACAGTACATCATTTATGTTAAAAACTACACTATCCTAATAAATAAATAAAATATAAATATTTGGCAAAAAATAAAAAATTGCACCGCAAAGTCCATAAGTAGCTGTTCTGGAGCTTTCAATTGTATGATATGATTTTCTGAAGAACTTCACGTCCATTACAGCTTAAAAGTCGATACTGAAAGTTTATTCTTGACCTTGGAAACAACATTTTGCGAAACAATCTTATTTTAGCTCTTATTGAGCTTAAAATACTCAAAAAAAAATGGAATTTATTGAGGAGGTTTGCATTGTATGATGGAAAGCACCAGAACAGCTTCTAAAGGACCTTCTTGGTGGTGAGATTGTAGAAGTATGTGTGGTTATAATCAGCAGCAGGAACGTGGTCGACTTACTTTCACATCGCTGAGCTGAGAAAATCAATTTCCATCATTTTAAGAATTGATGACATTGTTGTGTTCAACTCTAACAGCAGTTTTTATTCTGCTAGACAGAGTTAAAAGTAACTCTCAGTGTACAATTTAAATTTAATTTTGGGCTTTCAACAGCAAACAATGACAAAGTGCATCTTTCTTGTTTTAGGTGGACACATGAGGAATATTTACTGCCCATAAAGGACCATAACACTGTTTTTATATGTCTTAATTTGGACGCAGATTTCTGAATTATCTCTGATTCTTTCAGGAATTCAAGTAGATGTAATAAATAAATGACTGAAGTGAAAATAAAGTAATTTAAAATAAAATAAAGAAACTCAGTGGGATTATTAGGCCACCATGTATTACAAATCACACATAGTTTACCGTAAGTGAGCAGTTTCTGAAGCTTAATATAGACATTTTACTAATATAAGCAATATATTCAAACAAGTGTCAAATATCTGCAAGCTGATTTTTTACTCTGTGTACTGTCAGGATTGATAAAAACTGGCTGGATGGGGGAAAGTCAAACATCAACTATGATATGTTTTAGAGAATAGTAGGAAGTAATGTAAAGTCTGTGGGATTTAAGATAAAACGGTTAAATCGATCCGATAACTCATGAAATTAAGGATGTTTCTTTCAAACTTATTCATAGATTTTACAGCTAAGATATAATTTAAAAAATCAGAAAAGATATTGATGTAAGTTTCACATTTTGTTGTAGTTCCTCTGAGACTGTTGTTCACTTATTTCATTTCTGCCCTTTTGTGAGACTCTTTTGGAATAACGTGCATCTTTATCAACGTCCATACTGATTGGCAGAACTCTAATCTGAATTCTCATCTATATGTTACTAATCTTTTAATTTTATTGGCTAAATTCCATGTTCATAAAAGCACATTTACAGCAAAAAGTCAAACTTCTTAGTTTTCATACAGGATGTTAAACTGTACATTGATTTGATTGGATTTCCTTTAATCCAAAGGCTGTAAAAACTATTAATACCTGTTTTTTGTTTACATTTCTTGTATGAAATGTAACTCCCTGTAGCTCAGTTTTTGATTTTCTTCTGCAAACCAAAGGATCAATATTTTATATGTGATCATTTTGTGGTAGAAGAACTTATAATTGTATCCATATGTCAATAAAGAGATAAAAAAAAAGTCCTTTAATGTTGTTTTTTATGCTTCCTGTCAGCTGAGCTGCAGCCTGACGTGCTGCCCGACCCCGCAGTTCCCTCCGCTGTCTGGTCCCCCCCGCCGGTCAAAGCCGCCCCCGCCCGGGGAGGAGAGGTGACAGCGGCCATGTCCAAGACGGTGAGGATGACGCTGGTCATTGTGCTCGTCTACTCGCTCTGCTGGGCCCCGTTCTTCAGCGTCCAGCTGTGGGCCGCCTGGGACCCCAACCCACCTCAGAGCGGTACACACACACACACACACACACACACACACAATCATACCTCTATACTTGTGAGGACCCTCAATCACTACTGCAGCCCCCAACCCTAACCACCCTAACTGAACCTGAACCTGATTCTAAACTTAATCTTAAAACCAGGTCTGAACCCTCATTGATCCTTTATTGTATTTTAGATGATTCGTCTTTAAAGTGATTGAAACATCTCAGGTTTGGTGTCTTGGATAAAAACAAACTTTGTGGTCGATGCAGAACAGAAAAAGTAAAAGTGAAGACAGCAAAACAGCATCTTTAATAAATGAAATAAAGTTTTTTCAAAAGCCATTCGGACTCTACATTGTCACAAATAATGAGGTCTGAATAAACTGCACATTTCAGTTAATTTCTGTTTGTATAACCTTGAGGAAATTATGTTGTGACTGTTTTTTAGAGAATTAGTGCCTGTTTGACAGCATTATTTGATAATGACCATTTCATTTTAAAATATGTGATGAACATATACGATGTTATAATGTTACTATGTGATGTATCTAATTTGATACAGATGTTTTCGTTTTGTGTGATTTGTGAGATTTCGAGGTCAGAATTTGAAGGTGTTGCGTTTTGTGTAACGAGGTTTGAAAATTGAGCCAAATTAAATGCACAAAAAAAACCAACAACAAAGACTTTTTTCATTTGGCACTGACAGATCAGAACTTAATATCTGGCTCTTTGACACATCTGTTGAGTTTTCTTGTAAACAAACAAAAGTTATGTTTACATCGAGTGTTATATTTTAAATCCTGCATTGTTTACATTCATGTTTACATGCTTTTGTTTTCTTCTTCTGTGCATCGCCTCACAAGACAAACAAAACTCATAAAATCTGCTCCACAGCGCTACCAGAGGTCAGAAACTCTACAGGCTGCCTTTAACAGATTATTAAAAGATTATTGATGTAAATGACATTTTAAGAAAATGATACAACATGACACATTATCCTGAACATCAACACACAAACAAAGCCTCATGCAGCAGGTTTCATGTACAGATACACTGATGCTTCTCAGTATTAAAGCTGCAACGATTATTTGATCAATTAATTAGTTGAATCAGCAACTGCTTTGATAATGGAATAATTGTTTTAGTAATTTTTTAAGCAAATATGCCAAAAGGTTTTCTTGTTCGACATTTGTTGTTTAATCTGCAATGAATTGTGTGAATTGATAATTAAAATGATTGTTAGTTGTCAGTATTTGTATTATCAGTTAATCTGCTGATTATTCTGTCGATTAATTGTTTTGTCTATAAAATGTCCAAAAATAGTAAAAAATGTTCCTTATAATTTTCCACAGTCAAAGGTGAAGTTTTTAAACGTCTTATTTTGTCTGACAAACAGTTTAAAACCCCAAAATAATCAATTTATTATAACAAATGACAAAGAAAAACATGAAATCATCACATCTGAGCAGCTGAAACCAGTAAACCTTATGGCATATTTGCTTAAAAAATGAATGAAATGATTATTCAATTATCAAAACAGCTGCCAATTAATCTTTTGTTGATTGACTAATCAATAAAATGACTAATTGTTGCAGCTCTAAATGAAAATAATCAACGACAGTCAGAACATCCACTGAAGCAGCTGTGTGTGTGTGTGTGTGTGTGTGCGTGTGTGTGTGTGTGTGTGTGCGTGCAGGTGCAGTGTTCACCCTGCTGATGCTGCTGGCCAGTCTGAACTCGTGCACCAACCCCTGGATTTACTCGGCCTTCTCCAGCAGCGTCTCTCCGGAGCTTCGTCTGCTGCTTCTCTGTCGCTCACACACACTCCGCCGAGGCTCTTTACCCAACGACTCCACGGCCACACACACCTCCAACTACTGAACTATACACACAACCAACCAACCACACAACAG
The DNA here is from genome assembly GCF_914725855.1 of Thunnus albacares. Lineage (NCBI taxonomy): Eukaryota > Metazoa > Chordata > Actinopteri > Scombriformes > Scombridae > Thunnus > Thunnus albacares. The sequence continues at coordinate 30,275,449 of NC_058110.1, read as the reverse complement.
AGGGCTAAATCTCATCATGTGACACAGAAACACACAACCGAGTCCTCATCCTCTGCTCTCTGTAGAGTAAAACACATGTGAACATGTTTATTACTGTTAAAGGAATAGTTTGACATTTCGGGCTTATTTGCTTTCTTGTTGAGAGTTAGAAGAGAAGATTGATACCAAATATGAAGCTAAAGCCAGGAGTCGGTTAGCTTAGCTTAGCATAAAGACTGGAAACAGATGGAAACAGCTAGCCTGGCTCTGTCTAAAGGGAATAAAATCCACCTATGAGCTCCTCTAAAGCTCATTAATTAACATTTTATATCTTGTTTATTTGATCTGTAGAAAAACCTGAGGGGTAAAATCTACATTTCTAACAGATCTCTCTATGATTTTATTCCGTTTTTCCATTTTCTGCTACTCTCCACTTCTACTCCGTCACATTTCAAAGGGAAATATTGCACTTTTTACACCATTATATTTATTTGCCAGCTTTTAGTCAGTAGTTACTTTACAAATAAAGATTTGACATAAAAAACACATATGACCAGCGTATAAAACACAGTGTATCAAATTACACAACAATACACAAAATTATTAAAATGTATTCAAATACAATTTACATATTAATTCATCAATAATAATCTAATAACCTCATATGTAATAGTTGAACAATCCAAGAGGTTGTGTTTCTACATTGAGTATGTTTACTTTTTATATTCTAAGTACATTTTGTAAATAATATTTATATATGTTTTACTTTTAATTGTACTAGAGTATTTTTATATTGCAGTATTGCTACTTTTATTCAGGTAAAGGATCTGAATATTTCCTTCAACAGTGTTTATTATTTTGTTTTAGTAAGTTATCACCTACCAGACATGTAAATGTAAATGTATAAATACGACAGTCAAACCTTTCCAGTTTACACTCACACTTCAGAATTTAAAGGACCAGTGTGTAGAGTTTAGTGCCATCTAGTGGTGAAGTTACAGATTGCAACAAAGTGAATACACCTGTATGAAAAATGACAGGCTCCGTGGAAGACGACCTGCTCCCTCTGTAGATATAAAAGGCTCAATCTAAGGTAACAAAAACACAATGATTCTCATTTTCAGGTGATTATACACTAATTAAAACATAATTATGAATATTATATTCCATTTCTGGGCCAGATGTCACTAAATCTTACACGCTGGTCTTTTAAAATTTAAAGGGACGGGCTCGTAGACACACATCTTAAAAGCAAATTATGAAATATTATTATTTCATTTAGTCCACAAACAGGATTAGTCCACATCCCGAAAAACAAACAAACACATAAACAAACAAACAGCATACAGCCAGGCTGTTTCCCTGTTTCCAGTCTTTATGCTAAACTAAACTAATTTGGACTAGAAACAGTGAGTCTACATCACATTTTCTTGTTATAATGAGAATAAAAAGTTATAATGAGAAAGGTGAAACATGAGACTGTATCTGATAAAGTGTTGCTGCTGCTGAGATGAACGCTCGTGAATGTTTAAATTGATTGATCAAGTCTAACTTTCTTTTAGGGCGAACACATGATGAATTTCTGCTCTTCCTAAGAAACCTAGATTTGTTTGTTATTAGCTTGCAGACACTCTGGAGGAAACTGTTCACTCTGCATCTCATACTGGAGAAAGAACCAAAGTGAACCAGATGTGTTTCTGAAAGCTTTGTTATTATTGTTTATGACAATAAAAGCAGCTACTATTCTGAGATTTCTTGCTATAATGAGAAAAACGTGAGGCACAGAGTGGCCTGTTTAATCTGATTAGCACTTCTAAACCTCACAAATCAACATGTTGTTTTTTCGGGGGTTTATGTGTCTGTTTCTTGGCCTGGAGCAGTGACTCCCTCCCCTCCCTCCTTAAAACCACAACTGGATGCTTATTTGCTTTCTTTCTTTATTTGACTTAGATGAGAAGATTGATACCACTCCTCCTCCTCTAACTGTCAGCAGGAAAACTCCCAAAATGTCAAACTATTCCTTTAAGTCAAACAGGTCATTTAGATAAAAAAAAACTGCTGTAATAAGTTGTATAAAGTGTAATTATTGTAAATGCTGTTTTTGTGATTTTTGTGCATCTGACTGCTAATTTTTTGTTGTCTCCTGACAAAACAGAACAAATAGTTTTGTTTTAAAAAACTTTTATTCATTCTCTCACCAGTCATATAAACACTTCACACATACAAACATAAAAACATACAACTACTGAGACTAAAAAACAACAAGAAAACACCATCAAACCAAAAAAAACAAAAAAACAAACAAACAAAAACAAAACATGTTATTTTCCATAAAACTTAACAAATTGATTTGTTCTTTTCTTTTTTTTTTTAAACACATAAGGTGCTGTAGCGATGAATGTACAGTACCGTTATAAAATCCCCTGCACTGAAAGACTCCGACATCCAGCTTTTAACTGAAACGGTCTTTCAAGGTGTCGCCTTCTCTTTTCAAATACACGTCTGAAAGGAACAAAAAAAAAATAACTGAAGGTTTTAGTCAATTATTGAACTTCTCAAAGCTGTAATCAGGAGTTTATTATTTCTCATGTCAGACATTTATTACGTCTGCTGTCGCTGGAGGACATCAGAGTTTATAGCAGGGGAATGTGGACGCAATGAGACAATAATAATCTCTCTACTCGCTCCCCTGAAACATCTTAATCCCAAATAAATCTGCTTCAGAGTAACAGACAGGTGGATACTTCAGGTAGAGCAGGAGAGAAACTATTCTCCTGTTGGGACAAATGATTAGAGATGTGCCGGTAAACTGTTGAATACACCGACCGAGGACTCTGAACACAACGCAGTCCTGCCTTCATCAGCTGCTAGAGCTCAATAAAACTGTTGTTTTCTGCATGTGATTACAAATTTCTCTGCTTTTTTTTAATTTAACCGTTAACACCCAGCAGATAACACTGACTACAAAGTTCTTGTCAATTTCATCAGGAAGAATTCAAGCAAAATATTGAGATAAGAGTAATTTAACTATATTTTAACACTAATAGGAGGATTTCAAGACACTTTGATGATTATTGTGATAATAATACTGTTTACCAGGATATTTTTGAGAGTCTGATACCGGCACATGTCATGATCCGCTGTCCCAACAACCGCTGGGAATCAAAAAGGACGTTTACTTTTAGACAACTTACACTTTGTGATCAGTTTGTTTGAATAATCAATACTTCATTGGGTCGTGGTTTAAATCACCAGACAGCTTTCAAACAAACACATAAAGATACAGTGTAAAACCTTTTCAACACATTCATTTACATTCCCGCTTATAACATCTGATGTAAATTAAAAGGTTCCTGTGTGTTACCGTGTTTGCGTGTTTACTCTCACACACAGTGAAGGGATTCGTTACTCGATTTGTTGAAATGAGACATCAGGGAATACAAAAAGAAATAAGTGCTCCGTTACAGAAACATTCAACTGTTGCATCTTTCATTCAAAACAGGATTTTTCTTCAGATTTTAAAGGATAAAGCAGCTGATATTAGTCAACAAATCCCAACAGTGGGGAAAATAGAAACGTTATTACGTCTCAATAACATCTCAGACTCTCAAACCCACCGGTTCAACTCAAGACAAAACTCTAAAATATATATAAACAAGTTTATACTTTCATTTAGGCTAAATGATCTTAAACAGCTGGACACTGTAGTGTTTAGATACTCCAACAGGAGCAGTTAGTACGTTTGTTGGGGACTATTTTCCGCCCCGCGTAAATACACATTACTGAGTATAAATACATTACAGCAGCACAACAGTGTGAGTGGGACTGACTCAAAATAAACAAGGCTGCAACTAACCATTATTCTCACTATTGATTCATCTAAACTGTTAGTTTTTTTTGATTCATCGGTTAATATTTTGTCAATAAAATGTTAATAAACATTGAAAAATGAGTCCCAAACTTAAAGATATTCAGTTTACTCTCATTTATGACAAAAAAAAAGCATCAAATTCTCACATTTGAGAAGCTTTAACCAGCAAATATTTGCTTTTAAAAAACAAACTAAGACGATTATTTGATTATCAAAATAATTGCCGATTCATTTTCTGATTTTCTGATCGATTAATCGACTAATCGTTGCAGCTCTAACTGAAAATACAGTGTGTGTGTGTTGGTGGTGATGAAGGAACGTCTCACCCAGCGTAACAACGAGGCTCATTTATGTGTTTGTTTTTAAGTTTTTTGGACAAAAAATCAACAAAAGTCGTCCGAAGGAAATCAGACTTTGGATAGACAGGAAATACTTATTGGTTGGATCGATTCATCATTGGGATTTGTTGACAATAATACAATATAGAACAACCAGGCTTATCCTTTAAAGTATTTTTTTATACAACTAAGGACACACATTATTTACCACTTCAAGAAATGATCACAGTCTGGAAAAAAGTCTGTGGTTTAAAAAAAAAAAAAAAAAAAAAAAAGGTAAAAAACGTGAGCCTTCCTTCAAAACTGTTAAATATTTTATGTTTTTCAAAATGTTTCAGTTACAACAATCATCTTTTTTTTTTTAAAAGCTTCAACATTTTTCCCACCAAGCAAATACTTTAAGTTAAAAAGTGAATTGTTTAAAACCTCCATTTATTTTCCCCCCGATGAAGAAAAAATAAGGAGCTTATTCAAGCCGAAGAGGGCCGACATCATCGTCATCAACTGTCCTCTGCTGCTGGTAAAAAAAAAACTGGACTTTCTCCCATAAACATCAGCAGTAAAACCCCCTCCCACTCCTCCCACTCCTCCCAGTCATTGATCAACCAATAATTAACCATTGAATATCTGCGATTGATCAATTTGAAACAGTGAATCTGATATGACACAGAGGTCTGCACATGTTGATACTGCAGAGGCTGAAATTGAAAAAAAAAAACAAAAAACAGATGAAATGATGAAACCTGGCTACAGTTCAGACTCTCACACACACACACACACACACTTCCTTTCATCCAAACACATCAAAATCCGTTAAAAAGATTACTTGTAGTCAGATTGTCATACAGTGAACTAAAATAAGATTTTAAATCACAAAAGGTTTGTTGATATAACTGTAAACTAAAACTAAAATGTTTTTCTTTAAAAAAAAACACTAGGGTGCTGAGACTTCTATAATCCAAAGTTTTTTTTAAAAAAAATTTAGGATCATGTGCAAGTTTTTTTTTTTCTCTCCCCTATTTTGGCACCACAGCCAGGCTGATCAAAGCAACACATGCGCACACACAAACAACCAACCAGTAAAACACACATGTTTCTGGTGCAACCGCAGCTTGTTGTTTCCCCACAAACCAGCACATGTGTGTGTGTGTGGTGTCAATTTTAATACTGTGAGTTGCACAGCAGACTGTCTGTGTGTGTTTTTTTTTCTGTTTTTGTTTTTGTTCAGATGTGTCTTTTAGTCAGTACATCAGTGTTTGATGAGCTGCTCTGGTTGGAGGGTGAATGATAACAACAAAAAAATGACACACAAAGTGCACACACGTTTATGTACAAGCACACCGTTAACACGACTGTAACATTCAACCACCCAGCCCGCTGCAAAAGATTCCTACGTTAGTTTATCCAACTTTTCTATATCTTTTAAAGGGGCCATATTGTGCTTTTTGTGTTTGTGTTTTTTTTTAATTTATATACTGTTACGGTGTCGGATATCTAACGTTAAACACGGTCGACGTTCCAAAAACTTGAGGTTAACGTGTAGAAATGCTCCCTGAAAGTCCAAAAAAAACAGGGCTTCAACCTGCTCTGAACGCTTCATTTGTGACGTTTTTTTTCTACCTCGCTGACAACCTGATGTCATCTCGTTTGTGCGTGTCGTCTGTTTCATAGCTTCGGTCGCTAAGGTTGTTAAACGGTGTTGTTTGGTGTTGTCGACTCGGATCGGATTACATGTGCGGATGTGTCTGAGAAGTTGACGTGTGGGAAAAAGTAGTGAAATCCTACTGCTATGTTTTCGTTTCACGGTTTGTTGTCGTAGCTGGCGAGAGGTCGGCCAGCCAATCACAACAGAGCCTAAAACGGCTTGTTTCACACGGAGGCTGAACCGAGGGGCTGCATAAAGGGCCACTATAAGATAAATAAGGAGTTTTTTTTTTTAACTGTAAATCATGAAAAGATATTCCAGTAAAGCCCCAGAATATAAATACAGACCTGGAAATGTGCATGATATGGCCCCTTTAAACTATTTTTTATTCTATATCTATGTTTAGATATAGTTACATTTTAAAAACTGCTGCCAACATTAAAACACTTCTTCCTCCTGCGTGCTTCCAGATTTCTTTTTCTCCCAAATTTCTCTTGTGATTAAAAAACAAAATTAAACCTGGAAATTTTCCCACTTTAAACTAACACGTGAACACGCCACAGATATACAGATATACTGTACCTACACTAATACTAACGTATTAGTCCCTTTTAATGTATGTCCAGCCCTTGAGGAGTGAAGCGATGCAAGTGTGTGTGTGTGTGTGTGAAGGGAAAACGTACAGTATCTCTAAGAAGCTACTGTAACAAAATCTGTGTGTGTGTGTGTGTGTGTGTGAGTGTGTGTGAACCTTTACGGCAGCTCAAGACCCTGAGAGTAGAGTCCTCATTAAGTTACTCGATTATTCTCTTACACTGGGAGGACTTGAGTTTACCAAAGGCACGTCAAATACCAAAAAACCAGAGGTCTGAAAGCGGTGAAACGCTGCGTGTGACAAGCGCGTCACGGCAGCTGGTCTTCAGTTTTTTTTTTTTAAAAGATAAAAGTATTTGTTTGTTTTTGTCTCTATGGCTTCAGGGTTGTGTAACGAGGGTATGAAGTATTATCTCTCTCTCTCTCTCTATAAAGTGTGTTTTTCTGTGAAGCGTGTGATGCAGTGTGTGTGCGTCCTTCTCAAGTCCCGTCGTTTGGATTTTTTTTTTTTCTTTTTCTTTCTCTCTCTACACCGTGTCCTCGTCCATCTTGGCGACGTCGTCCAGCGTGACGCCGGCCGGTACGTTGTTCTCCTCGCCGTCCTCGACCGATTTCGAGGGCGAGGCGGGCGCCAGCATTGCTTTCTGCTCATCCTTGGCTTCCGCCCGCTCTCTCCTCTCTTCCTCTTTTTTCTCTCGCGCCAACAGTCTGTAGTTGATGCCCATTCCCACGAAGAGGAAGACGCTGGAGACGATGAGGATGATGCCGCAGCAGATGTACGTGTAGTCGTATGACTTGTAGTAGTTAAAGAAAGTACCTGCAAACGGACACGAGACAGAAAGACAAGTCAGATTTCAATGTTCAAATAATAATAACTAAGATTATTGATCTGGCACTTATTGAAAGTGATTTATAACATAAATTAATGAAAGTTACAAGTTAAAGGAGCCTTTTAACAGTGATGTAATAGAAGATATTACCCTCACATGACATACATTCATTCGTCGGCTACCTCACCATGTAACACTATCCTACCACCCCTCCCTTTTCCCGCAATGCATGCTGGATGTCTTACTTGTGAGCGGTGGTCCCAGCAGCACCGGTCCACACTCCACAATCGTGACTAGACCCACAGCTGAGGAGAACCTCTGCGCCCCCACCAGGTCCATCAGCGTCTCGAACAGCACGGCGCTCAGCCAGCCGAACGCGAAACCGAAGAAAAGGGCGTAGATCACGAATCCGGTGTAATCGACCGACAGCGGCGCCAGAACGTGACAAACTCCGTTGTAGAGGACGGCGGCGGCGAAGAAGTACTGCACTCTGGGCCGGACCCAGCTGGTGTTGGCCAGAAGGCCCATGGAGGGCCGGGCGACCATGTCGACGAACGCCAGCACCGACAGCAGGAAGGCGGCCTTTTCCTTGCTGATGTCTTTGCTCTTGGCGTAATTGGAGAGGAAGACGAGCGGAGAGAAGAGGCCGAAGAACATGACGACGTTGCCCATGAGGTACAGCAGGAAGCCGCGGTGTTTGAACAGCGTCAGGTCGATGAAGGAGTTGATGGTCTGCATGACCGTCTTCTTAGGCTGCCCCGCTTTAGCCTCGGCTACCTCTGAGTCGGGTTTGGGAGGTGGGGTTTTGGGTCCGATGGGCCTCATGAGGGATCCGGCCACGCAGCAGTTGAGCAGAAGCCCTCCGAGGATGAGGAAGCTGCCTCTCCATCCGAACTCGTCGTACAGCCAGGAGTTAATAGGAGCCAGAGTGGACAGGAAGACCGGGCTGCCCGCCATAGCTATGCCGTTAGCGATGGGCCGGCGCTTGTAGAAATATTTACCGATCATAGTGAGGGCGGGATTCAAGTTGAAGGCCAGTCCCAAACCTGGAGGCAGAAAAGAGAAACAGAAAAGAAAAGTTAGACAAGATGAAGAAGAAATGATGTTCGTTAAACGCCGCTCAATATATATATATATATTTAACACTCACCTCCCACTACTCCTATGAAGAAGTAGAGCTGCTCCACAGTGTTGCAAAACGAGGCTGCGATCAGCCCCGACCCCGCCAGACAGCCACCGAGGATGATGATTGGTCGACTGCCGAATTTGTTCACGAGGATGCTGCTGATCGGACCTGCGGAGAATGACACACGTGGGACGAAAAGGAGAATTAATGATACCATGTAGATATAGCGAGTTAGAGAACAGCAGCGTTGAATCCTGAAATAGTTATTAATGCAACATGTAGAGCTGAATGATGGGCATCCTCCACTATTTTATATTTTATAGATTATGGGAGGATTTGTTGTTTGTCTTTGTCTTCTAGTAAATTAAACATCTTCAGTTTGGACAAAACAAGGGGAACTTTTCACAATTTACTGTCATTTATTGTACAATTAATTGATTAATAATAATAAAAAATCCCTGTAGATTAACTGATAATGACAAAAAGTTTCTATTTCAATACATCAGCTCACCATTTCTACTGCTCACCAACAGGTGGCGCTACGATGTCAAAAATAAAAAAGCGGAACAATGACTGATTGTGTAACAGCTCTGCCAGTAGGATGGATGCTACATAAAGGAAGAAGGGAGGAAGAGGAGGGAAAAGGGAGAGAGAAGAGAAGAGAGGAGAGGAGGAGAAGGGAAGGGGAGGGGAGGGGGGGGGGGAACGAAAGGGCGAGAAGGACAGAGCCAGGCGGTGCAAAGTACATTACGTCAGAGTGATAGTAATGTACACCGAGAGATAAACTGTAAGGCGGCAGAGAACAGAGGAGAAATCATTCCACGCCTATCAGCTTTGCGTGCCGAGCTCCCTGTGAATGGGCCTTCACATGGGTCCGGGCTGACGCTGGCTCTGCTGGGTATGAATACAAAGTAAAAGGCCTGCTGAATCTATAGCTCTGTGTGCATGAAAAGGCCTGAAAGTCAACGACAGAGACGGAAAGAGCGATACGACTCTTCCTCTGGCTGAATATTATGTTTGACAGTCGGGAAAACAAAGATAGTAGATACACAAAAATAATAAATTTTTAAATATATGAATGATCCTCTGGAGGGGGGTAACTCTCAGCAAGACAACCAGCCCTTCACACAGACCATGGTGGCTTTGACCTTGATTTCTGGCAGCTGACCATAGAGGCCGGGGGCGCTCTGGACGCACGAGCATTCACTCGATAAATGCCTCTCTGGCACTTCAGCTGAGTCCCAAATCCATACTACACACTCACTCTACGTCAGGGTTGGTGTAAGTAATGTGCTCGCAGTGGAAAAGTGGCAAAACTAAACAACAACAACAACAAACCCCCCAAGAATTTTACACATTTAATTCTTGCGGAGTACTACTGCATATGTGATTAGGAATTTAAAGGGACATATTATGCTTTTTATGAGTTTCTGTTATTAATGTGCTGTTATAATGTTGGATGTCTATATTAAACATGGTCAAAGTTTCAGAACTTGAGGTTAACGTATGTAAAAATGCTCCCCGAAATTCAAACGCCAGGGCTTCAGCCTGCTCTGAACGCTTCGTTTTGCAAAGTCGCCTCTACTTCCTCCTTGTGATGATGTCAGATTGTTCACACATGTCCACAAACAGCCGTCTCTTCTGTAGTCTTAAGGTTGTTCTGGGCTCCGACATGTACGGATATATTTGAGAAGTTGACATTTTCCTACTTTTAATGTTTGTTTACGTAGCCGTTGTCCAATCAGAACAGAGAGGGCCTTAAAGAGACAGGAGCTATTAAACCTCCTGTTTCAGAGCTGAACTGAACCTTTTTTGTCCATCATGAGTCGGGAAAATATTGTAGGAGTGCAGAGCATTATTGTTGGAGTGCTCTTAAATATACTCAGCTGGTATGCACACTAAAAAGCCTTGTACACCGTTGCACATGGTTACAAAAGTAAATAGTGAATTTATGAAACCACAGCACACATATTGCATTATTTCCTGTTTTCTTGCTGTGGAGATTATGTACTGTTGTTTTGTAGTAAAGAACTGGGGCACAGCTCACGTGTGTCACTGAGGGTCTGACCAAACCTGTCGCGGTGGGTTTCGGTGTCGCAGTCGAACGAGAGATAAAAGAGGTGATTCGAGACTCGTTGCAGCTTCACAGTAAAGAACACAAGTGAACCTCTACTAGGACAGGAATGAATCTGCATCCACTCAACACTCATGCACACATAAACAAATCAGCAGTGACAGTCTTTGTTGCTGTCTGGCAAAACACAAAGAGGGCAGTGAGTAGTGTTCTCGGAGATATTATATAAACGATTTGTTCTCCCCCCCCTCTTCCCCTTCCCCTCCCTCCCTTCCTCCCTCCATCCCTCTATCCATCGTTTGCTCACTGTGAAAGAAAGAACAACAAGGAGGAGAGGGAAAGAAAAGACCTGTCCTCAGCTTTACACCGGCAAAAGCATGTGAGCGTGTCGGGGATGGGGGGGGGGGGGGGGGGGGGGGGGGGGGGGGGGTGAACTCAGCTGTGACAAGCTTTTTCTTTTGTCTAATTTTAGCGGTGACATTTCTGCTTCTTATAGTTCCTGATCAAGGTTTTCCTACAAAAAAAAAACAATCCTACTAACTCAAAACTTCATTACGGAGCAAACGCTTTCATAAAAATGTGAAGTTTTAGTGACCATCTGAGGCGTAAGAGAGAGAGAGAGAGAGAGAGCAGCTGGTGATGAGTCAGTCCTAACGGGGTAAAAAAATAGACCAGAAGTGGAATGATATGACAGGAGGCATCTCTAGCGCTGAAACAGCTGATTGGATTTGCCCCAACAGTAATTGAGAGAATGTATTACATTTCTCTCACAGGACGACACCCCCCCCCCTCCCCATCCTTTTATTCAGACTGAAGCCCTTTTAAGGAGCATTTCAACATTTTAGAAAAATATGATTATTTTGCCATCTTGCAGAGAGTTGGAGGAGAAGATTGATGTTTGTAAAGCTGCAGCCAAGAGACTGTTGGTTTAGCTTAGCACAAAAGACTGGAAACAGTGGGAAACGGCTAGCTTGGCTCTGTCGATCGACGGAAATTAAATCAGCAACTGTTCTGATAGTTTGCAGCCAACAGAAAAAGTATTACCTCAGCCATCAGATTCTGTGGGAATAGGGATGACGTCCAAAATCAGACAAAGAACAAAATAAAAGTCCAAAAAATACAGGAAGTGCAACTCCCAAAACGTTAATAAAAATGGGTTTTATCACTTTTATATATTCTTTGTTTTACCTCTACTACAAGGTGGATAAATATGCTCTCAGCTTTAAGGGATGAAAGCAGAAAGTGTATTGTTGCCATGGATACAGTGAGTTACGTTGTGGGCTTCAACTTATATTTAAACTAAGTTAGCTATTAGCAGTTCTTGTCTTGGATAATAGGTGCGCAATAAGAAGCTTTACGAATAAATTTACCAAGATATGGGGCCCTTTGTGTTCTTTTATTCATAATTTAACTTTACTTGCTTAATTTAACTGTTACCTGAGTGATTCAGTTCCCTTCTGGTATCTCTATACATCAGCATTAGGCTGCAGTTAACGATTATTTTCATTATCTGTTAATCTAAGGATTATTTTTCTCAGTTAACCTATTAATGTCTATAAAATACTGAACCCAGAGTCAAAGGTGACGCCTTCACATGTCTTGTTTTGTCTCATCAACAACCCAAAGATATTCAGTTTCATGTATGACAAAGAAAAGTGTATCATCGTCCCATTTGAGACGTTAAAACAAGGATTTTTTTTGGCATTTTTGCTTAAAAAACGATTAATCGCTTATATTCATTTTGTGTCGACTGACTTAATTAGCTTCTTCTATCTAGAGAAGAGAACTGATGACTGTTGTATTGTTTTGTGTGACCATCCTGCCAACTTGACATCTTTTCTGCTCCTTTTACGTCTATAGTGCATCTTATTTACAGTGTTGTTTGTTAGCGTTGGCTATACTAGCAGCTGTAATTGATTGTAATTGATGTGACCTCTTTATCTTGTTTATTTCATGCCTTGAAACTAAAAAACAGATAAGAAGAGAAAAACTTAAAAGACAATCTCACTTTACATATTTTCCGCTTCCTTTTCCTCTGCGAACGGCATCCTGCACACTTCTTACTAATTCACACTGTTAGTCATCTGTTACTGGCATCATCGAACGTCAATGGATGAATAGGTGAATAGGGTTTGGGGTTTTTCTTTTTTTCTAACTTTTGGGTGAGAGAGGTGTGTGTACGTGCGCTGCAGCGAGTAGGACCAGCCTGTGAGTAATACTCTTCAGCGTTTCCCCTACCACTGCCTTAGAAGGGCCGCCCTCCTGGGGGGAAAAAAAAACTGTTTATTTATGTGTTACAGTAAGCGCAATAAAAGCTTCACAAGTAAAACGCCAAGACAGCCACAGGCAGGGAGAGAGAGAGAGAGAGAGAGAGAGAGAGAGAGAGAGAGAGAGAGAGAGAGAGAGAGAGAGTGTATGTGTGTGTGTGTGTGTGTGTGTGTGTGTGTGTGTGTGACAGTGAAGCTGGCGACCGGAGCAGAAAGTATGAAGTTAGCGGCATAGCTGTGAACATAGCAACGCAGTGTGTGTACAGTTTTAGTCTATTTGTCAGTGAATAAATGGTACAACCCCTTCTCTGCCCCCTGAAGCGGTAAAACCAAATGAGGAAACACCATTTGTGGTAATTTATGTCCCAGTTTGGCCAACAACAATCCCAGACTACTCTTGACTGTAGTAAACGCAACAGACATACTGACATCACCGAATGGGAAACCACACAGGCAGCCTCGGCAATCTGGTGAATTGTGAAATCGGAGACAAAAGGAGGAAAAAAAAAAAAAAAAAAAACTGCTATTCCAACATCTGGCTCCTGTTATGCAATGTCACTCCTCCCCTCTGTTCTTGCCTCAGCAGTTCCCTCTCTCTCTCCGAAAAAACCTACTGAATAAGACTGCAGGCTGGCACGTATGCTCTTGAGAGGAGGCTCGGATGAGTAAGTGGAAGGAACAGATACCATTTTTAGATATGGTAAATTTGAACTTTGGAGAATAAAGAGAAAGAAAAGGAGTTGATGTGCTGGTTGAATAAACGTTGTGGGAGAAAAGTAAGAGTCTGTAAATGAGGAAAGAGCTCGCTTTGTGTCCTGAGACAGAAAAGGAGAAACTTGATCTGAAACCAAACCTGAAACTGGAGTCGTTCTCTTCAAATCCTGCCTTAACATGTAAATGCTGCTGTTGTTTCGGTGCTAATGAAAGAGTTCACCAAGTCCACTAATTACTAAGAACCAGCTGATTACATTTCAGTAGTGTGTTTTCCTCTATATTTTGTGTACGGAGGCAGATGTCAGTTGGTAAATTAAAATTTTTGTCCAGACTTGTAATATCTAAAAAAAACTCTTGGATGGATCATCATGAAACTTTGTACAAACATTCATGTTCCCCTGAAGATGAATCCTAATGAATCCTTAATCCTGTTTGTGTGTCCGCACCCTGAGGGAGGAGCAAGCCGACACATGTTGGTGTGTTTTTTTAATGACTCTATCTCATTGAAGTAAAGGCCTTTTACTTTTCTACCTTGAGCATCAGGATCTGGATTTTTTTATGCCAGTTCTTGGTCTTAATTCTTCTGCTCTTTTTGGATATTATTCCCTTCCATGAGCACCAGTACACCAGGGACACCAGCAGCGCTCCTGTTACTTCTCTCTTCTTCTAATGAATCCTAATTTGGCCTCGTTCACACCTGGCATTAACACAAGCAGACAGCTCTGAGGGCGTCAGTTCACACAAGATCTGTGGTGAAACTCTGCTCTGCGCTGGCTGTGCCGTTGCCCGACTTCAAATCATTTCAACTTTGACCTCGGTTGCTGCTGACCTTTCGGGACACAACCGATGAGATACCAGCTGTGAGTGACATGCGAACAGGGGAGGTAGAGAGTGTGATGGTAACCTCGCCGTGAGCGACGAGCAAATCTCTTATCATCCGAAGGTGTCTTCAGGACGCGAGTGACCGCTTGTGATCGGATCTCACTTCCTCTCTCTATATGCAAATAAACATGTACGTCGTTTACATATGCAAACACTAAATACGTTTTTCCTTTTAACTGGTGTGAGGAAACAAGACACTTCCTGTGTTTAGTCAGGCAGAAATTAAAAGAAGAAGTTTGCAAAGGCCTCGGTGTGCAGACCAACTCACAACTCTTTGGCCCATATGGAGCTCAGACGGTCTGTGTGTTTCCTCCACATCCATGAGAATCCACTTTGCCTTTGCTTCTTCTTCTTGTTATTTTGCACATTTTTCTCGGGCAGCTTTAGATGGATTACCGTAGAACAAATATGTGCTTGTTTTCATATCTTGCTTGCAAGCGCTCCTAATGTAAGTATGAGTTTCTCTTATTGTCTGCTACTCTCCCTTCAGTAGTGAGCCTTATTGAAGCTGTAAGGACTGATAGTGCAAGAGGAGGAAGAAAGAAAAAAAAAAAAAGGCTTGCGTTTATTTTTGTTTTGCTTCAGTGAAGTGTGAAAGACAAAGAGGTAGCACCTCGAGACGCTCACACTCGAGCTCTAACAAAAGAAACAGTCTAAAGATACTACGAGTCAAACGGCCGTAAACATCAACACGCCCTCCTCCGGAGCTGCTTTTCCATTCACCGTCAAGACTTTCCAGATTACTCCTTCACGTCTAGGAAACACAACACCGGCCCCGACGTGAGCAACAATTGGAGAAAGGGCAGAGTGGCATCGCTCTACGTGCAGAGTTGAAACTCCCTTCTTTATGTGGTAACTCTATCTCCTGCTGTTTATAGAGAACTGCAGTATAAACCACAAACGCCACAAGCTGCACAGCCTCTTGAGTTTATTTTGGTGTCAACGTTTGTGCAGAAACCTTTTTTTTTTTCTTTGTGAGTGCAAGAGTAACATGACAGTGTCCGTCTGCTGGTTTGATGCATGTTGAAGAGACTGAGAGTCTGCCACTTATAAGGAGTGTACTGAATGTTGCTTATGATGTCAAGCTGCAGTATTTTGGGGTTTTTCAAAGACTTGTCTCAGACAGTCTTTTGACTGTTGAAGATTTCAAGATAAGGGAGGCACAAACTGCTCACTGTTCACTCTGTGCTCGTGCAACTTGATAGAGTTTGAGCAGTTTTGCAAAGACAGAATTGGAGGGAAATGTTCAGAGTCCAGATGTAAAGCTAATTAGAGCTGATAGAAACATATTCTGCAGCTGTTTTGATAAGCGATTATTTGTTTAAGTCGTTTTTTCAAGCAAAAAATGCAGAATATCCACTAGTTCCAGCTTCTCAGAGTGTTGATAAGCTGCTTTTCTTTGCATTACATGACAGAAAACTGATTATCTTTTGGGTTTTGTGTTAAGAAACTGTCCCAAGTTTTGCCTGGTACTGTAGGAGTAAACACAAGACGCTCACCTCCTCCGTACATGACGGCCAGCATGATGGAAGAGATCCAGGACACCTGACTCGGCGTGGCATCGAAGATGGCCTCGATGTCTTTGAAGAAGACGGTGATGGATTTGGGGAAGGCGTAGGAGAAGCCGATGGAGATGAAGGCGCCGGCTACCACCGCCCAGCCCCAGCCGCCCTCTGGAGGGGTGTACCCCACGGGCCCACCCACCGCTGCAGGCATGTCTGCTCACGGAGAGGAGGAAGAAGGAGACGAAGGAGTCACACTGCTGGATGGGCCTCGGAGGATTTCGAGGAGGCCGGACGAACTGGGAGCAGGATTCAAAACACCTGTGGAGAGAAGGAGAGGTTGTAAGAATCATCATGACTCATCAAAAATACTAATATTTTATCTTATTTGCTGTCAGCTGGACGCTCAAATATGTAGGAAAAGATTGATGAGTAAGG
Source organism: Thunnus albacares (assembly GCF_914725855.1). Lineage (NCBI taxonomy): Eukaryota > Metazoa > Chordata > Actinopteri > Scombriformes > Scombridae > Thunnus > Thunnus albacares. Next base: position 30,259,189 of record NC_058110.1, on the reverse strand, counting down.
AGAGCAGGAGGACAGGAGGAGAGCGGTGGAGGAGCCACATGCCAACACACACCGGCAGTAGACGAGTCTGCGTGTTTATCCTACAGACCAAACGATTAGACCGTCGGGACGTCGGCGTGAAACCGAGGCTTTCATCACCACCATCATTTCTCATCTAAAATAAAAGCGCAACCTCACACGAACTGTGCAGCGTAACGTTATACTAGTGTTGACTGTATCCGCTTATCTAAGAAGAGTGTCTCTAATTACACAGAGATTATGTTTCATTGAAATTTGGTAAAGGGAGTTTGAGCAGTCCCTCCCTGGCAACACTCGCTTTAAAAAAAAAAAAAAAAAAAAAAAAAAGAAGCAAACTGCATGTAAAAATAACACAAAGGGCCCAGAGGACTTTTAACTAGAAAAGTGACTGAGCCCGAGGAAGCTGTGACGCACCGCCGGCCGGCCGGCTCGGCTTCATCTCACAGCCTCCTCTTCCAAAAACAGCTGACGACCAAAATATTATAATGCTGAAGCAACTGCAGCATTATAATATTTCAGTGACATACATTTACAGCTGCCAAAAACTCCTTCCTCAATGAATGCATCTATTTAACCTCTTTTTTCCATTTAGGCCACACATAACAGAGTTATTTATGGTCTCCTCTGACATCAACTCTGCTGCTGTTTGGGTCATTTACCTTAAATGGACTCTACAAAAAGCAACCACACAGGAACTTCACACTAAATCTGTGTGGTGGTGTTATTTTTTTTTTGAGCAAACCCGAACTCTGTAGACAACAAGATGAAAAAAAAAAAAACTGGATGTTTGTACAAACAAAAAGTCCCAAGATACTGAGAGAGGGTTCAGCTATTCTTGTAGTAACTAATGAACAGCCGGGCGTCACGCTTCCCTACATGGCGTTTAGTCTCGATCATGCTGTAAACAACCTCGCTGCACCAATCATTACACTGTCAGCCTTCTGCAGTGACTGGTTAACTGGTCTCACAGCGTGTCCGGAGAGTGCTGACGGTCGTCACGTGCGGCTTTCACATCCGTCTGCTCCTTCTTTTCTTTCAAGTGTCTTCGCTATAAAGACCAACATTAATAATTAATTTAAAAAAGCACTTGATACACATGCTAAATATATAAACACTTGCATGAGAGTACACGAGATTTGAACTGGAGTTCTCCTCTGATGTATCATAACATCAGGTTGTTTTGCATGTTTGATGATTCACCGTTAATGCTGACCATTCAGTTATTTCCTGCCGTCCAGGTGGTTCATTCCAGTCCGCTGTGAAAAACAACTTGTGAACTTTAAACTGCAGCCATAAGTATCTTTGCTATTAAGAATGAATTAAATTACTGTTTAACACGACAAGGTCACAACTAACACTTATAATCCATTAATCTGCAGATTTTTGTCTGTTTCAACATCGTTTTGTCTATAAAACATCAGAAAACGGAGTAAAATGCTTGTACAGCTCCAGATGTGCAGGTAACAATGTCTTATTTTGTCAGATCAAGCATCCAAAATCCAAATATATTCCATTTTCGATCATGTACGACACAGAAAAGCTTCAGATTCTCACATCTGAGAAGCTGCAACCACTAAATGTTTCACATTCTTACTAAAAAAATGACTAAAACGTCTAATCAACTTATCATCTTTGGGAAATATGTATTTGACATGTGCTGTGATTGTTTAGTTTGGTTCATGACGGGGGGGGGGGGGGGCGATTTATGAGCTGTACTGCAGCCAGCCGGCCGGCAGGGGGACGATGGAGATGTTTTGGCTTCGCTTTTTGGGGAACTTGTCATGTCGTCCATCTTTGTATACAGTCAATGATTACAACACACATGAAAAACACATTTGTGCAATGAGAACATTCCTGGAAAAGGAGCAGATGTATCCAGACGGCGTCCAGTTTTATCTGCGTACAAGCTGCAACTCCTCCACAGATCCCCCCCCCCCACAACGAAACACTGTAGACTGAGTTATGATGAACTGTGCAAGGTTTGTTTCTTCATTTACTGTAGATTTCGCTCTAAAGGTTGATGCAACATGGAAAAGAAAGACATGAATCACTAGAATTTGTGGCCTCAACCCAGAAAAACAACCAGAAAAAAGCCTCATTTTAGAGCAGCCAATCCTTATTTATTTACTAAATATGTGTATTACAGGATGTTTCTGCTTGTTTTTATCATAACTCCAAAACATCCTTTTCCATTTAAAAAAACAACCAAAGTTAGTCTTCCTTCTTTTCACTTAGGATCACTTATTCAGTTGCAGACATGGCTGCTATGTCGGTTAGGTCGTGTTTTCCCAGTAATCCGGGTCAGAAGCCTCTGACTAAAGTCAACAAATTCAGTCGTGTGTAGCACTTAGCACCAACAAACAGTCAAAAAGCATGACGTCAGAAACTAAACAGTCAGCGCAACCAAAAAAATGAGCACAAGAGCGCAGGCGGTTCCACTTCCTCTGTGCTTGTGTCTTCTAAAAGGTGTCAGTTACGACACATAAGCAACCCAACAGCTGGTTGACACAGACCTCAATGTGATCTGATTTAATCGGTTCCTGTGCGGCCGATGTGAGCTCAGACTCTTCATATCACAGCATCGGTGTGAGGTGTGCATCTGTATTTATTCAGCAGAAAAAAAAAAAATGGAGACTGTCCAAGGTCTGTAAGCTAAGAGATTTAACACTTCCAACAGTCACTCAACACTGACCCAGTCCAGAAACCAGTGCAGACATAGAAGAGAAAAGAGTTTTATGTCAGATGGGAAATCTTTATTATTCTGTTTAAGCTTCTCTAAAACCTGGATATCCAACTAAATGTCATAGTAGCTGCCGGACCTTTAATTCATTAGGGCCTCTGAAGACAGTCCGTGTAGCTACGGGTCATCCGAAGGCCAAAGACTAAGACTGGCAAAGACTTTCTGGCCCTCTCATGTTCCTCACAGAGCTTTTTGCACACATAGCCCTTCCTCCAATGACCTCACTAACACACAGCCACGCATACTCTCACAAATGCTTGTACAAACACTCGTCCATTACTCTCTCGCGCTGTCACTGCCGCTGAAACTTTGATCTGTTCCACTGCGGCTGCGAATTCGAGATCAGACGTAGTAAGAAAAAGCGACCTCGGAGTACGTCTAACAGATAAAAAAAAAAACAAGTCCCAAAGTGTTGACCCTGTGCATGTGTGCTAACGGGTCCTGACCTCGGTGCTCGCTGCACGGTCTTCCTGTATTCAGGAGGAATGTGATGACTGCAGGAGTAACTCCGCAGCCAGTTCTCCTTTACTTTGAACATGAGACACTCGGGACGAGGCTGCGTTCACGTATATGCAAAATATACTTTACACATTTGAGTTCTCTAGCAGAGAGGAACAGGAAATGTGACTGCGGACAAACACTACAAGAAGTTCTGTCTGAATTATCTGAAAAAAGGGCTCAAAACAAATAATCAGTAAAAATGACATTGCTGTTTCAGAAACAGGAAGACAGAAATCAAATAGGAAGCTGGATGACACCGCAATATTCAAGTTTATTACTCAAGCAATTTGTTGTTTAACTAACGAAACCTCACAGCTGATATCTGCGGTCTTATCATGCATCTCTCTTAAGGTCATATGAGGAAAAAACATGTGAACACACATGTAAAAAGGCGTTTCTTTCCTTTTTTTTGTAGTTGTTGAGTTTTTTAAAGTGTTGGTGAGCCTGAATGTGTACCACCAGATCAGGACGACTGTCATTCTGTCCCCTCTGGAAAGTTAATTAGCCAATCAACTGAAGATTAGTGCAAATACCTCATTAGCAGGATATTTCTTAACTTATTCCAACTTTACTGGATGACCTCATACGATCAGTTCAACATTTACCAAATAAGGAAGCATCTAAAACTCAGAAGTGGATGCAATTTCCTGTTTCTAGCTTCCTTACACCCATCTTTTAGCTCCATCTGACCAACCTGCATGGTTGTTAGGGACTGATGACCTTGGTCATAAAGGTCATCCAAAGGTCCATCTGACACGGATAAACCAGCCTTCTCAATCAGACTTGTGCCGATTGGCGATCGGATCGTATATATTGACAGTTGGTTTGGTTTTTCCTGCGCCGATATTAAGGCAACTTTAACTAGTTTACTATCAGAATTAATATACATAAATAATCTCTAGAATCTACTAGATCATACTGTGCATTTAGAGATGTTTCTGATAGTAATTACAAACCAGTTTTGTCTCTTTTCCATGGATCTGACACCCCGCATATGATTGGATTGTGATATTGAGACAATAACGTTAAACGGAACATGACGCTGCGATATTTCGCACCTATCTGCCAACTCGAGTGAGCACGATCGGCCGATATGAAAATAGAAACGATTGCCTCCTCTCGATTACTCTCAATAGTGATGAGGAGCTGGTAGTAAGTAGTGACCAGGTTATGAATTTCACAGGACAAGATAAACGACAACTTACCCACTCAACAGGTGAGGTGAGTTTTTTTTTTTTTTTAGTTTTTAACCAAACTGTGGTCTTAAATCTAACTGTTATGTACGACTGGCACCCTGCAGCATGCATGGGTTAGAAAGTCTTTGTGAGTTTGGTGGGGACAGAACCACATGAGTCGTTGAGATGAAAAAAGAGGCAGGAGGAATGTGATATGTGGTCTGTGGCCTGGTCTGAATGGGAAGCAGGCTTCACCAGAGGGACTGGATTTATGTTGCTATCTCCCTCTGAGGTCCCCGCTGTGTGCTGGACCTTAGCTTGAAGTGTGTGTGTGTGTGTGTGTGTGTGTAAGTCTGTCATAGGATACTTTTGGGGACAAATTTCGGACCAGTTAATTGGGGACGGCTTGTCCCCAATTGGGAAAAGGTTGATTTTTGGGTCAGTGGTTAAGGTTAGGGTTAGGGTGTGTCTCCATGAAATGAATATAAGTCTATGTAACGTCCCCAAAAGTGACCATGGACTGATGTGTGTGTGTGTGTGTGTGTGTGTGTGTGGTTGTGTGTGTGTGTGTGGGCGCCGGTAAAGCAGGACAACTCCTGAAGGAGTTATCAATGAGGCCATTCATTCTGCAGTAACAAACGCTCCCTTTACCAAAGTGTGTAGACGGACTGGAGTTACCTGAAATCACTTAAACGACAAATAGCTTCATCGGCTGAAACAGTAGATTATATAAGGACAAAATAAAAAAGAGCGAGTTTATACTGTACTAAAATAGAGATCTATTGTTACAGTAAAGATTTAAGATGCCTCGTCTTCCCGAATTAGTGCGATAAGAAAGACAGGATGCTGATGACAGTGAGAACTTGTGAGGAGAGTAAACAGAAGGAAGGAAGGCAGATAAACAGGCTTTTCATTTCTTCCATGAATGACTAAGTGACTGTAATTTTCAGAGTCATCGTGACTCTGTGAAAAGTCTTTATTTTCCCAAAACTTGAACTCTAATAGGGAGCTGAAGTCAGCACGTCAGTCTAGACTCATGTTCCATTAGCTTTCTGTAACTCAATGCAGTCTCTCATTCAGCGTTTTTCTTTTCATCTGTGTGTTCCTGGGGTTCCTGCGCTCCGTATTTCCCAGACAACTCCAGCTTTGTGATTTTAAAAAAAAATTCAACAACAACTACTTTGTGAGCACAGGAAAAAAAAAAAACTACAAACTCCACACAAAAAAAACAGTAAATGGGGGTACTTGATGCTGCATTCCAGACAACATGGGAAATTTCCAGCCTCCTACTTGAAAAAGTATGATGGGACGGCTCTGGAAGCTGGAGCTCTTACTGGGAAACTTCATGCACCAGAAATTTGCCGAGAAACAGACGCTCTGACGTCACTCGGTATGGTAACTTCCACAGAACCGAGCATAGAGGTCAACACTGTGAATGTTGAGTAGTAAGGCCAGAAACACTGCAAATAAAATTCAGATTAATTATCGATGTAGAGCGATGTCAAAACGACTAGACGTTGCAAATATTCATACGCTGCCTGCCATCAAAAGGTTCTCACGATCGGCCATGTTTGCGTTTGGCGTCGTGAGCTCAGAATTTGGAATTATCAACTTGGAAATTTCCGACCTCCGACTTGACTTTTCACCCGTAGCCATATCCATAAAACTTCCCAACACTTTCCTCTTCATTTCTTCTAGTTGTAATCTCTGTTGTCTACAAGCTCAACTCTCTCATGAACCCGCCTCCTCCATCCAGCCGTGACCTTTAAACCCGCAAACTTCTCAGGTTTATGGGAAATGTTGTTCGTTAAAAAGGCAGCTAAAAATCATAAATATTGAATAAAGAGTTTTCAAAAAGCTGCCGTTCTTATCTAAACATATGAACTGAGCCACACTAGTTGGGTTTTTATCCCAATGTAGCGCAAATTTTAACCGAAATTTCAGAAAATCGAACATCACAACTTCTTACTTTTGGAGGCGTTTTGATCACAGCTCTGTGTCAGTTATACATACATCAACTTTTCCACCTCGTCCAAGCATAAAGACTTTTTTTTTTTCCCAAATATCCGGCATTTCCACTCACATGTTTTTTTTTTTTTAGGCACAAATTGAAAAACAGTGAATGGAAACCCACCTGATGTTGAGAAAGGCTCTGCTCCAAGCCTGGATTTTTAATTATTAGCGTAGTTACAGTTACCGTCAGCTGGATTTTAAACGGAGGTTTTCTTACTTCCCGGAGGTTCCGGTTACACTTCGGCTCTCTAAAAACACACACACACCAGGAAACAAAAGACACGAGGAATAATCGACTACTATGACATAACTCCTTGTTTTGCTCGTTCACTTAGCTTCTGTTGGGGTTTAATACCTCGAATAAGGCCACTGACATCCCTTAAGTCCAATTACAAAGCATTAAAACATTTGTTGTCTGCAGCTAAATGGCTGTGTAATAAAAACCAGATTAGCACTGACCTCTTAAACCTCCCTGGCATGAACTTATGTTAATGCCGCTCCATGTATCCCTTTCTCACACACGTCTGTAAATCTGAGAGGCGCTGCGAATGTGTTCACATGCGGGTCACATGTACTCGCCACATGTCCACTTGTGCACACACACACACACATATATGAAGTAACCTGCTCGGGACCCTTCAGCTGCAGATATTTATATGTTTTTTACCATGTGGCCGTGTGAGGAACTCATGTGCGAGTGTGCATGTAGAGAGAAAAACAAATGTGATTCGTCAGGGCAATGATCTACAACGGAAATGTGGTTTCAGAAAGAGGTCACTCGTATTCAGGTAATCCCTTCACACACACACACACACACACACAAATGTGTAAAGCAGCCCCTCCCACTTCATACAACAGGTGTTTACTCTGCAGCCACTCTGTCAGATAATGGTTTGAGGACTCTTTCCTATTCAAAAAACCCATTTCAAACACAGTAAAATGATTAATTATGGCCGGCAAAATGCTTATGAGTTAATGAATCCTGGAGACTAACAACTTGAGACACAAGTTTACCCTCCAGGGTCTGAAATTAACTCCCGGCCGATGTAGATTTTTCCGTTTGGTGAGTAAACCTCATGAGGCTATCTGCCACACTGCTGCGTAAATGTTTGTACCAAAATAGTCATGTAATAAAATATCTGTCATGACGGCTCGGAGGAAATTACTCATGTTTGTTCAGTTTATACAGTGTTGACAAGAGCGTCGTATTTGTTTTCAACGTGCGTCTAAACAGTGCCGCGAAACCTGAAGAGGTCGACACCATCCGCTGACCCGTCTCCTAGTTTCACCAAACGGAAAATCTACCCACGTTAAGAGCTTGGCTTCTTATCTCAATAAAAAAATCTATTTGTGACACAAAAAAAAGGCTTTTTATTATTTTGGCTGGTGCCGGTAGATTTTTTTTTTTTTCATCTATCGGTCTCCTTGGCAGGTGAATCCAAAAGTTAATTCGGACACCGCTTGGCTCCACATCTGGTTCTACTTGTGGTTTTTCCCTTTTAATCATTACCACGCTTCCTTTCACACATACACGGTAAAAAAAAAAAAAAAAAAAAAAAAGCACAACAACACAGAGCGCTGACATATCTCCACATTCGTTGTCCCTTTCCTAAACCTCAGGCTCAAACCGACATTCCTTCGTTTATTCACGGCATTTTTCTGAAGCCTTTGCTGAAATCTATCTCCAAACCGCCTCTCAGCTCGATTGTTAATTCTTAAATAATAAAGTTAAGATATCTGATTATGTATTCCAGATAGTAGAGTTTCCACATTCACTATGGATACCAGCCAAACACTCGTAGCAAAGGAAAGCACCTAGTCAGCATTAGTTAAGGTACACTTGTGTCTTTTCATGGCTCATATCTTCTTCAATGACAACAATAAAGATTACACATAACAAAGGTTGCACGATTCGGAAATTCTGAGAACATTTTTTTTTTTCTCCTGCCTTCAGCCTAGCATGAGAGCCAGAACAAATTGGTGATATGAAAACAGAAAGGACAGGTTAGTTTTGGAGAAGCACCAGAAATGAGATGAGGGCTTCATGAGAGCAGAAATATGCGGCTGGAGAGTTGAACAGAGCACAGTGAAGCAAGAAAAAACACTATTATATAATACATTTAGGGCCTGGATCACTGCAACGCATGAAACGTAAAGGTCTCGACGCTGACTCATCACTGGTGTTGGGTGATTACTTTGTGACACATTACAGTTATGTGATTACTTTTCCTCGTAATGAGTAGTGAAATCCAGTAATTACATCACAATTACTAATCTCAGTAAAGCTCAGTTACTTCTACAGTTTGGGGGGGGGTCGTCTTCCGTGAACACCTCAACGCTTGACCTTTTCAGCACTTGTTGCTTAAGGTATCTCTCATGCACATGTCTACTTCTTGTTGTTTATTACTTTATATACTGCACTCGTACCTGGTCAGCTGCTTGAGCTGCTTGTACCACGACTCTTTCAGAGTCATTGTCCTCTAACGCTTCATTGTCTTGCCTCGCTTCTCGCTTCCTTTTGATAAAAGCGTTCACTAATTGTAAAATGTAAATGTCTTGTCTCGCCGCATTTGTACGTCCCTTTTGATAAAAGCGTCCGCCAAATGTAAAATGTATTGTTTGCCGTCTTAGTCTGACAGAGGTAGGGCTGAGCGATACGGACAAAGTCAAATATCATGATGAGTAATGTGGATATAACGACTAAGTAGGTAAATTATACACCAGCAGGAACAGTCTGGTGAGTTCAGAAAATGACATCACTTAACTGTAACACAGCCTTTAAAACCAGGAAAAGACAACACTTATACCATATCATGATATTACAACATCCAAAATATATCTAGTCGCATATCACCATATCAATATAATAGATGGAGGGTAGATGTAACAGTTGGGACAGACTGGTCTGGTACATACTAGCTTGATGTGGGGACCACATTAGCTAGCACATTAGCAACCACCAAATAAGGAGGAATGCAACTCCAGGTAGGTAACTCCGAAGTAGGGCTGCAACTAACGTTGATATTGTTGATATCATTGATGATAATGAAAAATGGCCGTTCTAATTTCTTAGAGCCCAATCTGACTTCTTCGAACGCCTTGTTTTGTTGGATCCTGACATTTGAGAAGCTGCAACCAGCAAATGTTTGGAATTTTTTTCCTTAAAAAAAATGTCAACACAGAAGATGTAACATGTGGCTGCGGAGGCTTTGAAGCAGACAGACAGAAATTAATCCCCAACTATTTTTTAATCAGTTTATTGTTTTGAGTCGTTTAAGAAAAACTGTCAAATTTCTCTGGTTCCGGCCTCTTTACTGTGAATATTTTCTGGTTTCTTTAGTCTCCTGTGATCATAAACTGAATATCTTTAGGTTGGTCAGGATAAAACAAGACACTTTAGGTTGCTACTTGGGTTTTGAGAAACAGTGACAGTAGCAATTAATCAATGAATCAACTAATCGTTGCAGCTGTAAAGGAATGCAGCACATAGCTTCAACTGCTCTGCCAACTGTAATGTTTGATGTTCTACTGACCCCCTGAGGGAAATATTCGACTGTTTGTCCTGCAGGGAGGTCAGAGGTCAGAGGACAACACCCTCGGAGCTCCTGCGTGCGTTTAGCAAAGGAAACTTCAGCAGGGTGGTTGTTTGAGACCAGCCAACCCAAATGGAAAACGACACAGCACATTCCGCACCACGGTTAGAGAATACCGTCTGGTTAGACACTTATTAATAGACAACAAGCAGCTCTGGCTGTTTTGGGACAATTGGGACAAGCAGGGGCAGCAGCGCGTGTGGCTGTCGTGTGATCTTTCCACTGACTGCTGACCCTCAGAGAGTCAGCATGTGAGACTCAGTGCTGGAAGAAGTATTCAGGTCCTTGACTCAAGTAAAAAGCACCAATACAGCAATGTTAAAAGACTCCATTACAAGTGAAAGTCCTGCATGGAAAGTCTTACTTGAGTAAAAGTACATAAATATCAGCAGAAAAATGTGCTTAAAGTATTAAAGTAGTGGTTTGGTCCCTCTGACTGATATATTATTATATATGACATCATTAGATATTAATACTGAAGCATCAGTGTTAGAGCAGCATGTTACTGTTGTAGCTGCTGCAGGTGGAGCTAGTTTCAACTACTTTACATACAGTTAGATAGTTTAGTCCAGTGGTTCCCAAACTAGGGGTCAGGCCCCTTCAAAAGGTCACCAGATAAATCTGAGGGGTCGTGAGGTGATTAATGGGAGAGGAAAGAAGTTCTGATACACAAATCTGTTTTCAGTTTTTGGACTTTTTCTAATCTTTGATTTTTGGGGAAATATCAGATCATTTGAACATTTATCAAAATGAAACCATGTGAGAGGTTTGGAGGGAAAAATCACTGATTGGTGGAGCTGTTAACAACTCATAGACATGTGAAATGTGACCCCGACTACACACTGGTTTCATCTTTAACAATGTGTTGTATTTTAAAAGCTTGTTATAATATCCATTGCGTCAAATCTTCATCTGAAAAGTAACTAAAGCTGTCAAATAAATGTAGTATACAGTACAATATTTCCGTCTGACATGTGGTGGAGTAGCAAGCTGCATAACGTGGAAACACTGAAGTAAAGCACAAGTACCTCAAAACTGTACTTACGTTCAGTATTTGAGTAAATGTGCTTTCCACCACTAGACTCATTCAGCTCTTTGCAGAATAGATGACATATTAGGCCGCGGTCAAATGCATCGCTGCACCGGGTAAGAATCACGACTATGGCTGAAGATCACGTCCCCCTCCTCTGTGTCTATTAACGGGGGGTTTTGGCTCCGCGCCGACGGCACCGAGAGACCCGGAGCGACAGTCCGTCCGACAGCACACGGCAGCCTCACTCACTTCACATGGGAGTGTAAAAAAAAAAGAAAGAAAGAAAGAAATAGCGCCAGCAGCATCACGCCACACTGAATGAAACTACGTGGGTAGTTATAAAACCCGGTTATATGAATCATGTGCACCTTGTCGTATGAAGAGGGGGATATAATAACGGCAGCCGAAACGGAGAAAAACGGAGCTTAAGCTAATTTACCACTAACCGAAATTAGCCGGCGGTTTCATTCACTCAAGCACAAGTTGAAACGTTAAACAGAAAACAAAAAAAGGAGCCGTTTGATTCATCAGCAGCCTCATTGTGTCTCGGGCACAACGCGCCGGGACGGTTAGTTTATTCCGCCGTACGCTCGCTCTACTCACCGTGGTTGTTCAGCGGTGTCCGGTATCCAGTGTCCGGGAAGGAGGCTTAACGGTTCGACGTATATGTGCGTTTGTGTGTCTCCCGGGGAGTCGTCGCTCCTGACGATGGATACACGTTGATACAGCAGCGCAGGGTACCAGACTGGTCAACTTCTGGGATGGTGATGATGACACTAGCTCAGCGCGCATGCGTAAAAGGGGCCCCCTCTCTCTCTCGCTCGCTCTGTGTGGAAGTGGTGGAATCTGATGAAACGCACGTGCGAGTGGTATAGACGTTGAGAGGCACGCGGAGGGTGGTCAATGTTGTAAACTACTTTATAAACATGTTATTAGATTGTTAGTATATCTGTTTGATTGATTCGCTTATTATTTTGACCAGATTTTATATTCACAAATCCAAATTCTTTATTTTTATAAATACTTTATTGCAAAAGTACATTTTGCGTTACGTTTGCGCACATATGATGACGTTCATACTTATAGCATTCGTACAATATTTATGTATTTTATAGTGAGAACAAGAATAATAGAAGAAAAAGGAATCAGGGAGGAAAAGAAGAAGAGAAAATAAGGTAGTGTGACGTTGCGTATACGTGCATACACACACGCATGCACACAGCTGCAGTTCCATCAACCAAATTAAAAAAATCTGCTACTCAGCTCTGTAACCACTGAATTTAAATTTCATCTCATGGTCTTCTCATATAACGTCAAATAATCTTGCCTTTAATTTGACAAGCTTACATTATTAATTTCTAGTTGACATCGTGGGTGTATGTGATGTGCTATCGTGTGTAGCTTTGTATTTTGTATAATGTGTCCTGTGTGTTCATTGTTTGCTTTGTACTGTTTGTTATTGTGCTGTTATAATGTGTTACTTGTGAGGGACTGAAGATGAAAATTAGCTTTAAAGCTAACTCTGGTGCAGTACATTTACGTTTAAAACTGTACATTGTCCCAATAAATACAACAACATAATAACGACATATATACATATACATACATATATACACAGATGGTGACAAATTAAAGGAAAAACCAACATAAAATGTCTTAGTAAGGCGCTGGGTCACCATGTGCCACCAGAACAGCTTCAGTGCTCCTTGGCATTGATTCTTTAGGTCTCTGAACTCTACTTGAAGGATGAACATCATTCTTCCAAAAGATATTCCCTCATTTGGTGTTTTGATGGTGGTGGTGGAGAGCGCTGTCTGACACGTCAGTCCAAAATCTCCCATAGGTGTTAAATTAGGTTGAGATCTGGTGACTGATGACGATGATTCACATCATTTTCATACCCATCATACCATTCAGTGACTCCTCGTGCCCTGTGAATTGGGGCATTATCATTCTGGAAGAAACCACTCCCATCAGGATAGACATGTTTCATCGTAAGATAGAGGTGATGACTCAGAACAACTTTGTATTGATTTACAATAACTCTTCCCTCTAAGAGGACTAATGGACTCAAACCATGTCAGCAAAATGCTCCCTGTAGCATAACAGAGCCACCAGATCCCCTCACTGTAGGGGTCAAGCATTCAGACCTGTACTGGTTTTTCCTTTAATTTGTCACCCGTCTGTACATCCACATACACATGCATACCCACACATACGCATCCATCAATCCAAATCAAAACTCTTAAGCAAAAAGCCAACCCCTTTCAGAGCTGAACCTTAACAAGATATTTAACTATTTTTTTATTACAACCTTTAGATTCCAGTGCGTTTGTAGACTCCAGTGTTATATATGAGGTGCTATAGACTTGTTTCAATAAAGCTGTTTTTTTTTATAATCTTCACACACTTATTAATATGGAGGGGAAAAAAATGCCAAATTCTTTCATTAATAAAAGTTTTTTAATCATAATTATGACTTTTTATCTCATTCATGTTAAATATCCCCTCCAGACATGTTTAAAGATGTATAAAAATACTCTACTTTGAATAATTATTTGTGTCAAATATGGGTTTTCCACAAAAAAGAGTTAAATTATCTTGTTTAAATGCTTCTAGCCCACTCCTTCTCCCTCATTAAAAACTCCAGAATCTATAAACATCCAAATATTTTTCATTTTAAAAGTTTACCTGCTGAGTACAAGACGTCTCTCACTGTAAAGTGCACCCTCAGTGTGTGTGTGTGTGTGTGTCCTGGAGGCTTCAAGTTTCCACATCACACTCATGTAAGTTGAATACTGGACCACAACTGGCCTTTAAACCAGTTGTGATGTCACAAATCCTATTCGTAGATACGTTATATGCCTTGAACTCTGATTTTTTTTTTTTTTTTTTTATGGTGAGCACAGAGAAACTCTCCACTTTCAGCAGATGAACGTGAAAATAGCTTTCTAGTGTCAGACTCTGCACATACATCATTCTTCACAGTGAAGCTCAAACATCCAACTGAAAGAACAAGAAGAAAAACACATTTCTGAGTGGCGGGAGACACCATGCTGCTCAGGTATGGTGTCCTTTATATGTTTCTGCTCACAAGCCTTTTGTTGAGGCTGTGACCCTTTAGAAAGTTTTGCAGAACTGTTTTATTTGATTGCATTATACCGTACAGACCAAGCATATATCATGACCACACCCGTGTGCGTAAACAGTGGAGTTGCGAACCAAGGTCAGCATTCTCTTAACTATAGTGTTGAAATCCTGCTCTTTCCCTCTCTCTTCATGTGTAAGCGGGAAGAGCGTTGCACAATTGGAGAAGATGAGAACTGAATTGAAGCCAAGAATGGGTGTGTTGCTGAAACAGTCAAGAGACACCACATAATCAAAGTCAAATTAGATTTTAAAAATATGCTTCTGTGTTACAGCTGCAGGGAGATAAATGAGTGAATCCCTCTTTTTACATCCTGCACTCGACTCCTTCCTCTGTTTACAACTAATATCTGTCACCAGGAGCATAAATGACATGTGTACACACTAAAAAAAAAAAAAAATCACTGGTTTTAAAATGTTACCCAATCTGGGTCAGTATAGCACCAACACAACACTGAGTTAACTTTAGCAATCTGTTATTTTGAGCCACACAACAAACTTTAGCTAAAAACAGCTACAAATGTATTATTTCTGGTGCAAAACAGTGTGTATATGACTCTCAAAAGATACACTCATGTTATCAACAATCCATAACAAAGCGTGATATGTAAGTTTAAAAAAAGTAGAGTAGATTATAACAAGCTTTAGTTTGGGTAAAACTGGGTCAAAGCCTCTTGTTTTGAGTGGATTTCTGGGTAACATTAACCCAGTATTGTGTTATATTGATTCAAACTGGGCAAAATTTGAACCCAGTGATTTTTAGTGTCCACTGTAAATACTGTATAAGTTTATTTCAGCACTAATAACCCAAGAACCAACCGTCAGTCAGTGTTTAACATGCTCATGAATGAATTCTCCATGAAATCGATGTTCTCTCTCCTCAGCTGTTGCCCTCGCTGCACACTCCCACAGCATACGAGCTAAAGCACAGTTCACTGAATTAACATTCCCTCCTCATCCTCCACTAAAAATAAGGAAATCACATGTTCTTGACCCTGTAACAGTAAATGTTATCGGACCTGCGAGACTTCCCATCTGCAGAGACCTCCAAAACACTCAGAAAAAAAAAAAAAGATGAACTCTTTGCTCCGCTCTCGGGAAGTCATCCAACG
The DNA here is from genome assembly GCF_914725855.1 of Thunnus albacares. Lineage (NCBI taxonomy): Eukaryota > Metazoa > Chordata > Actinopteri > Scombriformes > Scombridae > Thunnus > Thunnus albacares. The sequence continues at coordinate 30,243,857 of NC_058110.1, read as the reverse complement.
GTCTGGAATGGCTCCACCTATGTAATGTGCTTTTGTGTAATTATTGCGGCCGTCACCATCTCCTGTCGAATGTTTCCAGCTGACAGCGTGTGAGGATGCGTTTGGCATGGCGATGTGACAGTCCCTAATTGGAATATTCATTTTTGTTTCTGCTAATGAGGGAGGAGGAAGAAGAGAAAGGGGGGGCCGACGGCGGCGGAGTTGGATGAGTGAAATAAGAGAATGAGGACACTTTTGTGTGTTTTTGCGGGGACTTTGAATTATCTGTTTATCTCATATCAGGAGCAAAACTAGTGTCACATTGATCCTTAGAGTTGAAGATCCGTGATTTTGCTCCTGTTGGACTCGTTCCCAACAGACTGCAGTTTTTCCCTCAATATTTATCTGCCCTCACAGCTGAGACTGTCTGCCTAATGGTTGTTTCTGTCTGTTCGCAGGATTCCCTAAGACAATAAACAGTTCAAGGGAGATTGGGAAACACACTCCTGTTTTGTTGCTTCACCCTAGATCTCACAACTAACCCAGACAAAGAGGAGGAGGAGGAGAAAAACAAAGAGATGGGGGGGGGGACTTTTAAAAAGAAAGAAAGTAATGGTGAAGAGGGGGGGATGGGGACTAGGAATGAGAAACAGATCTTAGTTTTGGGAAGGGTTCAGCGGGAGATTTTGGGGTGTTAGGGGTGCGTGCTGAGAGTGAAAACAACAGTTGTGTGTCTGCGATGATCTCTTTCTGCTTTCATAAGCTTCTCTCCTCACATGAGAGGATCTCAGTCATTTTAGCGCCCTGAGAACAACATCTTCATAGTAAGCGATTTTTTTTTTTTTTTTTATGACGGCCATACAAACTTTGAGACCATAAAAAAAAAACCTGCTGATGTGCAGAGTCCACTAAGTCACAGCATACAAAGTAACAGACACACACACAGATAAGGGCCTTCTCTTTACCTTCCTGTAGGTTACTCTGTCTTTATCTTTTTGCTTCTGTCTGCCTCTGTATGTCTGTCTGTCGAGATTCTGTCTATTTCACACTCAGTTTGTCCAGTTTGGGGACAAAAGTCGTGTCCCCAAACTGGAAAAAAGCAGATTTTTTAGGGTCAGTGGTTAAAGTAAGTCTCCAGGAAATGAATCTAAGTGTAATGTCCCCAAGTGACCATGATCTGATGTGTGTGTGTGCGTGAGTGTGTGTGTGTTTGTTTGGTCCACACCCATTATAGGTGTATTTGTTTAATTACTTCCTTCTGACGCACACATACACACACACACACACACATATCTGACTATGGTCACGTTTCATTTCCTGGAGACTTAATCTAACCCTAACATTAACCACTGACCCAAAAATCAGCTTTTGTCCCCAATTGGACAAACTGTGCCCAGTTAACTGGACATAAGTCTGAAATTTGTCCCCAAAAGTAGCCTATGACAGACCACACACACACACACACACACACACACTTAAGGGCTTAAGGGGACATTATATTGATTTATCAGAATCAGAATCATCTTTATTGGCCAAGTATGTTTACATATACAGGGAATTTGCCTCCGGTTTGGTGGTTCTAAATGTATTTACACAGAATAACAACACAATAGTCAGAAATATACAAAAGGAATGACAGTGAAACCGTTTCTGTGAACTGTAAACAGGATGTAAATAGTGCAAAGAAGTAAAGAGTGCAAAGATGGTGATGTGATAAATATTAAATGGTAAAAAAAATGATGTAACTTTGCAATACATACTGTATAGTAGGTGGTTATGTGCAGCATATACAGCCTGTTCAGATATGCAGTAGTGAGTGAATTGTGTTGCATGTTTTGTATTTTAGACTGCAATAAAGATAGGTACAGTGGGTGTTATTGTGCTCCAGAGTTATTGCACAGCGCCAGAGTGAGTTAACTGTTTGTGTCTGGTGGTTTTGGTGAACGAACGGTGTTCTGTAGCGCCTACCAGAGGGGAGAAGTTGTAACAGGTTACGTCCAGGGTGTGAGGGGGTCAGCAGTGATTTTCCTGGCCCGTTTCCTGATTCTGGAGGTGAACGGGTCCTGGATGGCGGGCAGGTCGGCATCGTTAATCTTTTCAGCAGACCCGACTGTCTGTTCCTGTCCTGTTTGGTGGCCGATCTGTGCAGAGAACAGACTCGATGACTGCAGTATAAAAGTGGTTCAGCAGCCCTCGGGCAGGTTGTATTTCCTGAGTTGGCGTAGGAAGTACATCCTCTGCTGGGCCTTTTTGATGACTGTGTCGATATTTGACTCTCACTTCAAGTCCTTGGAGATTGTAGATCTCAGAAACCTGAGGGTTCCCACAGCCTACACAGTGCTGTTGGGGAGAGAGTCAGTTTCATTTCCTGAAGACTTCCTCTAAACTTAACCCTAACCCTAACCTCACCTTTAAGGACAAGTTCACCATTTTTAAAGTGTGTCTTAAAACAATATTCAGTTGCTCAGTTTCTGTAATCATTCCTCCTGTCCATACTGGCCAATTAAAGATAATGTGCTGTCAATGGGAGACAAAGGGGGACAAGTGACGGGGTACAAAATCCACAAAATCCACAGCACTCATGCAAAAATGCATTTAAAAATGTATCTGAAGCTTATATGAAGCTTCAGCATTCAAAGTTAGTCAAACCAAGTGGATATTTATCTGTGTTTTTGTTATTATCCTTCGACTGCAGCTCAGCAAGAAATTGCTGACAACACTGGAAAAACAAAGAGGGAACTTTGTACTAAAAAGACTGTAACTGTGGAAGATATTCAATTTATTTGACTAACACACAACTGAAGCGTCATATTATCTTCAGATAAACTTTTAAATATATTTTTGCACAAAACAAGGGCTGTGGATTTTGGCACTTAACATTGTAGCAGAAAGGGATCTGTTAATGGTCAGTATGAACAGGAGGAATGATTGCAGCAAGATAAACCTGTTGCAGTGTTCATATGGGCACCTGACTTGAAAAACTGTGAACCTGTCCTTTAAGTTTAAACCAAGTCTTCACACTGAAATTTAATGATTTACATCATGGGCACAAACTTTCCTGTGTGCTGCTTTGAGCTAAAAGCAAACGTCAGCATGCTAACATGCTGATGTTTAGCAGGAATAATGTTTACTGTGTTGGTTTAGCATGTTAGCATGCTAACATTTGCTGTATAGCACTAAATACAAAGTACAGCTGAGACTGATGGGAATGGTTCGTTTTAAATCAAAGAATTGGACAAATTGCAAATTTGAGGAAAAGTTCAGGGAAATGTACCAAAGTCAGTGGTGGGAATATGAATGCATGCACCAAATTTCATGGCAATTCATCTGATAGTTGTCAAGATATTTCACCCAAAACCACAATTATCCACCTCATTATGATGCTACAGGAAAAGTCAGGAACATCAAAATCAGTGTGTTTTATCCTCTGGGAAACATGAATGTCTGTATAAAATTTCATCACAAACTGTCCAATAGTTGTTGAGATATTTCAGTTTGAACCAAAGTGGTGAACTGACCAATCCCTAAAGCCATGTGCTGCTTGCATGGCTGAAAACTAACAATATGGACTTACAGAATATACATGCAATTAAAAACCTGAACTATTCCTTTAAATTTTTAGAAAACACAATCATCTCAGGGTTTAGACTTGTCTGTATTTGTCATTTCACCCACAAATAACAAGTAGGAAAAAAAAATCAATAAAAACGAGGGTTACTGTTTGTTTGCGTCTGTGTTTGTATAAAGTCAGTCGACTTCCCTGCGTGGATCCAGAAAGCTGTGACGTCTGCGGTGTGAAAGATTAGGGAAGTTTTTTAGGTCACGCGGCACAGGTTGCCGCTGAAAACTGGTCAGACTCCCAGTATTGATCTGTTTATCTCACCCGCCATGTTGGTGAACTCTTTGGCTTCCCTCACCTTTGTCGGGACAGACTGTCCCTGCCCATTCAGAGACCCTCTTACCTTTGTCCTGCTTAACTTTAGTCCACATTCACTCAGTGGCTCAGTGTGTCACCGTCCTCCCTCCTATCCTACCTTTACCCTCATGTATCAAACTCCATTTTGTATTTATCCTCTAATCTTTGTCAGACATAAAGCAGCAGGGGTCAAGGCCTGCACCTCTCACACACATACACTCAACATATATGAATGAATAATGAGAAACTTTCCCAACAGGTACTTTGCACAGGAGAACAAACAAGGTATCAATAGTATGAGGAAATAATTGCTCATTGCTCTAATTTCCAGCAGGTGTGACTCTGTAGAAAGAATAATAACTTGCATGTCAGGTATAACTGCAATTCAACAGATGACGACACTGAAAGTCTTGAATTTGAAGAAAACATTTTGAGTGTTTTCATTTTAAATGGAGCTTCTGGATACATTTTACACCAGATTTGCTTTTCCCGAAACTTATCTCCAAATACCGAAAGATTGCATTTGGAAACAAGCATTACCTCTAAACCTCAAACTGCCACAGTCTGTGCCATCACAAAAACAGGTCTGGTCACTGGTCGCTGACACACACTAACTGTATAAACATGTGCCATGTACGTCATTGCAGGTCGAAGAAGAAAACAATCAATAAAACAGTGTTTTTCTCAAACATTTCTATATACATATACACATTTAAAGGATAGCTTCATGATTTTTCAAGTTTAAGGAAAATTAGAAATTGTGAATCTGTCCTTTAAGGCGTGTGATGGATGAAAAAAGTATGTTTTTGTCATTTCTTATTAAAAAAAAACATTATCATATCAAAATATCTGCTCCTTATATGAATGAAAAATATAATTAGCATCAACATTTATGGTGATTCTTATGAAATGTGACAGGAAAGTGACAGTGTTGGTCCATTTTCATGACTTTAAATATAACATCTTATCATTTATACTACGCACTTAAGGGCAAAACCACCACAAAATGTATATTTCTGATAATTATGATGTATATAATTTGTCTTAAAAGAAAAGATCAATATGCTCCTGGCTGAGATCTTTTTATTTTACCTCTTGGTGTTGAAACTGGATGATATGTAGACGAATACAGTAGTGGATTTGTTTACTGTGCTGCCTGAATGACTTGTTTTCTATTGTTGTTTTTACTGGGAACTGCACACTGCTTTGTTTAATAGGATTAAAATAGATATTGATTTTCTAAGTATGGATGAAGCACAAAGACTGAGTTGGCTGTTCACATTAATAGATACTTAAGAGGAAACCTGTAAGAAGAGAAGAGAAGTCCTTTATGGGAATAAGCTGTAGATACGAAACAGTTCAGTTCATTTGAAATCTTCTTTTTCCACGTGTTTTTGTGTATGCATCAACAGAAGATTCATGTTTTGTAAAAATAGCGGTGTCTTGTGATCCCATGTGGGATGTTTTGCATGACACAGACATGAAAATGAAAATAAACTAAAAACTATACCACAGACTCGTCGACCTAAATGGTTGAATGATGGGATCGAATGTCACAGTGTAACACTGTCAGGTTATAACACAACCAGGAGTTTGTCCCGTCTCCCCTTCTTTATATCTTTTACACAAATATCTACAGAAGCACATATGATAACATTCGCTGACGACTCTGTCATTGTCTCTTAAATGATAATGAGTCAAATGAGTTTTAACTCAGGAGAACAGAAGACCTGCTCATTGATTTTACAGGGACACGGCCCGGTATCATTACACAACCATTCAGGACACAGATATTGATATTGACATTGCATTACCATTGATAACAAGCTTTGTTTCAAGTCAAATACCGACACTGTAAAAGTGTTTGCTCTGTTCTAAGGGAGATGCAAACCACCGGGTGACGTCACACCTCGTTACATGCATCTTTAAAACACAGTCTGAACAACAAGACCAGTTATTATCACCACTGTCACATCATTCAGAGATATAATTGAGAGAGTTTTATTCGGTGTTTGGACTTGTGTCTTATATTTAAGATTCTGCATGGAGCAACACTTCCTCCTTTAAGCCACTTTGTTAAACTCAGAGAATAACATCTCCAGGAAAACGAGAGCAGTTGGCCGAGGTGACTGTGACAAATAGACCCAGCAAATTTGGACGATCAGCTTTTTCTGTGAGAGCAGTAAATGTGTGGAATACTCTACCTTTGGAAATAAGGATCTGTGCTGCATACAGCACTTTCAAAATCAAACTTAAAATATTGTTAAAATCTACCCAGACTTGTTTGTAGTGTTTTATACCTGTCTGATTTAGGGATGCACGATATTATTGGCACGTCATTGGTATCGGCCGATAAAAGCTTTAAAATGAAACATCGTGATCGGCCATATCTGCCGATTATGAGAGGCCGATTTGTTGCCTTCTCCTCCGCCCCCTGACTGTGCTTCCCTCCAAGGACTGTTTCACCCTGACGGTCCCGGTGCTTCCTCTGCAGGCTCCACTTCACTCCAGCTGCCCATCAGACCAGCTGCTTCTTCCCACTTAAACCTGAATAACAAACCGGGGCTTGGTACTCCGGTTGGATCCACATGGAGAGTCGGGGTTAACGTTAGCTGGGAGGCTAGCTGGCTGTGCTTCCCTCCGGTCATGCTGCGGCTAACGCTCCACTAGCCTCATTAAAGTTTTAAGGCTGAGCTCCTGAACTCCAGTCTTCCTAAGTTCTTCCTTCATATACTGTCTTTCTTGATCATACTTAGTGTAATCTATGCTTGCATGCACAATAGCCTCCTCAGCCAGCTGGTAAAAATATGTGCATATATCAGCAATCGGCCACAATGAGTTGGAAATATCAGCATATCGGCAAAAAATCCGATACCATGCATCCCTAGTCTGATTGTATTGTTTGTTTAACATTGTTTGGACAAAGAGTTGTGATGCATTGTTTCATCCATTTGTTAGTTTTAAGTTAAATCAGGATTACAGGTGCAAATCAGCACCTGTAGTTAGTTGAGCTAACCCCAGCACATTTTCATTAATGACGTTAAAATGTCAATGTCGATTTATGTGTTCTGTCCCCAATAAATGAATAAATAAATAAATAAGGTGTCCTGATTACCATGTTGATAAGGAGTTTGACCTCCTTCCTTCACGCTGCTGCTACAGGATACTCACAACAAAGACGCAGCATTTTAGATTCTCTTTTCTTCCTTCCTAGCCGGTGAAACACTGAATCTGTAACACAATCCAGTACAATACCGTTCCAGGAACCGCACTTTGTGTGACGTCGGTCCCAAATTCACCTTCAAGATATTAATAAAGTTTACTAGTACACACTATCATCAGTTTATTTCACTCCTCGTCATTAGCAGAAACATTCATCGGTGAAGTAATTTAATCTCTCCGGTTATAGAAAGTTCTTTGGCAAAAGATAAAGGTTTATTACACAACATTTTTAAAATGAATAGTGGATTTGTATCAGTCTTTACCGCTTAATGAAATCCAATCTCTGAAATCTCCTCTTCCTTATCTGAAACCTCAGATAAGGAAAGGGGAGTTGTTTCTACTAGAACCATTGACACTTGCCAAAAAAATTTAAAAAAAAACTTCACTTTGATAAAGTCTGTTTGTGCAGAGACGTTATGAAATAACAAACCTGTGTGAACTGAAAGAGCAGCGTGTTAGAACACCTTCATCCTACTCTACACTTTTACACAATACTGTTAAATTAAAGTTGTTAATGAACAACAGACCTTTTTCAAAGCAGGCAACTTGACTATTTAAACACATCTGTAACTACTGTTGCATTAATTAATGCAACAGAGCCCTCGTTAATTAGTTCCACCTGTGCTTTTGCTGCTATGACGAGTGAAAAATACTGTGAAAAACACCTGTAATTTGTTTGATCTGAACATAAGAAGCCCCATGTTGTTCTCGCTGTTATTACTGTTTAACATCTAATCTGGTGTGTGTTAGTTCCCCACCACACATGTATGACATTCCTGTGCTGCGGGACACAGCTGAGGCTTATTTAAGACACACCCGCCCCCCCCCCCACTTCTTCTCACCAAAGCAGCTTAACTTCCTTTATGGTGTTTTTACTTCCAACGTCCTCGCTGTTTCTTTCCTCTTTACTCGTAAATGTAACGTCTCTGCATTAAGACAGAAACAACAGGACGACCAATGCTTTGCATGTAAATAAACACTTAGAATCAGAATAACACAATCATAGCTCTTATAGCAAGAGCTGATATTTACAGTTTTACATGTAATACAGACTCTGCAGAGGTAGATCATAAATGAACACTTCAAATCTCACCTGGACCGACGTTATCTGACAAATATTAGCTTATCACAGGTGTCGGTACCAGTATAAACTGTATGTCAGCTGATAAGGAACAAGAGGTCGTGGGAAAACAAATGCCAAATAATTTAGAGACAGTTTTCCCATCCAGCACAGATAAGTAACAAGTTTGTTTATCAGCTGTTAAATATTTGAATCAGTCCATGTTTTTTATCTTTTATCTTCATCTTTAAAGGTGTCCTGTGGAGTTTTCTTGTAAACAAACAGAGGTTATATTAATATTCAGTTTTACTCCCCAAAACACATCAGATCTGAGGATAGATGAAGATTAACTTCATTATTTTCCCTGAGAGAAAAATTGTGTTGTGGTGTGGTCAAAAAATGTAACATACACAATAAAAGAAACATACACTCTAAGAAAGAAAGAGAAGTAATTAGTAGCAATCCAAGACAAAGTCCACACATGGCAGACATCCTTTGTAAACACACACAGAACCACTACACAGCACCATCCAGCAGTGCTCATCATGTACAAAGATTCAATGATAGATAGAGACTGTAAAGCCTCCTGAGGCAAAGTTGTCATTTGTGATTTTGGGCTACACAAATAAAACTGACTCTTAATGTATCTTTGAGGTCTAACAGACATGTTGATTGTATTTCCTTCCTCATAAAACATTAGCAAAGCCAATGTTTTTGAACATTTTGAATACTGTGTTGTTTACATCCATGTTTACAGACTAGTAGTCTTTGTCTTCTTTGCTTTTGCGGGTGTGTTGCTGTGTTTGTTGGCACGTTACTGTCACTTTTAGATCAGTGGAACGGTGTGAAATCATCGGGAGGAATGTGTGTCATGTCATCCATGTGTGTCCTTGTCTGCACAAGACGAACAAAACAGGGGGAAAAAAACTGCACCAATGCACCACCACTGGTCAAAAACTCCTCAGGGTACCTTGAATAACTAAATTCAAGGGATCTCTATGGATGTATGTTTTAAAAAAGTGAAGGTCTGATGATATATTGTCTCAAAAGCCTCAAAAGTCCAGTGCATGTCAGGCTCTATAACAGTAAAAAGTACAGTGATCGTGGTGCATTACATTCCCTAAGAAAACAAATGTATTTTGATGTGATTTACATGATGTACTCGCAGGAAGTGGAGTATTTATTCTGAGAATATTGTTGATGCACTGAAAGATTAGCAAGAAAATGTATTTGTTCATGCAAACTGCAGCTACATTTCTCCCTTTATAAGAACTCTTTAAGTTCTTGTTTTTGCATCATCTGAAAATAACATTATAGAGTTTGAATAATTGTCACTGATTACAGTTTTTGTGGGTAAGAAAATATTGTAAGTGAGCCTTAATGTAAGTGACTGTTGTACTGTTACATAATAGTGAATGGGACAGTATGAATGTGTTTGCATGAGAATACATGAGCACATCTGTATTGATATGTGGAAATGCATATGTAGGTTGCTTTGTGCAACTGTGTGTGTGTGTGTGTGTGTGTGTGTGTGTGTGTGCGTGTGTGTGTGTGTGTGTGTGTGTTACAGTGTATGCACAGTTGAGAACGTTGACATAAAAGAGCAGGACATTGTGTCTACATAAAGATGTGGAGGACATGCAAACATATGTGCTCATATGAATGTAAAAAAGAAGTTTTTCAGTCTGATGACCTGGTTTAGAGGGTAGGACGTTGCTGCTCCACCTCTGCTGCGATTGGAGGAAAGAACATCAGTGGAATCTGCACATGGCTTCAATTTGGAGTTTGCGGGGTGTCGTTTTTCAGGTGAAGAAACATGACATACACATGAAAAAAAAAGCTGAGAGTAAAACAGAAAGATTCTTTACTTATACCATTTTGTAAACAACTGTGGTGGGTTGCGCTCTTTGGTAAAGCCTGCTCACTTGCTTTGGATTAAGTTAATGTATTTGTCACTCGTTCATTGTGTTGCAATGCAAAGACCACATATCCTGCTGGTCATGTGACTCTATACTGTACATTTACATTCCACTTTCTGAGAAGCGTGGCAGATATGCGGCCGATGCCCTCATGTACTTACTACGCCTACATGGACCCCCGTTTAAATTATTATCAGTAAATCTTTTCTCATGGATTCTGTCTTTGTGATATTTTAGTTACACTTATCTTTGTCTTGATCCTTCAGTTTTTCCAATACACTCCCATATGTACTGGTGATAGAAATAGTCCACTACAATGTGACGGACTTGTTCGGTCATTGAAATATTTAAATTGACTTTATGCTTCCTGCATCATGATGAGCATGCAGTTGTCTGGTTGTATTGTATTTATTTTTCTGTCTTTTTTGCCTGTTGTTGTTATTATGAATGCTGTTTCATTTTATTGAATTGTGAAAAATGATCAGCAGAAGATTTACACCTGGAGCTGCAAGGATTAATCAATTAATCAATCAACAGAAAATTAATCTGCAACTATTCTGATTGGCTAATCCTTTTAGTCATTTCTTAAAGCAAAAATGCAAAATATTTGCTGGTTGCAGCTTCTCAAATTAGAGGATTAGAAGCTTTTTTATGTCGTACATGTCAGGAAACTGAATATCTTTGGACATTTTTCACAATTTTTCTGACATTTTATGTCCAAAAACAATTGATAATGAAAATAATAGCTTGTTGCAGCAATATTTGCAACATTGACTGTTTGCCATTTGAGTCTTTTAAAGGTAATTTTTTTTCCCATTTTTGTGCTTCTTGTAGTTTCAATATATGTATGAGTTTCTCCATTAAAGAAGATTTCTACCACAATTGTTCTTGCATCAGGGACACCTCTCCCAGTTCCTCATAATAACGTTTTATGCTTACCACCAACGCAAATGATATCCATCACTTCCTGTTGCACTTTCTTTAGGGAACTTGCAGAGATTACAAATCATAGCAACCTTATATCCAAGTATTTGTTGTAGCACTTTACAAACCATTTCCCAACACATGTGAGTGACTTTTCTCCTGTGTAACCGCTTACGTTTCACTCCTGGTTGAGCAACCTAATGGGCTTTAACAGTGTGACCATGTGACCTTGACCTTCAGCGGGGGGACCATGTGAACAAGTTGAGCCCAGGATCAAACACTTTATTGCCATCACGGCACATCATGTCCAAGTGTCTCCATTCATCTGCCACCATTCCAGATAAATACCATTCTACTCATGTGTCAAACAGTGATTGAGCTCCGAGCTGAGGCCCCACAGAGACCAGACACCCTTTTTGTCTCCCCTGACCGCCCCCCCCCACCCCCCTCGTCTCTCTCTCTCTCCAGCATTCCTTCCCTCTATTCCTTTTTTTCTTCTCCACACATATACCTCTCATGTCTTTACCGGTCCAATAAAGGTCAGATTCTTAATCAAGTCGTACAAAAAATGCTTCAAATCATTCAGTGTCTGACGGTTTCATTAGGAGATAAATGTTGAATGAATGTGTGAGGCTCTTTTCATGAGTGAGCAGATGGAAAACACATGAAACCAGCATTTGGAAAAAAGAGGAATGAAGCGGTCATTGTGTTGTTTTGTACCTGTAGCATGTTGCCTTGTTCGGTGCAGTGATGACAGGGTGGTTTCATGCCTGGATGAACAGCGTCTAGAAAGAGCTTTGAGACAGAAAAATCTCTATGCGTCAAAGTTTCTTTTATAGCATTTTATTCATTTCTTTATCTAAAGAAGGCAAAGTGATTTCACTCTACATTTGGGCTTTTGATATAATGATTTAATCGTGTATTCTTGTGAAAATGTTCCTGGTCTCTATGTAAATGTTAGTAAAGTAAGTTAGCAAGTGACCAAACAGACTATATATAGTAGTGAAGAGTGGAGCTGCAGGACACATACTTATGGAAGTATGTAGGTAGGCTGCCAGGTATTTGGAATGACATTACAATCAAGCCATGCATTGTCTAAAGTGGAAATGTCTTGACCTGTGTAATGTGCAACTGTAGCATATTCATCCATCTACAATCCACTAAAATGTGGGAATATGATTTTGATGTGTGATGCTTTTATTTATATTTTATTTATGTAGTTTTTTCTTGCAGTTTTGCGTAAAAGTTTATCAGTAAGACATCAAACACCATAAAAAAGGAAAAACTGTGTTCGAGCAAGGTGACACAATAGATAGATAGATAGATAGATAGATAGATAGATAGATAGATAGATAGATAGATAGATAGATAGATAGATAGATAGAGTACATGTATGCATGAAAAATCATGTAGTCATATAGTTGCTGTTGTCTGCTATCTAGTGGCACAATAGGAACATTGCAAGATTGGTAAACATTAAACTTTACCTGTATGGCCACACTGCCACCTGTTGGACTAAAGTATGTTTTTTATAAAAAATACACTGACTGAACATGAGAATGAAGTGTGTGATTTTGGTGTTATTGCGAACAGGACGTTACAAATAACTGTAAAATCCCACTTAAATTAAACAGAGAATACCTACAGTACAGGTACAACACAAAGTACTACCCACCACATAGATATATGCAATGTTTTCCCATCAAAGCTGGTTAGTTTTTACACCATATTTCTTCATATCATTCATTATTTTACAATTTTATTACAAGATGGTTAAAAAAAACTAACTGTCATGTGTAAGTTTTAGGTAGTTTAATGAATGTGTGACGGTGTAGGTTGAATTTCCAGACACAAAATACTACCAGTACTACCTACTGCACAAAGGTTTCATTACTTGCACTTTCAGTTATGCAGCCATCTACTATATATAGTATCTTTTACTTTAATAACTTAAGGTTTTTTTGCAGTAGGTGTTATATACACACAATAATACATAATATATACAGTTTAATATTTAAATGTTTGGTTTATTTACACCCTCCAACACAATCATACTGGGCAAAGTAGTCTGTGCACACATATAAAGAGAAAGAGTTGTGGTGATGGACATAAACATTTAGGATAATTCCTGTTTATTTCAACCAGATGTATTTCCCATAACTCTGGGCATTGTGGTTTTATGGGTCATGGTTACTTTGCACTCACCAGCTCCAATTAAACATGACTTTATATGAATCATTCCACAGATTTGTCTCTTAGTATGAATGTAAAACGTGAAAGCTGGATGAGGCTCAGCAACTTTCCCCCTGAATCCGTATGACGGAGCTGGAAAGAGTAAAATCATTATGACCCAGAGAGTCACAAAGGCCACATTTAATGGGAAACACAGCAAACTGAAATAAAACTGGTCCAAAAGTCCCCACAGTATTCATCAGAAGTGCTCTTGTACTGCTGCTGCTGCTGATACACTGACATTTCCCGGCGGGGCATCAATAAAGTGTTTTATTGTGTTTGGTGCATCGGAGGCAGCTGCAAAAATCCCCCATAAACCTTCTGACCGCAAACAGTCGTTCAGGTTTATGTTTCGTTCATTTCATATGGGAGGTAAAGATGGAAAAGGTTTAACTACAGATATATATTTTTTTTATTTTAACTACATCATATCCATTAAATTTGGGTTTAATTACACTGAACGGGGGTCTGTGGCTGATGTGAAGGATCCATATTCCTGTAGTTTTATGACACTTCTGTGTTAAGTACCAGGTCACGTATACAGGAGCTTTCAGACAAATCCCAGATTGAGACTTGGATGTTGACGTGAACGATATTTAAAAGTCTGAAGCTCATAACTACGATAACTCCGATATCACTTGAACGCCGCATTACTGACCAACAGCTACCTGGCGGAAGGATACCGCTGAACTCTCACACTAACTTAATTGCTGTTGATTAAAGTTAGTGTTAGCTGGTGTGTCGCTGCGCTAACTATCCACCAGCTGAATGATTGATGACTGAAGTGCCTGAATATCTACCTGTCGGCTCAGGTGAGTGTGAGTCATCATGACATACAACTAAGAAAGTTGCTTCAACATGAATTGCACAATGCGGTAACAAGATTTATGTCTTGTCCAGACAAGAGCGTGAGTCAGTCCTCACCTGAGATGTACCTGTCAGAGTCTAAAGACCTGTTTGTTCGTTCACTTCTTTAGAAGAAATAAAGCCTGATAAGAGGATTTTTGTTTTCATTACACAGCTGGATTGCAGCCAGAGTAAATGTATTTTTGGCTGCAGTGTGAGTTTATATGGTCCTGGTTAATATCTGGTTCATATCGGGAAGGAGGCAAACTGAAGACAAAGTTCAGTATAGTAGGTGACAAAATAACAGCAACACCTGTGCAGAGCAGGACAGTGTCTCAGTTTTTGTCTGAGGTACTTCAGCGGTTTAGTTTTGTACTTCCATAAAGTTGGAGAACTTGCGAGAAGCAGATTTAACAGTTTTCAGGATTGATTGAGTACATTCTTAGAGACAAAAGGCCCAGTTTTGAGAAAATGTGACACAAACACCAAACCTTTATCCCAGTTTGTGAAAATAAGCACATGGATGCTCCAAAAGATCCTTGAGACCCCTCATACAATTAACATCCTGGTGTCTTCAAAAGGAATCAGATCTGCAATGATTAGTCGATTAATTGATCAGTTGATTGACAGAAAATTTTTGGCATTTTTTTTAAAAGAAAAAAGGCCCAATTGCTCTCCTTCCAGCTTCTTTAATGTGAATATTTTCTGGTTCCTTCAGTTTTCTATGACAGTAAACTGAGTATCTTTAAGTTATGGACTGTTGGTCGGGACAAAACAAGACATTATAGGTTGCATCTTAGGCTTTTGGAAACAGTGATCGACATTTTATACCATTTTCACATATCCTAGACCAAATAACTAATCGATTAATTGAGAATATTATCGTCAGATTAATCAATAATGAAAATAATTGTTAGTTGCAGCCCTAGAGATGCGAAATACCAACAACCTACTTTTCAACACATCACATCATAAGTTCAAATCTGCAGTCGTTTAGTGGAGAAAAACCAAACTAAACACAAAATATTCCATAATCGTTGTAACCTGATTTTATCATTTTTAAGGAAAAATGCCAAATATTTATTGTTTGCAGCCTCTGAGATGTGATTATTTTAAGCTTTTTTTGTGTCATACATGATTAAACTGATTTATCTTTGGGTTTTGGACTGTTGGACTGTAACATTTTTATCAATAAAACCAGTAAGGAATCCCCCTTTTAAATCATATCCCAGCTTGTAGATGTTACAACATGAACCGGGGTTTTTACAAAAGTCTCTTTTACAAACATGACGGTAATCTTCCTTCCTCATGTTTACTTTGTCTAAACCTGCGACTCCTTTTTACCTTTTAATTTCAACCCAGAACCCACAGAATATAAAAATAAACTTTACTGATAAAACAGGAGGAAGTTTTCCAGTAATCAGAGTAAACAGCAAACAAGAGCCGCACTGGACAGATTACTAGATAAGATTGGCCGGTTGCATATTTGTGAGGAAATGCCAGTAGTCAGTATCTTTTTGAGTGTTTGTTTTAAACCAGATGGAGGCGAGCAGCAGTTTATCTGAGCTCTGAAACAGGTTTTTGTGTTTTTAGCACACGAATGCTCATAAATAAAACAGAGGACTCGTCATTTCTACTGAGTCACAACACAAACGCTGATCTGTGCTGATGATTTCATATCTGAGGAGCGTGAATGAGTACGCGGCATCTGTGTGTGTGTTTATCTTTGTAGTTTTATTGTCTGACCTGCAGCAGCAGAATGACTTTATACAGTATAGCTTACATGTAGCAGGGTCGTACAGGATAAAGGAGGAAACGGACTATGAAGTGTGCGTGTCACGGGGGACTATAATAACCTCACAGTTTATAATTCCTTTATATCGCTGATAGTCTCTGCGTTTTGTTGTGATGATGATGATGATGATGGACTAACAGCTGACAGTTACTGTTGACTCCAACGAAGACAAACAGACGCGCCGATGTCGATTCAATGACGACTGTTTATTGCTTACAAGCACTTCAGGATCTGGGGGATACAAGCCCGGTCTCACTAAAACAATTTAATATTAATAAAATAATAATCAAAGGAAATTAAAATACTAATAAATGATTTCTGTAACCGTTAAATGACAAATTACAGGGCCAACAGTCTAAATTTGACCAGGATCAAAAACTCACTATATTACAAATTACATAAAAGACACTATTGATACAGATGAATCAGTTCACATAGATAATCACTCTGATTGTCAATATATTTATAATTAGTAATTAATTCTCTCTCAGATCAGCTTTACATTATTATTTACAGGTTTCCATTTAACAGCTGGGGGATACAAGCCCGGTCTGACTTGTTCCCACGGTGACAGGCTTTATAGCTGCATCGTTACCTTGGATACTGTCTAGCCAAGTATTAAATATGAAATATAAGATAACAGCATAAAAAATAACACATATGTACACCTTACAACTGTTAAATAAACTGACAAAATTATATTCTATATTACAAGATGTTGGGATTAGACAGATTTAAAGCTCAACTGTTGTATTTAACATGCAAGAGGAAGATGATACATGTACAAACCAGGACGCTACATGTGCTCTGCGGTTAAGACAGTTCATCAGAGTGAGACTCGATATCTGAAACCACTTCTCTACACTCTACATGCTCTTCCTCCTCTGCTTAAGTGCTGACATTTGAGAAAAAAGAGAAACAGGGACATGTCTAAAAAAAAAAAAAACCCCCCTAAGACCATCTGAAATACTGCAAGTGAAAATGAAACTAACTTTAGCCCTTAACATGAAATTCTCTGGAATCCTGAGCGCCATTGTTGGGAATTTCTGAGGTGAGATAAGGCCATCCGCTCTCTCCACAGCCGTCATGTGTTTGGGATTAGACGGACTCACTGTTGGAGATGTGACGCTGATGGAGCTGAAAGTCTCTAAGGGCCACCATGAAGCTGGAATCCAGTTATCCCAGAGGGCCTCAGTGTTGGCGTATCAGCTCAAAATGTAGTAAAGAGGACGAATCTGTACTGTGAGGACAGTGAAATGATTAGGAAATGACTCGGAAACTGTTTTTGATAAGATATTAATAGTTTATGTCATTTTTCTGGCAGAAATGTCAAATATTTCACGGTTCTTGCTGCTCTCTGTTATCTTAAATTATAGTAAAGTGTTGACTGAGGACTGTCGGTCAGATAAAACAAGACAACATGAAGACATTATCATGACTCTGGAAACCATGATGAACATTTTTAAGTATGTTTTGAAGCTTTATAGACCAAACAATTAATTGATCGATTGAAAAAAATAGTCAGCAGATTAATCGATAATGAAAATAATCATTAGTGGCAGCTTCGTAGTAAAAATACTACAAGTAAAATCACTTAACTGGTTCTAAATGTTTCTTGAAGTGTTATTTCAACAATCCAAGTTGTGGGTGAAAGTGTGTGTTGCGAAACTTAACACGAAGGGAACAGCAACCTAAAACTAAACCAAAACTCTGTTGTTGTTGTTGTTTCCATAAACAATAAGTTCTAAATAGAAGACGAGAACCAGACAAAGTCTCATCTCAAAACTGAAAGTATCTTCATAATCTTGAAGACAAACAGATCGTATAGTTTAATGATTCTCAAGTCTGTAGTTTAATCAGTTTTATTAGGCTCTATTTCATTTTTATTGCTTGTTTTCGACCTTATGTGAACTATCTTGAGCTGCGTTTCATGTATGAAAGGTGCCATACGGAAAAAATGTATTATTATTATTATTATTATTGCTACTAATGAAGATAATGAAATGAAATCTATTGCTAATAAGGAAATTAAGTAAACAGTCTAATATCATATATAACATATCAAGTCAATATTTCATGTGAAAATGTTCAATAGTCACACATGATCAATGTTTTAAAGCACTAAGAAGGAAAAATAAAGTAAATTACAAATCAGTCGTCATGTGCAGCTGTCCACCAGGTGTGTATCAGACGACACTTCATCTCCTTTTTAGGAATGAAAAGAGACTTGAGAGCAGATAAATTAATCTGCTGATTATTTTCTCAATTAATTGATTAGTTGTTTTGTTGGAAAGTTCAGAAAATAATGTCACATGTCTAGTTTTGTCTCGACTAACAGTCCAGAACCTGAAGATATTCAGTTTAATGTCACAGAAAACTAAAGAAACCAGAAATTATTCACATCTGAGAAGCTGGAATCAGAGAATTTCCTCTTTTAAGAACGACGGTGATTGTTTTAATAGCAACGAATCGATTAATCAGCTAATCGTTGCGGCTCTACTTCAGAGGTTATTTTTTTCTTTCTCCTTTTCACAAAAAAAAAAAAAAACCTTTTTTATCTCGAAGCAACATCTCCTCTCCTCCCCCCTCCTGCTTTCAGAGGAGTCAGCCAGGATTGTGAATGAGTCACATCCTCTAAACCTTTGACATTGTGAGAAAGTGGGCAGCCAGGAGTCAGCTCAGCTTCCAGGAATCCAGCGTGGGATTCCCCCTCTCCTCCCCCTCCTCCTCCCCCTCCTCCTCCTCCTCCTCTATCTCCTCTTCTACCATGTTGTTCATTACCCTCAGGATAGTCATCACACATACCTTCAGGTGCCTTTGTAGTCACTGAGGAGGAGGAGGGAGGAGGGGGGAGCTTGTACCTGTCAGGTGGAGGTGAATGCTGCTTCGTTATTGGCTGAGAGGAGTCAAATAGGAGCAGTGCGACTCCTCCCACTTCCCCCCGTCGACTCAAAAGCACTTGTGGAAGCGGCCGGGGAGTGAAAAGAGGAGGAAATAACGCTGGTAGTGCACAACTGAAACGCAGAAGAGTGTAAAACAGCAGATAGTAGCAGGTAGGTGTTGTTATATTTAAAATAATTGAAGAAGCTGAAGTTGTTTTCTTCGGTTTTTAGACTTTAAAATGTAGGAAAAATGTCCAGTTAAGCTGTTTGAAACTTTGAGCTTCTTGACCGTGTGTTTCTGTTTGAAGTTTGAATCACTCATGAATTCTTTTGATGTTTTAAAAAGTGAAATTAAACCCTCAAGGCACCTCCTCCTCCTCTTCTTCTTCTTCTTCTTTTTCTTGTTTTAACCTCAGGATGTGTTGCAGGCTGTTTGGTAATCCTGGACTCTTTTCTTTGCCTTTGACACTGGACTTTAAAACCCAGCTTTGCATCAGTTTTACATGCTGCTTTGTTTGTAATCTAAATCTCCTGACAGAGCTGACCTGAAGTGTCGCCCGGACACAGTCTGTCGCTGCTCATCCTTCTTCACTGGTGTTTGATCTGGTAGGAGAGTTTAGTGATCCTGACCTGAGCACAGTGATAATGTCACTTTTTTTTTTAATATTTAGCTTCTGTTTGTCAAATAATCAAAGAAAGAAATGCAGATTATTCTCTTGCTACGGCTTTGATAATGTGAAGATTTGCTGCTTTTCTCTTCTTCTTCTTTTCTTTTGTAATCTTTGAGCTTTTGGCTTTTAGTCAGACAAAATAAATAATTTTGAAGTTGAATGAACACTCACAGTTTCGCAACGGGCTGACATTTTATAAACTAAACAAATCGATAGTGAAAATAACCAAACGTTTGGCCTTGAATCACCAGATAAGAACAGAAGTGGAATAATTCAGTTCATTCAGTTTATTTAAGTTCAATTCTTAAATAAGCTCCTCAAAACTGTACTAAAGTATTTACATTTTATGCTACTTTATACTTGCTACTGTACTACTGCGTTTCTGGAGGAATTACTGTACTTTTTACTTCACGTCATTTATTTGAAAGCTATAGATACTAGTTACTTTGCAGATAAACGTTTTATATACGTACAACATTTGATAAATTTATAGAAAATATGCATTATTGGCGACAAATTAAGTGTAAAACCAAGTGTGTCAGTCCAGGAAGGTGTTTTGCCTTCACCAGCTGCTGACACAGCTTTAATCCATCTTGTCATATTGTCATATCTCTGAACTCTGCTGGAGGGATGGAAACTATTCTCACAAAACATATCCCCATATTTGGGTGTTTTTGACGATGGCGGTGTTGTCTGACACATTGTTGAAATATCCAACTGGTGTTCAGTTGTGTTTGAGATGTGGAGGCCACAGCACATGATTCACATCTCTTTCATACACATCAAAACATTCATTGAGCCCTCCGGTCCCGTAGGGAAGCATCAGCATGTTTACTCCTTTTTTTTAATTTGTCACCTGTCTGTCTATGAACCTGCGGCTGCAACGATTACTCGATTAGTCATATCTATTATAATAATCAAGCATTTTGAGTCATTTCTTTGTCATTCCAGCTTCTTGAATATGAATATTTTCTCATTCTTTAGTCCTTTGTGATAATAAACTGAAGATCTTTGGTTTGTGGACTGTTGGTCGGGACAAATCAAGACCTTTTAAGGTTGCATCTTGGACTTTGGGAAACAGTGATCAACATTTTATAGATCGAAATTGATTAATCGAGAAAATAAGCGACAGATTAATTGATAATTAAGACGATTGTCAGCTGCAGCCTTGTATAAACCCAACAGTATAAGTTGTTAAACTAAGTAGGGCTGCAACTAATGATTATTTTCAATTAATCTGACGATTTCTTTCTCGATTAATAATTTGGTTTATAAAATGTCAGAAAACAGTGAAACATATCCATCACGTTTTACCAGAGGCCAAGACGACATCTTTAAAATGTCTTGTTTTGTCCGACCAACAGTCTACAACCCAAAGATTTTCCTTTCACAGTGATATAAAACAGAAGAAAGCAGCAAATCCTCACAAAGGAGAAACTGGAACCAGAGAATCAAGTTTGGTTCGAAAATGACAACTAACAACTAAACAACTAATCGCTTAATCCACTAAACCCTTGATTAGATTAAAAAGATGCTTACCTGTAAATATGACACACTCTAAATGGGGCTAATTTTTATAATTACTTACTTTTGATACTTTAAATGCAGGACTTTAGACTTGTGGGACTCTTTGACCGCTGCATTAGAGAACTTTCTCAACTCGAGAGTCACAGTTCCTAAAAATTCTCATGGCTGTAGAAATTAATGAGCCAGTCCTAATTAGGCAACATCCCACAATAGCCCACCTGCTGTACGGCGTCGAGCTGATGAGTCGAGGGCCGGGAGGCTCTGCCGTCACCGGCCTCATTGTTTAATTCAGCCAGAGCGTGTATAACTCACAGATGACAGTTATTTACAGCGAGCTGACGGTGCCGCCGCGTGTGTCTGCTTGCTTCAGCCTCGAGGCTGCAGAGTTGCAGAAGAGGCGAACAGGTAGAGACTTGTATCTGTGTGTGTGTGTGTGTGTGTGTGTTGTGTGAAAGTGTGTGTGTGTGTATACAACAGCGCTTTTGTGTGATGCAGGCGTATCAGTTGTCTTGTCTGCTGCTAGTCGCCCCGAAGGCTCAGTTAGAGTGGTGTCACACAGGGAACAGATGGTCAATGGCTGTGTGATGCACTCTATTGACTGTCTGGGGCTGCAGTGGTAACACGCTGTCAAATGTGTGGTCTGACTAAATATATTGATTTATGGGTGAGGTTTTGTGCTGATATAAAAGCAGAACTGGCATCTCTGATCTGATCTAAAGCCTTTTGACGTGGAAGATGTGTGAAGCAAAGGCATTTTATTTAGCAGAGAGAAGGGTGTTTATAGAAAATTTAAATGCACAGGAAGGGTGTTTTCTTTCTGCTCAGACAAACTGAGCAGCAGAAATGCAGAAGATAAGGAAGTAGAAGCAAGAGCTTATTCGCCTGTTTTCTTTTTATTCGGCTAAACATCTTTTTTTCTTCTTGTTTTTTTTTTTTATTGTTTCTTCCCGTTTCTCAGAGTTACGACTTGTGTTCCTGGAAAGGTGACAATCAGATCGATCGCACAGCAAAGATGGCCTCCGTCGCTCCGTTCACCCGCAGGCAGTGGGCATCCCAGTCGCTGAGGGTCACCGCCAAGGAGATGTCCATCGTCACCGCCAGGGGTAAAAACAACGCCATCGCAGAGCGCTTCTCTAAGTAAGTCACTTCTCTCTGCCTCTGGCTTCGACCGTGAGTTTAATAATTCACCAGCAGCCACTCAGCTGTCTTGTTTTTTTGTTTTTTTTTCTCTCTTCTGTCTCTGATCAGGAACGAGGCCTTGACACACTTTCTTACCACTCAGCTGTTTTCAGTTTCCTCTTTTCTGTAAAATTGTGATTTTTATCACATCGTCAGCTCTGACCAGTAACTCCACTTGTGTCATTTCTCTCACAGACGTATTAGTGAGTATAAAACTAAGGTGAATTCCTTTTATGGAAGTGCACTAACATCCAGGGTTTCCCCCCCTTCACCCTTTTAAGCGCAACATATCAGGTTGCTCAACTGTGAGTTGAGACGGCGGCCGCATGTTAGGATGTTTTCCTCTCTGCATTTACTCCATATGACCAGCAGGAGTTAGTACAGCTCTGTGTCTGTGGGTTGAGGAATGCGGTGTACAGATGTAACAGCTCACCAGTACTTTCATTATTGTCTCATAGTGATGAGAGTAAGTTTGACAGATGGTGAGGACATCATCATCATCATCTGGCTCTGACAAGGAAGTGAAGCGAACATCCCTTTTAAATGTTTTGGAGAACCGAAAACTGATATTTTTCATATAAGATTTTGAGCAGATGTTCAATATTTTCATTCCAAACATCTATTTGTGTTTCCCTAAGAATAATAATCTTGGATTTACAGATGTTACAACACTGTTGTTCATAGCAACTTGCATTTAAAGTACCTACAGAAGGAAAAATGGGTACATAACATCCAAAATTGGGAGTGTATCTCTTTTTAAACAAAAAACTAAAAACATATTCAGGACAAATGTTTTGCAGTTGGTTGTTTGTTTTTGCTGGAGTTAATTAGAAGTGGAAAACTTTTAAAACAGTATTTAGATCTTAAGACTTTACTGAAATATTTCACTGATGCACAGCTGCCTTTTAGTTGATTAGCAGCTCCTTAACAGGAAATGTTAATCCATCAAATGTTTACAGTTGTACTGTAAGAAAGACGATGTTTGGCCTTTTCAATAAGAATATAATAGCATCAAATAAGGCAAGTTTTTTTTGTATAGTTCAGGAACATGTTAATTCAAAGTGTTTTACATAAAACATAAAAGGCATTAAGACAAAATGTAAAGGAAACATAAGACATTACATATTACATAACAACACATTTACAGAAGAATTTAAGGGTAAATAGAAATAACTCATCACTCATTACACATCATTATTTGCAATTTTACATTTGCCCATTACATTCTGGTCAATATTTTGTACATTTCACCAGCTCTTTTCACTTGAATTATACATTTTATTCATATATTTATATCATTTGTCTTTTCTGGTAGTTGTATTTTTCTCCTAACTTCTGTTTTTTTGATTGTTATGCACCACAACACCATGGGAAATTCCTTTTTTGTGCAATCCTACTTGACAATGAACCTGTTTCTGATTCAGTGCAGCTGCCGTGCGATATATGAATAAACAGCCCCAAATTTGATTTAATGAAAGGCAGCAGCGAACCTTGATTTAAAACAGTTGGGAGTAGCAGCAGACCTCAAGTTTTCTGGGAGTTTATTCCAGTTTGGTGGCGCGTCTGAACTCTGCTTCTCTCTCTAAAATAATATTATAATAATAAAATAAACAAATTAAGTGAATATAATATGCAAAGAAGTCCATCTTATATCCGGAACAAGAGTCCATGGTAGTGGCTCTGTGAGGCTGCACTTTGAGCTAAATGCTAATGTTAGCATGCTAAGCTAAGCATAGCATGTTATATTTATTATAATAGCAATTAATACAATGTCGAATGTATTATGTCATAATTAAATGAAAAACACATGTTAAATGACAGTTAATGTAGCCATTCCTCATTGTGAAACGACCTTTTCATGCAACGTTAATTAAATCTTCCATAGTTTTAAAGCCAATGTGGACAAAATGCTGAATCTGCTAAAATCCCTCCTGTGTCTCCTCTGTGGGCTGAAGATTTTTTTTTTGATCCAGGTTTATGCAACACATAATGTCATCTAATGTTTTTGGAGAGGATCAGGGACATTTGATGGTTATTTCCAGGGTGTGTACAGCGGGGTAGGGCAAGACCAGATGCTTCTGCTTCTTACTGTGTCACAGTTTATGATGATTGTGCGACTATAAATGTCTCTCGTTCACCGTCTGTCCTCCAACTCGTCTTCAGGTACCAGATGGCAGCAGAGGAGGGAAATGCAGAGAATAAGAAGAAGGTAGGTACCAGACTCGATATGAAATATGTCTCGTCTGCACACACACCACATGCTGCTGCTCTCATACTGTTGCACATTAACAGCTGTGCTGCCACACCTGTAGATCCACATGTTGCAATTAAACACAGCTGCTGCTGCTTCTGGATGTTTTGGTGCCGCTCAGGGGATTGATCCTTTCACAGCCAAATGACTTCATTACATTTTTATTTTAAAGGAGACATATCATGCTCTTTACATTTTTCTTTTCTGTTATGATGTCGGTTGTTTAACATGTTCAAAGTTCTGAAACTTGAGTTGAGCGTGTGTAAAAGTCAGGGCTTCAACCTGCTCTGAACGCTCCGTTTGCAACGTTACCTCCACTTCCTCCTTCTCATGATGTCACGTTGTTCGCACATGCCCACAACCGACCGCCCGTTGATGGCCTTTGTTGCTAAAGTTGTGTTGTCTACTCACATATTTCATATCAGATTGGAGCTCGAACATACGAATGTATTGAAGTGGTGAAGTTTCAATGTCGGGTAAAGAATGAGAAAAAAGCAGTGAAATTAGACTATTACTGTTTGTTTGATTGACAGAAAATTAATCTGTAAATATTTTACTATAACTTTTGTGATAGTTAACTGAATATCTTTTAGATTCTGGACTGTTGATCAGACAAAATAAGCTATTTGAAGACTTCACTTTGACTTTCTGATAGATAAAATCCTCTTCAGGCACGAAAAACACTTAGAAAACATCACATTATATTTACGTCTCACCTGATGTCTCATCAGCTGATCTAAGTGGAAAGCCATTGGCTGTAACCCCGGGCAACCACAGGCGTGTCATCAAAAGACAATGAAAGTGATCATCGTTTACAGGTGTCAACAATTTGAACGCAATAACTAACAGAACAGACAGAAAACTATTTTGAAGACAGTCAAAAAATAAAATAAAACATTGTAGGAGCAGAGAACAGTGTATTCTGATAGATGGTTTAACATTTTCCTTCTTTTTTTGTGCCATCAGTTACTTCCTGGTTGTTTTTAATAATAATAATAACTTTATTTGTATAGCACCTTTCATACAAGAAATGCAGCTCAAAGTGCTTTACATGAAAATAACATAAAAGCATGTAAAAAACTTTGATAATGAAGCACATTTGGCACACACATTTTCTTTAATGAAGATATTGTGTCTTTTTATGTTGATTCCTTATATATCACAGGCTTTTCTTCATCACTCATGAATATTCTGTAGCTTCTATGATCCTCTCTCGGTAGAAAAAGTAAAAAAAAAAAAAGGGACACGAGACAAGAGAGGCAGATAAAGGTGTTGCTGCCAGATCCAATCCCTTAAAATAAACATCAGATATAATTACGAGTCAAAAAGGCTTTTCAGAAGATTCTTATTTGCGCAGGTTTAGTCGCTGTGTAGCTCTTTGTGAAAAGTTCTGAAAAGCCCACCGTTCAGGTTTCCAGCACTCTCTCTCTCTCTCTCTCCTTTTTTACCTTTTTCTCATTTCCTGGACTTATTTTCCCTCTTTTCCCTCACTGACTGTCTCTGTTTCTGATTTTCTCTCCCTCTCCGCCCCCTCACCCCGTCCCCCCCTTCACTCCCTCTCTGTTTCCTCCCCTCTATGTCTCTCTCTCTCTCTCTCTCTCTGGTGTAGGGGGTGGGCTAGTTACTTCATGCTGCTCTGATCACTTCTCAAGACTCTCACATCTGGGACAGCTTGTAGCATTTCCAGGGGGGGTGTCCAGCAGACACACTGACACACACACACACACAAACACACAACGGCGAGCGGACGGCCCGGTTCATCAGCTTCTCTCTCAGGTTTTTACTCTCTACTTTGGCAAAAAGAAGAGTTTTTTTTTCCAGCTCTGTTGCTTTCTGTTCTGTATCCAGCAGATCTAAGTTGCATGCTGAGTTTCTTTGTCTTTTTTTTTTCTGTGCAGTTGTTTCTGTTTCCTTTCTTTACTTTTCTCCTTTTTAACATAGCTGAGAGAATGTTGTGGGTTCGCTTGCACGAATGCTGACTTGTACTTGTGTATGGACAGTGTTTATATTTTTAGTGTTTTTTAAGCTTCATTCAGCAGTTCAGGTGGCGGAAATCCAACACTTGTGGAATTCATTGGGCAAACTGAACTAAGGACAGATTTATAGGGGAGCTAACATCCTTCAGTGTGTGTGTGTGCGTCTTCTCCAAAGGTTCAGAAATAGTGAGTCATCATATTTGTGTGGCAGAGAGTTAAAATGTGTGTATCCTGTTTTCTCACTAATCTGTTTGAATGCATCCAAAGTTATGTGCATGTAAACTCTGCTGATGAGCGTCTCTTATCCTGTATCTGCATGATAGATTGTGATTAGTGGATTCATTATTATTATAATGATTATAAGTCGTTAAATATTTGACTATAATTCATGTGTTGACTGAATATCTTTCGGTTTGTAGAGCGTTGAGACAAAATAACAAATAAGAAGACTTCGCTTTGAGTTTCAGGGATATTGTGATGTGCATGTAGACGAGCAATGAATCGATTGATCATGAAAAACGATCAGATTAATAAGAAAGATAAGTTAGTTGCAGCCGTATAACAGATGTGAGTCCAGTTGTATTTGCAGATATTTCTAGTTGAATGTAGAAACTAGAACTAGATGAGTCGAGTTTCCATGATGACTCAAACAAACTCTGATTATTGTTTGCAACTGTTTGTTTTGATCACTGATTATAGATTAGTCCTTTTCCAAGGAAAAATGCCAAACATTCTCTGGTTCCAGCTTCTCAAATATGAGAATTTGCTGCTTTTCTTTGTATATATATGATAGTTAACACAATATCTTTGGGTTTTATATGTTGTCACAATTTGACAACAATGATTTTTGCAAATATTTCTTGTTGAATATATGAATCCTATTCAGGAAACAGATGAGCATACATATAGATGTCTGAAGTTATTGTCACTGACATAAAACCAGTAAGAGGTCTCGTCTAATGTTAGTCAGTGTTGGACCGAGCCTGAGGATCAGGGTTTAAATGCATGTCGGGTCTCAGACTAAGTGAAAAACCGCTGAATGCTTATGTTTCTCTGTAGGTGGTGGAGCCTCTACCCTCGACCCTGGTCTCTGGGAATCTGAGTGTTTTAAAGAAACGCTGGGAACAACAGCAGCAGCCGTCCAGCCCCAGAGTCCAACCTCAGGCCGCAGCCTGCAGCCCCGCCGGCACTCAGAGCCACATCAGTCGATCAGCAGGTCCCAAAGTGAGACACACGTCACCGATCAAGACCCAGCCTGACGACCTGAGAGCCCTGCAGGACCAGGATACTGAGCCGGAGACGCAGGCCGGTGAATCCTACTTCAACCAGCTCCAGTCTGCTCAACCCGACGATCTGACAGACATGGAGGCGAAGCCCGGCAGAGATTCGGTGGAGCGGGAGGGAGCGGCGGCGGAAGTGCCCGAGTGCGAGAAGCCCAGCGTCCCCCTCAACAGCCTGAAGATGATGTTTGAGAAGGGAGAGAACCTGAGAGATAAGGTGAGTCGTCACATCTTACTGCACACATGAGGGAAGATTGATGGAAGCAGGATTTCCATTAGTTCCATCATGAATGTTTCACAGTATGGAGTTAAAGATGAATGAGGTGCGACGTAGGGCTGATCGATTTTTGTTTGCCTGAACAAACCTGAAGAAAGTAGAATCTGGAAACTGTTCAGTCGACTCCCGACGTCGACTCTCGTAACCAGAGATGATACCTCGTCAACAAATGCAAACCAGTGTGCAGAGTCATTGTCAGTTTTCCTCTTGATGACTGTTAAAGTCATGACAAGATAGTCAGAGACAGCCTGTAGCCAATACAAGACTCAAAACAGATAATGTAGCAGCTAACATCTACGTTACTTACTTACAAACTTTTTTTTTACACACTTCACACATCGTGCAAAAGCAAAAATTCAAATTAATGAAATTAATTCAATATATCTTCCAGCTTTAGTGCCAGTTTCAAGTCTGAAGAGTCTGAAACTTTAGTTCAGACACAACAAGATCATGATTCGTCTTAGTTTGAGTAAAAAAAAAAAAAAAGTCTGCTTGTTCTCAAAGAGGTCAGATCCCCTCGGTGCTGTCATGCTGTTAGTCACATGGTGCAGCTTCACTTCACCATCCTTCATATCCGCGCACACACACACACATTCGAGCACACACACACACACACACACACTCAGCTGACTAGCACATCCTCCGGGCTAGCATCAGTAGCGCCTGGAGCTTCACTTCATGCTTGCCGGACAACTTATTGTTATTTGTGGAGCATAAAAGTGGAGACATTAAATCCAGTCATGCATTTCCTCGAGGCATGTTAAATGTAAAGTGCTTATAGTTGAGGTGTGGCATGTTAACAACAGCCATGCTGTGTTTCTTCAGCACAAAGCATCTATTTATAACAGAAAGAGAGCATAACAAGTCATTATGTGGCTTTAAGAGGCATAATGGTGCTTCAGTATTCACTCTGTTTAAAGTTAACAACTTGTAAAACATCACTGACCTACAATCAGCAGGCCTCCCAATCAATTTACTTCTAATGTGGGATGTATTTGTGTTTTGTATTCGGCCTGCTGCACTATACTGTACATGATCGATCAGAAAAACGTCAGCGCAGACTTTAAAGCT
The DNA here is from genome assembly GCF_914725855.1 of Thunnus albacares. Classification (NCBI taxonomy): domain Eukaryota; kingdom Metazoa; phylum Chordata; class Actinopteri; order Scombriformes; family Scombridae; genus Thunnus; species Thunnus albacares. Next base: position 30,214,850 of record NC_058110.1, on the reverse strand, counting down.
GCTGTAATCAATATTTTTATATTAACAATGGATCACATGACTGCTTTTATGTGAAATGGGTCACAGATATTTATCACCCAACTCTTCAGTTCCTCTCAACTCTACAGAGCATTTTAGCTTCTTTCAGCTCATTGTTTTGGTTCACTCTCAGCGCTCTCATGGCGTCGTCTACAGCTGCAGCAGGCAGCTGTTTTCAGAGTAAAAGCTCTGAAAACTCACGTACACTACCTGCTCAGCACCAAACAGCAAACAGACACAGTTATCTGTAGACTAGCTGGTGAACGTAGTGGAGCATTTAGCAGCTAAAGAGCCAGATATTTCCCTCAGGAGTTGGTGGAGACTAAAAACGGAGCAAAAAGAGGGTGAATATTGGACTTATACTCACCAGGTGGTTAATGTTGGTCTGTAATTGAGCTGCAACAAGTAGTCGATTAATCGATTAGTTGATTGAAAGACAACTTTTTTGATAATTGATTAATCAGTCATTTTTCAAGCAAAAAATCCTAAACTTTGCTCGTTCTAGATTCTGAATTATGATGATTTGTTGCTTGTTTTTATCATATATGATAGCAAATAAAATATCTTTTGGTTTTTGGACTGTTGGTCCAACAAAACAAGCAGTTTAAGGACGTCACTTTGAGCTCAGGGTAGTTTTGATGGATGTTTTTCACTTCTTTTTTACTTTTTATAGACTAAACAATGAATCGATTAACCAAGAACATAATCACCAAATATATAATGAAATGATAATGAAAATAATCGTTATTTGCAACCCTTCACAGATTGTCTCCGCTGCCCCTAAGTGGCCAAAAACTTCAGTTAATGCAGGTTTCAACCAGTTTGAAAACCACATTTGTCAAATCAGTTGTTGACTATGACAGAACGCTCACGCTTATGCTTGTTGCGTAAGTTTGTTGCCAAACAAAACCAACCAACTGTGTTCAGAATATCTGGCTGGAGAAATATCAGATAATGAAGCGGACACAGCTCATTGCTACTGTCAGTCAGCGACTAGCTGGTGAGAGCATAGTGGAGCATAAAGCTACATACTTTTCTCTGGAGTTAGCGGAGACTAAAACAGAGTGAATGTTGCACAAACTCGACTCCAAACTGCACCATTCCTGCTGGATGTATAAATAAGCAATCATATTCTATTAAGTTCAACAGATCAACTTAAAACATCAGTGTTTACAGTTTGTTTCCACTTCAGTGTTGATTTTGGTCTTTTTATGGGATTTGATGGTTAAAAAGAAAAGCACAGAATATCACCAGCGTTATCCTTTTAAACCTGAGAGGATTTTTGTTGAGATTTTATGGGATCCAACACTAACAAAGGAGCGGTTCTTGGCAAAAAAAACAACCTGTAGTCAGACAACTAAAATGTGCCTTTCTAACAAAGATTTAGTTTTTCCACCGTGTTCAGCTCAACACTGACCTCCTGCAGTATGTGGGCTTTTAAAAAAAAAGTGAGATCAAGGAGCGTTACGGGAAGTTGGAAGGATTTTGGAGAGTCTTTTTTAATTGCATGCTGCATAGTTTGTCTAACCAAAAGGAGGAATTGTTTGAGGAAATCCTCAAGCCGTCATACAAGATCTATACACTTCTATAGACACAGTGTTGAGACTCGTACAATAGACTCTACTGTAAAGGCGAGTCCGGGCCTTTTTCTACTTCTCTTTGTTAAGCCCCCCCCCCCTCCTCGCAGGGCAGATGATGTAATGGTGCAGGCTGGCAGACTCATGACTGCAGACAGCTGATCCGCACTCTGAGCTTCATCAGACCGTCTCCCCTGAGGCCATCAAAGCCCCCCCCCTCCCCCCCCACCTCATCAATCATGCTTGTTGTCCACTTTTCTGCTCCTTGGCCTCCTCCTGTTTTCTCTCAACCATCCCTCCCTTCTTCTTCTACACATCATCAAAGGCTTCAACCTCTACTTTTTTTTTTATTAACCCTTTTTACCTCCTATCCCCCCCCACAACCCCTTATCTAAATAACCCCCCCCCCCCCCTCTCTCTGCAGGCTTGGAGAGGCATGCAGTCATGAGGCGCTCTGAAATTAATTGACCCTCACCCCACTGGCCTAGAAATCCCCTCTCCATCCCTCCCTCCCTCCCTCCCACACAGTCATACAAGCTTCCTCTCTAGAGCCGAGCCCCACCCAGCCTCCCTCCTCTCCCTCCCTCCTGTACTCCCACAGTCAACCCCCCCCCCGCACCAGCTGCTCCTGCACCACCACCCTCCTGTCCCAAATGACACCACCCCCGTACACCCGCCGCTTCTTTATTCTGACACTGGGGGGGATCATGACACAGGGAAAAAAAAAAAAAACAAATATTAAAAAAAAAAACTGCACACACCCCTGTAACCTCCCCTCACCCATCTGCTTTCATGCCTCCGTGCTGGTTGACAGTCGTGGCCGGAAGCTTTGTGTTTTCAGGTTGTACGTCCCATCTTCATGAACACGATATCTCGGGAACGCCTTGAGGGAATTTCTTCAAATTTGGCACAAACCTCCACTTCAAGGATGAACTGATTAGATTTTGATGGTCAAAGATTAAGTTCACTGTGACCTCACATAACATGTTTTTTTGGCCATAATTCAAGAATTCAGATGTTAATTTAAAAAAAATTAACATCTAACATTTAACTATAAATGTTATGAGTCTGGACAAATATGGATGTAAACTGCAACTTGACTGGTTGGCAGGCAAACAACTGAGAGGTGGTATTTCTAGTTTTTGTTATTTTAACCATTTTCATCCCCAAAACTCTGTGTTTGTACATTATATGATACAAGCAGATACATTTGTTTACATCAAACAGTACTTAAAGCAGCTATAATCAATATATTTTTTTATAGTAAAAATGTATCAAATGACAGTGTGATGTGAGAGACATGACTCATAGTGACTCTGCAGCTCCTCTCGGCTTTATTGAGCTTTATAGTGAGTTTCAGCTCGTTGTTTAGCTGTTGTTTAGCAACTTTACAGTTTTGGTTCACTCTCGGAGCTCTCATAGCATCGTTTTCATGTGTGGACAACAATAAAGTACGTCTCAAAGGATACAGCTGGTGATTTTCTATGTTTTTCTTACTATCGACAAATCTCATGTGCAGAGCCAAACCAACAATGAACTGATCTACTTACAAGTATTGTGTGTGTGTCTGTGTGTGTCTGTGTGTGTGTGTGGATCCAAAGTCTGAGACCACTTTCCTATTCACTTGACTGGGAAAGTGGTTCCCTTTTTACGGAGCTTTGCTAGCTTGTTGTGCTACCACAACCTCTTGACTTTATATTACACTGTGAATTACTCAGAAGAACTTTTAAGTAGAAAGTCAACATGTTGTGATACGAAGCACAACAAGCTAACAAAGCTCTGTAAACCAAACCGCATTCCCACATATGCACACATCTGCCACATCTGCCTTACACAGAACTACTCTCCAGAGACCGAAAATGTCATCTGTTATTAATCTTTGGAGCCGTTTCTAAACAAACTAATGTGACTATAATCTTCGAGGGGCCAAGGAGCATGTCAGCCAGCGCAACGATGTGACTCATTGATGTGTTTTTTAATAGTTTTTTTTGGACAAAAACGGAGGTTTACAGCACAGAGAAATAAGATTTATCAGGCTTTGGATACACATATAATAGTTTTTAAGTAGATCAATTTATTGTTGGTTTGGCTCTGCACATGAGATTTGTTGACGATAAGAAAAATACAGAAAATCCCCGAAGTGCACATTTATTCACAAAGTATTAAAACAAGCTGTAAGCCTTCTTTCACTCTTGGAAACAAACACATCTGCCTTCATATATAATCCTAAACACTGTTATAAATACATTTTTATTCTTTTTATACTTTTCCACTGCACCAGTTAACACCCCCTCAATGAAAAACCCTAAAAAAACTGTCATATGTGATGCAGAACACTTTACTTAACCCACTAATATTATAAATATGCTTGTATTAAATATGCCCCCCCCTCCTCCTCCTTCCTCCCTTAACCATCTGTAGCACTATGGCACACTTTGCCTCCCCTCCTGTCACCATCCCCACCTTCATCCAGCCACACCCCCCTTTGAATCAGCCCCCCGTTGGAACACCTGCTCCCTGTCGCCTCTCCTCCTCCTCCTCCTCCTCCTCCTCCTCCTCCATCTCCAGAGAGACCCTACCCCACGTCTCCCCTGTCGTAAGCCAGATCGGGGCTGCTCTGCTCTGCTCTGCTCTGCTGTGCTCAGTCTGTGTGTCTCAGTCCTCTGGAGTTCACTGCAGCTGCTGCTGGATTCACTCGTACGACTGAAGTCCATCAGAAATCCGGCTTCACCTCCGTCTCTCTCTCTGCTGACTCTTCATCCCTCCCTCTCTGTGACTCTTTCTCCGTTCGTCTTCACGAGAGGTAGCTATGGTGTTTTCATTCAGACCCAGACGGCCATATGGTGTGTTTTTTTTCCTTTGTTTCTGCCTCTGAACAGACCCCCGAGGCTTCCACTCTCTCCACTTTTACTTTTTCTGTCTGTTTTCGTCGACTTCTCTTTTTTTTTTCTGACTTCTTAGGACGTTTTCTCTGCAGCTGAAGGAGTTATTTTGTGTAGACTTGTAATGAAAGGCCACTTCATGAGCTAACTTTATCAGTGGCTCCTTTCATCTGTGTCTGCTGCCATTTATTAGCATTATTGAGTGTCGTGCTTCGGGTATATTGCTGCGTTTTAAAAGGCTATTGATTCATGCTTTCCTCTTCTGTCTTTGTTTTGGGAAAGCTTAATGTAAGAGGAGGAGGGGTATTGTCTTGGGTTAAGTGTGTGTGTGTGTGTGTGTGTGTGTGTGTGTGTGTGAGAGGTGGGTGGGGTCATGAGGGGAACTGCAAGTCAGTCTGTGCGAGAGCTTTAATAGTGTCAGGATTAGCGGCAGATTCTTTGTCTAGCCCTGCTGATCCAGCCTGGCCTGCTTGTTTACATCCTACTGACCCCCACACATGTTTACACCCGGTCCTCATGTACACACACACACACAGACACACATAGACACGCAAACCAGCCTCAGACACCCCCCTCCTGCAAAGCCGCACCTCCGGTCTGTGGAAGATAATCCACCCGCGGGGATAGATCCATTATTATGATGATGACTGTTTTCGGAGACTCTTTGTCGGGATTCGTCTGTTCTTTTGATTTCCGCCACACAAGCCAAATGTTCATTTTTTGTTGTTCCTGCACTCAGCCGTTATTCAGTGTGAGTCAGCGCCTGTTATCATTACATTTGTATCATTTTATGATTGCATCTTTTGTATCATGTTTAACTCCCTTCTGACTCTCAGAATTGACACAGATTCGCCCTCCGATGACATCATCTGTTAAAGTCGGGCTCATCTGATTAAAAGGATAAAAGTTTGATTTAAAAATGAGCTTTTAGCCGTGACTCACAGGATGTTAATTTGTGGTTAAAAGCTTATTGAAAGGCCATGAAAAGCCACAGAAACAATCATGATACTCATAATAGTTGGCTTTAAACTTGCTGTAGGCTCAGTTTTATACTGAACTGAATCAGCAGCAGACTGAAAGTACTGCTGAACCGAAGCCAGAATCAGCCCGAATGTTGCAGCGTTTACTTTTGTTTGAACTAAAGTGCATTTAAACAGTGATGCAGGCTTAGAAAAAGTGAAAAAATTACCTTGTCAGTGATTTTAAATCTTTTAACTGAGCAAAACATTTCAAATCAGCAAAGATTCTTCACTTCAAGTTAGTTTTGATTTTGAATTAAGTTAAGACTTGTTACAACAGGAGATAATCTACGCAATAAAACTTACCTTTAATCAATTAAATACTCTCAAGGATTTTTCTGCTAAATCCTGTCAGACCTAGAAATGTTGTTTCAAACACTCAACCAAAGCTTGTTATCTTCAACCCTTCTGCTACGTGTCTGCCAGTCGAACCGTCCTCTAACGGAGTCTGAAACAGTTCTCCTATGTAACTTTTTCTTCTTGTTCCTACAGAAATAAAAGTTACAGCAGTGGAACAGCCTGAGTTGTTTACAAGCAGTTTGTGAACATTGTTTCACTGCCACAAAAGACACCATGGAGGCTCTTAATGTGGCCCATCAGGAGTCCGTCTCCATTAACTCATTCGGGATCCAAGAAAAACTTCTTGCACAATTGTGGCAAACATTTTTCAGAACCAGCGTTGCATGTTCAGCTTTTTGTTATCTAGTTAAAGTGATATGACCAGCAGCTTATGGTGGCTAATATTAACACACCTTAGCTTGATATTGCTGCAGAACTGACACTACAGAGTCGGTTTGCTGACTTATTGAGTCTTGTGTACTCGTGCTACTGTTAGACTTCAGCATTTATCATCATGCTGTAATCACCGTTTGGGGTCACAGTGGCTGCTGTTCAGTAAAACTTGCTTTAAAAGTTGATACAGATGTCATATTACACATACAAAAACAGAGCGCTGGGTGTAGTTTAACGGATAAAGCTGGTGATATTTTGTATTGTAGTAACTGTCAACAACTCCCATGAAAAAAAAACAATTTGTCTGTCTCTTAATACTTCCCAACTTCCCTACTGTGTCTGCGACACTCAGCCCAAAGCCTGTTGGTTCCTACTAATGACGTAAATCTTTAAAAACGAGTCATGAATTTATACTTTCATTTAAAAAAAGACTTTCCTAAAACAGCTGGATGCTGTAGTTTTTAGCAAACGTTACTTAAACAGCAGTAAAAATTTGTTAGTGAGTATTTAGGGCATCAGGACTGTGTGTTCATCATAATGGTGAAACATGTCTCCCAGTGCAGCGATTTGGCTCTTTGATGTGTTTTCAATAGTTTCTGGACAACAATAGAGCTCAACAGCACAGAGGAATAAGATATATCAGGCTTCGGTTACACACACACACACACACACACACACACACACACACACACAATACTTTTTGCGTCATACACAGTTTCATGGGAAAAAAAGCAATATTTTTGGTTGATAACTGATAAGCATTAACTTGTCTGAACGGTACTTGTTATGTTTCCATGACCTGCATCCACCTCTTCCTCCGCTCTGTTGTGAAATCTTTCTCGACTTTACCTGCTGAAGCCTGCAAACGCTCTGAACACTGAACCTGAAGTATAAACAGGACAAAAACTAAACCTTTTGTGCATTTTTTTAGCGGTAAATATATCAGATATATCAGTCTATCTGACCTGAGATGATGATGATGAAGGCAAGTCGCAGACTGAAGTCTTAACGTGTGGACTGTGGGTCAGTCGCTGTCTGACCTGTTGTGTAATCTGTACCTGAAAGCGACGGCAGGAGGGACGATGGTGTCGGGAGGATGAAGTGGCACCACCGTTAGTGGGAGTGGTTAGACTGCCGCCCGGATAAAGGTGAGGCTTGTCAGCCTGACCTGATTTCACCAGATCAACAAAAATATATCTTTAGGGTGACTGCGGGCGCTCTCTTTGCTTTGCACCCGGAAATAATAAAAAGATAAGTAAAACCGGTTCTTTAGAAACTGTTCATGTTTCCCATGTCAGGCCCTGAGATGCTGGTTGAATTATTTTTGAAATGGTTTTTATGAGTCAGGCCTGAATTTCAGTTTAAAACCACAACAGATAAATAATCAGTTGAGTTGTTTTCTGGCCAGCAACTGTGGACAGACGGGGTGTTCGTCTCAGGCTCCGTCTCTCTCTCTCTGAGCTCATAAGGGGATTAAAGTGGTTTGAACTGGACGGACACACACACACACACACACACACACCACTCTTAACCACCTATCATTCTCCCTCCCTCCGTCCCTCCTGTCTCTGCGTTTCCTTCGTCTCTCTCCACTTTGATCCTCCTGATGGACAGCGGCGTTGCTTCCAGCCCGTTCGCTCCGCCGGCCAAAACATGTGAGCATCAAACGGCCGTGTATGCTGGAGCTGTAGTGTGTTTGCGTCGGTCATGCAGGACGCGTTCAATATGTTTTTTGATACTTTGAGTAATTTGTCACCCCTAATTCTCTGCTTTTCTTTGGGTTTTTGTTTGTTGGTGTTCTTGCAGGTGTCCAGAGAGCAGACAAGTAGAAGAAACAGCGGTGGTACTGTCAGCATGGACCAGCTACTAGGAGGTAAATATCACTTTAAATTTGACTATTTTAACCATTTACTAATGGCATAGTAAGTATTTCATACCAGATTACATGTATGTAGTACTTTGTCTGTTCTGTTTTTCTTTAAAGCTGCTTTAATTAATTTATTTTAGCACTGGATCAAATGAAACAGAGAATTATCACTCGACTCTTCAGCTCCTCTCAGCTCTGTGGAGCAATTTAGCTCCGGACACTACCTGCACAACAGCAAACAATGAACGACTACAGTTGGATCTTGTAGCCAGCAGCTAAAGATCAAGATATCTTCCTCAGGAGTCAGTAGACATCAAACCAGAGCTACAAAGAGAATGGATTTTGGACTTTCAGTCATCAGAGGACACAAACACGACTCCAAATGAATGATAACGTTGCTCCGTATCTGTTGAATGTGTGGACTGTTTGCATTTATAAGGTGATGATATGTTGTTTCCAGCTTGGTGCACTGAAAAAATAATTAATTAATTAATTAATTGCAGGTTTAAAATTTTTATATTCACCTATAGCTTAAAAAACATACACCATTAAATATATGTTGTATAAACTTAAACCTTAAACTAGGGGACAGCGGAAACAAGCTGTTAAAACCATGTTGACATCTTTAAAGGTTTAATATTGAACTTACTAGCAAACAGTTGCTTATTTCCACATCCAGCAGCAACATTATCTTTCATCTGGAGTCGTGTTTCTGTCCATTTGGTGAATATAAGTCCAATATTCACTCTCTTTTAGTTTCTGTTTTTACTCTCTACCAACTCCTGAGGGAAATATCTGGCTCTTTAGCTGCTAAGTGCTCCACTATGTTCACCAGCTAGTCTACAGATAACTGTGTCAGTTTGCTGTTTGGTGCAGAGCAGGTAGTGTACAGTGACTTTTCAGAGCTTTTCCTCTGAAAACAGCTGCCTGCTGCGGCCGATGACGACGCTATGAGAGCGCTGAGAGCGAACCAAAGCAGCAGTCTGATATTTTCTCAGTATGTTCATCTCTATTAGTGACTCCTGTCACACACAAGTAGTCGATCCATCTATTGTTCATATAGAAATGCTGATTATAGCTGATTTAAATCATCAATAATATCTATTTTAAGTAAAGCAAAAACATGCGCTGCACTTATGGTGTCAGATTGACAAAACCTTTGTTCGAACTTCTTCATCTGCACATCCAGCATTGTTCTCTCTGGTGCTTTTCAATTAGTCACAATATCCTCCAAAACACTCAGCGTCGTCCCGACTTCCTCTGGATGGATTACATCCTTCCCAGAAATGAAACAGTCAGAAGCGAAGCACTCAGAAGTGACGACGCAGGCGGTGGTAGAAGCACTGCGATCAGCAGACTGTTTCAGAGTGCACAGGAAGAGACAAGCCTCTGTTTCCCCCCACTCTGCAAACGACTCCTGACCTCATGTTCCCGTCCGCAGCCTGTATGACTAACCAGCACATTCTGCACTCCCTCTGAACTGGGATGGGTTGAAAAAATAATAAATCCTGAACAGGAACAGTGGTGTTATAATGTAGAATTTACCAAACTTCCCCAGCAATTAATAACTGTAACAAAAAAAAATGCAAGATGCTGTCAAACTACAGCAAACGACGAATCTCTAACCAGTTTGAAGAGTGAAATCTCAGCCGTGATGCACTTCAAGCAAGGTTATCTGCCCCCAAAACCTCAAGAAATTAGATTCCTAAACAAATAGAAACTCCTAAGAATGATGATCTGAGGTCAAGGTTTAATTTGAGACGTCTCAATATCGTGTGTTTCAGCAGATGGAAGTCTCGCAGAGTCGACTCCTCTCAGGGACAGGATGGCCCTCTACCAAGCTGCCATCTCCAAACAGGATGTCTCTCCCACCTCAGTCAGTGTGAGTACTCCCGTCAATCATCCTGTAGTTCATTCCAGTAGTGCTGAAAGATATTAAAGGGGCATTTCACCGATTTCACACATAAAGGTCAACAATTTGTGCCTCATGAGAAGCTTTGAACCCCAAAAAATTAAAGGAAATGAGAGGAGACGGGGATCCACGTGCAAAACAGACCTCATATACACTGAGTCACTTTGTGCGTCTTGGGCAGATCGGATAGTAGTTGAATGTCCAAAAAAAAAGTGTAAATGTATCCAAGAATCATTCAAGACAGATTGAAATCCTGTTTAAACCACCATCTGGAGGTGCCAGATGTTGAAAAGTGTATCATCTTCTCTCAAGTGTAGCTATGACTAGTTAATGGCAGCTTGAGTTACAGTAAATTGACTCTATATTTAGCCGTTTTTCTGCCTGTTTCATTAAAGCAACAAGACAAAAAAAAGCAGTTCCAGTGATTTCAACACGTATAGTTGTACAGAATGAGCACAGAGCTGTTGCAGCATTTACTTCCCCTCATGAGTTGCTACCACTGAATGACCCGTGGTTGAAAGAGTGGCGTCAATGAAGGCCTGTGATGACTAAAACTTTTGTTTCACTTGTAGTTCATGAAAAAGATTCATTCATGTGTTTGAGTTGGTTTAAGGAAGTTGCTAGCTAGCTAAGCTGTTACTGCTCTAACTTGTTCTTCCTCTGGCATTTCAATCAGCTTCAGGTGCGTTACCACCTGGAAACTAACAGGGCTGACACTGATTTGTTCATGTGGACACTTGAAATGACTGACAACGTGTATAATGTCTCCAGCCAGACTCAAACCAGGGACGCTACATTTACTTTTTTTTCATTTGGCCGACACTTTTATCCAAATCGATGTACAAATGAGTACAATCCAAGCTTCGGTAGATCAAGGAGAAGCCTTTTGAGAATAATTGCTTCAGCATTCAGTTCCATGTTCCAGCTGACGCAGCTGCCGCTAGCAGGTGTGTGAAGTAGCTTATAACAGTTGCAGTTCATGGTCAGTGTCTTAAACCCAAAGGTCAAAAGGGTTCCCCAAGACTTTAGACTATTAATAGAAAGCCTTCGCTATAAGTGAAGCTATTGAGTTGCATCATGGTGATTGCTGGATTCAGCGTTTATGGATGTTGACCCATAGCAAGGACTAAAAGTCAGGATATCTCGGCCTCTGCTGCTTTGATTTTAACTCTTTTCTAAAAAATATTGTCTTCTGAATCCCCCAGTGTTCGGAAAATACAATAGTAAACTACTGGAATTCCCCTTTAACTGTCAGTATTTTACTTTGCTCACATACCTGAACTTCCACAGTACTTGAGAGGGTTTTTTTTCACTTCTCTGCCTGCAGCTAAAGCTTCCAAGGTGTCTGCTCTGTGCTGTAGTCAAATCCAATCACCCAAACTGACTCTGAACCGCAGGGCGGCCAAGATCACAGTGTCGTAAGCAAATAAACAGGCCACACGCAGCTCAGACAGTCAAATTTTTCTAGGTTGAAAGTCTGTCTCGTGTGTGTGTGTGTAAAGCGGCGACGTGGGTTAAGCGTTTTGTTTCTGAACTTCCTGTGTGTCTCTTGTCTCTCAGAACGATCAGCTGGACAGTTACTGTGGGAAGCAGAAGGAAAATGTCCCTCCGTGCTCTCTGGACATGGTGAGGATTATAACGTCAACACAACTGCCTTTACATGCCACAAACTGTCACAACCCTTTCAGTTTCTGCTCACTTACGTTATTATAAGTTACATGATATGTCAGATATGGTTGATGTTTCACTTCATGGACTCTTTCTTCTTTTTCTGTCATTTGTTACAGAGTCCAGAGTCTGAACCAAACAGCAGGAAGAGTTTTACCGCAGAGAGCAACAGTAATTTACTTTCCATGTCTTCATATGACTCAAGATGATAGGAATTCTTTTCCTGTAATGAGAACTTGGCAAGTCTCATTTAGAGTGGATGTTTGGGTTTAGTTAATGGGAGTCCACACAGTAATTGTGGCAAAACATGAAGCACCTGAAGCTGATTATTCTACTTTCAAAATAGAGTCCAGTCAGTAAGAGTTGAGTTATTCAGAAAGTAATTGATCTTTTTATTAATTTATCTACATTTCTATACGTTCTACTTCATACAGCAGTAATTATTTGTCTACTATGAATCATTTGATAATTAATTTCTAAACTGTATCCACTGCTTCATTTTTGGATCCCTGAACATCTAAAATTCACTTTATGTGGGGGGAAAAAGTCAAGCGCTCTTCTTTCATTAAACATGAAATCAGCTCCATCTAGTGGTCAGAACGCGTCACTGCCTTTTCTTACACTTCCCATTTCGTTCTCCCTCAGGTTCTGGTCCCAGCACCCCAGCATCCTCCAATCAAAGAGACTCTTCTCAGCCCAAGACTTCCAGGGTGAGTCCTTCACATCGGACACAAACACACACAAAAAAAAACACATTTCTGTTCTGTTTTTTTTTACCAATAACTGAGTTTACTTTGTGTGTGCGCAGAGCTTCCGCCTGCCGGTGAGGGAGACCTGTGTGTCGTGTCTGAAGACGGTTTATCCTCTGGAGAGGCTGGTGGCCAATCAGCACGTTTACCACAGCTCCTGTTTCCGCTGCTCGCACTGCAACACCAAACTCAGGTGAGGACTTAACTTAATCATTTCAAAAAGAGCCGGAGACACTGGAGGCATATTTTCTAGAGCTTTAAGGCACTAGACAGTCATTGTTTGTTCTTATTTACTAAACAACTACATCAAAGTTTGCGGAAGTAAAGCGGCACCGCTGAAAATTGCATGTTTGGGCTCATGCAAGATGGAAAGAGACACCCTGACTGCAAAACAAAATGTTGTCCTGGTGTCTCTTTTGGTGACATTTTGCAGCAGCTGAGCTTCAATATTTAGTTCACACTGACGAGAGGCTGTAACATCTGCACAGATGTTAGTCAAAATATTACAGTATACCACCAAACAAATAATTATATGAAACCATCAAAGGAACCTGAGATGCAGGTTATATTTTCTTAAAGCAGAGCTCTTCTTCTGTCAAACTGATTTTCTGATTTTATTGCATTTTAATGAAATGTTACTGTAGTCTAATTATACTGTGCAGCTGTAATATGAGGGGTAAAAAGAAACAAAAACTAAATTTGGTTTTGTTGGCAGACAAAAAAATATGACCAGGAGAAATTTAAACTGGGATCTCTTTTCAAAAAGGAAATGAAAGTCTCTTCAGACAGACAGACGGAGGCTTTGTGGCCCTCTGACCGCTGGGCCTTAAATTTAACATCTGGAAAAAGTCCAGACAGCTTACAGTTAATTCAAATTAGTTTAGCACAACACAAGATAAAAATGTGACGGTTTATTTTTCCACATCATTTTCTGTTTCCTGCTGTGGCCTCCTGCTTGAATTTCCTGGCTTTTAATAGCTCACATTAAGTCCAGTCCAGTGTCCCATGATTAGTTAAAAACAAATGAGCTATTTGTTGTTTGTTTGAATTTTCTAACTGTGTTTCCCTTTTTTAATTTCTATCCTGACTAGTTTGGCAAACTACGCCTCCCTGCACAACAACGTCTACTGCAAGCCGCACTTCTGCCAGCTCTTCAAGGCAAAGGGCAACTACGACGAGGGCTTCGGCCACCGGCCCCACAAGGAGCTGTGGGAGGGCAAAGGCGAGGCCGGGGAGACCTCGTCACAGTCCAACACTCCGACCAAGCCGAACATCCAGACCCCCACCCCGACCTCGGACCTGGAAAGCCCCAGCGTGGAGGACTCCCCGCTGGCTAAAGTCAACATCCTGACAGCCACTATGGAGGCTCTGGGACAAGGATCATCAGAGAAGGCTGACAGACCCACTGAGACCCGCAGGCTGAAAATCTCCTGGCCACCACGCACAGAGCCGGAGGACACGACCAGCCGCAGCGAAGCCGCGACAATCACAGACGGGGGCTCCGCCACTAAGCCCATCCGAGCCAAGTGGCCCCCAGAGGACGACTCCCCCTCCTCGCCTCCCGAGCAGGTCAGAGAGACGCCCTGCCTGCGCCGGAGCTCCTCCCTGAAGGAGCGCAGCCTGCCCTTCACGCTGGCCGGCAGCAGCACTCCCGCTCCCGAGGCCAGAAAAGAGAGTCAACCTCCTGCCATGGACGACCGCAACCTCAGCCCTGAACCCTCCAGCATGGAGCTGCAGCACGGCGGCCAGTCGTCAGACAGCCAAACACCCACCGAGGACAGCTGCGTGGACGTACACACCAGCTCAGGAGAGGAGGAGGAGCATGAGGGGGAGATGAAGAGTGAAGACATGCCAGAACATCCTCTCAACCAAGAAGAAGAAGAAGAAGAGCTTGACGGCACTCCACAGGAACAACCAGAAGAACAAGAAGAAGAGGAGCAGATGGAGGAAGAAGAGGACGGAGGTGTGTTGGAGGAAGAGATGCCTCCTCTGAAACACCAGGAGACGACAGAGCCCATCTCGTCTCCCGAGGGAGAGGTGGAGGCCAGCCGGTCCTCGCAGGACGTGGGCTTCTGGGACAGCGAGGAGGTGGACGAGAAGGAGCAGGAGGCGCTGACGGTGGAGGAGATGATCAAACGGAACCGATACTATGAGGACGACGAAGAGGATGAGGATGTATAAACTGAATAATCTGCTCTTGATCAAGAAGATGACAGCCATGGACATTTCTCCTTTTTTTTTTTTTTTTTTAAAGATGTTTTCTTCTTCTCTTCCTAAAAGAAAGTTGCTGCAGTGTCTAGTGTGAACTCTACTGAGCTCTTTATTTGTGCCTCTTTGAACAGTTTTGAAACATTTAAAGCCATTCCTGCAAGATAGTTTTTACAAAGACTGTCGGAGAATGTTTCCGCTCTGACATTTTAAATATACAATATTTAAAATTAAACCCCAAGTAATGAATATTTTTAGACAGAAACATCCAAAGGTTATGACACATATAAAAATCTGTTTTATTTGACTTTTGTAATTTTCTATTTTCATTCGATGCCTCCTAATCAGTCCATTATTCTGAAAAAAAGATTTAAACTACTGTTATGTACCGGTTTCATGGTTTTTGGGAAAAAAGCTCACTAAATTTGCTCTTTATAAAGTTTAATATGAGAGCTAAAAAAATGAAATGAAGCCCAGCACTTCCATCTGTTAACATTTCTCTCTTCTTTTTTTTTTAAATGATGGGTTTGGTTAGTTTTTGACACAACATCTGTAGAAAATACATCTGTCACTTTATTTTCAGTTGCCATTCTGTATGTACAAGTTAAACTGGAAAAAAAAACAAAAACATTTATGTTCCTTTTTGTTTCCATTTTTTGAAGAGTTATGTCTGGATCTGAATAATGTTGTACTGTTGTTTTTAAACCAGGGGACCAAATATCCTAGATTGCTACTGTTTAAATAAATTGTTATATACAAAATGTCTGAGTTGCTAATCTGTGTCCAATATGGCAATAAACTCAACTCCTGCTCAGTCTTGTTTGTTTATAGGCAGAGAACATCCTTAAAGACGCCACAGCCATGAGGCTTTATTTACTGTAAACTGTGGTTTGAGCTGAACGCTGACATGCTGACGTTTAGCAGGTATAATGTTTACCATGTTCACCTCGGCTCAGAATGTCAGCACGCTAACGTTTGCTAATTAACCTTAAACACAGAGTGCAGCTCAGGCTGACGGGAATGTCGTTAGTGTTGCCAGAAATTTGGTCAAAAATCAAAGTACTGGACAAATTAAATTAACCTCATGCTGGTGCTAGAGGAGAAGTTCAAGGATCAAAGTGGTTACTGCTCCTCTTAGAGGGGAACATTAATATCCCAGACTTCATGGCAACGCATTAAATAGTTGTTCGGTTAAAAGCCTGTGAAGATATTCAGTCTTCCAGGTCTTGGTATATCTAGAAGGGCTGAGTCGCCTCATCTGAAAGGCTCCTTCCTGGATGTGTTCAGTGAAAACCTCATGGTGGCGTCAGAGGACCATCAAAGTCAGTCAGAAGGGCTGCAACTAACTGACTGTTTTCATTATCAATCAATCTGCCAATTATCTTCTCTATTAGTTTTGTTTTCAGAAATTAGTTTAAAATGATTTTATAATTTTGTAGAGCAAATATTTGCCAGTTGCTTAAGAAATTACTTATAACAATTATTCAATTATCAAAATAGTTGTGCTGATCGACTATTCGTTGCAGCTCAGAGATTCATCCTCTGGGCTCCATGAACATCTGTACAAACTTTAAA
Organism: Thunnus albacares; assembly: GCF_914725855.1. Lineage (NCBI taxonomy): Eukaryota > Metazoa > Chordata > Actinopteri > Scombriformes > Scombridae > Thunnus > Thunnus albacares. Next base: position 30,198,643 of record NC_058110.1, on the reverse strand, counting down.
TCATCTGATAGTTTTCAGCTCTCAGTGGCTTGAAGGCTTGAGTACCACTTTCTAATAAATCACTGTTTAAAGGGGTTAAAAGTTGTTTAATAGATCGGTTATAAACCATTAATAAGAACATTTGTGTTGACAACTTGTAAGAAAATTCCTTTTATCATCCTCCAGCATGTCGAGTGTCTTTTTAGCTCTTTAATGCAGTCACTTACCTGAATCTTGACCAAAAACAATTTACAATAATAACAATTTATTAACACATCTAACTACTGACTTTACAGCTTTTTTTTTTTAGAAAGTGTGAACTACCAACAGAAAGGACATCAGTCAGATGAACCTGCCAACCTTTAGTGTTGTTCTTCTGGTCAATGACTAATTTCTACAACATTAGTATGTTATTAACAACTCATGAAGCCCTTTGTTACATCCTATAAACCCTCTTTTTAAAGGGCAATTATCACATTTAAGCACAAAAACATCACAGCTACTCAACTGAAGTGGTTTCATCTTTTAAGCAGCCTGTCTGTCTGTTGGTTTGTCAACACTTTGGTCCAGACTGAAATATCTCAACAACTATTTAATGAAATTTGGTGCAGACATTCATGGTTCCCAGATGGATCCTCCTTTTGGACTTTTCATCTGGTGCCACCATGAGGTTGACATTTGTGGTTCAGAGTGAAATATCTCGACAAACTTTGAGGAGTTTTCTATGAAATTTAAAGCAGATATTCAAAGTTCTTACAGGATACATCGTCAGGACTGTAGTGATCCTCAGACTTTTCCTCTAGCGCCACCTGCAGGTCAAAGATTTCACAGATTTTAGTACAATATGTGGGACATTCAAGGTTTCCAGACTATATATTCTAATGACTTTAGTGATCATCTGATTTTTCTTCAAGCAGCACCGTGAAATTCATCCCCAGAGGATGAATTTTAAGAACTTCCTGCCTTTTAATCTAGCACCATCATCTGGACAAAATTTCATTAACGTTATTCTTGGAGTAGACTACTCCACAAAGTATCGACCTTTCAGAGTAAAAGTGTCACAGCAAGAGTCACAACCATATTAGGGACGTGTGGCACTGGTTTTGAATACAGGTTGTGCTTCTCAATCTGCAACAGTATTTAAAGACAGAGATGTAGACTTTGTTTAAAAGTGATCAGTTTTATTATTCAGATTTTATTGAACAAAATAACTATAAAGAAAGCAGTAAAACCACTTATAATCTAACACTGTCTCAGATTCAATTCAGCCATACAAGTGCAATACCAATAGTTGATCAGCAGATGTCCTTTTGACTGTATTGAATGCTTCGAAACAGTGAATCATTTTCAGTACAATTGCTTCATATTGATTCAGTGCTTAAAAAAGCTTTGTTTTCCCCCCATCACCAACCTCAGCTGTATTTTGTGTTAAAGGACAAGTTCGCAGTTTTTTCAAGTCTGTTTTTAAACAACAGTCAGGAGCCCAAATGAACATTGAAACATGTTTTTCTTGCTGTAATCATTCCTTCTCTTCATACTGACCATTAGAAGATCCCTTCATAATGCACTTACAATGTAAGTGATGGAGGACAAAATCTACAGTCCTCCTTCTGTGCAAAAATGTATTTAAAAGTTTATCTGACGCTAATATGAAGCTTCAGCGTCCAAATGAGTCAAAGCAAGTAGATATCTTTCAACGTTAGTCTTTTTAGTGCCAAAGTCCCTCTTTTTGTTACTATACTTCCACCGCAGCTCAACAGGGAAACACTGTCCGAGGAAACACAAAGAGGGAATTTGATGCTTAAAAGACTGTAAATGTGTCAGATATCCACTTGATATGACTAACTCAGACTGCTGAAGCCTCATATAAGCTTCACATCACCTTTTAAATGCACATTTTGGACACACTGTGGATTTTAGCCTCCATCACTTACATTGAAAGCACATTTGAAGGGGATCTTTTAATAGCCAGTATGAACAGGAGGAATGATTACAGTGAGATTTCAGTGTTTATATGGACACTTGACTGTTGTTTTAAGATACACTTGAAAAATTGTAAACCTGTCCTGTAAGTACTACTTACCACGCTACCACAAACACAGTGAACATTGACAACATAGCACCTGCTAAAAGTCAACATGTTAGCATAATCATTGTGAGCATGTTAGCATGCTGATGCAAACAATTAGCCTCACAGAGCTGCAAGCATGGCTATAGATACATTAACAATGAGACAATCCACAATTTATTTACATTACTTAAATCTTTATTGATGATGACACACGTACTGAACAAGGCCATTATAGTGCAAGTCAACAAGGCAAAGAATTATTACAGGAGTCCTTGGTGAGTAAAGTTGGAGACGCTACAAAACCAGATTAGCTCTAATTTGGTTGAACTGTGAAACTTTTTGTAAACTGAGATTCTGAGTAAACTTTTAAATAAGTGACTTTTAATACCCTGAACTTAGATGTGGCTGAAATAGCCGCATCATTGTCTCATTAATATCTTTGCACTGTCTAGCATACGTTTTACAGTCCAGGCTGTAATAACCTGATCTTAATGTCTCTATCCAGCCCTGCAGGAAAAGAATAGACTGTTTACATATTACATTTTTACATGTCCTGTGGACCATCGGTGGCCCTAAAACAAACACAACAGCTAAAACAAAAACGTACAATCTCCAGCAGATATGTGATTTATTAGTTAACCCTGTGTAGTAATCTTTACGTCACTTTATATTTTCTAGCATTACTGTCTGCAGCATCCAAGTGTATGAATGATGCAGTTTGTCTACATGCTAAAACACGACAGAAACCTGCTATATGCAGGTACAGATGAATGCAGGTAACGCTTTATTTTACGTTATTTTAAATTGATTTCCTGGAAATTTTCTGTGTAATTTGCAGGTGTTTAACAGTTCATTTTTAGGATATTTTACAGAGACGGTGGTGCAATTTGTATAAATTACGAGAAAAAATTGAAAAAAGTGTTAAGTTTGTTTAGCAGTTTAATACCCACTCATTAAATGTAGTAGTTGTTTGCAAAAATCTTACTAAATTAGACTATTAATTCAGAAAATTTACTGATTTTTTTTTTTCAGCGTGTAGTTTTGTGTGTCAAACAGTATATTAGCTTACTAGCTTTATTCAATAATTTCCTAGAAGTAGCTTTTGTTTAACTGTTAATTCTTCTGACATTTCTTTGAAAGGGTTTGGTAGAATACATGAAATGTACAACCTAATATGCTACTATTTACTCTGACACCCAAAACTACACACTAAAAACTAAGTATTTTCTGTCAGTTAAAAAAAGAGTTAAGAGTCTAATTTGATAAGATTTTTTTTTCCAAATTAACAACTACATACAAGCCCAAATACTGTATAATGATCAGGGACTTACCAACTAAACCAACTCAACACTTTTTTTCCGTTTTTTCTTATAATTTGTACCAAATTGCACCACCCTCTCTGTAAAATGTCCTAAAAATGAACCATTAACCATTTTTACCTGCAAATTACTCAGAAAATTTACAGCAAATTAGGATAAAATTACAGGATTTGTAAGATAAATCGTTACCAGAATGTACATTATAGTTGATGTTTCAGTGCTGCTGATGTTGCTGATGGACAAATACTGATGTGTGACGTCTAGCGGCTGAACACACATCCCGGATGACGCAGAGTAAACTGATTTGATTAAGAGGTTGGTTAACCGATTTAGCTGATACAGTATAATCATGTTGATATAATAATTCCCTTTAATCAGACAGAAGGAAAAAAAATAATCAATCAGAATTATTTTCTGTGGAAACCAGCTTCCACAGACAACATATGACAACTTCGACAGTATTTCTCACTCAGCAGCTTCAGGTCTGTATCATGAAGCTCTCTCTGGGTTAGCCGCTTCACTGAGCCCGACACCGGCGATCCTGGATAATCAATATCATGACGCTGGTGATCAATAGGCTCAGTTAACTCTGGGCTTTCCTATGCAGCTATAAAGAAGTTCAGTTTTATAGACGCATATCACATACCGCATCACTTCTTCTGACTACAAAAGCAAGAAATCAGTTAGATGATCGATAGACAATTAACTGTCAACTATTCTGATAATTGATTTATCATCATTATCAAGTTCCAGTTTTTCAGTTGTGACATTTTTCTGTTTTTCTTTATAGTAAATAGATAGTTTTTTGGGTTTGAGACTATTAATCAAAGACATCAAATTGGTTTTTTAAGTATTTTTCACATTTTTTTCACATTTTAGACTAAACAATTAATTGAGAAAATTATCAGCAGATTCATTGATAATGAAGAAGAAATAATCTAAAATGTTTCTGTTTTTCTTTTTTTTATTTTGACTACTATAAACTCCTGTAGGAATAATGTCTATATTTTTCCAGTGATCTGATTGGTCAGGAGTTGAGCTGTTGACAGGTTTTGATCCTCAAAGCAGCCGAGGTTACCGTGGTGATCTACCTTGGTTAAAGTGAGCCAGATTTGTAATACTGTACCAGAAAACCTGAGTTCAGGTTCACAGCTTTTCAAGTCTGTCTTAAAACAATAATCAGGTGGCCAAATGAACATTGAAACTGATTTTTCTTGCTGTAATTATTCCTCCTGTTCATACTCACCAGTAATAAATTCAATGGAAGTGATGGGGGACAAAATCCATAACCCTCCTGTGCAAAAATGTATTTAAAAGTTTATCTGAAGCTAATATGAAGCTTCAGCATCCAAATGAGTCAAATCAAGTCAATATCTTTCCAAAGATAAATATCTTTTTTTTGTGCCAAATTCCCTCTAGTGCCAAGAGAGAATCTGGAAAACTGTGGAAGAGATCCACTCTCTTTGACTCACTCAGACAGCTGAAGCCTCAAATTATCTTCAGATGAATTTTTAAATACATTTTTGCACAAAACGAAGACTGTGGATTTTGGCCCCCATCACTTACATTGGAAGCACATTTGAAGGGGATCTTTTAATGACAGGAGGAATGATTACAGCGAGGAAAAATGTCTTTCAATGTTCATTTAGACACCCGACTGTTGTTTTAAGACTCAGATTCAAAAAATCGTCAACCTGTCCTTTAAGCCTAAAGCTAGCCGGCTAACCCGCTGATCTCGCTTCGTGATACAGACTCCTGGTTTTGCTGTCATACGCTGCGCAGACACACCACACGCATCACTAAAGTGCCGTTGGCAACACACACAAAAAGTAAAACCAGCAACCAAACATTATTGTCTTTATCTTAACAAAAAAAAAAAAAAACATCCAGCAGTTAATTCTACATCACATATGGCATCACAGAGAGGAAATTACCTTCTGACTACAAAAGCAAGTAATTAATTCATTCACTTAGCTCTTCAGCATCTCTTAAACTACTTGCTTTAAAAAAAAAAGGTCATTCTAATTTTAGGCTTCAAAAAGGTGGGAAAAGAAAATGCAGATAGGAAATAATCCTTCATATTGAGGGGAAACACGCACAGTGAGTAAAACCTCGACATACGGAGAACAAAATGTTACAATTACAACACGTTACAGTACGATGCAATCCAATACAATAGCCCTGCAACTTCTTCTTCTTCTTCTGTGTGAGGTTTACAAAGTTACATTTTAATTGATTTAACTCTATGGTTATTTTTTTTATATATATATATATATATATATATATATATATATATTTTTATGGCTGGTGTTGCATCGGACTGCATTATATCGGGAGGTGTTTCTGTTATTTTGTCCACCCACTGTAAGCATGTCTTCCCTACACGTCTACCCCCAGCCTCCCTCGTGTTCTCAAAGTGCTGAGTACAAAAACAAAATACATTCCCTGAACTTTTTTTTTTTTTTTTTTTGACGTAGAATAGAAATTTAAACGTGTATTCACCAGATTCCCCTTGTAGAAAATATACCTGACAAGTTTTCATTTGTAATCTGGCCTCCGACACGAAAAAAACTAGAAAACTTGCTGATCTATTCATCCACTTTTCCAGGAAACAACATCTTCTGTTTGGTTGCGATTACCAAACCTGTAACAACCCTCTAACAGTAATCATGGATGCATTTCTGAAAATGTCGAAACAAATCCACTGTTCGCTTCCAGGCAGCTCCAGGAGAGCAGTGTGAGGTGGGGCAACAGCAAGTCCCTGATCGCTCACAGGAGGGCAGCCTCTCCCAGAGAGAGGACAGGGAGAGGGAGGTCGAGAAAGAGAGACAGAGGGAAAGAGAGAAAGAGAGAGAGAGAGAGAGAGAGAGAGAGAGAGAGAGAGAAAGAGAGAGAGAGAGGGTCAGTTCCCTGAAACATAAACTGCCAACGAGCTCTGACTCGGCACAACTGTTGGCCTCGCTCTGCTTTGCTTGGGGTCGTGACAAATGAAATAAACTAAGTGTGCCAGACCTCATGAGAGGGATTTAACAGCTCAGTGTTTCAGAGACACACTGCATGCGTTACACAGCTGAGAAAAAAAAAAAAAGAGAGGTTGGATGATAGCAGTACAGATTGCATAGAATTAACAGTTAAATATCTCCGAGGAGTTTTTTTTTTAGCTTCTAGGTTCAGCCATCTACGCCCGCACCTTGCACGCTGTAACCTCCTCTCTGCTACCGTGCAACCAGGAGGACGATCCCGGTCGTGTTGCTGTGATGACGGTGAAATGTACGAGTCTTATAAATAAAAGCCGGGGCAGTGTCGAGGAAGATGACGAGGCGACGTGCATTACAGAACCGCAGCTGCTGTGTTTTCTGGCAAGTGGGGCTGTTAGCAGCATGCTAGGCTACCGTGGGTGAGCTCTACAGTGCAGCCAGCTGTTCGCAGGGGGCGTAACGAGTCCGGGGTCCGGGGTACTCTCGGCTCATCCGCTGAGAGGATGCAAATCCACTTTGACCTTCTCCCCGCTGCTCAGCATCCCCACGGTGGGGTAGAGACCCCCGGGAGGAACCGCCATCTCCCTGCGGCCCATTAGCTTCCCGTTCCTCGTGAAGAACACCTGCAGCACCACAGGGGGGCGATAGTGAGTTAAAGCAAACACACACACACAGAAAAAAAACCTTTCAGTGATGGTAAATCTGCTGATGGATCCAAAGGAATAATTAGCTGTTAAAGAAAAGACTTTTCATAACCGCTGATACTAAAACAAACTTAATTTGAGAGCTTTCAGTGCGCCAGTTGTAAACAGGAATTATGTGCTGTTAGGAAATATCATTAAACAAATAAGTGACAGTGTAATGTCTGTCTTCTTTGGGGGGGGGGGTGAAAAAAAAAAAAAGCCAATGTTTATAGTACATGTCTCTACTAAATCAGCGAGTGATCAAACATTATCTAGCTGTTCTCAAAAGAACACCAACAAGCTTTTCAATGCTAATACCGAGGGCTTCTTTCCAAGTCGGAGAGCAAATACCAACATACTAAAAACAACAAGTGAAGTACTGTGGAGTGTATGTCTTCGATAAATCAGGCTGAGTCACATATCAAACATTTACTGTACCACCCACTCTAAAAAGAAAGGCTTAACCGCTATTGAATTACAGATGAAGGGTGAGTGAAACTGCAACAGGCTTCGTTAGTTTGAACAACACCGGCAGCGCGGCGATTCAGTGTGTGTGTGTGTGCTGTGGCTTTTCTATTGTACAGCCTTATTGCACACGCACACACACACACACGCACGCACGAGCGCCTCGCCCTCCACACCCGCACACACGTGCAGCCGTGCCCACAGAGACCTCTGTAATGTCAAGGAGCAGTGCATTGAGGGTAATGTGTCCTGCTGAACAAATATTGACAAATCCCTGGATTACGACTCGGCCGATTCCATTCTCACCCACTCGGGTTTCAGTACCACATACACACACACACACACACACACATCCACCACCCCCCCCCACCCACCCCCTCCCCAAACTGAAAACCACAGTAATTAAAACAATAACAAACAAACAACAGTTGGAGCACGAAGCGGTTGGATGATTCCAGTGTGAAGGCGTGGTGGTGGTGGTGGTGGTGGTGGAGACGGAGGGGAGGAAGTGGTGTGCGGATCGCGACATAAAGGTCACGGAGCGATGGTGACCTCCCACAGGAGCCGAGTTACACCAGAGTAGGAGAGTAATCGCTGATGGTGCAAGGTCGCTGAGGTTTGCCAAAAGAAATAATAATAATACAATAACATACAAGGAACTGACCACCAATCTTGTACTTTGGCTATTTAGACTGTTGACAGTAATAATTGAGACACAAGGACGGCTGAGAGGTTGATGCTGCACTGTGTTTATGTACTAGAGATGATTTTAAAAAGGATTTGTATTTGACAAAACACAACCGATCCTTTCATTACTGCCTGCTAGTGTTGCAGCGCTGCTCTCCTTCACAACATCCTCCAGTCAAAGCGTCTCTCTTCTATACGAGAGTGAAAAAAAAAAAAAAAAACTCATTTGGATCGTTTAACTCAGACTCTGATGTACTGACTCTCTCTTCATTATTGGCAAAGAGCATCAGTGTATAAAACAATCAGCTAGCAGCTTCTCATTTGTAGTCGGGGCTGACGGTCGCAACGACATCGGTGGCGGCGGCGGCGGTGGCGGCAGGTCGTATCAGCTGTTGTAACTTAATTCTGTGAGTGATTTGATGACAGGCCAAAATTAAAAACTTGGCTGTCGCCTGGTTTTGTTTGTCTGCGCTCAGCCAAAGATCATCTGTGAGGGAAGTTGTAGTTTCCCCACAACGATGACTGATGACTGATCTGTTTGCTTTATAGTGGGAGTCGCATCAATTTCAGGAGTTTCGATCTCCAGTTTAATTTTTCATCGTTTCAGTTGATTCATTTGATATTTTGAAACCACGTCCTGGAGCGCTGGCCCCCAGTCAGAAGGCTGTACTTGTTATTCCAATGTGACAGATGCTTTTTAAAATCAACGTGGCATCAGTTCAGCTTCAGTATTGGCAGATAATCAATATTAGAAGGACTCAGATCAGTGTTTGGGGCTGGAAAAACTTGATCCAGACATCTCTAGTATAAACAGTATCTCTATTCTCCACCTTTGTATTTGGAGCAGTTTGTTAAAGGCTGGCAATTCCATTTTTTATTGTCAACAAAAAAACAATTGATCCTAATAAGAAACAGATATTGTTGCACATCCAGCAGTTACGGAGCAACATTATCATTCATTTGGAGTCGTGCGTCTGTCCACCTGGTGAATGTGAGTCCAATATTCACTCTCTTTTAACTCTTGTTTTTGCTCTCTACCAACTCCTGAGGGAAATATCTGGCTCTTTAACTGCTGAATGCTCCACTATGTTCACCAGCTAGTCTACAGCTAACTATGTTTATCTGTCATTTGGTGCGGAGTAGGTAGTGTACGGTGGGGTTTTTAGAGCTTTCCGTCTGAGAACAGCTGCCTGTTACGGCCAAAAACAACATTATGAGAGAGCTGAGAGTGAACCAAAACAGTCGAGTTAAGCTAAACATGAGCTGAAACTCACTGTGAAGCTCTTTAAAGCCGAGAGGAGCTGCTGATAATCCTCTGTAGGTTCATCATTAAGAGCCACGCCTTTCATTTATTACACTTATTATGGAAAATATCAATTATAGCTTGCATGAATATTCATGAGGGGTGTAATGTCATATTTTGGAGGGAAGTAGAGTTGCTTATGTCTTTCATTTTTTTTTCCAATTATTACCTTCATTGAATAAAAGCAGCTATTGACAAAGGCCTGATGACGCCTTCATCTGTCTGTCACGCAAGGGAACAAATTTCCTGTTTGAAATGCAAATCAGTCAGTGACGTGTTCAGTTTACATGTATGTTCTAAACAGCTGCGTCATGTCTGGGGGAGTGTTCCTCACCGTGACCTTCCTGCCTTCCTCTCCCCGCTCTACCTCTTCCCCATCTTCCTCTTCCTCCTCTTCGTCGTTGAGGTAAAATAAGTTCTGGACGCCTGCCTGACCCGGACGGACCTCCAGCCGCCGATCCCAGTCGTCCATATCACCTGAGGACATGTGTGTGTGTTTGTTTGTTTGAAGAAAAGGCATTAATGACCAGGTAACACAGAACAGTGAAGTAGTTAGACAGCAAAACATGTACCTGCAGGGTTATGACGCAACCTGAGATTTCATTTGTGCCGTCTTGTGCGTTGTGTGAATTTGAATAATTAGGATGATTTCCATTACAAAGTACAGAAGTACGGAATTGTTATCAAAGGTTTCGTAATGTGATGCAAATGCTCTGAAAGCACCTGAGGGATGGAAATCCTAAATTTGTCTCTCATGGAAAGGGGTTTTCCATGCAGGGGACTTTGCTTCACATCCATTTTTTCTTTCCCCCCCCCACATGCAACACAATGAACTCTATTAAGACCCAACGTTGCCAAAACCGTCTTATGCTAAAACCACGATAAGTAGATATAAGAGCGAAACCTCCCACGGACACGCGAACCACTTTAGAATGAATGACTAGTGTAATTGTCCCACCCGAACCCTCCGCCCTCACCTTCTCCGTCCAGGATGTAGTCTCGTGGAAACATGATGCCGCAGCCCATGATGTCACCTTTGAAGCAACGAGGACCGAAAGCGTCCCCGACCCCGCTGCCGTGGAAGATCTTCCCGTCATCTGTCAGGAGAAAAGGAAACTTTTTTTTTTTTAATTGAGCCGTTTATCATGTAGTCTGTTTACCTGTGAGGTTATTTTTATACTTCCGTTGCTCAACTTGACCCACAAGACTACTTGTTTAATGTGTTTACAGCCTGTTTATATGTGCATATATACAATATAGAGCTGGATGTTCTGTAAAAGGGCAAAGCAGCACTAGTAAAAACACCTATCTTGCAAAAAAAAAAAAGACATCAACAACATCCAAAAGGAAATCATCAAAACAACACATACTACAGTTGCGAGAGACAACAATGGAAAAAAAAAAAAAAAAAAAAAAAGAGCAAAAGAAAAACATTGCAGAGGTAGCCTGCAGACGAGCTCTCCTCAAGCGAAGCGGCGTGGCTGCTGCTGGTAAATATTTATGGAGTTGTCATGGGACCCGTCCCCGGCTCAGGATACTGTTTAAACAATCTCTATCTGAGCACCGGGAGGGAGACGGAGACACTGTATCATTACGGCTCCCATGCGGGCCCTTGTCACAACACCACACACTAGGCAAACAGTGAAGCCACGCCGGCACAGGCGCAGCGTTGCTAAAAATAGCAGAGCAAGGGCTTTGGAGAGTCACAAGGGCTGGCACTGGAGGTGAGCTGGGATGTGGAAGTCTAGGTTTTTGGGCCCAAGGATAGAGCCAGTTGACTGGGACGGGAACGGTGGGAGAACTCTCTGGCGGAGCGTCAAGGGGCTGGAAGGATGTTCGCTACAGCAGCTGGAGGGATTTTTTCATATTCTTGCAAGTTCGAGTTCGTTGGCTCGTTTTTTTATTCAGATTATATTTATATATATATATAAAAAAAAAAAAAATCGCCGACTCCAACTACCTAAACAAATTTAAAGACTTAAATTAATGGCGTAAGACTTTAATTATCCTTTAAACACACTGTTGTTGCTCTCGCTTTTACTGGAGAGGAGCTTGTAAACACACACACACACTGTTATGGTTGAACGGTCTTTCAGAGTTTTGTTTTTATTATTGTTTGATTCTTGAGTGTTCTGTATATTTAATAATGAGATCGGGGCTGTAACGATCAGTCGATCGACAGAAAATAAATGAATCATCAGCAATTGGAATCTATTGTTTGTTTAAGTCATTCATTAACGGAAAATACACCGTACTGTCTGTTTCCAGCTTCTGAAAATGTATTTGTTGCTGTTATCTGTTTGACTTGTGTTCCAATATTTCTTGATATTTTGTAGAAAATCAATTATTCAGAGGAAATTTTAAAAAAAATGCTTACTAGATAGTGACAATTAGTTGCAGCTGTAAATGAAATCTTCTGGATAAACATTTGAATAATCATGACTTTGTTTGGTTGTATTCCATCATATCACAACCTAACACTCTTTTCCACATATTCACCAAGAAAACTAACAAACCGACATGAAACATGAAGATGTAGACGAACAAAACAAACTTGTGAACCGTACATAAAACAAGTGTTATGCATAAAATTCAAGCACGACACAGCACTTATTTCCATCGTGGTCCTGAAATAGCCTTTAAGTTCCAGTAGGATTCATGTACCTGGCAGCTATAAAGCTACTTTTGAGCAAAACAATCAGTTCTTACTCGAGTTACTTTTCTCGGGCGTGCTTTGGTACTGAAAAAGGTTGGAAATCAATATTCAGGAAGCAAGCTCATTTCGGGGGCTAGGGTTGTGGCGGAAAATGTTAAAATTTATGTTGGAGACAAGAGAGTCTAAAATTAGCATAGAGGTGCTGACCAGAGTTTGGCTCCGAGGCTGCTGCTGCTGCTGCTGCTGCTGCTGCTGCTGCTGCGAGCGTAGGGAGCAAAAAACACACTGGTGATGGTGTTAATGCAAAAAGTCAAGATCACAGACTGAGGCGGTCTCCGGTAAGGCTGAAGGTGTTAGCTAATGTGACCGCCGCCAGGTGTTAGGGGGTCTAAGGTTGATTATAGGAGTAACAACAAGGTGAAAACTGGAGCCGTGTTCGGTGGTGGGGGGGTGAGGTGGGGGGGGGGGGGTTTGGAGAGGAGCCCACAGGAGGAGAGGGCAGGCTCTGTGGCTCCTGAGCAGCTCTGGGAACCTGGCGGAGGACTGAGACCAGCTGGGAACAGGAAAACAGGATTTCTCGTAACATGAGAGTTTGTCTGGAAAAGACTGGGCTTCCCTGCCCGGAGAATAATGACTTCACAGACTCTTAAACATGAAAAAAAATTAAAATATATTTATATTTATATTATTCCGTGAGCCCAAACACTCAAGCGTGAGTTTGCACATGTTCCTAAGGATTTACGATAGATTCAGTCTGCAGCTGCTGTGAGACTTTATCACAAACAAAGTGTTGAACTGCTGATATATAATATAAAATATAAAGTATATTCCCCTTTAGAGCTGTACTAGTCAATTAATTAATTAGTTGATTGACAGAAAATTAATAGATAACACAATTTTCACACAAAATTGGCAAAAATCTATGGTTCCAGCTTCTTCAATGTGCTTTTCTTTGTTTTGTATGAAAGTAAACTGAACATCTTTGGGTTTTGGACTGTTAGGCAACATCAACTTGTATTTTTGGAGATTGTAAGCACATTTATTCTGATATTTTATAAGCCAAATGATTCATCACTTTGTGGATTAATCAGGAAAAATAACTGGCAGATTAATCAGTCATGAAAATAATCACTAGTTACGACCTTCATCCTCTTAGTCATTTGGTTTGGTGACGTCTATAATACGGACACACACGTGGTTTGGGTACATGATTGGTTCAGATAGTGTTTAATGTGTTTACCAGACTCTCTCTCTCTGTGCCTGTTAAGGCCATTCAGGTCATGGTTGCTGCATCCTTGCGGCTGCGAAGCTCCGTGTGATGTAAATTTCATTATCTCCTACTGTCCATGAGGGTTTGCATTGACCTTTGTGGACGTCCGTGTGCATCCCAAATTTGGCTCTATTCCCCATCCTTGATCCAATTCTAGTTAAGAGGTTGAACACACTGTTTTTTTTTTTTATTTCTTCTTGTTGTTCAGCTAGAAGCAACAGAGAAAGAAGCTCTTCTTCTGTCATGAGGTCGCCATCTTGTTCTGAATTCATCTGCATACGTAGATCAATGATTGTAGTATGCGTGGAAGCCCGAGCACTAACAAGTACGAACAAAGCTTTATACTTAGTGTTAAACTGTCATCCAAATCCATTTTTGTCCCATTAGGTAAGACGGTGATATTATCTCCCTGCAAGACATGTTTCTAGTGAATAAATGTTTTTGCTGAACCTGAGCTGGAATCAGATTAGGGCCCACCACAGAAGTTAGACTGAGCCCTATTATCTCAGGTTAGCTTGGTGGTGAAGGATGGATGGAGGCGGTGGCGGTAGGGCACAACATTCGGCTGCGGGTGTTGAGTCATAGCACGTGTGAGTCACTGATGGGGGGTTTTGGAGGGGGTGACAGGGTTAATGAGGCTTGCTGAGGAGCACTCACTGGTTGGATGGCTGGTTGCCTCTGATAGGGCCCACAGGGGCCCACGGACCATTAACTTGCGGAGCCAACCCAAGCCAATGCACAGGATGGAGGTCCACGCTGGGCCGGTTCCCAACACAAACACTCATGGTAACACCAGCGCAGGCCAAGGAACTCTCAAAACTATACAAGCTATACAAAGGAGCTGGGGTATAGTTGGCAGGCATTTGTGTATATAACTGGAATATATCTGGAATAAAATAACAACCTTAAAAGTCAATAATACACATCACGTGTGAGCCAGGTCAACACTGGTCGCGTGCCCAATACAACACACCATAAATCAGGATGACACGAATAGAAATCGACTGTACGTGTAAAGTGTAAATAAGAAAATGAGAAATGTTGCACTGGATCATTTTGTAATTTATGCACTTGCCTCATTTGCTGCGTAATATAAAACTATGCACAGTTTTCTTTTAATGCTAAATATAAGATAAAAACATTACAAAACACTCACAGTGCACTAAAGAACAGCATGGGGTACGATAAAAATATAACAATGAGTTTCAACAGTCTATACGAAGCTAAAGCCTGCCAAGAATATTCTGGCAGACGTTTAGCCTTTTAGATACTGAGGTCAAATACAAAAACTAACCATAAAAGTTAATAACAGAGGTACCACGTGTCACAGAAACAGCTCTTCACAGCATTCTTGGCTCGCACTGAACAGGAAAACCAGTGTAACACAGCTAAAGTCATTCCTTCTTTAAGTAATTTCTGCTGTGGTTATATGACCTAGTGTATATAATACTGTGTATACATTAACTTTTTGTCACCCTGCCAAAGAGCATCTGCATGCAATTCTTGAGGTTCCTGAGCGAGTCCTGTGTGAATCTCGGATGCGTCGTCTCGGAGCGGAGGGGAGATATGAAGAAGAGGCCCCGGCTGTTGATTTTAAGTAGCTGGATCGGAGCCTGCACCTTAACCCAAGCATGGGAAGGCAAACCTCATACGCACAGCGTGGAAAACCACATACATCATTTTAGTCTCTAACAAATAAGATGAATGGGAGCTGTGCTGGGGCGTGCACATTTCTGTGGTGTCCAGCGCACAGCAGCCAAAGCCGAGGCAGACCACAGCGCTAGACCTCTGGGACTGGCATGATGAGTCTTCTGAACGACTGGCCTCTTCTGTCACTCAGCAATGAGGTATCATCCGCAGACCCCCGGGGGGCAGGACGCGCAGCATCAACTGTTATTATTATTAATGTATCCTTAAGTTTAAATGGAATCTGCGAAGGGGATACGGAGGATTTAGGACTATAAACATCAACCCGAAACATGAGTGGAATGTGCGGAGTGAACGAGAAAATGTGTTTTGATAGCTGATTTGGAGGTCAACTGGAAGAAAGTATATAAACCTTTGTCTAAAAATAAAATCATACACGTTTCCTGTTGGGAAAACATAAACAGAATGTGACATTTATGGCGTGTGAATCATTCAGAGTAAGAGCAGCTGAAATTCCCTGTGAGAAAAGATTAACAATAGGATGCTTCAGACCAAAAAATAATGCTGATAAGCCAGCTAGCTCCTAACTGCTTTGGTCAGATAAGGACTAACAAGATCTTGACTGTGACAGTGGATTGTCAGATAAAGAGCTGGCGACCTACTGTAGCTGTAATAACAACCACCTACCTATTCTCATATCATGGGAGCAGGGGTTTGATAGCTAATCTCTTAGCACTGATAGCGCAGCGCTGCTGAGGCCTGGAATGGGAGCTGTGGGGGTTTTTTTTTGTGCGGATGCCTGTGCAGATAATGTTCACAGGCCTGTGGTCGTGAATAACCAAGACTTAACGTGTGTGTGTGTGTGGAAGCAAAGGAAGAGATAAGTTTGAGAAAAAAAAAATAGTTTCTTCTGTCTTGTTTTTTGTGGTCCATCACTTGAGAGGCATTTAGATGATGAAACTCCCACAGAGTGAGAGAGAGAGAGAGAGAGCAGGAGATGGAGATATGATCCTTCTCCTCTTTCTGATGCTGTCACCATCTGTTTTATCTGCCTGCTGCCCTTTTATCTTCCTGCAATCCTCCTTGATCTCTGTTTGTGCTAGGCACCTTAACATCCAGCTGAGACGCTGCGCCCTGTGATGTTTGTGTCTTAAAAAGGTAGCTGATAGATGCTTCAGAGGAAGAATCTCCAATTTATTTATTTCATTCAAAAAAAAAAAGGGGGGAATTCCAGAGAAATACTGCAGACTGATGCCGACCCAAACAGCCGACGGCTCATTTAAGTCCGAGTCGTGTTACTTCTTCATATTCAGTTTTCATTCGGGTAAAAAATATTTTTGATTGACAAGTTGCGATTCGCTATGCGTGTAGGTTTACGACCGCTAGCCTCCGCTTCCAAACAATGCGAGCATGATGATAGATAAACGTTCCTATCTGTCTCTTTCAGTCCCGCCCTGACATGCTCTATATAAATGTGTGTGTGTGTGTATGCGTGATCAGCTGAGAGGTTGTGTCCTGCCGAGTAGAGAGCGGAGAGTTCAGCGTTTGACAAAATATTAGAAAAAAATAATTGATGACAAAACACATTAAGAGTCGCATCGATCGCACAGACAGGGGACGTCCTTATTAGACGGGCTACTTCGGAAAAAACACCGTCGGCAACGACTTGCACAGTAAGTATTTAAAAAGTCCACTGAAAGCGCTGCAATTATCTTTATTTACATTGTGCTTTTTACAGCTAAGACGCAGAGCAAACACACACTGAAACAGGCAGTGTTGTCAAAGTAACAGGCCTGTGTGTCATATGCCTCGGCTTCACGTTTAAATTTTACAGTTTAAAATGTCTTTTATATTTCTTTTGCCATTGACCGATTATACAAACTAATGTCAGATGCCTCTAAATCATGTTTTAAAAATAAAATATGATGTAATGGAACTTCCTGCAGTAGTATATATGTTTTTCCACATCATACATTTTTATCTATGGTTTACATTCTTGGTTATTCTGTCATTTTCTCCTGCTTTGTGTGTAACAATGTTCATTCTTAAATCATAGCTGCTTACTGCTTGTAGGTGTGGAGGATATCAATAGAGAAGAAAAGCCAGCAAACTTATTAAAATATGCAAAAAAGTTGTGTATATGATGGAATAGTGGCTTTTGAACCTGCCAAATTTGGGCTTTTAAGGCCAAAATTTTTCTCCAGGAGCGCCATGACCTCGGACCCTCCAGGCTGGCGACTCCATATCCTTTTGGGAAGCACTGAGAGAAAAAAAATGTGGAACGAAGTTAAAACCTCACCTGCGTGGTAGGCCACTGAACCTCGGCTCCATCCCGGGTGTCTGTTCCTGGGGTAGTCCTGCACAAACACAAAGTCACACAGGTCATAAATACACGTTTTCACAAGTCATTGATGAGATAAACGTTTAATCTTTGTATTACAGAAGAACACGCCAAGAGCCTGCAGGCTTTCGTTCAACCAAAATTACACATAATTTCACTAATATCGAGAATAAGCGAAATCAAATCGAGGTTTTAATCTTTTATTGCAACGATATGAATTTTAGTTTTCCTGGCAGAGACCGATGGAGGGAGTTCAACTTCTGGAAGCGGGCGGCGGAGTAACAAGCGAGGATGCAGAGATCAGCGTTTTGTTGTATGCAGGCTGAACGAGCGTCGAATGTTTATATGGACCACCTATTGAGAGGAAAAGTCATGGATACATTTTATAAAAATGATTTTCGTCCCAGGCTTGAAATACAGCGAGGCTCCGTTTCTCAGCGAGAAAGCCAATAAGCGTATTTCCCCAAAATGTCAAACTAGTCCTTTAACCCAACAACACAACACACAAAATGCTTACTAGTACTCCAGAGTAGTACTCCCTCTTGGTATATTTTTAATTATAAAACCACTCCAGACAAACTTCCCTCATATCTACTATCTGTCCCTGGCGTACAGACGGAGGCGAGAGAGAAAGCTTTAATGTTTTCACTTGCAGAAGGAAGTTCAATTAAAGAACTCGGTATCCCAGACTGAATTCAAAGATATTATAAACTCTATGATGAATGATTACTAATAAATACTAATTGTCTCTGTTTTACGCTTTAAGTTTTCTTAATACTGACAACTGTTTTCTAACTTAATCTGTTTTATGAGCCTTCATACGTCCTCATCTGCTTTTAGCATCGTTTTAATTTATATGCCTGATGTTGTATTTTCCTGTCTGACACTTGACGTCGGGTCCAGGTCTCCCATGAAA
Source organism: Thunnus albacares (assembly GCF_914725855.1). NCBI lineage: Eukaryota > Metazoa > Chordata > Actinopteri > Scombriformes > Scombridae > Thunnus > Thunnus albacares. The sequence goes on along the minus strand of NC_058110.1, from coordinate 30,180,328 downwards.
AAGAGGTCGTTTGAATAAATTATAAAATAAAATTTAAAAAATAAAAACAGTCGCCTCTGGACGGGCGTTCAAATTGAAATGAGCCAGTTGTTGTGTAGCTTCAGGTAGCGACCAGAATGAAATGCGATCCAGGAAGCTCAGTTTGAATAACATCTATAAATTTTAAGGCTCATCGGACACCTAAACGCAGCACAGTAGTTTATACTGTAATACTCACAGACAAGATTTTACAACTCTGGAAAAGTTTTTGTCTTGATTTCAAAATGCTACTGTTGGTTTATAAAAGCAGTGAATGGTTTACGACCAGAATACATTTCTGATCTGCTGCTTCGATATGAACCGTCCAGACCTCTCGGGTCCGTCTGGGAGCGGGGGTCTGCTTTCTGTCCCCGGAGTCGAAACTAAACATGGAGAAGCGGCGTTGGGTTTTTAATGCTCCACATATCTGGAACAAACTCCCAGAAACCTGCAGGTCTGCTGTAACTCTCAGTTCCTTTAAATCACAGCTGAAGACTTTTTCTGTATCGCCGCTTCCTTTTAGTAAATCAAATTTGAGGCTTTTGATTCATTTCTTGCACTGGGCTGTAACTTTTATCCTCATATTTTATCTGTCTCATTCTATTTCAGCTTATTTTTATCTTCTATTCTCCTCTCTTTACTCGAGGAGAACTCTTTAATAACTGTGTTTAACTGTATTTAAATGTCCTATTATGATGTGTTTCTTTTGCGCTTTGTCTTAATGCTTTTAATGTTTTATGTAAAGCGCTCTGAATTGCCTTGTTGACGAGATGTGCTATCTAAATAAACTTGCCTTGCCTTGCCTCGCCTTGCATCACGGCAGTTGCGAGGTAAACAGTAGGAATACTTAGTTTACATTACAAAGTGATCTACCAGGAATGTGCGCTTGCATGTAAGTGGCCAAAACAAGCGCTTTGCCGGATGATGTCATGGGTTGTGGAAAAAGTTGAGTCAGGACAACTTTTTTTTTTTTTTTTTTTTTGTGCCGGAGACCTCTGCGTCGACACCCCCACCAACACCAACGGACTGAACCCATTCAAATGAATTAAAGGCTGCGTTTTTTGTTTTGTTTTTTTTTTTCCAATATAGAGCTAATGTCAGTAGAATGAGTAGAAAGCCAGGAGACCTTTTGAGGTTTTTAGTAAAAATCGGGTTGCTGTATTCCTTTTTACCCATGTTAACATATTAATGAGTGTGGATTCCTTTACGTCTGCCCCTCTGTTTTGGAAATCTGTCAGTGTCTGCTACTTCTCTCTCAGTGCTGAGGATGTGTTTGTCTCTCTCTCTCTCTCTCTCTCTCTCTCTCCATCTGTCTGCATATATAGTATGTATGTCTTTCTCCAGGTTTCACCATGCCAACAGAAATAACTAGTGGGCCAACTTTTTCGGATAAGATCAGAGTATGACTCAGAGGTAATTACCAGAGATTTTTATCCGTCTTCTAGGCTGCACCTCCATTACTGTAGAAACACACTACTGAACAAGAGAGGAAGGAGGAGGAGGAGGAGGAGGAGGAGGAGAAGGAGGAGGGCAATGAAATAGTGCTCCTCTTTCATCTCTCTGTAGGCTACATCTTCTAAATGCTTTCTTGTTCACATATTCTCTCTCTCTCTCTCTCTCTCAGGTAAACTCTCCCAACTGCGTTTCATTTCCGTTAGTATTAACAGGCAAAAAAAAAAGGCAACAACAACAAAAAAAAAAAAAAAAAAAAACCCTTTCATTGTGTCTCGAGTTGAAAGAAATACAACATTTTAACCAGGATGACGTCCAAAAACAGCGAAAGGTCAGCCGTTAGCGAGTCACTGTAAAAGGAAATGTGCTTTTATCCCGAACGAAAGAAAAAGCCACAGATGACGGATGCAGGGGACTAGAGAGGCACAATATTACTCAAAAAACAAAATAAGGCTGATTAAATTATTACTATTAGCACCTGTGTGGGCAAGAGACATGAGTAATAGGGACACTGCAGACAGACAAGAGTGCAGCGTTTGAGGCCAGGACATCAGGGAAACATCAACGATCCTGTCTGACAACCCCATTGGGGCTTGAGGAACAGGAAATGGAGATGGATGGGGGGGGGGGGGGGGGGGGGGGGGGGGCGGGCGGAGGGGGGAGGTGGGGAGTGAGAGAGGGGAGACGGACAGAGTGAGACACCAGCAGAGGAAGACAGAGAGACATGGAGGAATGCAGCTACTGCTCCAAGCCTGAAACCCCTTGATCCGCCAAGTCTGCTCCTCTTCCCCCTCGTCTCAACCACAAGCCCGAGGATTCCTCTGGCTGACTGGCATGTGGGCTGCATCTCCGCGAGGAGAGGAAGGTCTGGGCGTTTGCTCCCTGATTGATGACCCGCAGTCACTAATCTGATCAGTGATTTGGAGGAACACTCTGAAATAAGACAACATTAGGAACGGCTAAACAAATAACGGGTGGATTTATAGTGCTTTAATGTAAACCGCAGACTTGTGTCTGATAAATGGATCAAAGTCTTAAATGCCTGTTTTCATAGACGTCTTCTCGGTAATTGTTGTGTCCATCATCTCCAATTGAAAAACATCTACTCAGCGAGCTCTATCTATTAAATAAATATGTTGTGATGGTGAGAAAAACTGAGGCAGCACTCCGTTCTCTATACTGACGATACAACTTTACAATATCTTAGTAATTACAGTAATAAACAGCTGGATATTGCTGGATTTTTAGCCGTGCTAGCTGCCTGGCTCAAGGGATGTCAAGGTCGGTCGGTCGGACGGTCGGCCAAGCGACTGAAATAGTTCTTCCACTTCCTCGGTACACCTGCACACAGTTTTTTTAAAAAAAAAAAAAGGTACTTGGCAGGTCGGTTGTTCCAAGCATCTTGGAGAAGTTGCCACAGCTCTTCTGTGGATTTAGGCGTCTCAGTCTGGGATTACATGAAAAGACAGAAGCAACTGACTCCATGATGTTGAGATCAGGGCTCTGTGGGGGCCGTACCATCTGTTGCAGGACACCTTGTTCTCATTGTCGCTGAAGATAGTTCTTTATGTCTCTGGCTGTATTTTTGGGATCGTTGTCATTCTGCAGAATTAATTTGGGACCGATCAGAGGCCTCTGTGATGGTACTGTATAATGGATAAGGATCTAAACGTCTAAAATACCTAAAACGTTTATACAGAACTGTATATTCATACTCCTTGTAAACTCTGGTTAGCCCCCTTTTTAGAGACTTTTCATATAGCACCATTAACTTTCAAAATTTGGGGAATTTTTACACTTTAGCAACCCCCGTTAATGTTACCCAAGATAGCGTTATGTTTGCCAAACCCATCTGTTAGTTCTCATCCTAGAAGCATTTTCTTTTGTAACATTAAACTGTAGGAACAAGTATGTGAGCGAGGCAGCCAAAAAGAGGTTATGTTCGGACGAAACAACAAGTCTGATCTTACATTTTTCATGATCACACTTAATACGAGCTCTACACTGCAATACAAGAGCAATACTTCTTTACTTCTATGTCTTCTACATGGATCGTTACACCGTGATGCCGACTTTCAAGTCTTTTAGTATCCGTATCCCTAACCCTAACCCATATCATGTACACTGTGTAGCCATCAAGTGCATACTAAATACCCCTTTTTACCAGATTTTCATTTAAATTCAAGCCGAGGAGAGCATTTTCAACCAACTCATGGAGCTAAGTTTGCTAGTTAGCATCAGTTGATAAAATCTGCTACGCTGGTTGTAATTTCAGTCTGCAAATCTGTCACTAGATAAACATGATAAGACCGCTTTCGCTTATCTCTGTGTGAAATCAATGACCCATTTATTTAAAAATTACAGAATTAGGGGTGGTTAATTTGTCACCATTACCATTGTTAATTGTGTATTAAATCTCAACAGCCGTAGCGACGGTAATTAAGGGAGTCATGGTTTAGTGACTTCAGTTGGTAACAAACAGCGCACTTTTGTCTTCAAATGAGTTCGACATACTCAAGCTGCTACAGTATAAATGATACCTGAAAATTAGGTAGTGTACTTGTAAAACAGTGGAACAGTGATACACCACCCAACATATCATTATGATTTTTTTTTTTTTTTTTTTTTTTTTTTGCCAAGTGGTTTATAATAATTGTGGTACACAGATGCGGAACATTTTTATAGGAGTGCAAAAATAAGATTTTAAACTTCAGGCTCTCTCGGTGTGAATATGATGTTTTTTCAGTCAGTAATAACCTGTTTTTAGCCATCAATTATTTAAAGCACAGATCATATTGTTTAAAAAGACTTGGAGCAGCTTTCCCTCTGATAGAAGAAACATTCCACCCTAATGTGGTTTGGAAATTACAACAGTTAATGCTGTGACTTTTTGTTTTTCGAATCGGTGGTGGCGCCACTAAATCACACTTACACTCCTTCTCTATCAACATATGATGGAATACATTTTACAGCAAGAAGACCATGTTAAGCAGCTGCCTCTGATATACTGTAAATTTTCAAAACATTGTCACTACCCCAACCGGCCTGCAGAAGCCATCAGCGAAATGCAAGCTGCTTCTAAGAACAACAAACACTGTCGTCGTGTCCAGAGCATGGTGGAGCAAAAAGCGTGCAATATCAGATCTGCAGCTGCTACACCGGTGTCATCAGAGCTGCCTGCATTTCCACACTGTGGCAGAGTAAACAAGTATGAAAGAGAAAGAGCGGAAAGGTGCGGGCAAAGAAGGGGAACCTTGTGGAAGCAGATACCCATCATCTACTGCGGCTATCACACTGGCATATCACAGAGCTGCCTAAAAATATAACTAAAGCCATGAATTACCATGAATGTGTGTAATGTGTGTGTGTGTGTGTGTGTGTTTTGCAGGTAGAGTTTGTAAGAGGCTAAGAGGGGAGGGAAAGTTGTGAGTTTCTGTTTGTACGTGCCCACACAACCTCACTTATAGGGGTTGGGCAGAGGGAAGTAATGCAGGTCTGTTTGTTTAACCTTGTGTCATCGAGCTAAAACCTCTAGCTCCCCACGCGATAACGGCAACCGCCTGACATTAGCGGATGATCTGGCTGGAGCGAGGAGAACAACAACTTTTTTCCGTGTCAATATGTCAAGACACGTTCATCGCTTTCTATGGATGCAAATGATTCTTGAAATAAACGGATAAATCCATTAATGATTAATGAATAAGTGGCACACATGGTGTTCAGCTTAGCAGTATATTACACTATTATTTTATACAAATTTTTATACAAATTTTTACCCAAATGTGTCCCAAACAACTCATTTTTCCATTTGGGTTCTGCAAATTTTCATTCTATAAACCTTTCAGGTAACCATTTAAGGTGTCAGTCAGGTATCAAAAATGGATTTTTTGTGTGTGGAAAGAAAAAAAACAAACAATTTGCAACATATCATTGATAACAGCCTCAAAAATCCAATATTGACTGGACTATTTTTAGCATGATAACAAGTACAAAATGACATTGTTAAAATGCTAATCTATAGCAGGTAATGTTTTCCATGGTCACAAGCTTAGGTTAGCATGTTAGCATTAACATTTAAGTATAGCTGCGGATGATGGAAACGCCATTATTTTGCAGGTATTTGGTTGTAAACCAAAGAACTGAGCAAATATACCTTTTAACCTGATGTTGGCGCTAGCTTATGTGATTGAATGACCGACCTGCCTTACCATCTTCATCACCCTTTCTGCACATCTCAAACAATCATTGCAGTCACACACCAATAAATTACAAGGATCGTGATGACTTTGGTGTTGTCTCGTGTGCAAAAATGACATCAAACCACATGTTTTTTAACGTGTTGTCAGTCTTAATATTAATCTCTCTAATTGCACCAAGGAGCACCTCCTAAATTATGTGAGTGGTGCCGTGTGTTCTGTAACTTCAACGTCATAGGTCTTGGCAGAGTGACTGGTCCTTTGTTTGATCCTAAATTGACCCTGTTATTATAAACAGGTTCACAGGAGCAACATTGAAAAAGGTTAGTAGGACTGCTTCATCACGGGAGGAAGAGGAAGGGAGCTGTTCCCAGGACCCGGTCCCGGGGCATACCAGGACAGAGGAAACGCTGCCATTCCAGCCTCCTGAGTAGTTTTATTTCTTGTGTGTGGCTTTATGACTGTGTTTATGAACAGAACAGAGAGTGAGTCAAGACAATCATCAGAGACACAGGGTCAAGGGTGAACCGCAAAAACCATCTGTTTCAGTCACACACTGATGACATGAACCACATATCTGTTCCTTCACCCCTCCATTACAACTATCACACATATTCCGCCCCACTCCCTAACCCACCTTTACATTTTCCATCCTCCCACTGTTCCTCAGGGTTATGATCTTTCTCTTTTTTTTTTGCAGGATTTTAGGGGTTTGTTTGTTTTTCAGGACATGAGGGTTTTCCTGCTTTTTTTCCTGTGTTTTTCATATTCTGAATAGCTTCCCTCGAATTTTCTACCTCCTGACTTTCAGGCTTCCCCATCTACCTTGCTACCCCACCTCCTTAAAACCCTGCACTCCCCATCTCCCCCCTACACTCTTCCACCGCTAACTAAGCCTAGATCTCTTTGTCCCACACCCTAGCAACCGCTGTGTGTACCGGATGAAAAACAACCTTGCTACCAAGCTTATGCATGCTGTACATTCATGTAGACCCTTATCTTCAGAAAGTGAGAGGTCATGACAGGTCTAGGAATTGTAGTAGGGTCAAAACAGATCTTAGATTACACACACACACACACACACACACACAACACAAACTTATCACATAACACAAATTCCTCCAACTTCCCTGTTGGACAGGAAACTGGCAACAGTGGCTTTGGGGATTCAAAAATTTACTTCCACCTTTTTTTTTTTGACAAGTTGATTCGATTTTAACGTCTTGAACTCTTTTGGAAAGGAAAAGTGAAGTGAAATGGGACAATTTTTGGTCATGCAACATGAAAACAAGACTAAGAGTCTACAGCCACAGTAGCTGTTCTGTGAGGTTGTACTTAGGCACAATGCTGACAAGCTGATGGTTAGTAGGTATAATGATTACCATGTTCACCATCTAGTATTGGACAAATTAAAATTCTGACGTCATGGTTGCACTAGGTAAAAAAAAAAAGTCAGGGGTTATAACAATTCATCCTGAGGGGGACATGAATGTGTCCACCAGATTTCATGGCAATCCATCCAATAGTTGTTGAGATATTTTACTCAGAACTAAAAATACCAACCTGCTGGTGGCGCTAGAGGAAACATCATTGGATTACTAAAGTCATTAGGATTCATTATCTTGGGATCATGTATGTTTGTACCAAATTTCTTGGCAATCCATCCAATAGTTGTTGAGATATTTTACTCAAAACCAAAAATGCCAACCTGCTGGTGGCGCTAGAGGAAACATCATTGGATTACCAAAGTCATTAGGATTCATTATCTTGGGATCATGTATGTTTGTACCAAATTTCTTGGCAATCCATCCAATAGTTGTTAAGATATTTTACTCAAAACCAAAAATGCCAACCTGCTGGTGGCGCTAGAGGAAACATCATTGGATTACCAAAGTCATTAGGATTCATTATCTTGGGATCATGTATGTTTGTACCAAATTTCTTGGCAATCCATCCAATAGTTGTTGAGATATTTCAGTCTGAACCAAAGTGGTGGAATGACCGACCAACATCACCATCCCACCAACGTGGCTAAAACAAAGACCCAAATAAAAAACTATCACTTCTCATGAAACATGACCGGCGGGCTACTGCTAAAGTTAAGATGGGAATAGAGACGTAGAGCTGGTATAGGGGGATAAAGAGATTTGTAAAGTGCAGAAAATACAGTACAGTACAAAGACGAGCATGCAGTCAGCAACCACAACAAAGACAGAGACAGAGAGACAGACAGGCAGAATCCAGCAGTTTGTGGGGCATTAATGAGCGGATTTGTGTTTATATTCAGGCCTGTCGTCTTACCACGGGATGCTACGGGAATGAGACCAACAAGCATGCAAACTTGCGACTGCTGTTGAGTAAACAGTCATTACCCAAGCCCTTCAATTTTCTGCTTTATCACCTCTCCTGGACTTAAACTTAATGTCTTTATAATGAAACCCAGATGCAGAGAGAAAAGTGGTGGAGCAAAAGTAAGGAGAAGGGAACTCTGAGGAGGTTATAGGACTGGAGTTATCACCACTCAACGTCTTCCTCACCCATGGGAGCACGTCTGTGTGTTTAATTGAGAGCATGTGTATGAACATGTAGCCTTTTATAGCTCCATCAGAGAATATTCTACTGATTTTGTCTCCATATTCACAGAACATAATTCAGTAAATATAATCGATGTAGATTTGAAGTATTGTATGATTTAAAGACTTTAAACTGTAATTAAATCATCTTATCTGTGATTTGAGCACTCCTTACGTTACTCTGCGACTCAGTACATTAGTAACTCATAAATAATTCAAATCACAGGATAACATACGGCGTGCTGACATGCACAACTAGACGATAATGCGAGTTTCAGTCTTATCATTTGCCACGACACCCCTTAACTCATGTAAGAGAGACAGCTAACGCTACCTACAACAAACCCCATCCTTTGTATAGCGTGCGACGAACACAACATCAGTGTGTGGGAACTGCCAAACACTCAGCAGGTGTTGAAATAACCATCATAATACTATAGTGGGAATAAGCGCTACAATTAGCAAGCTAGCTTAACTGCATAAACTTTCCCAGCGAATGCATTAAGTACATAACAGCTTGACGCTTCTCCCAAATGTCAACTATTGTAAAGGGACAGACGTCTTAAATCGCTGAAGCTACGCTATGTGAGCTTGTTGGGGGAAAAAAAAAAAAGGGAGAAACAAACATATTTTATCAACGTTCGTAGCATCTAAATTAGGACATTCTCTTGTCAGAAGGTTGCAGCTTAGACGATGTTTCCACAAATATGTCCAAAAACTTGTTCTATTCTGTTCTGATTTAATGTTGTGTCTTATTCTTTCACTGTCAGGTAGAAGACATTTATGAATTTTTTTAAAAGCAGAACAGCCATTTTTCCACAAAGAGGATGATCAGATCTTAAAATAATGAATATATTACTAATAAATTACAGGGCATGGATGGAAACCTGCAAGCAGAGCACACGTATACTGTGCAAGTTATAAATATCACAATATTTTTGACCAAATACCTCGATATCAATATTGCAACAATATTATAGGGATGACTATCATCAGTAATGTGGATATAATGACTAAGTAGGTAAAAGCAACTAATAGAACAGCTAGAACAGTCTGGTAAGTTCAGAAAATTACATCTCTTTACTGTAATGCAGCCATTAAAACCAGGAAAAGACAACACTTGTCATATCATAATATTGATATAATATCAATACATAACCCAGCCTTAGTGCAAGTGTATTTCTCCTCCTCTCTGTGTTCATCTATAGCTCTCTTTGTCTTACTGTCATCTACTGACCTGCGCTTCTCTCTCTCTGTTCCCGTTTTATAAATCGCCTCTGAGACCTTGAAAGATGTTGTACAAGTTTCATCTTTTATTTTTGTTATTAAAAGGAGCAGGAGTTTTGACCCTGGTAGAGAGACAGTGCTGGCAGCTCTCCACGGACCTTGGCTTTGGCAGTCGCTAATATTTCACAATCATAACATTTTCAAGGCTAAACTTACAGTGTGTGAAAAAAAAATATATCAAATCATGAATCCATACTGTCAAAATAGCGTCTGAGTCAGAAGAATAATATTAGGTAAACATGTAATACAAATAGGTTTTCTAAAAGAGTCCATTTATTAAGAAAATAGACGTTTATACCAGTTTAATCCCGTACTTTATAAGCTTACTAGAGAGGATAAAAAACAGTCCTAATTAAGGGTGTAACAGTACACAACCCGCTGACAGCTGTTTTATGTTGATTGATGGTTTAATTGTATATAAAGTAGTTCAAACTAGCTCCACATCCAGTAACTACAACAGTAACATGCTGCTCTAACACTGATGCTTCACTATTAATAATCTAATTATAGTCATATATGATGATATATCAATCAGAGGAACCGAACCAAGTGAAAAGCCGACCATAAAAGAGAGGGGAGGGGGAGTGAGGAGACACGGTATTGCTTCACTACAGAGATAACAGAGCATATTTTAATCATAGTGTTGCACTCAGTCAGTGTTATAGGTCTCTCGTTTGTCAATTCTGACAGCGGCGATGTTACAGGGTAACCACGGTAACCAGGCTAAGCCTTGGCTAAGCCGGCTAGCATACATCCATGAGCATGCTAAAATGTTCCAGGTGGAAGTCGCGCTCTAGAATGATTGTTCCACACGTCAGAGTTAAGTGGATTATTAAACTATTTCGACAGCAACCGTTTGAGTAACCAAGTGTACCGAACCGAGGAAGGTTCGGGATGAATAAACGCACCGTTAAACCTCTAGTCTTAACGTAACTGACGTCAAGTTCCTAAACAATGATGCTCATACTGAATCAGTCTCAGCGTCAGCGCCCAAACATCTACAGGTTTGTCTGTTTTATTCTTCAAAGCAGGTCAACACGGTAATAGTCACTTGCAGAGCTGCAGCGCTAATGCTGAAATGGGAACCGCATGTGCATTCTTTGGAAAAAGAAATGAGGGCTCAAATGAGAGGTGTTAAAATTTCTCTAATTGTATTTTCCTCTTGGACGTGTTTCATCTCCACAAAGTAGGCCATTAGATCCAAAGAGAATGGCTAAGCTGCTGGATAATGGGAAAGAAAATTAAGCTGATGACAACTACCACTATGTTTACTACTATTAGACTCTATTTCACACAGTTCAAGCCTCCTAAAAAAAGAGTACATCCACACTAACCCGGTTCAATTTGTAAACACATCTTTTTTTTTTTTTTCCCTCCTTTTTTCAGCCCTCTGTCGGGACTAAAACTGCGTTTTTCTCCCCCCCCCCCTCCAAAAAAACGGACCTTTTCCAAAACAGCCTCCAGAGTGTGTAAATCTTAAAACTCCAGCTTGTTGTTCCAGTGTGTACAGGGGAAAACTGAGCTTTTGCAAAACAGTGATGTAAGCTTCTCAGTGAAGGTCAGGTCTGTGTAGGAGTAAAAAAAAAAAAAAAAAATTAAAGAAGACGACCTTTATTCACCCTCTAACTTTCTCTGTGATTGTTTGAATGTCAATACGGCCCAAAAAAACAAGAGTGGAAATTTCTCCATTAACCTGGATTTATGCTGATTTTGTCAGACGACGGTGCGATTATAAAATAATAATTTTATCACCGCGGCGCAGCGGCTTGCTGTTGGTGTTAATGGGCCGTGATTAAATAATTATTTCATACTCACACACACACACACACACACACACACGGTATAGAGTGATCACATAGAGCAGGGGGAGATGAGGTTTAATGGGCTGGCACTCGACACAGTAACAGACTGTCTGTAGCTGTCCGGTCGCAGTCGACTGTGTGGCAGCAAAGTTAAGGAGACAACTCTCTCCTTTTTCTGTGATTAAATGTCAATGATATAGCTGATTACACAGCACAGCTGCTGTCATTATCCTGTATTTATGTTGATTTTATCACACAACTTTGCAACCATTAAATAATTATTTGGTCAGCCGGGCTGTCTGTCTCACTCCTTACTCCTTACCAGATGTTGGCTGCGATACAGTTTTGTTGTTTGCCAACTGAAATGCAGGCGAAGAAGAGATTTAGCCGTTTTAATGCGTTTCACTGTAGGCAGAGGTCGACCTCAGAACGCTAGCGCGGACGCCAATCGTCCGGTCTTAGTCACTCATCATCATCTTTTCTCTATTCGCTGTGATAAAGATTTATGTGGAGGATCCTACCTTTAAAAAAAAAAAAAAAAAAAAAAAAAAAAAAAGACACTATCACCGCTGCTCTTCCAAGATTACAACATTCCCAAGGCAGGATCTGAGGAACGTTTTGCAGATGCTAATGACCTGCGTAATTCCCAATCCAGGTTTTTGTCAAAGTTTTCCGTCATTATAGTTGTTAGCTCAACCACTTGTTGAACGGGGACCAGCGGGGGGAAGAGTATAAGTCAGCCATTTGGAGGCTTATTCATGCAGTCCACGTCCCTTGAGTGCATTAAGCTGGACAGTAATATATGACAGTGAGGGGAAAAAAAACTTCTGCATTGAGTGTAGATGTGTGTGTGTGTGTGTGTGAAGCTGTTCTTTTCTTAGAGAGCTCACCCTTCTTGCCAGGCCCAGAGCGATATAGCACTTCTCTCCAGCATCTACGATCTCCACTTCATAGTAGTGGCAGCGGGTGGTGAGTGGCTGGCGGGCCTGGGCCAAACCCACGTCCATGATGCTCTTTCCTTCGCCAACATACTCCAAGAGCTGAGGGAAGGGGATAAACAGAAGGATATGGGGGAGGGTGGTGGTGGGGGGGGGGGGGGGGGGGGGTTAATATGTTGAGATACAGTATAAACAATATATTGATTATAATGATATAAACATGAGCATAATAAGATGCAGGCTCACACTACCGACTGAGTTATTGCCTAATTAACTCCGAACCGCGAGGCTCATTCAGCTGAGTAATGATGATCACAATCAAAGATGTTGCTCGAGAGCTTTCGCAATACTACGATGTTGACGCTGAAGGAGTCAGTATGCTTCAGATGAAGTGCTTGTAAGATGGTTAAAAAAAAGAGTCTGAAACCTCCTATCTCTAACATTTCTGACATCTGAGTGAGTTTGTAACATCCCAGAAAACCGATCCAGTAATCCGACATTCAGTCCCACTTCACTCAACGACTGGCCAGGTGTGTAGAGGTAAGAAAGTGGGAAAAATTTGCACAATTATCATGACTCCCTCTTCTCTATGGTGGCTGTTTAGAACAGCTATGAATACTTTTCTCCATCAGATGTGGTCAGTTTGTTCCAAGCATACCTCAGCCTTAAAGGTGCAGAAGATTAGTTTATTTGTAGTGTAATAAGAGTTAATTATTTATGTCGTTTTGCCATCAGCTCTTAGAAATGTCATCAGTTGTTGTTTCTTCACCTAAACTGTATCCTCTTTATTTCCAGTTTCCTAGAGAGAGAGAGATCCAAATAGTGAAAACCGCTCCGACCTGGGCGCCTCCTTTAAATGATTGACAGGCATTAATCTAATTAGTGTTGGCAGGAGTCGACTTCTTCTTGACTTCTGTGTGAAGTGTTTATCAGTGCAAACATGTACGTTTTGGCAGATTTCTTTTGTAGTCAAAAACTGGCACGGAGCTTGTTCCAAATAATAATAAAAAAAAAAAAAAAAAAGATAATTGAATTTCAACCAGAACTGATTACAAAACAAAGTGAGCTGGTGAAAATGAGGCGGAACGGCAGCTCTGTGGTCGGAGTTTTGTGAAGCTCAGCAATGAGTGAGTTGTTTTTTTACTAATTAATTGTGAAATGGCAGCGATATATATTTGTTACATAGACATATTTTACTGTTACAGCTGTTGGAGCGTGAAGTTTAATAGCTTGTCTCATCTCTCTGAGCTTGTTTTGTTATTTTAAGAGGGTTGCTGAGCAGATCTGTGTATTGATACTCAGATTATTGATTGTCCTTTTGATTTGTTGCTTGTTAGGTTGAACTTGGTGAAGCTACTTTGTTGTATTTACAGCTCATCTCAGTCACACATACAGTTTATGATTGTGGTGTTACTTTACACTACGTGTCATACTGTCCTGGCGAGAGAAAATCTGAACAACCAACCTGAACAACCTGTTTTTTTTTTATTTGTTACTTGATGTAATCTGTAACATCACATGTATTTCTACACGCAGCTAATAACAAAACAGTAACTATTAATCAACTTTCCTTTAACTTCAGAGTTTGTCAGTAAAAAACCTGTTTCTACCGTGGCTGAATTTTCCTGACTTTCTTTGTTTCAGTTTTTATTTGACTGGTTAAAGAGCTGGCAGTAATGAGTCTTTTTTCAGTGGGAAAGTTGAGATGGAGACAGCAGATCAAGCTTGGGCAGGATCCTAGTCTTATTTTGTTCCAGAGGCGAAAGACTTAACCACGCAACTGGCTTTTGCAAGTGTGTGTCCTACAGTAAAGTGAGTGGGCATCATGATAGACTGACACTTTCCAAAGCCACTCAAACTCTCAATGAACCGCCCATGGCTGACTATCCTACAAGTATGAACAACCGCATGAGTGATTGCATGTAGAGTACACGGTGATAATGTGATTATTTTTAGGTCTATTTTAGGTCTTAAGCATCCAAACAGGTGGGGATGGGTGGGTACAGGTGAGTAGGTGGGCCGCTAGGCAACCGCAAAGCCTTTAGGCTGAGCGTTGTTTCCATGCCATGTGAGCGCATGTGTGTGTGTAATGACGAATATACGCCCCCAGTTTGAAAGTCTAGGATGACAGACAAGGTGGGGGTGGACGAAATTACTTCTGTATTAAGCCTTTGTGTGCACGTGTTTTTGCATGTGTGTGTGTGAGTGTGTGAGTGTGTGTGTGTGTGTGTGTGTGTAAGTAACACCGCCTGGGTGTGCTGGGTTTCACTAGCCAGCCACTTGAAGGACACACCTGGTGGGAACAGCTATTCAACATCCATGTCAAAAAAAAAAAAAAAAAGTCAAGTGTCTCAATTAAGTTATTACAATTTTCCCTTTTTTTGTTATTGCCTGTTGCCTAGCGATCCCTCAAACTGGAAAAAAAAAATGAAAATGAGGCAGTCGAAAACTTTCATTTAAGTCTGTGAGCTTGACGATAGATTAAATGGTTGGTGAGAGCAGTACTTACATAGATGTGTAGCTGTATATTATACGAAATTATGTTTAATGCCAACTTTGGTTCATTTCAAATGATCAAAACCGAAAAAACAGGTTGTTCGTAAACGCGTGCAGTGTTCAAACTGTGCCCACATTAAAAGGAAAATACAACCGACACCAGAGATTTTTGGAATTCTTACAGTGAAAACTTAAATTATCAATGCAGCAGTGCATCAATGCCACAGGCTTTAATCTTCAAAAATATCCATGAATGCAGAGCAAACTTAACTGAAAGGTTGTTTAAAGATCCAGTCATGTATTAAGATGTATAAAGATATTCTGCTTGGAACAATAATGTGTTTCTGATGTGATTTTTCCACCCAAAAAAAACTACTAGACATCTACTCCTTCTCCCTCATCCAGTCTATGAAGATGCAAATATATTCATGGCGGCACAAAGCAGCACAGCGGCTTCTCGGGCTCCTGGTTTACAGCAAAAAGAGTCTCTTAATGTTAGTAAGTGTGCACATAACACGACCGGTGCAACTAGGCCGAGAAGGTACGGCCCGACAGAACTTGTGAACTTCTCAACAACTTGCTCGCCTCACTTCCACTGAAGCTTAGGGTGGCGTTCAGCAGACTGCAGCTCCTGCAGACACGGCGCCCTGCAGCGGCGGACTGATCTGGCAGACCGCAACGGCTCATGTGCACGGAAGCAGAAGAGGGGCTAGCTGGCCGGTCTGTTAGCCAAGCTAAAAGCTAACGCGACCTAGCCAACCATTCCGACGCTCTGTCCGTCTGTTTTCCCTATCTGGAGAAATCAGATTTCTCCAATCCCTCTATCCTGATTACGGTGGCCAGTTTTCCGATTTACATGACAGTTAAGAAGAAATCAGTTTACTGGAGAACGTTCACAGTAACCCTTAAGTGCACGTCAACACGCTGATTGATGATGAAAGTTAGCGCATGGCCGACCTCTCGCTAGTTTCCTATTGCAAAGAGCTTTCTGCGATGCACTTTTTACACTTATAGAGTGGAAAGAGGATCTCTTCACATTCCTGAAACCCAAACCGGATTTCTTTACAGTTTCCTTTATAGTACTCTAGCTGATTAATTGTTCACATGGATAACAGTTACACCTCCTGCATTAGCCTCCACCTTTTTTTTTTTTTTTTTTTTTTTGTTACAGACTGCCCTTTCATGTGTACTCTTGTGTCTCCTTAACCTACTCCACTTTCATGCCTGGACAACTGCTGTTCCTTCGGGAGAGCAGGAAAGAGTTTCGGTGTTTTTTTTTTCTCTCTCTTGCTTCTTGCTGCTGAGTAATGGAAGGAGGAGAGACAGGAGGGAAGAAAAAAAAAAAGAGAGACATAGCCTTGAGCGAAGCATGCCTCACTGAGATAGCTGACAATCTCTCTCTCTCTCTCTCTCTCTATCCCTCTTTCTCTCTCTCTCTCTCACTCCTATAATTCTGAGTAGGTAAGAACGGTGATGATGGTGTGCAAGATGTGTTTTGTTGAGCCGCTGCCTGGGAAACAGATGTAACGCCCAGAGAGTGGTCCTGCCAATTTCCTGTCACACCTAATGGAGGGAACTTAAAGAAAGGTGAAATTAAGAGACCTCCTCTGTATTATGCGGTTCACACTTCCACCAAACTCTGACCTGATTAGAAGAGTTACTGTTGAAATGACAAAGAGTGCTTTTTTTTTTTTTTTTTTTTTTTACATTAAATTGTTTTCCATTATCTGTTCAACTTGTGGTCCTTGAAAAACTGATATATTGACATAAAAATCTGAATGATCTGATCCAAATGTGCCACTTTAATATGGAAAATATATCCACTGGCCTTGTCGTTTTGGAACAGATGCTGTGATTCCCTGCTCTAATTCATCTCTCACTTGGCTTGGGTGCCTTCCAGTAGCCAAATCTGATTTGTCCATCAGTCACTCTTTTTTGTGCACATAGCAAACTGATGGACTGAAAAACCCCGACGCCATAACGCCACAGCCGATTACAGCCGCTCCGTCTTATTGCTGCTTTTTTTTTTTTTTTTTTTTTTTTTTTTTTTAAACGGGCTAACAGGTGATGTTTGTGCTGAATGCATCCACTAGTGCTGAACGGTGTGAAAATTACTCTTCCTTAAACCGTGTCATGACTTTGTTTACATTACCATGAAACGCGCTACATTGGCTCTGTCTTTTTTTTTTTTTTTTTTTTTTTTTTTTTTTTTTCTAAAGTGATAAATTACCTGAACAAAACCGCTACAAATCACAACCGCCTATTCATTAGAAGCGGAGATATTTCAAAACATCATAATCACGCACATGTTCAAACTCAACTCATAACGGTAGGTCCTCTGCTAAAACCTCAAACATCATACTCGGCAGTAAATTATTGTATTTTCAATTTAGTGTGATTTTTAGATTAGCACATCCAAAACAAATCAATTACTTATTACGAAGCTTTAACAACTTTCTTGTTTAAGCGTGTGATGTGTCGCGTGACATCACAAGTGCTGTTAAATTACTGTTAATCCGCTTTGCACGCTTCCATACTGTGACCTTTTGCACATTTGCACATTTTTCCATTTACTTGCTGTGTATTTATTGTTACTACTGTGTCATTTTATAGTAGCTCCTACCTTCTTACTTCCTCTTTCCTAACTGTGTGTTGAGCAACTGTAACAAAAGCAATTTTCCCTGCAGGGATCAATACAGTTTTTTTCTGATTGTGATCCTGACAAGCGCTTGCTGAGGGACTAACATTATTTAACTGGAGTAGGAAGTTCAAAGAAGCACTTAGCAGCAAAACAAAATGCAAAAATCAAAACATAACCTGTAATTACCATAGCACTGACAGAGTAAGTGATGTGCAGTTAGGTGAACAAGTATTTACTGTTAGAAGACAAGATGATATTTGCCTTGATGCATGCAGTATGCCTCGCGGCAACATTCCCACCTGCAGCAACACTGTTTTAAAAAATTCTGCAAGACAACAAGAGACGTTGATGTTGAGATCTTTATGTTCTCACAGCCGTCACATGCGGTATGACACTAGCAATAACATTTGAATACTACGCAACCGCCACAAGTTATTTCACGAAACAACGCCTGAAAACATTTGACTGTATGCGGTCGCTCCGCAGGTTTAATCAATCAATCGTCCCTTCCAGATTTCCTTTGAAACCTGTGAGAGGCGAGGACCCACATTGTTGCCCTTCGCTGACACCTCATCACGCACACCGGCCATGTGGAGCTTTTCATCACCTTTTAATTCGCTCCATTCATTATCACCATCACCACTGCTGGGAAGATGTTGCCCAAATTAACTTGCAGGCTCCCGGTGCCAGCAACCTACTGCCACCACCGGTGATTTATTTGGACAAAGATGTAAAAAAAAAAAAAGTACAGTTTTGCAGGAAGGTTGCCAATGTTGGAAAAACACAAGCTGAATATGAGCGGAGAGAAAAAGAGAGAGAGAGGACGGCATGAAAAGATGGCAAGACGTATATACTGTAGGTATAGAATAATAAATTCACAGTTGTCGTACTAGTGCGCTGCTCAGAGGGATGAGGAAGGTGATTTATGACCATTCTTCAAGGATCCAAGTCAGTACTGCTGTCCAGAGACTACACATTGAAAAGAAGCTTCCACTTCCAACTGGATTCACCAAGAAATACACAGAGCCTGATTTACTAACATGAAAGCACAGGTCAGATTTCCTCAAAATATCTGAGTATTTACCACAAGGTTCACTAAAGCAGCAGCTTACGATGTAGTCAGGTCCTGGATCTGCCCTCTAGCATATTCAAGCAGTGAGGAAGAGCAAGTAGAGTAAGCACAGCTCAGTGGTGGGATTTGTCAAACATCACCAAGTTCAGAAAATAAATGATAATGTAGGTAAGTGAAGCTGAAATAGAAATACTAACTACTTAACTGAAGAGATTAAAGGGTGGGTTCACAATTTTTCAAGTTTATCTTAAAACAACAGTCAGATGTCCGAATGAACACTGAAATAGTTTTTTTTTTGTGCTGTAATCATTCCTCCTGTTTATACTGGCCATTAGAAGATCCTATTTCCCTCAGAAAGCTTTATCTGAAAATGTAGTTTCAGCCGTCCAAACGAGTCAAATCAAGTTCAACATTACAGTCTTTTTTTAGTTCCTCTTTTTGTTACTACTAGTGCAGTGCCCATTTAAAACGTGCCTGTTCAGAACAGGCTGATTACTCAATACCTAGAGAGAACAGTGCCCGTCCCCTAAACGCCTCTCATGCAGACTATCGGTAGACACTGCAATTTACCAATGCTACCTAAACGCCTCACACGCAGAGTATCTGGAGGCTACAATTCTGAGTTGAGCTGAAGTTGATCGGATGAACTGTAGCACTCATTTAAAACATGTCTGAGACATCCTTCACTATGTCTTGAACATACATACAAAGTTCCCACACATGAGGAACATTTCGTTCTCTGTGGTAGTTCTTACCACTGCAGATGTAATCCCATCTCTCACCACAATGTGGTTTGCAATGGCAGAGTGGCGCTGTCCGTATTTCCGCTCGTTGAATCCATGTGCAGAAGAAGAAGCAGAAGCAACGTTTGTTTATGAGGTATTTTTATATATTTGTGAACATGCCTGAGACATCCAGCACTAAGTCTTGAATATACATGCCAAGTTTCGTTCACAGCACACAGTTCAATAGTAGAGCTTAAGTCTTTTAAACTTTTTCAAGTCTTTAACACTACTGATGTAATCCCACCTCTGACCACAATGTGGGTTGCAATGGCAAAGTGGCGTTGTCTGTATTTCCGCTCGTTGACACCACAGGCAGAAGAAGAAGTAAATCAACGTTGTTTATGAGGTATTCTTATATATTTCTCAAATCCAAACAACTTTACACATCTACACTGCACTTCCTCCTTTCTCCAGCAATCCACCTGCCAGGTATGAAGTAGATCAGATGAACAGTTCTCAAGATATATGAAGGACAAACATACAGACAGATTCCTTGCTTTATATAGAGAGATACCTCTACTGCAGGGAAACACTGTCCGTGGAAACACAAAGAGGGAATTTGATGCTAAAAAGACTGTAAATGTGTCAGATATCCACTTGATGTGACTAACTCAGACTGCTGAAGACTCATATAAGCTTCACATCAACTTTTAAATGCATTTTTGCACTAAATGACTGTGTGGACACATTGTGGATTTTGGCCTCCATCACTTCCATTGAAAGATTGAAGGGAATCTTTAATGAACAGGAGGAATGATTACAGCGAGGAAAACCTGTTCATACGGGCACCTGACTGTTGTTTTAAGAGAGACTTGAAAAATTGTGAACATATCCTTTAATTTATATTTAAAGTTCAGCTCAACTTAAGAAAAATCTGTTCAATAAATGTAATATTTTCTCAGGTTTGATGATTAACATGCACGACTCCAGGCACAGAATCATACTTTTGTTTGCATAGCTGTGAGAACATAATGTAAATTTTGTCATTTTCTCATTTCCGTGAGGTTTCCCTGCATAAACTTAATGACTGTACAGGTCTGAACACTACACAGACACCGAATGTAGTATAAACAGAGCTGGACCTGAAATATATAATTGATTAATCCATTAGGCAATACAACTATTTTGATAAATGATTAATTTCTCAGCTTTTTCCAGCTTTTCTTATGTAATAAATTGAAACTCAATATGTTTAAGCTTTGGACAAACAGGCAAAACAATAAATTTGAAGACGTCTCCTTGGATAAAGCAATGTGTTATGGGCATTTCTCACAATATTCTGACATCCTATAAACCAAAAGAATAATTTCTTAATCGAGAAATAGATTAACTGATTAATCGATGATGAAAGTAATCATTAGTCTTAATAATCAGGGATCAGTTTTAAAGTACATTCAGCCCTTCAGAAACAAGCCACAAAAACAGACTTAAATCTGAAAGTGAATAAAATTATCAACACGATATTTCAAACCGTTGTTAAAAACAGAGAAACAAGGAGAGAAAAGTTGAGAACATGTAAACACCCACACACACAAAAAAAGGCCCCAGTAGGTTTAAATTCAGTGCCTTCTCGCTGTGAGGCGACAGGCGACTGAAGACCACAGTTGAGCCACAGTTGGAAATAAATTCTGCTGAAAAATTTCCTTCAGACATAAAAGCAGATGTTACATAACAATGTCAGCGTGACACTGTATTACACACTATTTAAAAAATGTTTTTAAAGAAATAAATCAGCAGCGTACTTAAGAACCAATCAAAGTCAAAATATATTAAACCTCTATGGGTGACCTGGCCACGGGTGACCTGGATATCATTCCTCTGGTCTCTTGTCAATGCAATAATAATAATAATAATAACATCATAACAGCTTACAGCAAAAGCTTAACGTCCCCCTCTACCACTAAAAAACACCTCCGGGGAAACACAGCTTACGATCAGTTATGTAAGGATAGCTAAAAAACAAATGAGCTGCATGGTACAGTGGGTTTGGAAAGGAAAACCTGTCAAGTGAGAGTGTTTTAATACCTCTATAAGAATATCAGGGAACCTTAAGAACAGAGAGACTGAGAAACTGAGCAAAACAAAGACTAAGGAGGGTTTAGACAGAACATGAGTGCGAGGCTGTCAACATGGAAAGGGAATCTCAAAAAAAAAAAAAAAAAAAGGTGAAACAGAGCCAGTGAGGAAAGAATGAAGAGAAAAATATTTTAAAAGGATAATGGGTGAGTAGGGTCATCTTCTGGTGACAACAGCCAACAACTGGGGTCCAGATGCGGACAAAGCAGAGCTTTTACTCTTGTCATCTTGTGTGGAGCAGGTCCAATAGGCCGCGACGAGCCAGCCTCCGCTCGGTCCGTCGACTTTCCTCGGATTTACTTATTCCCGGTTTCCTCTTTTCTCACGCTGCTCGATCAGAGATCGGGAGGCAACGGCAATGGTGCCGCTGCTAGGGCTGGGAAGTTGCAAACACATCAAACTTGATGGGAAAGTTGTGAACTTTCATCCAAGAGCAGTGTCATGTTGGGATTCACGACTATTGTTCCCAGAGGAAGGAAGGAAGGAAGCAGGCAACCTTAGAAGGGGCGTTGGTACTGAGCTGGCTCTGGCAATTGGAAAAGGTACAACGAGGAACGGAGCAATGATGATTATTACAATCTTGACAATGACTGGTGTGGCTCACGCTCACATAAACTTTAAAGCCGGGGCAGAAGAGGAGATACCCCGGTGAAGATACTGCAATGTGTAGCAGAGTTACTGAGAAAAAAAAAAACGGCTCCAACTTTTGTGCAGCACAAAAAAAACTGTGTCAGAGGGTAAGATACATACATCTTGAAGAGTTTTAATCTCCACATGAAGGGGAGTGGTGGTGGTGGTGGTGGTGGAGAAAGAGAGAGAGAGAGAGAGAGAGAGAGAGAGGGGGAGGCAGTGAACGTGAGATATGGGCTGTGAGGGAACGCCGGTACTCTTGGGGGGAAAAACTGATAACTGCAGACTCAGGTGCTGTCCACTTACTTGTCGGCCCGCTCATCCGCAGCTGAGGGGATTAAGTTGGTGGGCACAGCGACTGCTGTGACAACAGGAGGCAGAGGATTGGAGGCTCGTGTTCGCACTGAGCCGCACGTACGCAGTGGAGAGCCAGCCAAATGTCTCCTCTAAAGAAAAACAGCAGAGCAGGAGCGTGGTGGCAAGCCATAAAAAAAAAAAAAAAAAAAAAAAAAAAACTTCATTCATGTGGATTATTATCGAACATGTTTTGCCTAAGACACCTTCCGCTGACAGTCATGACAAAGAAAGGTGAAGAAGAAGAAAAAAAAAATCCCTCCATGTATGTGAGATGAAGAAGTCAGATCACTTGTAAAGGAACATTATGTTTATTAGTGTGAAACTTAAAGCCAACAGATCAATCAAATCTTTATCAACAATGTTAGCGGATTGATTTTAGAATCTAAAAAGCTGTTGAAAATGATTTTCATTCCAACATTTAAAAGCAACTTAAATCAGAGCTTTTTTTAGTAAGAGCTGTCTTTAATTAGAGAAAATAAATAGATAAGAAAAGCACTGCTGCACTGCCCTCTATTGGTAGAAAGGTGCAGTCTGTTGGGTGTGGTCACGTGAGGTCTGTTGTACTTGTGGCCACACCCAGACTGCTTGACACTGTTTCAAGCTGCTGGAAAACACTTTGTAACATGTTTATATTTCTGTAGATCAGGCTGCAAAATTTTTTTTGTCCACCAGTCAAACAGCTAGTGAATGTTCAAATTTTTTATCAGCCACTAAATAAATAGTTTTTTTTGGTTGGTGAGTGATGCAGTGGCTGCCTTTGGTTGGTGTCTGGTGCTAATTTTGTGCTTTGCTGTAAGTGTAAAAGCAGATATGAAACACAGGTTTGGCTAACCCGATGGATAGGAAGCCATTAATACCGACACAGTCTTAAATGAAAAAAAAAAACACTGAAAAGAGCTGAAAGTCATGAAAGCGTAGTATATTTCCACTCGTAGACCTCTTGTCACGACTTTATCGACTCGACGTTTCACGACGGAATTTGTTATTAATGTTTCCGCGACAGATGTGGTCAAACCGCGACTGCAGATGGCTTTATTTAGGTGGAAAACACTGAACGGAGATTTTTTTTAAAAAATTCTTTACAAGTGGCTTGATTGCATGAATTAAATGGAAAGACATGAGCGTAGGTGAATATATCCTGTGGAACAAAATGAGGCCAAGAAACAAGTTTTGAATGTTGTTTTTTTTTTTTTTTTTTTAGCAAAAAAATTTGCACGTATGCTCAGACTTATAACTCTCCTTTATAAATGTACAGGGACGAGAGGAAAAAGAAAAAAGGAGAGTAAGTGAAGGAAAAACTGAAGTTTCTGGGTGAGTGCATGAGATTTGTCAGAGGCTGAGCTGTCACACACACACACACACACACACACACACACACACACACACACACACACACACACACACACACACACACACACACACACACACACACACACACACACACACACACACACAGAGTCAGTCAGTCAGTGCGTATGTTTCCAGCTAGCCACAGCAAACACTCTGCATATTAACTGCAAAAAAACAGTCCGGCGGTCAATTTGGCGATAAACCACAATAGTCATGTAAACAAGTTCATTATATTGTACGTGCAGTTTATGCAGTTTTTGCAGCATTGAATAAATGCAGCCATGTCTAATTCTAATGCAACACTAATAATAAGCACTGTGGGAAAGTTAGAGACAACCTGCTGTGCTACAGTATAATATGTGGACGCCTTTGTTTTAAAAAGAAATACTCTTTTCTCTTCTGGACTGGACTGCGTGCATCACGGCATTACTTTAAAAAAAAAGGGAGGGAGAGGAGGTGATGTGACTGGTCATGACTCATTCCAGCCCTTAACGCACCCGTTGATAATGATAATAGCTTCCATTAATCCCCCCCCCCCCCGTCCCCCCACTTCATTTCCAAGTGCACTGCGCGCCCCATCACAAAAACACAGAAAGTGCACTGTCACATCGTCACTGAGCTCTCTGCCTTCGTTCTGGACTCGTTCAAACAAAGGCCGTCTGACGGTGTGACACATCAGCAAACGCTGATAAGTGTTTATTAATGCCATTATGATATGTTTCCAAGTTTCACTTTCCTTTCGCCATGGGGAGGATCTGTCAAATTAGGGGAATTACCAGGATTCACATCCATAAATTCTAAGCAGATTAACAGCCATGAAATGAAAACATGCCTCTGCAACGCTGTCTCGTACCTAATTAATTTATCAAATCCATGAATCACCGCAAAGTTTGAAGGTCCTCTCAGGACATGTCGAAGACAACTAAAATAAATAATAGAGTTTTTCCACGAAAAAAAGGCTTAAAATGACAAACAACTCCTCCTACGAATATACAAATGTCATTTCAAACGTTTCACCGCTGGACTAAAAGAACTTTCCTACTTCATTGAAAAGTCTATGCGCGCTGTAAATTTCCATATCACACTTATCATTTTCATACTGGATAGCGTGGTGATGTCACTGTCGGTCGTGCTCGTAGGTTCACCCCGTCTACTACTCAGATTAAAAAGGTGAACGCAGGGAAACTTTCCCACTATCAGCAGATGAATGTGAAAACAGTCTTCTGATGTCTGGACTGAGACAGGAGCGTTCGGGTGTTTTTTTTCATCTTTTTTCAGTCAGATATAAACTTGACAATTCTGATAATATGATACAAATTTTTTTGAAAAACCTGATGGATGAAATAAAGAAAAGAAATGTTTCGTATTGTTTAAACTAGTGGTTTCTCCTTCTGCTCTTAATTACCATCAATTTATTGTTAATTAAAGTTACGGTTGGCTGTAGATGAAGTGGCTGCTTACCAGAGATGCAACGATTAGTCGATCAACAGAACTATTTTGATAATCTAATCGTTTCAGTCGTTTTTTTAAGAAGAAATGGTTCATATTTGCTGGTCTCATAGTTGAGGATTTGAAGCTTTTCTTTGTCAAACATGACAGTAAACTGAGTATCTCCTGGTTTTAACTGTTGATCAGACATGTGAAGATGTCACCGTGTGCTCTAAGAAACTATTTCACTATTTTCTGACATTTTACAGACAAACCGATTCATCAAGACAATAATCAGCAGGTTGATAAAAAAAACCTGCTTTCATCGCATATCAAGACGCCGGTACGAAGATTTATAGACAAAACGGAGCCGACGAGGGTACGGCCTTTTCAATTAAAACTTTTCCCACTCAAACAGAACTTGGAGGGCAGAGTATTCATTACCCTGAACGAATGGCCTTGAGATCGAGTGATTAAAAAGTTGAAAGGGACCTCGGAGCGTAGCAAAATAAAGAACGTTCAAAAATAAAAAAAAAACCCAGGAGGTCGGAGTTAAAAAAAACAGTACCCGCCCTGAAAGATATCTCCGGAGTTTCCTTTTTAAAGTAACTTTATCAGAGCTCCTTTCAAGGATAATTATGAAAAATGTCAGATTTTGATGACGATGCACCGAGCGGAGAGGGAGAAAGAAATAAAGAGTCGGAGGGTTATAAAACAGACAAAACGCACAAGTAGATAGAACAGAGCGGGAGGTGGTGGGAGGGGGGGGGCGGGGGGGGGGGGGGGGGCAGGGAGGAGGAATATTTGGCAAGGTAGGTATGATGATAGTGGGCAGAAATCTAGGATCAGATACCCACCTATCTAAACAGGAGTGGCCATCCCCCCCGACTGTAATGTAAACAGTTCACAAAGGCAAAGACTTAGCTGCAGACAAGTCACTACCGTCGCCATTGTGCTCTGCATTCTGCGGCTTTGCACTTCTCAGTACCGCCTCATCAAAAGCATACCAGTCAGTAAAGTAATTTATCACTCAGTCGTCGCCCCCCCCCCCCCCCGGCCGCCCCCCCCCCCCCAACCTCCTAACAATCAGTAAGGACAGCCATCATCCGGGGGCAGCGGTGATTATCTACACTTATCAAATAGTGACGTATAAAAAAAAAAATATTTAAAAAAAATAACTATGTTGGTGTTGAGTTGCTGCTGTTGGGTGAAAGCGACCTCCGAGCAGCCGGAGAGAGAGAGAGAGAGAGAGAGAGAGAGAGAGAGAGAGAGGTGTGTAATTCATCTGTGGCAACCCAACGATAGATCCGTAAGTCATCGGAAACCACCAGCATGGAAATATCTGTTGCGTAGCCACACAAATGAGAGAAGGAGGAAGAGGAAAGGAGGGAGAGATAGAGGAGTGGAGAGGACAGGAAAGGAGGGAGAGATAGAGGAGTGGAGAGGAAAGGAGAGAAAGATAGAGGAGTGGAGAGGAGCGGGGAGGACAGGAAAGGAGGGAAAGATAGAGGAGTGGAGAGGAAAGGAGAGAAAGATAGAGGAGTGGGGGGGGGGGAGGAGAGGAGAGACAGATAGAAGAGAGGAGTGAAAGATGGAGGAGTGGGGAGGAGAGGAGAGAAAGATAGAGGAGAGGAGACAGATGAGAGGGGAAGAGAGGAGAGGAGAAACAACAACAGGTAAAGGAGAAAAAGATTGAGGAGAGGAGACAGATGAGAGAGGAGAGGAGGAGAGAAAAGATAAAGGAGAGGAAAGGAGAGGAGAGGAGAAAGACAGAAGAGAGGAGAAGAGAGGAGAGGAGGAGAGACAAAGATAAAGGAGAGGAGAGGAGAGAAAGATAGAGGAGAGAAGAGGAGAAGAGAGGAGGAGAGACAAAGATAAAGGAGAGGAGAGGAGAGAAAGATAGAAGAGAGGAGACATGAGAGGGGAAGAGAGGAGAGGAGAGAAGAGGAGAGGAGAGGAGAGGAGAGGAGAGGAGAGGAGAGATAGAAGAGAGGAGAGGAGAGGAGAGGAGAGGAGAGGAGAGGAGAGGAGAGGAGAGGAGAGATGGAAGAGAGGAGAAGAGAGGCGAGGAGAGATAGAAGAGAGGAGAGGAGAGGAGAGGAGAGGAGAGGAGAGATAGAAGAGAGGAGAGGAGAGGAGAGGAGAGGAGAGGAGAGGAGAGGAGAGGAGAGGAGAGGAGGAGAAGAGAAGAGACAGATGAGAGGAGAAGAGAGGAGAGGAGAGGAGAGGAGAGGAGAGGAGAGGAGAGGAGAGGAAGAGAAAGATGAGGAGAAGAGAAGAGACAGATGAGAGGAGAAGAGAGGAGTCCTGTGTTCAAAGGAAGATTTAAAGTAGACACCTGGAAAAGTTGAGACAGTTTCAGTGCTGCTTAAAACCACATTGAAATTAATTAGAAGTCAAAACCAACAGAGATTAAGTGAGACCACCTTGTGGCTGATTCTGCCGTTAAAGCATAATCTTACCTCAAACTAATCCTTCTACTTAAAGATTTCTACCCTTCAAAAACAAACCTCTTCTTTCCCTTCACCTCTCCCATCCTATCTTTTAATTTCCTCTGCAACACTTTCCTTTTTCTTTCTCTCATTTTGTTTTTTTTTTTTTGTTTTTTTGTTCAAACCGAACTTTCTCCGTCATTCCAGGAAACAGCTACTGTTACCACCTAGTCCCACACCCTTCCCTGTCTTCAGTGTGTTTACTAAATCCTTGTACTAGTCAAAACCTGACAGCCTTATCAGTTTGAGTATAATCACCCGCTTAAACCCTCACAATGGTGACCACATCATGGATGTGAACGCTAATGGTAGCTTACTCATGAGAGGAAAGGAAGGGAGAGAAAAGAAGAAGAGGAGAAGGAGGATAAAAAAAAATTTAAAAAAACTGCTGGACTGCCCGAGCAGCCGGGCACCCCAGCTGTGAAAACCTCCAACCACATGAGAAAGAGTAAAAGATTCCTTAGAGTCCCGTTACTCCACTTATTGAATTTTTACTACCTGGTGGACTGCCAGGCACTTGGCTCCATCAACACGTTTCATGCCATTGCCGACTCCTGGGTCCAGAAAAACAGAAGAGAGACACAGACGCAAAGACAAGAGAGAGCAAAGACTGCTGGTTGAATCATCCTTCTGACCCACAGCAGGCACAACCCCCTTTTTGCTTTTTATCACCTCTTGTCTGCTTCCAGAGAAGAAGAAGAAGAAGAAGAAGAAGAAGATGATGATAGCCTGCGTATGTGTATTTCAGATGTTTGTGTATCGCTGCGGACGGACGTGTTTATCACATAACCACATACGGGACCCACACACACACACACACACACACACACACGGCCGTCGATGAGAAACCTGCCTTGTAGTCTTTGTGGTTGTGCTGTTTTGAAGTTGGGAGTAGAGCTGACACCTTGACATAGAACAAAGGTGGTATAGTTCACTGTAGAAAAAAGTGGTGGTGGTGGTGGGGGGGGGGGGGGGGGGGGGGGGGGGTACGGCATTGTGGTTCCCCTGATGAAACACTTGTTGCCAAGTCCATTCAAGTGGCTAATATCGACTATCTGAATCAGAGTTTAGTCTGAGAAAACAGATCTAAATCTTTACCCTACAACCGACCAGATGGGTGAAACCAGATGTGATGTCATCCGCTGGTTTGCATCGGAGTTGGCTTCACACCAACTCCGATGCAAACCAGTAGGTGAGTGCCGGGTGTTGCCTTTCACGCTCTGGCAACACGCCCCGCTACCTCTCTAACTGAAGCGAACGTTAGCCTACCGGTGCATACATCAGCTACTACAGGTGTCATAATCAAGAGACATTGATAGCATGTTATGAGTGAGTAAGAACAGTAGAGCTGCATGTTTGGAGCAAAAAAAAAAGGTTTATTCTTTGTGCAGAA
This sequence comes from Thunnus albacares, assembly GCF_914725855.1. Taxonomy (NCBI): domain Eukaryota; kingdom Metazoa; phylum Chordata; class Actinopteri; order Scombriformes; family Scombridae; genus Thunnus; species Thunnus albacares. The sequence continues at coordinate 30,151,342 of NC_058110.1, read as the reverse complement.
GCTCTAAAAGTCCAACTCAGTGCCGCAGAGTCCCAGCAGGTGAGCCAACTGTCAATCACAGCTGTCAATCAACACCAGCACACTTATTAGAGGGCCTGAATTTAGCGAATGAGACCATAATGACTCATTGAAAACAATTATGGTGACACATGTTTTCATCAACAGTATATTTCTCTATATTCTTATAGGCGTACATATTAAACATTACTTCTTTAATTTGTTTCTTTCTCCAATACAGCCTCCTATGAGAAATGTTAGTCATGTCTCCACCCGGTTATATCGCAGTTACAGTTAAATCAAGCGCACCTGCATAGCAGCCGCCCCGCACTACATTGATGAGTCTCCTGTTTAACCTGTAAGACTTGTGTTTTAATGCTGTTTGTCATGTGTAAACGTCAGAGAAAATCAGCAGTGCAGTGCGCGTCCTTGTATTAGATCAGTTGTAAAATGCCAGCGCAGCACCGAGCGTCTCTCTCTCTCTCCTGCCCGGCTGCTGACAGCGCTGTCAGCCAAAGAGTCGATTACACCGGACGGCAGAGGAGGAGACGGTAGAGACGCTGGTATGTGTCTGTTTAAACAGCAGTTTAGCCGACTTCCCTGCATTTAACAGCGGAGCTGAGAGCTCCGAGCGGGAAACGGTGGCTCTGCATCACGCCGTTCCTCCGTTTTCCCATCAACCCCTCTTTGTTTCCATCACAATTATGTGTTTAGGTCATTTAAAGACAAAGAACGCGTAAAAGTTAACAGCCTCTCACGCTGTCACGCTGCGTTACTCTGTGTGTAATGATGTGGCTAAAAATAAAAAAGGCAGCAACTCGACTGACAAAATGTGAGTCAACTTGGGGGGGGGGTTTAATCGATCGATGCATCCACTCAGCGTCTTTTAGGTGACGGACCTACATTTAACTTGCTAAAAAAAGGTGAGGAAGAGGAAGAGAGAAGGAAACAGAAAGTGAGTATCCATGGGTGATGGACACAGATGGACAGAGAGTTGAAACAGAAACTTTTATCTGGTAATTATTTGATGTAATTCAGAGTAATTCCTCAGTGAATTTGATGAAACTACTCAGCAGACTGCAGCCTCTGCTAACAGTGAGAAGCAGGGTGACAGCTGTCTAATGAACGGGTCCAACGAGCAAAGAACACGTGTCGGGTAGACCTGCGTCACACCTGCGTCATACCTGCGTCATACCTGCGTCGTTCCGGTGTCATATCCACGGTTTGAAAGCGGTATTAGTGATATGCCAAAAGCATGTCAACGAAGGAAACCAGGCCAGGTGGGAGGGTACGACTGAGAATTCGCCTAGGGCACCAAATCATCCAGGACTGATAATGTGTATGGTGTAGGAATGGTACTGATTTATAGTTTGGCATCAGATTTCACCATCACTAACACTGGCGGGATGTCATACATTATCTAATGCAGCTGTTTGAGTGACAGAAAACATGAAAAAAACAAAAGAAATGTGTTAGAATGTGTGCATCTTAATTTATTATGTTTAATTCAGGTAATAACAGACTATTATGAGAGCAATTAAAACAATTACAGTGTGGCAACCATTCTCAACATCTGGCAACTGAAAGCTGTTGGAGGTGCCATTCATTGAACAAGTCTGAAGATGGAATTCCCATCCCCTATCATTGAGGCCTGTAAATTAAAAAAAAGTTGGTACGTTACCCAGCTTGTGTCTAAACTTTGCAGGTTAATTTGCCAAAGTGTTGCGTAATCCCGGACTCTACAGACTCGACGTCTTCGCCGCGAGTCTGCTGTTTATCTTGTTAGTGAACCTGATTTCTACAGAACTCTGAAAAAGGAAAATCCCTAAGATGATGTCATGAAGTAATCTGCAAAAACACTCACTAAATATGACCCCAATCCAGTCCCAGCAAGATCATACAACGACTCAGACAAAATCATTCTAATTCGGGTGACTGTGTCTAGAGCTTTCTTCGAAATTAAGATAGCATTAAGTACAGTTGTCAACAAAGAGGGATTTTCTAAAGAACATAAAGCTGAAGGATCTCATAAGAGTACAAAACAAACACGGGGAACTGGCAACCACTATGCACAAGCTGCAGGAAAGCTACTTTAATCTAGCTCTCTCAAAAGACATATGCTAGAGAAACAAACAAAATGTAATGTGTAATCCGTATGTTTTCACATACGTTGTGTCTCTGTGTTCGCAACAAAAGGAAGGCAAATATCGTGCCGAAGTGATTAATAGACTAATCGTTAACCGAGAAACACATTTATAAACAGTACTAATCTTAAAGTGGTACAGCATCCAAAAATAAGCAAGATCAGTTTAATTTTCACAAGAATCTCTTCTAGCTTGTTTGGCTTCTGGTCAGAATTAAATAAGCAATTCACTTTGGGTTTTTAAAAGGCATTCTGTAAATGGTTAATTAAAAAAAAAAAAAACTACAGATTAATTGTTACAGAAAGTCCTGCTTGGAACTACATTTAGCAAAAACTAGTACAGTAATGCAGCTGCTTTGTGGAGACAGCAACACTATCGTTTAAAGAAGCAAGGAACATTCATTTTGTGTTGATTTTAGCGCCCTCTGTGGACAAAAGCTGTAATGTTTTCCCAGAAATGAGGATCGCATTTCCCATGAGCACCACCGCCTTGTGTCATAAAGATCGTAGCTAGCGCGTTCATTTGTTTTTGGAAGCGAGTGAAAGAAAAGACTTATTTTTAATACTTCTTTTTTACTTTCACAGCTGTTTGCAGGATGCATGGCGATGAAGGTGATGTATCTATTTGTGGCTATGAAAAGATTAATAATTGTAATATGATGATGGTGCCGACAACAAGCCTGACTTTACTTTAAACACTATCAAACAAAGAGAACATCCTCCTGCGTCCTGGTAACGTCTTTATAATCCCTCATGCTACAACGCTACATCTAATGTAAACAGGTTTTTCCAGTCTGCCTGCCGTAAATCATTTCGTCTGATTTCAGCAGGCATTTAAAATAACTATATAGAGGTGTTGTTTGCTTGTGTAGGTCATATAGAGGCATCATGAGACTGTTTCATAAACACTTAAAAGTTCCTTGTAGTAAAAAAAAAAAAAACCCTTAAAATTCCAAGAAATACGACAGCATGCTTGCAATGTTTGTGTTAGACTAAACAAAAGAGTTATCTCTGTTCTGAACGCAGAACGATGAACCTGATCTCCTCGAATTACGGAAATCTCCCCCAAACGTTCGCCCAAACATCCTCTAACGGTGAGGCAATCGATAAGACTCATTCTTCTTACCGTGCCGCACACCCTGACGTCATAAAGCCGTCCCCAGTCATCTTCATGGCTGTCCACCATCATCATACTATCATCCTCTTCCAGGAACCACTCAGCCTGCAGGTCAACCTTCACTTCCTCCCCCATGGAGTGCATTCCTACGGCGGGGAACAGCCCCTCCGCAGACACAGGAACCTCCACTGAACCTACCTGGATAGGAGATTATAAGGAAACAGTGGATGAGGAAACAGAGACAGTTCTGCTGGTTTCATTTGCCTTTCTGTGTCCATGAAATAAAGCCTTACAGAATGTCATAAAAAGGTTAAAAATACCTACCTCTTTGCCATTTTTGGTGAAAAAGACTGTTGTAAAACCTGCTTCGATATTTTCTGAGTGTATTCCACAGCCAATGCGGTCACCGCGAGCACATTTTGGCCCAAATTGTTGCCCCACAGGGTTACCATTATATAACCTTGGGAAGAAAGGAGACAAAATAAGTAATCTAGTTACTGCTAAAAATAATAATTCAATCATGACTCTTTTTATAACTGAAATGACTTGGATTAAGCTGAATTTATACTTGTGTGTGTGAGGTTATGAGGTCACATTAATGAAGCCTATGCATGTACAGTACGAGTCAAAAGTTTGGACGCACCTACTCATTCAAGGTTTATATTGTATTTTTGCTATTTTCTACACTGTAGAACAATACTGAAGACATCAAAACTATAAAAAATAATGCTTAGAAAAATATGTAGTAAACAAACCAAGATCAAGATATCGCCAATAGTGAGCAAAGCTGTCATCAAGCAAGACAGCTGCTACTTTGAGGAATCTAAAATATGAAATGGTTTGTTTAAACCCGCAGTGTGAAACTTTTACATATAAATCAACGTCTATTATATTCAAGCCTTTGCCAAACAAGTTCACACAATGCTGATTAAGCCTATCACAGCCAGATAAATCTCTCTGTATTTCAAGGTATGCAGAGATTTTAAATCTCATGTGAGGAGAGACATTCCCATTCTGGTTGTTTGAACGTACACCCAGAGGCTAACTTCCGGTTAGCCCTCTGCTAACTTGAATCAGGATAAAATCATTTAATTGTACGGCTCCTCTAGACTTTCCAAATGTTATCGGACCGAATGGATCAAATTCTGATAGTTAAACGAGTCATTTCACAGGGGTTGTGTGACACTAGTGGTAATTTACCAAGCGTTTTACGGCCGCAACAGCGGCAACGGAGTAGGCTATGACGTAAGCACATGTCCACAGTGTTTTTATAATTACTCTCACAGCCAGAAGGGGGAGACACTCCAGCTTTAACACTCTTTGTTTACTACATAATTCCATATGTGTTATTTCATAGTTTTGATGTCTTCATTGTTGTACTACAATATAGAAAACAGTAAAGAAACCCTTGAATGAGTAGGTGTGTCCAAACTTTTGACTGGTACTGTAGAGCATCAATGCTACTCTCACATGAAGTTGGAGAAATTAGCATAAAGACTGGAAGCTGTCTGGCACCACAACTTGCCATTTCATTTTTATTATTTTTTACAGATTAAACAAACAACATAGAACATGTTACCTACTAAGCTTTCGAGGTGTTGATAAGCATTTTTTTACCTTTGGACAGAGCTGAGCTAGCCATTTCCCTCTGTTTCCAGTCTTTATGCTAAGCTAAGCTAACCGTCTGAAGGCTCTAGCTAGCGCACAGACACAAGTGGTTTTGAACTTCTCATCTAACTCTCTGCAAGAAGGGAATAATAAGCAAATTTCCCAAAATGTCAAACAATTCCTTTAAAGAATGAAAAAGAAAAATGACTTCAGTTAAGAATGTAAACACAGTTACTTTTGAGTATATAAAGACAGCACAATACAGACTGATAATGTACAACACGTCTATACAGCGTTGCGGCGGGGCTACCAACAGGTGAAATCAGATACCGAAATATAAAATTATTTACTACGCTGGAGCCATCTATGGTGGGAACACCATACACCGAGACGCACAAATATACACTCACCAAGCACTTTATTAGGAACACCTGTGCAATCTAATGCAATCCAATACAACAGCTCTGCCATAAATTCTACTTTTACGAAGCTTCTACATTTTCAGTTTTTGTTGACATTGTCAGAAAGGTGATAATTCAATTTTATGTTTATTGAGGTTGTAGTGGGCGGTGGTGGTGGTGTGCTTAAATGCATGATACTGAAATGTTTTCCTAATATTTTATCCATCTCATTAACGTACATGACTTTTCAATATAACGCACTCCAGTACACCAGCGTTTACTATGTATGAAAACGTATAAGCTTCGTAAAAGTAGAATTTATGGCAGAGCTGTTGTATGGGATTGCATTAGATTGCACCGGTGTTCCTAATAAAGTGCTAGATGAGTGTAAATCTAGCTTTAAAACAGGACGTCAAACCCCCCCAGTACACTTTTTACACATTTTAATTTAGTTTCAGTACTTTATGTGGATGCCTTTATTCAGAATTACTTACAATTTCTACTTCTTCTTCTCTAAAATACAGATTCTGATACCTCAGCTTAAGTAACACGACGCCAGGAATTGCTGCGGCGCTATAAACTGAGTCGACAGCCCGACTTAATTACTGTAACTGATAGCAAAAAACTTTACGACATTGGCAAAGCAGCTGTATTTAATGTGTATCTGTCACGTCTGGCCTATACTCAATCCACACAATAAGAGTTGGATTGGTACATCCCCTATCAACAACATTTTTGATAATTAATCATTTCAATCCTTTAACAAGCAAAAATGCAAAACACTCACTGGTTCTACCTCAATTATGAGGATTAGCAGCTTTTATCTGTTTTATGTCATTGTAAATTCCCTTCTGGTTTGAACAAACTTTTGTGGGACTCGAGCTGTCATTTGCAGTTGAAATACTGATACTCCCTCTTTGATTTTGTTGACACAAGTGATCATCAAAAAAAAAAACAATTTGACGATCACTTTGGGTTTTTGTACTCGTTGTACAGACAAAAAAATAATCAACAGATTCATTGATAAGTAAAATAACTGTTAGTTGGATCCTTGCAACCAAAGGTTTTGGGGTGCAAGGTTCAGCGTCATTACGCCAAAACTACTCCTGTGACCAGAGAGTTTTATGCTGCTTAAAAATGTTCAGAAAAGTAAGAGCTAAGAAGAATGATATAGGGAATTACTGTTGTAGTTATGTGTGGATGCAGCAGCAACAGGCCACAATCCATTTTCCCCAAACCATCCAAGAAACCAATGCTGTACTGTAGTGCAAAGATGATTGTGGTTTCACTTACTTGCCGTTGTCAGCGTGGTAAGCTACAGAGTATGGCAGCCAGCCAGGCTGGTGGTCCAGCCTGTAGAATTTAGGCACCAGGCCCACAGCAATGGTCCCCCTCACCCCTGTGTCCACTATTGTCACCTACACACACACACACACACAAACAAAAACAATGTAACTACAACTTGTGGCACCAGAAACAGCTAGTTTAACCTACTGCTACACTTAGAGCAGGCTTTTTATATGTTTTTACTCACTTGTGTGGGCAAAATGAAGAGGTACTTTTTTTAAAAACAGCATGGATTTATAGCAGAAAACCAAAATCAAAACACGAGTCTTATATTTTACTGTGAGAACCTTCGCCGAGTCACACCTTGAATGGAAAACCCGACTCAAGAAATTAAGCCTGTTGTAAATCTCGCCCTTTCCTAGCCCTCAGTCTGTCTGTGTGGCGCTCACCCAAATGCCCAGAGTCTGACTCCTTGCACGGGTACACAGCTGTGCCACTGGCAGCACATGGGAAAACCTCCACAATCACCACCAACCCCCCCCCCCACCCCACCCCCCTCCCTCGCCTCCCCCTCAGACGTCACGCCAGCCCGCCAACTAAGCCGACTCAATCGGAGCGAAATGACACACACCGTCGAGCAGAATGAGGTGAAAGGAGACAAAGCAGACAAACACAAGAGAACGTGTTTGGTCTCTTCTTTTCTCGATGACTTCTCTGAGTCATTTCGCACTCATCTAAAAAGGTCACTAGAAGATATAAAGGACTAGATAGAAACCAGAAGATCTGCAACCTTTTAATGACAAATGTCTAGAAGACGAGTATCTGATTTAGTTTGAATGTAAGACTGTAAGCATGACCAGTTGTCGGGAAAGGTACTTTCCAAGGTATTATTTAAGCTGCCCATCTTTTGTTTAAATTAATTTTGTTGATACAATCAGATAATCCAAAAGGTTATTTGTAAATGTGGTGCCTTTTTGAATAATGACCTTCCTTTGTTTAAATAACATGTTGTACTGTGTCCATGCTGTGCGCCATTGTTTTGTTATTACAATATTGCATGCACTGTTTGTGCTTCATACCATATGATCATAGTCTTGAGTCAAAATAAATCTACCTGCCTCCCCCCGTTCTTTACCTCTCTACCGCAAATCACCGCTCCTCCATTACAACTATCAGCACATGAGAAACTAAACTTCTCGGGTTTCTCTGACTCAAACTCCAGGCTTGATTCCTTTGATGTCCAGTCTGGCACTTTATACCTCTGCTTTGTTAAAAGAAACTAAATTCTTGGCCTCTGCAGGCTACCACTTCCACACATTAACAATCCATTAATGTCTGTGTGAATGTCCCAATAAAACTTACAAAAACATGTGAGATGACTTAGATCAGGAAAGAGTAGGAATGTTAGTCACTGATACTGACGCAGAGGCGAGCGGGAAAGATCATGGCCGACCCCTCCCACCCCACCCAGGACATAAACTTTTTCTTTTTTTTTTTTCCGAGCGCTCCCCTCCGGCAAGACGCCGCAGTCTATCATGACCAAAAAACCTCACACCGCAGGAACAGTTTCTTCCTGACTGCAGCTGGCCTCATTAACAAGGCCCGGGACCCCCGCTGACACGGAACTCTACCGCACACATAGACACTACATGTACTATTAATGTGAGATCTATAATCTTATACTGCACATCTGTAAGCTCATCACATCTCACATGTTACATTTGTAGTCTTTCTATTATTTACATTAGCACGTTAGATACGCCACTTATACTATGAACATCTGCACATTCCCAGTAAATATCCTGCACAATATTTTATTAAACTTAACAGCTCTCTTCACATAGAATATATTTCTTGTACTTATTCTTTATTGTAATACTTTATTTATATATTTATACCACCTGTCTTTCTCTCTTACTTGGCAATAAATCTGATTCTGATGAGCCGTTAAGTTTTGTTGATATAATAATTTCTTAAATAAATCTATTAAAACAAGTGGAATGCTGCAGATGTTTCGCTGGCCTTGAAGACAGACGACGAAAAAAAAAAAAAAAACTGGAGGAAGTGCAGCAGCGCTGACAAAGGTGAAATGGGTTCCTTGTGAAAGCACAAAGCGTGGAGAAACACGAGGATAGCAGTGACGCATACTTTGACAGTAGCCTGACCTTTATCAGAATAAAAGCTCCCAAATTTTTGAGATATCTGGGGAAACTGACAGCATGTGCGTCACAGAGTGGAGAATAATGTAGTATTAAACTGTGGTTAATGACCACATTAAAATCCACTTGTTTAAATGTCAGAGGGATCTATCAGCCTCCAAATGTGATTCTCATTTAAATATAAATGTTGTTATCTTGAGGATTTTCATGCTAGGGAGCAGAGAGAGAGAGAGAGAGAGAGATCTGGAGGTCAGATGAGAGTTTGACATCACATTTAAAGGAAATGTCACATCTGGCACACATCAGGGACACGTTAGAGCCATGATAAATAAAGTCAAAGCACACACAGTCAGCCTGTATCTTAGTGAAGCAGATCTGAAATGCTTAAATGTATATTCGAAATGGTGCTTCTCCTTTCAAAAACAAAAAAAAAAAAAAAAAAAAAAAAAATCTGGGAAAGAATAGTGGAAGAAATAGATCATTTGCAGGAAAGCCTGGTATAGCTATGGGACACTGATGCAGCGTGGTCCTGTCTGTCTGGCTCTATTCGTAGCTCAGCACAATGACGTAGGTTCACTGGATAATGTACAGCCTAATTTTTCCTCCTGAAGCCTAAAAAACCCCCCCCCCCCCCAGACAAGGAAGTATGCCTGCCTCACCTGCAGTCACTTGACCACACGTCACGAGGCCTGCTCTGACGTGCACCGTACACAAACAGGCTGGCTCATAAATAACAAACTGCAGCCCTCAGCATCTAATTTATGACTGAACTCTTGCAACTTTCCTGTGCTACATCACCAAGATACTTTTTTCCCCCTCATACTCTGCTGTACTGTATGTATGAGTAACTACTAAAAAAAAAAAAGGGCTGATACATAGGGGCACATCAGCTTTGCTAAATGAATGTCCTGCTGCCAGTCCGCCTGCCTGCCTGCCTGCCTGTCTGCATAAAAACACTCTATGTTAGACTAATCTTTGTGCTCAGAGATACCACCTAACCCACACCCTATCCCTCATTCCAATGCAGCTACGACATTTTTGAGGTAGTGGTTTTGCACTGGTGAACTGGGACTGTGGGGGGGCACTCAGAATTTAATATGAAGTTGAGAAAATTGTCAGCAACAGGATTCCAGGGGATAAAATTGCTGGCTGGATGGAAAAGCAATCTTGGGCACAACTAGGGACGATGGTATGTGGTAAGCCTATCATATTGTGAGTAATTCTGCCCCCCCCCCACCCACCCATCCACCCACCCACCCAACATTTCAAAATGAATGATTGTGCAAAGGACCACTTATTTTCTAATGATTATCTACTTTTCTTTTACGGTAAACAGAGAATGGAGAACAGAGATAGCAGCTTGTAGCGATCACGACGACTAATCATGCACACAAAAAAAAAAAAGAGAGCAGAGATGACGATCGGGTTTTGCAACTCAATCAGAGCTCGGTTACAATCCAACAATGTCACAATAGGCATCTATCAATGTGCCTTACCTCAAAGTAGCAGTTTCCCTTTGATAAAGGATGGCCAGCCACATAGCAACCCACTTCTTCAGAGTTCCCTTGGTAACTACAGGGAATAAATTACAGGTTAACAGTAGGACTCACAATCAGAAACACACCTCAAAACAACCTCTTCAATCTTTGGATCGAAAGATTGTCGAAACACTATCAACATAATATGTGCAGATGCAAATGAGACATAATGTGCATCCCAGACAATGAAACCTGATTACAACTGCTCCTCAGCCACGTGATTAGACGATGATATATCAAATGACAGGCATGTGATTATTGGCTGTTACTGTTAAACATACAGTATGAGCATGTGTGTTTTGTTATGGAAGGGAAACCTGGAGACACACGAGGACAAACACATTTTCACAATGACATTTTGGCATGTCACGGCAGGAAAAGGAATGATGACTGAATTCCACTTAGTTGCTTCGATTTCAGGGTTCTGGTATTATGCTTGTTGGTCCAGTGTCATGCTGTCATGACTTACTGGGACACTTGAGTAATGTCTGTTACTTTCAAACCCTTGCCAAAAAAGTTCTCACAATGCTAAATTAAGCCTATCACCGCCAGGTAAATATCTCTATTTCACAGTTATATGGAGTTTTTAAAATCTGGTGTCTGGTATGACATTCCCGCTCTGCTCTACAGGCAGAGCGAGCACATGCTAAAATAATTTAATCGTGTGGCTCTTCTAGACTTTCCAAATGTTATCGGACTGAAAGGATCAAATTCTAATAGTGAAACAAGTCATTTTGTGGGGATTGTGTGACGCTCAAAACACCGCTTTACAGCCACAACAGTAGCGACGGAGTACGCTATGGCGGAGCCATACATGTTGTAGCCTAAGTACATGTTGACTGTGTTTTTGTAATTACTGTCACTGCCAGAAGGGGTCACAAAAGTCCTGCACACCAGCTTTAACATTATTCACCTGTGCTTGTCCTACTATGACGAGGTCTGTGAAAAAGGTCGACTGGAGCTTCTGAACCATTGGATCAGTATTGTTGTGCGTTACATGTTTTGCACAGTATTAAGTAGCCAAATCAAATCGCTAGAATAAAGAATCCATTGCTTTTGTTACTTAACGTAGTCACTATATAACAGAAATTCATGGTAAGTATATGCCTCTGAGGTTCATAGTCAAACACAAGATTTTATTTACACTAAACTAATTGCAAAGGATCTACTGTAAACTTCCAGTATGGCTAGCATAGATTTTAAGGGGGAAATATAGTGTTTTTAAGGGTTTACCAGTCATTATCAGTGAATATCTTTCCAAGCACTGCTTCAGATACCTAAACTTGGGATATCTACCAATACCAGTGCTCTCTTTTTCCTCAAATCTCAATTCTGTACACTTCTCTACCTGGAACTCGTTGGGATCATTTTTATGAACGTTAATATGAGGCCAGGGATTGCTGTGGCGCTAAAAACCAAGTGGACGACCTGCCATGACTGAATGATTACCTGAAACACAGACTTATATAATAAAATAGTTGAAGACACTGTACTTAATGTGGATCAATCACATCATGGCCAATACCCAAACCCATCAAGTCAGTATCGTCACCAATATCATGCATCCCTAATTACAGCTACACACCAACGTGTAGGCAGAGAAACCAACACAATATCAACGGAAGCATCTTTTGAGATCAACTCTGATTCCCACAAAGCCACATAATCACTTCAGCTCAATCCCCACCAAGGTGAGTTTAAATCAGGCTGACCTGAGCGTGTCTCCGTCCTTCAGCAACCTCATGTATCGTTCCTGCGCCGGGCGTCCATCCCTAATGTCTTGGATTCGACGCCTCAAATTCAGGAGGCATCTGTGGTGTAGTACGTTGATGTCATCCATCTGAATGAAGAAACCATTAAGTTAGTAGTTAGTAGTAGGCAGGTTATGTCCACTGCTTTTATGTCCTTTCAACTTTTTGCCTGAACCTCAGAGAGATATGGTCAAATTTAAATAATTTATTTAAATTGTAACAATAACTTATTTCACCAGTCAATAGGAAAACTGTTAAACACAAAAACAAAAAGAGGAGCCACTAGATGGCAGAAGGGTACTTTACAACAACAGCTTGAGTTTCTTCACAGGATTAATCCTGATGGCTTTTTGGTGAGGAAACCAAGTTTAGGTGTTGCACTTTGTAAACGGTCCTTGCACACTCGTCCCACAGCCGGCTGTACATAGAGACCAGCAGTGTTATTAGTCCAGCTCGGAGGACGGTGAAAAATTAGGTTGTAGCTCGTTGTCTACCTCACTACGATAGGAAAGAGACGTTGTTTGTGTTGTAACAGCGTTTCGCTTATGAGTTACTGATCTGAGAAGTTCGAATCTTTCAATATATCTCCAACTTTACCGAAGTGTGTAGCATAGCCTAAAACTGTAGTTTTTCTGTTGTTTACAAAACTCACGAGGAAGACAAAATGTTGCCACACCGGTGACTTCAGGGAAGCAGGACGATTTTCTGTTCTGTTGCTTTTCCACCATCTCCAACTCCAGTAATGTCCATGGTGTCTTGAAAAGTAATGCAGCTGCAGGCTGCCGGTAAGCTACGCTGTCATTTGTAAGCTGTTGAATTCAGTGTTTGAATACTGCAGTAACAAAAGAAACGTTGAAAGTCATTTCATACGACACCACAGAGTCACTAAAACAAATACAGGTCGATGCTATCAATGTCTCGGCGGAGGCAGGAGGATTTTCTGTTCTGTTGCTTTCCCACCATGTCCGATTAAGGTAATGTCCATGTTGTCTTGAAAAGTAATCAGCTGCAGGCTGCCGGTAAGCTACGCTGTGTCGTCTCTGAAAGGCTTTTGTTGGGTTTTTTTTGTTCCGACACATGAAAGCAGGTGTGGGTGGAGAGAAAAACAAAGTTGAAGAATTGCCGATCCTTCTTTTGATTTCAAAGGTCCAAATCAAACACTCATTTCAACAGATTTTCAATTTAGAATCAACATCCTGACAGCCCTAACCAATACTATGTACCAACTACCCAGCTCCTCTCACACATGTTCTCCTCATTATTTTATACAATAGTAGCTTGAAAGTTTCTGATAAGTGAAACCTCTCATACATTTTCTGCTTAAGATGTGGCCATAACAAGAGAACTGAGGCAGGTTCACAATAACAACACTTGCAAGCATTATAATTCTATTGTTTTTAGATTGATACTGATTAAGACATTCTTGACTTCTTTGTTTTTTTCTCAGCAATTAAATTCACTGTTTATCCTGGGCACTGCTGTTGTAGTTAAATCTCTATGTCTCTTCATGGTTTGAAGGTTTGGAGGTGCTGGCTCCATCATACCAGGGGCTTGTTTCACCAAATTCGCAACATGAGCGTTAATTTTGAAGCATTTACCATATCCAAGGGAACACCATACTTGTGACTAATGCATGAGCATGTGAGAGGACCGTATGACTCAAATGACAATCATTTATGAAACAAGACGCTGGCACCATTCGCAACATACATGGAAGCAGTGCACGCTAATTGCTTTCAGGAAACATGCCCCGGTGCCATAAAACCAAGCCTTAAGGACTGTATTGTTAGATGTGTCAGCATATTTTAGATTACTAGGGAAGGGAAGAGTTCAATAAGAAGCATTTATGTCATTTGTAAGCTGATGAATTCAGTGTTTGAATACTGCAGTAACAAAAGAAACATTGAAAGTCATTTCATAAGACATCACAGAGTCACTAAATCAAATACAGGTCGATGCTATCAGTGTCTTGGCGGAGGCAGGAGGTTTTCTGTTCTGTTGCTTTCCCACCATGTCCGATTGAAGTAATTTCCATGTTTCTTGAAAAGTAATCAGCTGCAGGCTGCCGGTAAGCTACACTGTGTCGTCTCTGAAAGGCTTTTGTTGGGTTTTTTTTGTTCCGACACATGAAAGCAGGTGTGGGTGGAGAGAAAAACAAAGTTGAAGAATTGCCGATCCTACTTTTGATTTCAAAGGTCCAAATCAAACACTCATATTAATAGATTTTCAATTTAGAATCAACATCCTGACAGCCCTAACCAATACTATGTACCAACTACCCAGCTCCTCTCACACATGTTCTCCTCATTATTTTATACAATAGTAGCTTGAAAGTTTCTGATAAGTGAAACCTCTCATACATTTTCTGCTTAAGATGTGGCCATAACAAGAGAACTGAGGCAGGTTCACAATAACAACACTTGCAAGCATTATAATTCTATTGTTTTTAGATTGATACTGATTAAGACATTCTTGACTTCTTTGTTTTTTTCTCAGCAATTAAATTCACTGTTTATCCTGGGCACTGCTGTTGTAGTTAAATCTCTATGTCTCTTCATGGTTTGAAGGTTTGGAGGTGCTGGCTCCATCATACCAGGGGCTTGTTTCACCAAATTCGCAACATGCAAGCTGTGACTTGCAACATGAGCGTTAATTTTGAAGCATTTACCATATCCAAGGGAACACCATACTTGTGACTAATGCATGAGCATGTGAGAGGACCGTATGACTCAAATGACAATCATTTATGAAACAAGACGCTGGCACCATTCGCAACATACATGGAAGCAGTGCACGCTAATTGCTTTCAGGAAACATGCCCCGGTGCCATAAAACCAAGCCTTAAGGACTGTGTTGTTAGATGTGTCAGCATATTTTAGATTACTAGGGCAGGGAAGAATTCAATAAGAGGCATTTATGTCATTTGTAAGCTGATGAATTCAGTGTTTGAATACTGCAGTAACAAAACAAACATTGAAAGTCATTTCATAAGACACCACAGAGTGTCACAGACTAAAACAAATACAGGTCGATGTTATCAGTGTCTTGGCGGAGGCAGGAGGTTTTCTGTTCTGTTGCTTTGCCACCATGTCCGATTGAGGTAATTTCCATGTTTCTTGAAAAGTAATCAGCTGCAGGCTGCCGGTAAGCTACACTGTGTCGTCTCTGAAAGGCTTTTGTTGGGTTTTTTTTTGTTCCGACACATGAAAGTAGGTGTGGGTGGAGAGAAAAACAAAGTTGAAGAATTGCCGATCCTACTTTTGATTTCAAAGGTCCAAATCAAACACAAAAGAAACATTGAAAGTCATTTCATAAGACACCACAGAGTCACTAAATCAAATACAGGTCGATGCTATCAATGTCTCTGTGCACCCAGAAAAATGAATCTACTGGAACTTCTAAGATGATTATATTTGTTTACTGAATTTACTAAATAAGTCTTTGGCAATGTAAATTACTAATATGTTTAGGACTACAACTAATGATTATTTTCTCGATTATCAGACTATTTTTTTGATTTATAAAAATGTCATAAAATATTGAAAAATGCCCATCACAGTTCTCTTAAGCCCAAAGTGATGCCATCAAATTGCATATTTTATGCAACCAACAGTCAAAAAGCAAGTTTTATTCAGTTTATGATCAAATAAGACCAAGAAAGGCAGCAAATCCTCACAACTGAGATGTTGACAATGGAATATTTGGCAGTTTTGCTTGAAAAATGACTTTAACTTATCAATTACCTGTAATCAACCAATTGTTTCTTCTCTAGATACCTTACTTCAAAGGCAAAATCCATCCAAATCCAAAATCATTAAATGTTACTACTTCTGTAAACTTCATAAGTTGATAAAATAACTCATTTTTATAATGTATGTTCCTCTGCCAGTTTCTATTAAGTAGATATAGAATGAACACACAGCACAGCCAACATCAATATATAATTGAAGCTAAATACTGATACAAATTCCTTGTGTTTTATGATACTGTATTAATGTCACACAACCTGAAATAAGTACAGTATAATATCATATTTGTCATATTTTTAGCTCTCCTTACAGGTTCACCATTCATTTTTCATCCATACATGGTTTGATAGTCAACATGTAATGTAATTAAAAGTTGACATTGTTCTTTGCTGTATCCCCTTGCAGCGACGTGTGACAATGAAACATTATCTTTGTAAGAAGACACAGGTGGCCAACCCAAGAACACCAGCGGTGGAAGACGTATTCAGATTCTTTACTTAAGTAAAAGTACCAAAACAACAATGTAAAAAAACTCATTACAAGTAAAAGTCCTGCATGAAATATCCTACTTAAGTAAAAGTACATAAGTATTATGAGCTTGATGTAGTTAAAGTATTACAGTAAAAGTAGTGGTTTGGTTCCTCTGACTAATATATAATTACATATGACATCATTAGATGATTAATACTGAATCATCAGTGTTAGAGCAGCATGTTACTGTTGTAGCTGCTGGAGGTGGAGCTAGTTTCAACTACTTTATATACAGTTAGCTAGTTTAGTCCAGTGGTTCCCAACCTAGGGATCGGGCCCCTCCAAAGGGTCACCAGATAAATCTGAGGGGTCATGAGATGATTAATGGGAGAGGAAAGATGAAGTTCTGATACAAACATCTGTTTTCAGTTTTTGGACTTTTTCTCTAATCTTTGATTTGTGGTGAAATATTGGATCATTTGAACATTTATTGAGTCAAAAAAAAGTCAAAAAGGTTGGAAACCACTGGTTTCATCTTTAACAATGTGTTGTAAGCTTATTATATTATCCATTGTGCCAAATCTTCATCTGAAAAGTAACTAAAGCTTTTAAATAAATGTAGTGGAGTGGAAGTATAAAGTAGCATGAAATGGACATACTCAGCTATAGTACAAGTACCTCAAAATTGAATTGAAGTACAGTATCTGAATAAATGTACTTAGTTACTTCCACCCCTGAAGAACACAAACACATGACGCTGCAGGTATCAATAATCATTCTTTGCACTGATCTGATTGACAGTACTTTGACGTTGAGTGATGTCTTGATTGGGTGGACGAACACGTAAAATTCTTGAAACCTCATTCAGATATTTTGTTTCCGATGGCTTCAGGGAATAAAACATTCACTTATTGACGTTAAAACATAAGCTGTCAAACTGCCGTAACGACTGGGGGAAGTGGGCGTGCCGATGTTTACAGTTAACGCTATCCAGCTTTGCTTGCTAGCCACCTTGCTAACGGCAAAGCTAATTTGACGAGTTAAATCTAGCATTAAAGTTCAGACAGTTAACTGCTGCAACTGTAGTTTATCATAATGTACCACCTATTCTCAATTAAATGCCGTTATTAAGTCTTAGTTGTCCATTCGTCAGTTGGTGGAGACGCGGAGATGGACGTTAGCATCATAAGCGGCTAACAGCTAGTTTGTTGAAGCTGCGGTTAAGGCGTTGATCAAGAGGATGCATTACGACTGTTCCTGCGAGTAGAGAGCAGGAAACTGGTTTCTTACACGTATTGTTATCGATTAGCCAATCTCTTACCTGTTATCTACGCGGCTAATTACACAGACACTCGCTTTTGTCCATCAGCTCTCCATAGCTCCACATAAAAACTTTGGAAACTAGAGTTCGGCGCTCCCCAGTGACATCACACCCACGTTACTGCACCAGCCAATCGCGTCGAGTTTTGAGAAATGGTGACAAGCATTCAGCCAATCATGCCTCTTGGATTCTCTGTTTTTGTGTGTGTGTGTGTGTGTGTGTGTGTGTGTGTGTGTGTGTGTGTGTGTGTGTGTGTGTGTGCGTGCGCGCTTGCGCGTATGCGTGCGTGTTTGTTACCTCATTGGGACCTTTTCCGGTGTAAACACCGACCTTGTCGGGACCAGTAGTTCTCATGGGGACCAAAGCCCGGTCCTAATGAGGCAAAACCTCATTTCTGCGATCCTGGTCAAGGTTGGAGGTGAGGTGTTAAGGTTTAGGGGTTAGGGTTTGGGTTGGGCTGTCCACAGTGAATGTAAGCCAATGCAATGCCCTAACATGGATAGCTGTGCAAAGTGTGTGTGTGCGTGTGTCTGTGTGTGTGGGTCTGTCATAGGCTACTTTTGGGGACAAATTTCAGACTAAAGACCAGTTAATTGGGGACAGCTTGTCCAATTGGGAACAAAAGCTGTGTCCCCAATTGGGAAAATGCTGATTTTTGGGTCAGTGGTTAAGGTTAGGGTTAGGCAAGTAGTGGTTATGGTTAAGGCAAGTCTTCAGGAAATGAATGTAGGTCTATGCAATGTCCCCAAAAGTGACCAAGGACAAAATATGTGTGTGTGTGTGTGTGTGTGTGTGTGTGTGTGTGTGTGTGTGTGTGTGTGTGTGTGTGTGTGTGATGAGAATATCAGCTGCGTCTCTTAATGATCAATCATCCTAAAGGAAACCCATTTAAAGGAAACCAGCTTGTTTCCTGTGTCCGGTGAGTATCACAGTAGAACAGTGGTGAAAGAAGCATTCAGATCCTTTACTTCAATAAAAGTACCAATACAGCAATATAAAAATACTCCATTACAAGTAAAAGTCCTGCATGAAAAATCCTACTGAAGTAAAAGTATGTAAGTATCAGCAGCAAAATACAGTTAAAGTATTAAAGTATTAACGTACTGGTATTGTCCATCTGACCTGATATTTTATATATCAGATAGTTATACATCATCAGATTATGTTATATATATATGTATGTGTGTGTGTGTGTATATATATATATATATATAATATATATATATATATATATATATATATATATATATATATATATATATATATATATATATATATATATATATATATATAATAAGGTCCAACAGTCTGATTCCACTTTCATGTATGTGTGTGTGTGTGTGTGTGTGTGTGTATGTATTTATATTTATATTTATATTTATATTTATATTTATATTTATATTTATATTTATATTTATATTTATATATGGACCAGTGTGTAGGATTTAGTGGCATCTAGTGGTGATATTACAGATTGCAACCAATTGAATACCCTCCCCCTCCCCTTATTAGCATGTAGGAGAACCTGCGGTTGCCACAAAACTTGCAAAAAACATTAAAGGCCCTCTCTAGAGCCAGTGTTTGGTTTGTCCATTCTGGGCTACCATAGAAACATGGTGGTGCAACATGGCAGGCTCCGTGGAAGAGGACCCACTCCCTATGTAGATGTAAATAGCTCATTTTAAGGTAACGAAAACACAGCAATTGTTATTTGCAGGTGATTATACACTAATTAAAACAAGAATTATGAATATCATATTCCATTTCTGTCAAGTCCGTTCTGCTGGATGCCACTGAATTCTGCACACTGCACCTTTAAATAAAAGTAGTGGTTTGGTTCCTCTGACTGATATATTATTATATATGACATCATTAGATTATTAATACTGAAGCATCAGTGTTAGAGCAGCATGTTGCTGTTGTAGCTGCTGGAGATGGAGCTAGTTTCAACTACTTTATATACAGTTAGCTAGTTTAGTCCAGTGGATCCCAACCTAGGGGTCGATCCCCTCTAAAGGGTCAGCAGATAAATCTGAGGGGTCGTGAGATGATTAATGGGAGAGGAAAGAAGAAAAAACAAAGTTCTGATACACAAATCTGTTTCCAGTTTTTGGACTTTTTCTCTAAACTTTGATTTGTGGTGAAATATTGGATCATTTGAACATTTATTGAAATGAAACCATGTGAGAAGTTTAGAGGGAAAAGTCACTATTTGGTGGAGCTGTTAACAACTCATAGACATGTGAAATGTGACCCCGACTACACACTGCTTTTTGTAAGACGTCAAAAGTGTATTTTAAAAGCTTGTTATATTATCCATTGTGTCAAATCTTCATCTGATAAGTGACTAAAGCTGTCAAATAAACGTAGTGGAGTAGAAAGTACAATATTTCCCTCTGAAATGAAGAGGAGTGGAAGTATAAAGTAGCAAAAAATAGACAAGTAAAGTACAAGTATTTCAAAATTGTACAGTGTGTTTAATGATCCTAAACTGAAATAACACCAAGTCTTAAAGCTGCTTAAAAATGTGCACCAAAGTAGGCAGGTGGTCAGCCTAACAAGAGGGTCAGAGGATACCATTCCAGCACTGTGTGGACTCTGGTTGCTATGTTGAAAGAAGAAGTGACTCTCTGAGCCAGCTGGGATAGACCTGAGCCGGGGAGGCAGAGAGGAGGAAGAAACAGAGGAAGAAATGTGTGTGGCTGGATGAGGAAAAAGACGAATAATCCAGGGGAATGTGGAAAAGAGAGCCCTCATTGGTCTGGCGTGTGTGTTGGAACATTCTCCTGATATGTGGAACAGACTAGTGCTGTAGCTTGCAAGCTGATGGGAACACGAGACGGCAGGTGATTTCTGCTCTCCTTGCCAAGATTCATCAGAACAACAGGCTGCTGATGGCAAGGCAGATTTTGGCCTCATGTAGCCCTGAATTCCAGCAAGTACAAGCCAGTGGGTATGTCTGTGTGCCCTGTCATGTCTGTACTACTACTTCGGGACACACACAGTACATTGTGCACATGTTTATAAATGTCTCAAGGCCATGTCCTGGACACAAACTTACTCTAAAGGTGGAGTAATGCCAAGGCAGCAGTGTTAAAGGATAGGTTCACACTTTTTTTTAAAGTCTGTCTTAAAACAAATCAGGTGCCCAAACGAACTCTGAAAGAGGTTTTCCTCGCTGTAATCATTCCTCCTGTTCATACTGGCTATTAAAAGATTCCCTTCAAATGTGCTTTCAATATAAGTGATGGAGGCCAAAATCCACAGTGTGTCCACACAGTCATTTTCTGTGCAAAAATGCATTTAAAAGTTTATTTGAAGCTTATATGAGGCCTCAGCAGTCTGAGTTAGTCACATCAAGTGGATATCTGCCACATTTACAGTCTTTTTAGCATCAAATTCCCTCTTTGTGTTTCCTCAGACAGTGTTGAGCTGTGGTGGAAGTATAGTAACAAAAAGAGAGACTTTGGCACTAAAAAGACTGTAACGTTGAAAGATATCTACCTGATTTGACTCATTTGGACGGAAGAAGCTTCATATTAGCTTCAGATAAACTTTTAAATACATTTTTGCACAGAAGGAAGCTTTTGTCCCCCATCACTTACATTGAAAGTGTATTATAAAAGGATCTTCTAATAGTCAGTATGAACAGAAGGAATGATTACGGCAAGAAAAACCTACTTCAGTGTTCATTTGGGCTCCTCACTGTTGTTTTAAGACAGACTTCAAAAAAAAAATTGTGAACCTGCCCTTTAATTCAATATCCTCATTCTGTTTATGCTCTGTGTGTGTCATGTTCATGTTGCATCTGTTTACAGAGCACCCATGGCAGCAACGCAATGTCAGATAACACAGGATACAATGGGACTCTAGATAAGACAGGAATTCCTCAACACTCTACCTACTGATGATCTTCATGTGCAGACTATTTACTTTGCTTTCACTTTCTCTGTTTACACATACAGTATTTACAGTCTGACGTTAATATTTATTCTCTGCATGTTGTTAATCAGCGGCAAAAAAAATAGAACATTAACTAAAATATTTTCCCTTAAATAGATTTGCTGTTACTGCAAATTTTACTGTGGTTTTTAATATAAAACACTCTTATAAATTATTCAAGTAATCGCTAATTTCTTTTCACTAAATCACTAAAACAGGTACCAGAGTAGCTGCAAAGTTACCTTCTGCATCTGTCTTGAAGAGTAAAAGAATGATGCCTTGTACATTTTAATTGAACAACATCATCTCTATACACCAACAACTTGTATTTATCACAAAAGTAACACAGGCATGACAGTTTAATTATGTCAGAAGCTAGCGTTGTGCGTCGAGTAGAAAAACGTGAAGTGCTCAGTAGTGATCTTTTGAAGATTGCACTCGTGTAGAAAATCCTAACTGGCTGAGTGGAGCGATGGATTGCATTATTAGCAGTTTGGCTCGGGCTGGTCGATGTGCATTCCTGCAAAAGCGAGTCCTCCTCCTAATTATCCAGATGATTACTCTTCCAATTCAAACAACTGGCGAGCAATAACCTCCTCTGCCCTCACACTTCAACATGTGACACGATGCATGAAGTCAGTTAATATCTCAAATGTAATCTAGAAGTTCACTGGTTTATTAAAGACCGGATTGGCACTCGGCACTGATTTGATTAAAGTGAGGCACAGATTGAGTCGGGTGCGTGGCACATAAAGTCATCTTCAGTATGTTACACATCTGTTTTGTAATATACAAACATTACTACAGTGCCTTCAGGAGGTCACTAACTTAATTTTATGACTGATGTCTGTAATTTGACAAAAAGACAGAGTATCTCAGCTGTGGAATTCAGCTTGAGGATTACATGTTTGTACAGGAAATATTCTCGGTCATAACCTCGTACAGGATTCGAGCAGGAGGAATCACACAGCTGTGCATTTGTTGTAGCGAATGGCATTGCAGTGGCGACGCTGATGGAGACACATATATATACGTTTGTATTTGTTACCATGGCAAATATTATCCCCGAAAAGGTCTCTGACATTGGAAAGAAAGTGCAAATAGCTGACTACTACTGTGTATGCATGTGTAATGTATAAGATAAGTGTAAGATGAAGGACTAGATGTATGTGTTAGTATATAACAGGAAAGGGTGGGGAGATTTTGATAATTTCTGAAAGGAACATAATCCACCCCCCACTTGCTCTCTCCCTCCCTGCCACCTCCCTCTCTCTCTCTCTCTCTCCCTCTCTCTCTCTCTCTCTCTCTCCCTCTCCCTCTCTCTCTCTCCCTCTCTCTGAGTCCCAGCCCCTGAAGGTGTCATAACTGTGCTCTCTCTCTCTCTCTTCCTGTCTCTCTCTCACTCACTCACTCTCTATCACCGCCTTTCAGATCTTTAAAAGCTGGTGCTTTGCTGTGTCTCTCTCGATCTCCATTTGTCTCCTCTGGCACTGCAGGGGACTCAACCGGCAAAGCACCAAGGAAAGCTACTGTATAGAAACGGGAAGAAGACTGAGGAAAGGGGAGAGAAAGGGAGGGAGAGTGAGAGAGAAATATACATCCAGAAATAGCATCAGCCACATTTAACTGACAGAGAGTGACAGTGTGGAGAACCTGAGACCTGGACAGAAAATGCCTATCCTTTCTAACTTAACAACCGTTGTTTTGTTGCTGATTGCTCACTGCGGATCATGGACCGGGGCAAACCGCTTGGGCACCTTCAAGGTCTGTCCCTCCTGCAGGGATCCACTGGGGGCAGGTCGGCCCCCCAGGGACCATAATGTTGCCGGCAGCACGTCAGTGTTGGCCCAGGGAGAGCCCTGTGGTGTGTACACCCTGAGCTGTGCCAAGGGGCTCCGCTGTGTTCCCCCACCAAGGGAGCACAGCCCCCTCCAGGCTCTGTTGCAGGGAAGGGGCATTTGCGCCAAGCACAGCAGGACTAGTCCCACTGAGAGGCCCCACCCCACAGGTAAGATACTGTATACACACACACACACGTGCATGAAATCACATATGCACACGTACATGCATGCACCTACAAATGCACACAGACACATGCATGGACACTGCAGGTAGGCTTGACATGTACAGTGGTATATTGAAGATATTGTGACAGCCACCAAAGATAATTGTGCATACAGTGTGCCTCCTGTATTGCTGTGAATTGCATGTGATGCTGTGTCACTCACCAACAAAAAGGAAAGGCCAATTAGTGTGTGACATTTAAGCCTGGATGCATTTTGTGCACCACAGATGAATTTGCAAACCTCTAGCATTCAGTACTGCTCTGCAGTGCCTCTGGAGTCACTGTGATAAAAATGTCATTTGTCATTACAGTCCTGTTGTAAAGGACTGTAATTTGTTAATCAGAAATGATGGCGAATCACCAAAAGCACAGGGGTTATTTATGAAATGCATTCAGTGAGCTTTTTATTTAGTCTTGGGGGTGTTGCGACAGTCTAGAAGTAAAGATGCATATACCTGCTTCCATATGATTTGTACAGTGTTAAATATTCGTCCATTTCAATGACAGAGTGCATGACAATGATCTGTCCTACAAGTCAGCCTTTCTGTAGAGAATTTAGAATGAATGTGAAACTGTCACAGTGTCACCTACATCCTGATCGAGCTGCTTTTTATTGCAGTGATCTCCATCTACTGTTCAAACTGAGATACTGCGATTACCAATCTGAAAAGGAAATATACTGATGGAAATTAGGTCTCTCATTGAATGACCACCCTCAGATAGATCTCAGTCTGGGAGACTGTTTTGTAATGTTTTATGCAGAAAGATGCAAATATATACATATATATATACCAAAGTCTTAATATTATGCGGTATATGGAGTGTATATTGTACAATTTGACATTGGATGTGGTTCGATGTTAATGGCCACATTGCTTTAATATCACAATCTCATGCCGGTGTGTCATTTCCTCTCAGGTCCCCATCCCTCACACAGTGGTGACATTGAAAAAGTAAGTTCATGTTCTTATTTTACAGTCTTTAATGAGAGAAGAGAACAAATCCTCACCTAAATGACATGAAATTCTGAGATGTTTAAAGCCTTTTATGTAATAAGATTGCATTAATACACGTCATATGTGATGGAGAGGGTTGTATATCGAGCTGCATTGCATTATAGAGGGTTATTACCATCCTCTGCTGTTTTGGGTGTTGCAGTGGCATGTACACACACGGCTCTGAAGCCATGCATTATGGTGCATGATGTGTGTGCTGCTATGCGGCAGAACTAATTGACCATGATGAGAATCAGGAAAGTTTCAAGTCGGCCGCTGCCGCCACAGATTTCTCACTTTGCGAGCCGGTTGATCCGCAGCATTTGAACAAATATGTGTGTGTGTGATCACAATAGTCACATCATTGATCAAGATCACATAGTTTAATTTCACAAAGTGACACACAAAAAAAAAAAAAACGCACAGTCACTT
Source organism: Thunnus albacares (assembly GCF_914725855.1). Lineage (NCBI taxonomy): Eukaryota > Metazoa > Chordata > Actinopteri > Scombriformes > Scombridae > Thunnus > Thunnus albacares. The sequence goes on along the minus strand of NC_058110.1, from coordinate 30,126,366 downwards.
CAAACCATTCAGTGACCTGAAAAGCAAAAGCAATTGTGTAACAATATGGTTATATAATGTTATACAATATGTGACATCTGATATATATAAATATACATATTCCCTGCTTCTGGCTGTAATGCTGCATCACTGTAGCTAATCCTGTGTGATTTCCATCGACATGTGTTGTGATCAAAGAGACTTTCTTGCCAACATAATCACCTGAGGGGAGATAGCAGCCACTCTCTCCTCAGATGAAGACAGGTTCTCTTGGCTTTGCCTCTGGTGATGTTTGAAGTCACACTCTGCGTTGCTGTTTTCAGGCACCCTGCCGCAAACTGCTCAATAGTGTCCTGAGAGGTCTCGAGCTGACGATCTTCCAGTCTGACCGTGACATCTATATACCCAACTGTGACACTCGTGGGTTCTACAGGAAAAAGCAGGTAGAGTATTACCTGAATCGTCATAAAACACATAAAACTGTAACTTTGTTTGCTTTAAGATGTTATGTGATGTGAAAATGTCTCACTGTATGTGTACCTGAGATTGTGAGAGCTGTACTCTACTGCAGCTTTCTATCGGTGCATCCGGAGATTTGTCTGTGTGACCATAGGGGGCTGAGAATAAACTGACACTTTTCTCTCTGAGCCTCTCAGCTGTGGGCTCAGAGAATCAGTACTGCGCTATGATGACATATCATTTTCTCTCTCTCTTCCTCTCTCACCACCTTTCCCCCACTCTCCCACTCAATCTCCGCCCTCTCTCCCTTTCAAAATCTCCCTCTCTCTCTCTCTCTCTCTTGTCTTTTAATCTCTACACACAGTGCCGCTCCTCCAAGGGCATGCAGCGTGGCCATTGCTGGTGCGTGGATGAGCTCGGCACGCCCGTGCCCTCACATGCCAGCGAAGATGGCACTTTACCGTGCGATGGGGAGTGAGAGATGAGTCTGTCCTATTGCTCTGAGCCTGGAGGAAGAGGAGAAGGAGGAGGCGGTGGAGGAGGAGCAGGAGCACAGGGAGAGGGGGTGGCTTTAGCATGTGCTAGACACTGCCTGGACAGGAGGTAGCAGGGATAAACCACTTCCTATGGAAAATACACACCAGTTAATGTCCTCTCTAGAAGCAAGACACACACACTCACAGTCCAGCAGCGACAACAATAACATCTGCCTGAATGTTCAACAGTTGCAGCAACGTCCTCTGCGTCGTCTGGTGACATGCTGCATGCTCACATTAATGCTCCGTGAACTGCCTCAGTGATCCAAGCGGTATTACTCTGAATGATCTCTATATTCCCTGGCTCTTGTCCTGGCTTTCTGGTAGATTTCTGTTTTCCTTTTTACTTTAGGATAGCTGACACTGCCTGTGTTTGTTCTGATCTCAGTGGGCTGAAATACTGTTACGCAGGTGATGTGACACAAATGTTTGAAAAACGTGTCTCCCTCACCGTCCTCTCTCCCTCTCTCCAAAGATACACTGATATCAATATACCTAATTGACAGAAATATTTCTTTTTCTATTAATTTATTTTTGAGTCTGTATTTCCATCAAGTACTGCTTGAATCTTACAGTATCTTATATATATGTCAAGTCAGAAAAAATAGTCATACGAAAAATGATCCTGGATGCTTCTGTTCATTTTATTTGTCAAAATGGCGTTTTGACTGCTTATTAGTTGATTGTTTGTACATATGTTCGAATTTTGTGGTCGACTGTGTGTTCTGAAGTGGCAGACAAAAAGCTTACGGCTGTTACCCTTTTCAAAAAGTTGTAAGGCATATTTTTATACACGTCAATATAATATTTTATATATGAATTGTTGGTTTATTTAATGAACTACAGTACAATGCCATGTATTTTTATATTGTCAGCAGTTTCTTATTTAAAGACAGAGATTATTTTATTTCATGTTAGGGGAAGTGTTGTGCTTTAAAGGCACCTTTATGGCAAAACTCATCACATTCATCAGAGCTCTATTCAACTGCTGTACATCTTATGGTTATATCTCATGTTTTTATTTCCTTCTTATTTATGCTTTGTTTATTTGAGAATTGAGAATGTCCATGTTACTATTATGTTTTATTTTGGCACATCATACTATAAATTCTGATTTCAATAGAGGGAAAAAAAAAAAAAGATCAAATTTGTTATTGTTATAGTATGTCTTTCCCGAGTCCTTGCAAAAGTCATGAAAATGTGTGCTATTAAAGTGTGATTAGAATTTATCTATTTCTGACCAATCTTGTTGTGCCAATGTGTGTGCCGTGATGATAGGTCCATGCACAAAGGACCTGTAAGATTTGCAAATATGAAAATAAAACATAATGATAATAAAAATGGAGAAGAATAAAACATATATTAATATAAAAAAACAGGTGTTGAGTGTGTTCTTGTCATGAAATGCAGTTGATCATGTAGAGAAAGAAGTATTTAAATCCTTTAGTAAGTAAGTAAAAGAACTGAAAATACTGTAAAAATACTCCATTACAAGTAAAAGTCCTGCATTTGAAATCTTTTTTTAAGGAAAATTACATAAGTATCATCACAATGTACTTAAAGTATCACAAATAGAGGCACTAAATGAATTTTATAGCTTATAATATTGTATATATTATTATTGTTGATGCAGCATTTTAATGTTGTAGTTGCTTATTTTATAAACTGTTGGAAAATTTAATTTATAACTATGTATTATGTTTTATAAGATGCTCACATGTTTTGTATGTAAAATATTAATCTCTGAAGTACAATATAGTAACTGTTGCTGTTAAATAAATGTAGTACAGTAGTAATTTCCTTCTGTAAAGAAGTGGAGTAGAAGTATAAAGTCACATATTTAAAATATTCAAGTAAAATACAAATACTTCAAATTTGTCTTTAAGTACAGAACTTAAGCCAGTGTACTTAGTTACTTTCCTCCAACAGGTACAATGAATATAGGGATTAGGGTGTTTGTGAGGAATTGTAATGATGTTGCAGTTGATGGAAGAGGAACATAAGAATTATATATATAATAATAATGATGGTGATGTTTTTAACCTTTATTTTAACCTTAAAATACATATTTCTCCAGAGTGTCTTGGTCCAGATGTTACAGCAGTGCGTTACAGACAACAAATCCAGAGGTGGAAAGTAATTATACATTTACTAAAGTTTTGAGGCACTTTATTTGAATACTTTAATTTTATTCTACTTTATTTTTACAGATTAACACTGTACATACAAAACATGTGATCATCTTATAAAACATGATACATAGCTAAATATTAAATTGCCCAACAGTTTATAAAATCAACCACAGCAAACTGCAACATGTGAAAGCATGTAATAATAATAATAATAATAATACATTATAAACTATAACATGAACTATTCTGCATTATGATTTCTTCTACTTTTGATACTTTAAGTACATTTTCCTTTACTTTTTATAGTTTGGTAATGATACTTTTACTTATATAAAGGATTTAAAAACTTCTTCCATCAATGTACAAGTCAGAATTAAACAGAAATGTGATTATAAAATCATGAAGAAAATTTCTAATACAATCATATAAGACATTCAATCATAGAAACAACCTAACATGGCATTCTAAAAACAACCCAGTAGCCATCTAAAAACCATAATAAATCAGTACTATTGGCAGAGGAAGAGGAGAGAGAGAGCAATGTCAGATTTAATTGCATAATTAAATCATTGACGTCTCCTACTTCACTGTAAAGTCCAGTTTCCACATCACACTTGTGCTTGAGTTGCATATTGGACCACAACTGGCTCCAAACTGGTTGTGATGTCACAAATCCTGCTCAAAGCTACATGTCTTAAACTCAGATTTAAGGTGAGGACAGAGAAACTTTCCTTTTTTTAGCAGATAAATGTGAAAACATCCTTCTAGTGTCAAACTCTGCACATTTAAGCTCAAACATCCGACTAAAGTAACGACAAGTAAAACACATTTATGAGTGGAGGGGGACTTAAAATATTTCTAAGAAGAAATGTGCTAAACTGTTTTGCCAGAATGGTGACAACTGTTATGAAGATGGTGATTAAGTGTGATACTAAATCAGTTGCAGGAAGACAAGAAAGATGAAAGATAAAGATGAAAATTCTTGATTTCCTACAGGCGTGAGTTTCATTAACAAAAACAAACAAGTACATCTTTTTTTTTTTTTTTGGACGCTCCTGCACAGTCACTCTGAACACTTGGACGCTGTGTTTCCATCCAGCCAAAAAAAAAAATACAGTATATGAGGGTTCCTCTGAATCATCACCAGCATATGAGCAGGTTACTGTGTATAACCGAGCCTCGGTTTGAAGCTTTATACTCTTATCCATTAGCTGTGGCTGTGAGAAACCCCTCTGCAGTCACAGTTAGCAGTTGCCAGCAGTGAAACAGAAATTACACATTAGAGCACATTAGAGTCATGCTGCTTTTCTGCCATTACTAGGCACATAAAGGATAATTTTCTCCTGCTTCTCCACACAGGGCCTCGATACATGCCTGTTTCCAAGGTAACAGCATAGAATATCCCATTTGTCCATGCGTAATATGAAACGAAGGCCTTGCAGAAAATAAAGGAGGAAGCATGATCCTTTGTAGAAATCACTCCACCACACGTCCTACTTCTCTATCTAGGGTGGTGGTTGCGATTGCTATTCTTGGAGATTCTTCTGTGCATTGAGCATGAGATGAAGCCGATGATACGTATGTAAAGCATAACACAATATATCCATCTACTGTTTTGTATCGCTCTATTAAAAATTGTAATGGGAGTAAAAACAGCATGTGTCTATTTTAAAATGAAACAGTTAATTCTCTGGGACAAAGTTTAGAGAATGTCTTTATGTTAAAGCAGATAATTGGCAGAAACTACAAATTATGTTTTACTTGGTCTTTTTAGTGTAATATCTTGCACTTATTTTGTCCAAATGAGGGATGTTCCCATTATGAATGGACATATATGTAAAAAATAGATAGAAATGTATGTGAGAAAGAGTGGAAACACAGTGCTGCATTCATTGCATACTGAAAAAGATGGAACTCCTATTACAAAGGGAACGTAAATGGGTCTTCAATTTGGAATATAGGCTAATATTATATTTCCATACAGTCACATACAAAACCAATCTCCTATCTCATCGATGACGAAGTGGTCGTTGGGTGTACAGAGACGTTTCTGTGCTATACCAGAAAATATTGATACTGTTTTAGTTGTGTTGTGTTGACAGTAGTTGTTTAATTTTTCGTTTGTTTGTTTTGTTTTGTTTTATTGAAATAAGTGATTAACAGGACATACAAGATTTGACAACGTGATGCAAGGAGAGACGTACAACAATAAAATACAAACAGACTTACATATTCAACAGGAGGCTAATGATGGAACGAAGACGAAACAAATGACAAGAGACAAAAATATATAAAAAATGAACAGAAAGAGACAAAAACAAAACAATGTGTGGTAGTTTCGAGTGTTCTGGCGCCAGCAGCAGGTATCAGTTGAACATCCTGCTTCTGTAGCAACCCCTACTGGCAGTTGTAACTGTAACTGCTGCTTAAACGCTCTACACTTCTAATAAGTGTGGCTCAACAGAAATTAAAGTGTCGCACGACGTTTTCAATTTATACTTTGGTGAAAGGTTACGAGCTCGCTAAACTAATTAAACAAGGACGTTAGAAGTTATCTTAAGTTACAGACCGAAATAAGGAAGTTCAGTGAAAACTATAATCTCCATGGCAACGTTAGTAACATTACCCAATCACACTGTGCGACAAAATATGACAAAATACGATGGTGTCGGCGACATGACAAAATTCTTCAGGTGCACGACATGAAAGAAAGTGTCAAGCAACTCTTTTTTCTGTAGAAAATACGTCATTTCTGTCGAGCAACACTTATGAAAAGTCTCAAACGACCCACCATAAATCAGCCTTAACTGCTGCTTAAGAGCAGTTTGGGGAATCTACAGCCTTTTTCTCAGTTTTCTCTAGCTGTAGGGCACCAATTTAAAAAATAACCGCACATTTCTACGACATAGGTGACGTAATTCTAATAGAAATCATCATATTCACAGCAGTGGATTTTCCGTTTAACTGACAACGTTACAGCCACCATTTTGTCAGATCTGTGACTCAGCAAATATTGACCGTAAACTTTTATCTAACTACTCTGCACATTCCCTCGTTACAACATTACCTGTACGTTCTCTTTCATTACAGCTGTTTTGTGATTGTTAATATGTGAGTTTCAGTTTTTATATGATCAGCTTACTGCTAACCAAGCTAGCCACTTTACTAAGCTAGCTATCTTGAGCCAATGTTCTGCGAATGCAACACTCTTATGCCAGGTTCAGACTACATGATATTTTTGTCTGATAAGATGTCACTGTGTCAAATAAGATGATTATAGAGTCATAAATTCTTGCCATCACTTGGCCAGGAGACACGTTGGTACCCGACCAATCATAGCTTGCTAGCTTCACGACTCACGTGATGCATGGATGTATTAAGGAGAACTGGATACTGGACTCAATGATTCCAGTAGAAGATTCCTATGAAAGTTGCTCAGTGGGGCATCAAGCCAAGAAATTAGCTTCCCGCTGTAACGAAATTAACAGAATGTTGCTCACACTTCCTTGATTTTCGGGCCCATAGAGCATGTGCACGAGACTTCCGGCTAATTAGCGGTGTCTGTTCGCTCACTTGAATGGGGATAAAGTAATTAATTGTGCAGCTGTTCTTCACTTTCGAAATGTTTTTGGACCCAGTGGATCAAATCCTGATTGTAAAATAAATCATTTCCCGGGGGTTTGATGCTCACAAAAATATATTCACTGTTTTACAACTGCTCCTTTTCCAATGAATTGACTTGACGGACCTGGAAGTCGGAATTACACGGTTTGGCCACTATGTCAAATTGGCTTCACAGCCCGGCGCTCTTCCAGGGGGCTTGGCATGATGTCATCGAAGAGGTGCCAGGGACTGACTTGCTATGAAACACCACTGAGATCACTATTCACTTGCTGAAAATGGCGCTAGAAGCAGGCGAATAATGATCCTTTTGGCATTCCATATAAATAACAATCAATTGTCACGTCCAATGCCTATTTTCAGTCCTGACAGTCGGGCTATCATCAGGCTGATATCGTGTAGTCTGAACCTGCCATTAAGTAACTGTTGAATTACCATTGGGCTGACTGTATTTTACTCATTTTACTTTACTTTTACTCTTGTGGACTCTTAACTGTCTTAAAACAACAGTCAGGAGCCCGTATGAACATTGAAACAGGTTTTTCTCGCAGTAATCATTCCTCCTGTTCATACTGACTAGTAGAAAATCCCTTTATAATGCATTTACAATGTAAGTGATGGGGGACAAACTCCACAATATGATATGAGGATTCACTTGTCTGAGTTAGTCAAATAAAGTGGATATCTGTCACAGTTACAGCCTCTTTAGTAAAAAAAAACGTCCTCTTTGCGTCTCAACGGACAGTATTTTCCTGTTCAGCTGCAGTGGAAGAATATTAACAAAAAGAGGCACAAACAGCCTGTAACTCTGAGTGATATTGACTTGATTTGACTAATTTGGATGCTGAAGCTTCATATTAGCTTCAGATAAACTTTTAAATACATTTTTGCACAGAAGGAGGGCTGTGGATTTTGTCCTCCATCACTTACATTGTAAGTGCATTATGAAGGGATCTTCTAATGGTCAGTATGAACAGGAGGAACTATTACAACAAGAAAAACATGTGTCAGTGTTCATTTGGGCTCCTGACTGTTGACTTATACTTTTGTGAATGCAGTTTCCTTACTGCATTAATCCATTTTTACAATAACTTTAGTCTGACTGTTGTTTGTGGTATTTTTGTCCAACACTGGTTTCACAATTGCTTCCAGTAAAAACTTCAAAGGCAACCTGCTGTCTTTAACCTTTACTGGAGGTGTGTTTAGCTCGCTGCAGAAGACTGAGACTGTACTTTGTTGTTGAAGTTGTGGATTTATTATCCAAAGGTGCTTCTTAATGTCGTCCACCTCACAACTTTATAAACTGCAGTTATAAAATCACCTTAGAATCTGATCTGACAGTGCAAACAATAATTATAACATTACAAAATTATATAAATTATTATACTTATATAACATTGCACAGGGTGTTATTATCATAGTTACAGTAATTTAATCTACTATGTAATTCTTGAAAAGTGTGACTTGGGCTGCATGGTGTTCCTCCAGGAGAGTTTTAGTGGGCTGGTGTAAGTCAAAGGTCTCAGGCTGATTCTCATTTTCCCACTCCGCCCCTGCATCTCATCATGTCAAAGCGGCACAGAGCATTAATTTATCATTCTTCATTTTATAACAGCATATTCACACTTCTGAGTAGAGTGATCAATTGCATGAATGTGAATTGTAAAGTAGAAGTAGAGTAGGTAGAGCTGCAAACAATCTGCTAATCTGTTAACGCTCCAGAGTTGTTGAATATCTTTAAAGCTGCAGTGAGTAATATTTCTAATATCATCACTAAATTTCCATATTTATGCTACTTTGTACTTCTTGTCCACCACATTTTACAGGGTAATATTGTGAGATTTTACATAAAATAATATGTTTTAATATTCTAACTGTTGTTTAAATTGTCTGCTCTTTTCTTTTTTTTTTAACATTTGTGATGCACTTTGATCTGCATTAGTGTGTGAGATTTGCTATATAATAAAGTGTATTATTATAAATATTATAAAAAAAACATTTATATAAAATGATGCAGTTCTATTACTATTAATCTACCCAAAGTATCTATAATTGGCTCCACATTGATGAACTACAGCATTAAAATCATCTTACATGTATTTAAACAAACAATATAATATAATAATATAACTGGGGCTGAGTATCGGTTCTCAATACCTTTAAGGTATCGGCCGAAATAACCCAGTACCAAGTGGTATTGAAACTTCTCCAGTCAAACGATACCTGCATTTGATCATTTTTGTACCCAAAAATGACTATTTGTAGGTTTTTGTCTCACAGCCAATCACTGCAAGCCTTCTTCGGTTTAATGTGACGTGTGATTGGCCCACAACCACAGCAGCTACAACCCATACAGTCTGTGATGATAATACTTCAATACAGTTATTTATTAAATATGTCAACAATTTTAACTCTTTCAAAACGTATTTGTGTAAAAATCATTTGGATGGGGAGCAATGGTGGAATTTTATGCAACTGAATGCTTCCATTCACATGACGAGTACAGAATGAAGTACTCTACTGGTATTGGTATCACTTTAATGGTACTGGTATTGGTACTGTTATTGTAATTTTTTAAACGATACGCAGCCCTAAATATAACACATTTAGAGAAGCCAGTCTGCATAATGAGTACTTTTACTTTTGATGTTTTAAGTACAAATCACTGCTTATATTTCTGCAGGTTTACTTAAGTAACACTTTGAATTCAGGACTTTTACTTGTATTGGAGTATTTCTAGACTGCAGTATTTCAACTTTTACTTAAATAAAGATGCTTCTTCCACCACTGGTACTTGGTGATGTTGTGACTTTGTTTTGGGATCTCATTGCCCCCTAGAGGTTAAAACCCCCTCTAGGTTATACATAATACATATATAAGAGGCTTAAACACAGTTGCAAGGTTTGAACCAACAGTTTCACTGCCTTTATCCTTTTTTTATAAGCTACTCTGTTTAAAACCCTCTTCCACTCAAAATTAGTTGTTCTTTTGTTACTTCACTTGTATGTTTGAGCTTCACTGTGCAGACGATGTATATGCAGAATGACACTTCCTGTGCTTCCCTAAGACCTGAGTTTAAGACATGTACCTATGAGTAGGATTGGTCCAATGCAACTTACACTAGTATGTGGAAGCTTGAAACTTCCAGGACACATATACTGAGAACAGACTTCTCAGAAAGACATGTTGTGTCTGTAGTTAAACTTTTGAAATGAACAACGTTTGCATATTCATAAATTCTGGATTTTTCAGCAAGGGAGGAGGAGTACGCCTAAATGTAATTTTAAAGACAGAGAGAGGACATATTTATTGCACTTACTGCTGGCAGCAGCCAAAAAAGCAATAACACTGAACTGGCTCAAGAAGGAACCTCCAACCTCTGACAGGTGGCAATCTGTAATTACAGAGATTTACTCACTGGAAAAAATAACTTTTATGCTGAGTTTACAGAATACACAATTTACAGAGAGATGGTCAGTTTGGCTGAAGGCAATGAGAGTTAGGTGCACTCATGAGTGGAGAGGTAATTCTGGTTCTTTTGTGTAATTCTTTTTACAACATTTGTGTTATATGTTATTGTCTTTGTGTAATCTGTAATACCAAGATGGATTTCTTTTCCAGAAATTATTACTGTAAGTATGGGATTGAGAGACATCAATGTTGGGATGGGAAATGGTGATTGCAATTTGGAGTGTTTCCTAGTCTTTCTTCTTTTTCTTCTTTGTCAAAATAGATAGTAAATTAATCACATAGAACAGCAGAGCAGAGATTCCTGTCATATTCAGTGAATCCAAACAAGACATTTTTCCAAAGTAATGTAAAGTGAGAGTAGATATGATCAGCAATAAATCCTGACAATTTACTCCACAGTTGTTTTGTGGGTGAGACCAAAATAAATGGAATTGAATACAACCACTATGAAGACTGTCAATCACCTGCATATTCCTGCACTGACCATCTGCACTGTGCTGATCGCTGTACGTAGACATACTTATAGTGCATGCATGCAAAACAAATACAACATTAAAACAAACAAAAAAAATTGTTGCAGTGTTTATATGGTTCTCACTTATTTTTATTTTTAATTTTTAACTGCAAGTTACATTTTTCTATTTTATCTCAAGTTATTTTTTTACTTATCTGTATTTTCATTTTTTTCGTTGTTTTTATTTCACATTTGCTTTGACAACGTAAACGTCTGTTTTCCAGGCCGATAAAGCCCCTTTGAAATGAAAATGAACTGAATGAATAAATATACCAGCGGTTCTCTGAGCTCCCCACAAAAGCTACAACTTACATCAATATCTTTCTTGAGTTAAAAATATTAAAGGATACCTCTTTGACTCTGTTAGTCCAATAACTTATGCGGTGGAGGTTGAGAACTGATAATTCCGAGCATTAAACGCACCACGTCTGAGCGATGTACCCGCCCAACCCGAGAGTCACGTGATGCATTAGTATCGTTTTATTTGGTTCCTGCTACCTGTCAATCATAACCTCACCACGTGGTGTATAATAACAGGGGGTGGGCTCGAGGGGGCGGTGATGTGCTGTCAGCGATCATTTTGGAAATACGAAGTCATGCATGGTTGAAGTTAGCTAATGGTTCATCCTGTTCGCTCGTGTCGCGCTTTAGAAAAAACAGCGTCAGTGAAACACCTGCGGAGCTCGGCAGGTGACCTTTGATTTGTCGTCGCCGTGTCGGTGTGTGAGAGAACCGGGGAGGAGCGGAGAGGAGGGACGGTAAGGCTAGTTTTAGCTCAGTAACTAACGGCGGCCATCAGGAGGAGGAGGAGGAAGAAGAAGAAGTGTCACCGCTCACACCAGCTCTCTGTACGGGGACGAGGAGAGCCTGTCTACGGTCATGGCTGCCCTCAGTAACTCGGCGGCCACCTCCAGTCCCATGGTGATCCTGGCGCCCAAGACTAAAACGAAAAAGAAACATTTCGTCCAGCAGAAGGTGAAAGTGTTTCGAGCCAGCGACCCCGTCCTCAGCGTCTTTATGTGGGGCGTCAATCACTCGGTGAGTCACAGCAAGCTAACGCTGCAGTGAATGCTAATGTGAACCACAGTGTACTGTATATGTGTGTCGTGGGAATGTAGCATAACCAGTTAGCGTTAGCAGGTGAGAGACAGTGTCTGCTGTCAGGTAGGTAACATCTCCAGAGAGGTGAGGGCGTTACAGGGTGTTACAGCCAAATATGTAACCTGTCAGGTGCTGTGACAACGCTTTGACGCTACTGTATCTGTACTGTGTAAATGTAGCTTACCCGGTTAGCGTTAGCAGATGAGAGACAGTGCCTGTTGTCAGGTAGGTAACATCTCCAGAGAGGTTAGGGTATTACAGGGTGTTACAGGGTGTTACAGCTAAATATGTGACCTGTCAGATTCTGTGACAACGCTTTGACGCTACTGTATCTGTGCTGTGGGAATGTAGCATAACGTTACCCAGTTAGCAACAGCGTTAGCAGGTGAGACATAGTGCCTGCTGGCAGGTGGGTAACATCTCCAGAGAGTTGAGGGTGTCACAGGGTATTATAGGGTGTTTCTAGGGTGTTATATGGTGTTACAGGGTGTTATAGGGCGTTGATGGGGGTTTGTAGGGTGTTATATGGCGTTACAGGGTGTTACAGCCAAATCAGTGACCTGTCAGATTCTGTGACAACACTTTGACCCAACATCAACAGGTTTGATCGTTTGGAAGCTGCAGACCAGTGGTGGATGAAGTACTCTGATTCTTTACTGTAGTACCAGTACAGCAATGTAAAAACACTCCATTACAAGTAAAAGTCCTGCATGGAAAGTCCTACTTAACAATCCCCTCCAGACATGTTTTACAATGTATATAAATAATGCTTCTCATATGTTTTTTCCACTAAAATAGTTCACTTATCTTGTTAAAATCCTTAGAATTTCATCTCCCCCTTCTTCCTTATTAAAAACTCCAGAATCTATAAACATGCAAATATATTTCATTTCAGAAGTTTAACTTTTGGACACAAGAAGTCTCCTACTTCACTGTAAAGTCCGTTCTCAGTGTTTGTGCACTGGAGGCTTCAAGTCTCCACATCACACTTGTGTAAGTTGAATATTGGACCAGAATTGACTTCCAAACTAGTTGTGATGTCACAAATGATACTTATACATCATTCTGCACAATGAAGCTCAAACATCCAACTGAAGGAACAAGATGAAAACCCAGTTTTGAGAGGAGGGAGACTTAAAGTAAAAGTACATAAGTATTATGAGCTTGATGTAGTTAAAGTATTACAGTTATTATTATAGTTATATATGACATCATTAGATTATTAATAGTGAAGCATCAGTGTTAGAGCAGCATGTTGCTGTTGTAGCTGCTGGAGGTGGAGCTAGTTTCAACTACTTTATATACAGTTAACTAGTTTAGTCCAGTGGTTCCCAACCTAGGGGTCGGGCCCCTCCAAAGGGTCATCAGATAAATCTGAGGGGTCGTGAGATGATTAATGGGAGAGGAAAGATGAAAAAACAAAGTTCTGATACACAAATCTGTTTTCAGTTTTTGGACTTTCTCTCTAAACTTTGATTTATGGTGAAATATTGGATCATTTGAATATTTATTGAAATGAAAGCATGTGAGAAGTTTAGAGGGAAAAATCACTATTTGGTGAAGCTGTTAACAACTCATAGACATGTGAAATGTGACCCCGACTACACACTGGTTTCATCTTTAACAATGTGTTGTATTTTAAAAGCTTGTTATATTACCTATTGTGTCAAATCTTCATCTGAAAAGTAACTAAAGCCGTCAAATAAATGTAGTGGAGTGGAAGTATAAAGTAGCATCAAATGCACCTAATTACTTTCCACCACTGCTGCCAGTTTCTGTAACACAGTTTTTAAAATTTGCGACCAGATCTGAACATTATAGGGTCAAAATAATTCTTGTTAACAGCTATTAAAATGCTTTTTAAAATACTATGGACTCCACGTTTTTACCAAATATGGTAACAGATATCAAAACACAAAGCGTGACCATGTAACAAATCCTTTCAAGGTTAAAGCTGCTGAAACTTCGTTTCATTGAATGTGATGGGTGAAAGAATGCAGCATGACAAGTGTAACATAATCTGCGCTCTCAAGTGTTTGAGAGACGTTTGTTTCGACCGACAGTAGTTTCAGTCAGAGTGTCGGCGGTGAAGCTCATTCAAATTCTGTTGCTTCTAAAAATGTTTCAGACTGGAGCTGCAACGATCAGCTGATGAAAAATTTAGTTGATTGACAGAAAATTAAATGGCGATCATTTTTGTAATTGTTTGATGACATTTTTGAATGTGGATTTGCTGCCTATCCCCTTCTTACATTAAAGAAAACTAAATGTCTTTAAGTTTTGTACTGTCGGTTGGACTAAACAGGACTTTTTCGATCAATTGTTTGTGTTTATAAAACATAAAATACAGTGAAAAACGTCCATCACAATTTCCCACACATCTAGAATGGCGTCATCAAATGTCATATTTTGTCCAAACAACAGTCCTAAACCCAGTTTTCTGTAAAATATGACAAAGAAAAGCTGCAAATTCTCAAATTTGAGAACCTGAAACCATCATTTTTTGTAGCATATTTGCTTAAAAAGGGATCGAAATGATTAAGATGTCTTGTCGATCGACTAATCTATTAATCGTTGCAGTTCTACGTTTGATGACCTCACTTTAGGTTTAGGAAATCGTGAACACTGATGCACATGTCTTCTAATCCACCAAATAATCAATCATGAAAGTAACCAGTATATGAATCCTTCTGTGTGCAGATCAACGATCTCAACCAGGTGCCTGTTCCCGTCATGTTGCTGCCTGACGACTTCAAAGCAAACACTAAGATCAAAGTGAACAACCACCTCTTCAACAAGTAAGAAACCCGGTAGAGAAGTCCGAACTGAGAAACTGAAACTGAACATGAATCTGAGATCTGGAACAACCGCCGTCTTGTCGGAAGCTTTGGAGCAACTTGTTCCTGATTGATAAAATCAGCAGCAGTTATCTGTTGTTATGATAAACTTACAGAAGAGATAGATGACAAATTCCTGAAGTCTGTCAGACTGAAGAGCTTGATGGATTTTATATTTTTCTTATTGTCAACAAATCCCATCTAACACCGAAACCAACAATTAATCATATTTAGTGTTGTGTTAGTGTCTAAAGCCTGATTATATCTTCCTCCTCTGTGTCTTAAAGCTCCGTAGTTGTATCAATGAGAACATCTTTAAGCATCCGCAGCTGAAAATAGTCCCCAAAAAATGTCCTCTACCCTCCTGTTTGTGTAATGTGGGCTTGGTTTTTAGAGCCCAGACAGGCTGAGGAAGCCGGAAAGTATTGAGATACGGACTAACACAATGTTGGTTTTGTTTTTTTTTCATGGGATTTTTAAACAGGAACAAAAATGATAAATAAATGTGCTTTCAGTCGGCTTCCTCTCAGTCTCCTCCCTCCTCCTCCTCGTCTCTTTGCAGAGAAAATCTCCCAGGACATTTCAAGTTTAAAGAATACTGTCCTCAGGTCTTCCGAAATCTAAGGGAACGCTTCGGTATCGAGGATCTGGACTATCAGGTATGTGATGTGAGATTATTTTCAGGTGTCAGGTGCATCTTAAGAAGGTCAAAATCATCTCAGGGTGTGCCATTCCTAATTAAATGGAGAAGATAATCATGTGTTAAACCCTATTCAGACTAAGATTAATATTACAGGGAGAGATGGGTAATAAATGATAATAAATTCCCTCCTCCTTCATAATAATAAGTTATCGCTCTGAACAGCATTTAAAGACACTGATATTCTGCAGGAAAACCATGTGACCTTCACCACCTTATAGCTTAGTATTAAATATAAGAATTATTTAGCTGTAATTTAATTATTAAGTCCAACAGTTTGCAAACTAATTGAAATGTCTCTTCCTGAATGTATATGAGGGTGTTTGTTACAGTATGAAAGCGGCCGGTATCTGCAGCGATGTTAAATACTCGTCGCTCGCTGCACATAAAATCAGTTCGGCTTTATAAACGTAGACCAGCAAAGACAGAATCAACTGTAACGTGACACTGACGAGCCGGCAGGATCTTGGTCTCGTAAAAAGTTTATTTTTGACTTTTTTTTCCTTTTGTTGTGAGAGTTGACAGTTAATGAGTCAACTGATGAAACTCAGTAACAGGAAACAGCTGCATGTGTGTCTCTCTGAACTAGACTTCAATTTGAGCGGAGGACAGAAGGTGATTGCGGCTGTAGTCGCTACTGGTGTAGCACCCTACCCCCCCACCCTACAGAGATAATCCAGTCCAGTTTGAGTAAATGTATTAAAATCCAAAGTAAACTAAAGTGTATTTTGTTTAACAACGATGCATTTGCATACTGGTTTCAACGCTGACCCGTGTGCGCTCTCCGTCTTAAACCTCCCAGGTGTCGTTGACCCGCAGCCCACCGATGAGGAGCGTAGAAGACCAGGGGGAGGGTCTGCTCCTCAACTCCTACGACCGTACGCTGGTCGTCAAGCAGATCTCCAGCGAGGACGTCGCAGACATGCACAGCATCCTGTCTGAGTATCATCAGGTAAGATCTGGATATTCTCTAGATATGTTCTGGCAAAACTCCAACGAAACACTTAAATCAGCATCGTGTCAGTTTGTCTCTTTAGTTTCCATCTTCTTCCTGCCTGTCTGTGCACTCAGGCCCGAGGCCATTGTTCCTACTGAAGACAAACATCTTTATAAATTAGTTGTGGAATAATACATATTTGATGCTTCAGTGAGTGTTTGTTGTATGTGGGATTGACTAGTCGGGTTAGTAAACTACAGCGACCGTGTTCATGTCAGTGCAACAGCAGCTACGTTTCCATCCAAATGTAACGCAAATTTGAACCAAACTTTCAGAATATTAACAAAAGAAAATTCCATCCACTGCCTTTTTTTTTTTTGTAATATTTGGAGACGGTTCATCTAGTTTTCCGGTCGAGGACATTAAATCATTTCAGAAGAAGAAGTGGGCGCCTGACGTCTCTGTTTGTTTCATGAGGACAACGGGAAGAGGACGGTGTAGTTACGAACTTCATGTACATCATGATTTAATCGCTAAATCTGTTTCCAGTGCACTTTGTTGCATTTTGCTTTTCTCAATACAACCTCAGCCAAATGAAAAAACATTTCTGCAAGATTATTTTTTTGAATTTTCAGCTTTTACACTCAGGTTTTATTTATTATGAGCAAATTAAAACTACGAATAAAAACAGGTGCAGCTAATATGGCACATTGATGTGTTTATAATGATTCTTGAACGAGACATATATGACTTGTTAGGATCAATTACTTGTTGGTTTTTGTCTTTTCATAGGATTTGTTTACAATAAGAAAAATACAGATTTTTATAGTTTCCAGCTTGTTGATGTGAGATAAGGAACAGCGTTAATAAATAGGTGACATGAATTTTGGAGTAAGTCCCGGTTATTTCTGTTTGATCCTGCAGTGAAACTCAGGCTATAAATAAAACTTCCCATCAGCATCTGGATCTGCCTTCCTCTCATTCAGTCATTCATAGGAAGCTCGTCGTCCGTCGGGTCTCCAGACGCAGTAACGTCTACACACACAGAACCAGGATCAGTCACCTCCCGACCGCTGTACTGAACTGTGTATGAAGCTTCACATCTGTGCTGCTGTGTGTCCCACTTATATTCTCTCTGTAACCTTTCTTTGGACCTTTTAGTGGCTGGAAAAAAAAAAAAAAAAACCCCGGAGAGGTTTTTGTCATAGAGTTCCTAAATGAGAACTTCCTGGGGGAAATTTTTTTTTTTTTTTTTTCTGCCGTAAGTGAGGGAAGTTGACCTAAATATGATGATATTACTTCTGGCCGCCGGCAGCAGAACGGTGTCGTGAGTAAGAGGACGGACTCGTATTCAACCCCAGGATGGAAAACATCTGTCTGCCCTGCTGAAGTGTCCTTGAGCAAGACACTAAACTTAGATTTGTTAATTATCTGTAACTGTCAGACGAATACAACGAATACAACAAAATACATTACAGTAAGGCTTTACTGAAAGTGCCACTATTCAGAATTTATGTATATACTGTAAACATTTAATAAAAGGTTTATTAGTCGATTCACACACAATTAATCGCCAACTACTTCAGTTGCTACTAATATATATATATGTATAGTCAATTACTTATCTTTATTAATTTTAAAAAAAATTTAAATTCTCTGGCTCCAACTTCTCAAATGTAACAATGTTCTGTTTTATTTAGACTGAATATTTTTTGGTTGTGGACTTTTGATTGAGACATTTGAGGATGTGAAGACAGATTAATCAATAATAATAATAATAATAATAGTTAGTTGCATTCCTAGTTTTTACATACTATAATGTAGTTTTAAGCAGATAGAAAGACATTTGAAAGTCTTAATTTATGTACAGTATTTGTCTACAGTTCATTACAAGACATAACTCACATTATTATAACTGTGTTTTACTTTATTATATTGTCATTCATTATCGATTTTATACACCAGCATCTACCTCATGGTGCCCACCGGCGGATTGACAATACATTAATAAACACATATCTGCTTATAACTACATTCTAGTGAGTTATAAATCATTTATTAACTGATTATATACTGTTAATAACTGCTAAATAAGGCACCACAACATTAACAACAATTTAAGGGTACAAAAACCAACACAATCAAAATAATATATCAGTATCAATAGTCAGTATAATTCAAAAGCAAGAGACATAACTATCATATAACATTTGTTTGCTTTAACTGAAGGTATAAAGCATCTCTAAGTCCTTCATCACCACTCAGGACTCACTAAGAAGTGTCACACTGTGTTTATTTGTTATATTAACTTATTGTCTTTGCTCTTGTTCACTGAAGACAGTGGAAAAATACCAAGTGATGAAACAGAAAGTCTCCTAAATGCTTACTCATAAAGTAAAATCATTGTAATTCCCCTCCTGTAAATGAAACCTGCGTTTGAGTCCCTTTTTATTATTTTTTTTTTACATCAGTTACTTAGTTAGTTTTGGTATTTAGCTGAAGAAAACCGGCCCAACACCAATCAACAAAGTCACTCAGACGTCCACAACATTCAAACAAACAATCATCAGCAACTTTAACATTAAAAAAACATCAGACGAGTCACGTCTACACCTGACCTCACACCTCCCTGTAGCTTAAAACCTGCTTGTCATCATCATCATCATCATCAAGGTTAGCCGAGGTTGTTCGACTCTCTTTCCGTGGTTACATTCGCGGTGCCGCAGAGCGCAGAACAAACACTCTCTCATATCGTTGTTAGCTTTGTTGACGATATTCAAATGTTCCTATCAGCTCATCTGTGTTCATGTAAATAGTGGAGTACGTTTGTAGGATGAGATAAGAAGGAGGTCACACTTTCACCTGATTTAGTTTCTATCAGGTTTTTATTTCATTATGGCGGAGTTATATTATTATTTGAGTTGTTTTTATACAGTCTATGGTGGACACTCTGGAAAAAACTGGGTCTCACTTCAGGCAAACATGCCAGTGAGTAAACTTTTGGCTGCTTTGAGCTCTTATTGGAATGTGTAGCCTGTGGTTACGCAGCCTACATAAAACGGGGAGGGAGACGAGGAAAATGGCAGCTCTGTTTTTCAGAGGGGTTTTTTAACTCACTTGGCGCTGAATGAACTCATTGTTTTCCTTCGTTGATCGTGACATGAGTTTGCAGGTCGCAGTTTTCTTGTCGACATTTAGTTTCAAAATGTCTGTAGAAGGCTTTGTTGTTGTTGTTGTTGTACTTGTTGCAGCTTTTTGGTTTTATTTGGATGAATTCTCAGACTGTTTTGGGGGTTAAGGTCTATTTTTTTTGGCAGGTGTAAAGCTTCTCTATCAGAGGGTGTACGCGTAGGCTCTGTGCGGACATCCGCGTACCTCCGATTTGCTGTGACATCACAACGCCGTCTTCCTGTAGACGCCGATCTACTGAGCACGTGTGGAACGCGGACTCCAGAAAGCTGTTTAAACAGAGCTACTACGTATCCACTCAGGAGTTTATCTGTGGCTTAAGGACGTCTTTTAGAGCAGCTTTTCAAACTTTTGATCCAAATATGACATTTTATGTGTCGTCATAATTGTCCGACAGCTTCTAAAGGCAACACATGAATCAGTAACACTCACATACATGAAGTATAAATGGAAAATTGGCATCTTAAGTCTTTTTCAGCTACTCATTATGAATGATATATGGATGTTAAACTGAGTCAGAAGCATATATATAATTGTATAATGACAGTATGTATTAATATAATGATTTATATAATGACAGAGTACATTCTCAATCAGCAAATCATTCATGGATATAATAAACAGGTTGAAATCCATTAAATCAGATACCTCACATATCAAGTCACTTCATCACATTCCTGTACATATAATATGACCATTAAGTTGTCTCTTATTATACTGTAACATGGGCTGTTGCAGGAGGTCTGAAAGGGACCTTTTACCTTTAAACAAATATCAGTATTTTGTGGTATCGCCTCGCGCAGGCTACAGTGTTTACATTTGATTACAGATTGTGCACCATTTATAGTGTCGGTGTATGCTGCTGTCATTCAGTTCAGTTTAGTGCTGCAAGAGTTAGTCGACTTATCAATTTGTCTGATTAAAATATAATGAATTTACAAAATGTTTTCAGGTATTTTTCACTACTTTTTTGACATTTCATAAACAGTTAATTGAATGATTGAAACATGAATCAGCAGATGAACCAACAATGAAGATAATCATGACTCACAGCCCTAGTTTGGTGTGTACTGAACAGTTTAACAGTAAGAGGAAGAAAATTGTTTTGCACAATTCCCTGTAGTGTACTACCGCATCGTTCACTGTTGCCTGGACAGGTTTTAAGCTGCCCTGCGTCCTCTGACATCCGTGTAGTCACCGACTACTTCTTCTCACCCGTCAGTGCTGAGATTCAGCAGAGGGATGTAACACAAACACACACACACACACGCACAGACGCTCCGTCTGACAAGTAGGAGCTGCTAAATCGATCGATATATAAAACAGCGTTCAGACATGCAGAGCGATGTCTTTTAACATCCTGCTCAGTGAGTTTCAGGGGACGGTGAATGAGGTCAGTCTGAAGTGAGCGTCTATTTTAACTGTGAGTGTTGAACACAGCTAAAAGTCTAACCTGAATAAGCCTGTACGCCTACATCACATATTCATGTCTCATCCGTTAACGCGTCTCCTCTCTCACCGCTCTGACATTTTTAACATCGAGACTCCGCTTTCTGCTCCCCCGCCATGCAAATTCACTGTTTTGTGTTTCCTCCCTGCAGCACATAGTGAAATGTCACGGCAGCACCCTGCTGCCTCAGTTCCTGGGCATGTACCGGGTCAGCGTGGAGAGCGAGGAGACGTACCTGATCGTCATGAGGAACATGTTCAGCCACAGACTGGTGGTACACAGGAAGTACGACCTGAAGGTGAGGAGGAACTAACCGCATCGCTTCTCATCACTGGTGAACAGAACAATGTGGAAGTCCTACAGGTGTCCGTTTTTATTTCTGTTTGTTTTTTTTTTTTTCGCAGGGCTCTCTGGTGGCTCGTGAAGCAAGTGACAAAGAAAGGGTAAAAAGAACCTCTCGCTTACTATCCATCAGCTGACTTCCTCCTCTTTTATCCCACTAAAGATGTTTTTTTTAATTTATTTCTAAGGGGAAAGAGCTTCCCACCTTCAAAGACATGGACTTCAGGAACAACATGCAGAAGGTGTACGTGACCGAGGAGCAGAAGGAGAAGTTCATGGAGAAACTCAACAGAGACGTGGAGGTGGGTGAGAATTTCTTTTAAATGTTGACACCCTGCTGCTGCCGCTGCTGCTGCTGTTGTTGTTGCTCACCTCGACCACACAGCGGCAGCATCAGCTCACCGGGGGAGGAAACAATCCTGTGTTGCCATTTTGGCAGGGAGAGGAAGGATGTAAAATCCATTTGTGTATTAAAACATAAACTAGAGCTGAATTAATGAAATCCATCCAGAAAACATTCATCTGCAACTGTTTTTAAAGAGCCATTTAGACACATAATGATATTTGTTTTATGTTGTAATCACATGCTGTATATGTTCTAACATTATGTAGGTTCATGCAGTTTATGTTTAGTATATATTAAAGTATATTTTGAAGAGTATTACAGGTGCTAAGGTTATGTATATACTTGCTGTTCTTAAGTGCTGGAATGCAGGAACTTATATTTTAGTTATTTGTGTTTTTATTGCACGTAGCCATAAAAATACCTTAAAAACATGGTGCTAATATGTAGGGGAAACAACTGCAATCAAGTTTATTAATTAAAACAATCTTTTGATTGTGTATAACATGAATGATGTGTATAAGGGCAACAACTAACCATTATTTTCATTACCGATGAATAATCATTTGGTTTGTAAGATGGTGAAAAATGGTGAAAAATGGTGAAAAATGTTGATCATCATGTCTTTCTGTTCGGACCAACAGTCCACAACCCAAAGATACTGATGAATAAAAAGAGCAGAAAATATTCACATTTAAGAAGCTCAAACCAAAGAATTTTTGTATTTTTTTTTTTTTTAAATGACTCAAAATGATTAATTATTATATACAAATTGATATAATTATTATCAAAATAGTTGCAGATTAATTTTAGCTCTGATGTGTATTCAGGTCTGTGTGAGATAGTGAGTAATGTGTGTGTGTTACAGTTTACGAATACAACATCAAGTCATCAGGCTTAATGTAACTTCAAATAAATCCTCATTCAGCGTTTTCCGTGCGTCCTGTGGTGAGTTTTCACAAGAAAAATTGACAGTAACATGAGTCAGAAATAAGAGGATGTCAAAACTCTGACTGTTGTGGAAATAGACAAAAATCACAGCATGTTCCCACCGTCAAGTTAATATTAGGGCTTTACCTAATAGTCATTTTCATTATCAGTTAATGTAGTGATTATCTACTCTTTGTTTGGTCAGAAAAATGTGAAAAATACTCATCAGAAGTTCCTGTAGCACAAGTTAACATATTCAGATTGTTTTTGTTGTCTGATCAACAGCTGAAAACTGGAAGATATTCAGTTTTCTATCATAGAAAACACAGAAAAGCATTAAATCGTCAGATTTGAGAAGATGAAGGAAGAAAAAACAGCTTAAATGATAATTGTTTCTGTTTATTTTTGTGTCAGTTGTTCAGCTGCAGTTAATTTAATAAGCACTTCCTCTTACAGTTAAACATCATCTGTAAAATGTCCCATTTTTTTCCCTCCAGTTCCTGGTGAAGCTGAAGATCATGGACTACAGCCTGCTGCTGGGTATCCACGACGTGGGCCGAGCCGAACGGGAGGAGGAGGAAGGCGAGGAGGTTTCCAACGAGGAAGAACAGGAGGCGGAGAACGGCCTGGCAGCGGGTCCGACGGTGGGCTCTTACGGCACCTCTCCGGAGGGAATCGCCGGTTACATGTCCTGCTGCAAACCTCTGGGGCCCGGAGAGTTCGACCCCTACGTGGACGTGTACGCGGTCGGGAGCTGCCCAGGTGAATATAACCGAACTGTAATGTCTGGAAAGAGGTTTTTGTTTCCTTTTTCTCCTTCATCACCTTTTACTGTAAATATCATAAAATTCAATGTTGCTTCTTTGGTCACGTAAGCAAACCACAGATGGCCTGCTCATAACCTCCAGTTTCACAATAAACCACACTGTGTTCATTTTTATTGTGTGTGTGAACATCATTCTGGTAACGATGGGACCACTGCTCTTACGTTATCAAAATGAATTTTATGGGAAACAGGAAGTGACAGCTGTCACCACCTGCACTTCCTGTAAAAGCAAAATAATTGAAGTTGGAGGAAGCTCAGCACACATTTCAGGAAAATACCCTTGTTCTTATGAATTAGTCGAGAATATCGATGATGCACACTAAAGAGATTTCCCCCGAAATGTACAAACTGTTTAATTTTAAAAGACATGTTTCAGTAGGTCTGCTGAAGCTTTTTACAGAGTCAGGCTAGCTGTTTCCAGTCTTTATGCTAAGCTAAGCTAACCAGCTGCTGGTTGTAGCTTCATATATATAGACAGCAGACAAAAATGAGAGTTGAATGAATCTTCTCATCTAACTTTTTCCAAAATGTTTAATGTTGTGTGAGAAGAGTGCACTGTATGTTGTAGGGCTGCAAGTAACCATTATTTTCATTATCGATTAATTGATTTTAATTGTCTCGTTTTGTCTGATCAACAGTCTACAATCCAAAGAAATTCAGTTAACTATCATGTGTGACACAAAAAAGCTTAAATTTCTCACACTTGAGAAGCTGCAACCAGCAAATATTTGTCCTTTTTTTTCTTAACAAAATGACTAAAACGATCATTTGATTATTAAAATAATTGTCGATTATTATCCTGACGATCGACTAATCGTTGCAGCAGAGAGAAACAGCAACTCTAGAAGCTCCATCCTACATTTATTGGGACTTTTTTGCTTGATAAATGATTTAAATGATTAATCAATTATTGTTTAAATTATTATAAACTACTATTTCATCCACATTTCATCACAAGAATATTGTTTACTGCCTCAAACTGATTGCAGAAAGACAGGATGTGTTTGTCTTGAATGTTTCTCTGCGTGTTATCATTTCAGCTCCATCATCATCATCATCATCATCATCATCATCTAGGTCATCCGGAAAAATAATAGATATTCATTTTTTAACAGGGAGCTTTCAGGTTGATGATTATTATATGAGGCCTGTCACTGCCGCCGTCAGGGAAAAAAAAAAAAACCCCAATAAAATAACCCTGATTGTTCTCTTCCTTTCATCTCAGGAGCCCCTCAGAGGGAGGTCTACTTCATGGGCCTGATTGACGTACTTACTCAGTACGACACCAAGAAGAAAGCCGCTCACGCAGCAAAAACTGTCAAACACGGGGTGAGTTAAAAACACCAGAGGAAGGAAAAGAGAGGTGGAGGGGCCTCTGTCAGTTGTTCAAAACATTCAGTCGTACCTGCGCTGAGGGTTAAAAGCGTTTGATGTCTGCTCTGATGTCATGTCATGGTAATGTACGATGCATACGGATGATGCTGATGACCTTTTTTTGCCCTCTTCTCCTTCTTCTTCTCCTTCTTCTTCTTCCCTCTCTGCTGCAGGCTGGCGCCGAAATCTCCACAGTCCACCCCGAGCAGTACGCCAAACGATTCCGCGACTTCATCTCAAACATTTTCGCATAACACTCGGCTTATGAACACTCCCACAAGTCGATCCAACTTACTGAGAGCTGAAAGCCTATTTTACCATTGACCAAAAATAGTATGCACACGCAGATCATATAAAAAAAAAAAAAAATTTTGGTGATCTGAGGCGAGACGACTGACGCTGTAGCAATATAATGTACTACTTCTGATGCATATATTTATTTTTAAGAATTAAGGTGTATTTCTTGTAGATATTAAGCACTCTTAACGGAATAACTCGGGAGCGATGGGGTACTTGGAAACAAACTGCTGTTGATCAGTGTTCAAAGTGTTAGACCAGATCAGTGCTAGATCAAATATCATTATTTTTCTTTCTTTTTTTTTTTTTTTCCTTAAATGAGGAGTTTAACATTTTGGGAAGTAGGTTTTATCACGTTCTTGCTGAGAGTTAGATGAGAAGATTGATACCACTCTCATGTCTGTACGTTAAATATGAAGCTACATCCAGGAGACGCTTAGCTTAGCTTAGCTTAGCTTAGCTTAGCTTAGCATAGCATAAAGACTGAAAACAAGGGGACACAGCTAGCTTGGCTCTGTTGAAGACCTATCAGCACCTGTAAAGCTCACTTAATAACACGTTATATCTTGTTTGTTTAATTCATACATGTGTGAAAATGACAAGTTGGGGTTTTACTGGGAGTTATGTGTTGGCGCTAGAAGTCACTGCACCAGGCTAACACCTTCTAAAACCACAACTTTTCATTTTTAATCTTCGTTTCTTGTACAGAATAAACAAAGAAGTTATAACGTCTTTGTTGGTGAACTTTAGAGGTCCTGCAGATTTATTTTAACCTTCACACAGAACCAGGCTAGCAGTTTCCCCCCGTTTCCAGTCTTTATGCTAAGCTAAGCTAATTGTCTCCCGGATGTAGCTTCATATTTACCGTACAAACATGAGAGAGATATCAATCTTCTCATCTAACTCTCTGCAAAGAAAGCGAATAAGTGTATTTCCTAACATGTGGGACTAATCCTTAAATACTAGAATAATCTTAAATAAAGATGGGTGTTTAAAAAAATAACGGTAGTCTCGACAGTACAGTTGAGAGATTAATGTTATTTATCAGTAGAAACAGGCCATTTGAATGTTTAGTGTGCCAAATGTGTGGGATCAAAGCTTTATCGGAGCAGGATTTGCACTTAAAATACAATCAAATCAACTCCGTAGTGACAGAGAGACACAATTTGAATGGATCAAAAATACTGAATCTCTTCTACATTTCTTTAAATACTGAAACAGTAAATGTGTGGTATTTAAAATGGAAAGCATATCAGATGTTTTAGCCTGTAAACACTGTTGCCAGACCTGCATCTCTCAGTACAGAGAATGTGGGGTGAGGGAGGGAGGGGGTACGGGGGACGGGGGACGGGGGGTGGGTGGGGGGGGGGCGCTGACCTTGGAGCATTTCCTTCACCCACGTGACCACCAGAGCTGGATCCGCATTTAGGAAGTGGCTGGTCCAAATTTTAGGATCAGTCCTGCCTTTTTTTTTTTTTTTTTTCTAATGATATACGTCACACGTCGATGTGGAATTCAACATCAAAACAATTCCCTGAAAAATGAGCCCATCCATCATTACTGTGGACATTTTGAACATGGGTGTAGAGATTTGTGCATTAAAATAGCTAATGTGCGCTATGTGAATCATTGTGATAGGATAAGACTTAGGAAAAAACAATATAGCATTAGAACTATATGAACTATTGTCTGTGTGTTATTGTAATGATATTTCAGATTTAGTGATAACCAGGGTACTGTGTTAAACATCTTTTGTTTTGTTTTTTTTTTGACAGTAACACTACATTTCAGTAGCTTGTGCAGTTTAGCCTTAACGCAGTGACATGATAACAGCATTCAACAAACACTGGCCAGGCAGTATAGATACGGTAAACTCTGTATGATGCCTCATCTTACTCAATGATTGCACATGTTGTATTTTTGCAAATCAGCTTTTGGACCAAAATATATTTTACAAAGAACTCCGGGAAAGTGTTTGACTCATTATTTGCGTAATATTGTGTAAGAGTTTGAGAGTGTGTGTGTGTGTGCGTGATGACACTTGTGGAAACATTTGATCTGATAATTAACTGCAGAAAGACGACGCAGACAGAAAAAAGGCCTGTAAACAAGATGTTATTGCCTTCTTGTAACCGAATGCTGTACTTAAAGGGTAGGTTCACAATTTTTCAAGTCTGTCTTAAAACAACAGTCAGGAGCCCAAATGAACACTGAAATAGATTTTTCTTGCTGTAATCATTCCTCCTGTTCATACTGGCCATTAGAACATCCCTTCATAATGCACTTATAAAAAAAACCACGTATTTAAAAGTTTATGTGACGCTAATATGAAGCTTCAGTCATCCGAATGAGTCAAATCTAGTAGATATCTGTCAACGTTGCAGTCTGTTTTAGTGCCAAAGTTCCTCTTTTTGTTACTATACTTCCACTACAGCTCAAAAGGGGAACACAAAGAGGGAATTTTTTGCTAAAAAGACTGTAAATGTGCCAAATATCCACTTGATATCCACACTGTAGCCTCCAACACTCACACTGAAAGCACATTTGAAAGAGATCTTCTAATAGTATAAACAGGAAGAATGATTACAGCGATGTTCATATGGACACTTAACTGTTGATTTAAGACAGACTTGGAAAAATTGTGAACAAATTGTACAAAGCACAAAGTTGAGTATTTCCATTTTATGCAGCAGTTTACTTCTACTCTGCTCCATTTCAGAGGGAAATATTGTATTTTTTTACTCCACTACATTAGTTTCACAGCTGTAGTAACTAGTTAATTTTCAGATCTAGATTTTACAGGTAAAACAGATGATGTATTTTTTAGATTTATAATTAAATTAGATCACTTTGTAGAGATGTTTTAACTATGACATCTTGATCAGTGTAGTTTTATACTGTGATATTTTGCTGGTCAGAGTCTGTTTAATAAATGAGTTTTAATCAAGTCTTAGATAACAACAAGGTGGGGGTCAGGGGCTGCTTTTTGTCTCACTCTTTACAGAAGGCACATTTGTGCTGACTGGTTCCTTCCTGTTTCATCTGGAAAGACCAAATTTGCTGATAGGTGAACTCCTCCGTGTTGCTGCAGAAAACTGAACTGACTTTAGACAATAGGAGTCCCGGCAGGATGAGCGAGTGAGACAGAAGGATGGAGTCGTTGAAGGGGTCAGTAAGCTACAAAGTGCTGACAGTTAGGAGAGGCTGAAGGAACACGGCGTCCAGGGAGGGGATCGCATTGATCAGTGCGAATCACAGCCAAGAGAAATGTTTCTGGGTTCTCTCTGTACGACGCTGACCTCAGTCGTGACCTTCACAGTTCCTCGAGCGAGGACTCGTTTAGGCTGACTCAGTGGAGCTGCTCCCGTTTAGACGGTTACATCATGTCAGCAGACGAGACGACAGGATTGCATTTGTTCTGTGCGGTTTTAGATGAACAATAAGGGGGGAATTATGTCTAAAGAGCCTACTGATGGGGAACTCTACTGGTTTTACACATCAAAGTCTGTTTACAGGTGTTTGTATAAAGGCTTTTGTGGCTCCAGAGGGAGTTTTTTAGGATCTGATAAAGTGCTTAAATACTAAAAGTTTGAAAATGAAAAATATCTGGAGGTGCGGAGTTAGAGAGACCTCTGTAGCTCCTCATCTCTGCTGGATTACTAGCAGTTATTCATCAATTTTATTTCTTTCATACAAAACCATGAAGGGAAAAACAGGAAAAAATGGAAACTGGTAAATAAATATTTGAACTGTAAAAAGGTTCACAAGGCGTTGTAGATAATCATAGTCGTGTCTCATCTCAGTCTTGAACTGGTGTATTTTCTTTTCTTTCAGACTATTTATGGATTTATAACTAATACTTTCTAATAATACATCTCTTTCCTAATGAATTGCATCACAGTTTTTGTGATGTAATGATTTTTTATGAACTTTATTGAGACAAAACCAATCAGTGGTTCTCAAACTTTTTCACATCAAGGAGCCTGAAACTGACACTAATTAAACCACGGACCCCCATCTGATAAGATTTTTGCTTTTAGATGTTTTATTACAGAAAGTGTATGAAACCTGTGACCAAAATAGTCACACATTCGGTCATTGTGTCACTTACTAATGGAAATATAGCGAAAATAGGTTATTCCCCTTTTTGCTGGGAACACCCCGACTACACTGTTAAAACCACTGGTGTATATAACTTGTGTATAAAAATACACCAGGGGAACTAAAATAGTGAAAGAAAAAAGAGAAAAAATAGTTGCATGAAAATGTAAAAATTACAAGTGTATGTTATATACATTTCACAGCTTTTTTTTGTGGTGGAGTTGCATTATGGGTAATGTAGGCTCCAGGTTATTGCAAGGAAGGCATTGCACAAAAAAGATGATATCTCTGGATCTGCTGAATCCATTTAAATACGCTGTGATTCCTACAATGTTATAAGTCCGACGCTAACCCGGCGGAGTTTTATTTTATCAAACCAGCCAGTTCAGTGGAAACACATCTACTCTGTCATCACCTGCACATGCTTCATGAGCCAAACTTCAGCTCTCTTTAGTGTTGAAATAACGTAATAATGAGGATGTGTGTTTACATCTAGGTTAAAGAGCCCCCTTCCTCAGTGAGGCTGTTGTGCCTCAGGCTTCCCATCTCCCCTAAACTCTGCCCGTCACACAGTGTGCCCCACTTCCTGGCATTGTCCTCTGCTATGCGGTGCCTGTTTTCACTGTTTCTGCTGAACCGTTCCTAGCAGCCATATAGGATCATGTTAAGGTCATTTTAAGTGAGAAAAACCTACCATCGCTGAGCTAATGCAAACTAAAACTGATGATAAATCACCTGTGGGAGCCAGCAGAGATAATAATCAAAGTGTTTAAGATGGAAACAAGGTTGTTTTTGTGTTACTGTGTTTGTACAAGTTCCTCCCATGAGTATAAACTCTAATTTTTGGGAAACACCTTCTTATCTGAATACATTTTTTTCCTCCCCCGCCAACTGCAATTAACCCAGACTCATCAGCTTGTGTGGGCGTCCCTGGACTTCTAGACCACTCCCCACCACTCGCTGAGGATGTCCTGTTTCATGTGTGTGTGTGTGTTAATGAGAGATGGGTGTGTTGAAACTTCTGGCCACTTGATTGCTCAGATAGCCCCGAACATCAGAGCTGGAAGGAGTCATCTACACACAGAAAGCTCTCCGCTTTGCTCCAGAAGACAACGAAGGCCTCAAGAGGGACCTGCCCTCTTCATCATCTTCAGTGCACTCATCATCACAACAAGGTATGATATAGTCTAGTTATATATCTTTGGAGATGTTTGGATGTAGATAATAAAAAAGACTTTAAACATACAGAAACATCCAAGCATGCACCTCAAAGTGGGACGTTTATACTTGCTGAATTGCATGGTGTAGATTGTATAAAGGCTTTCTAATAAGCTGTTGTGGTTTTAATATCCACCTCTCAGAAACATTAGAGTCTCAACCCAGCATGTCTGCCACCCTCCTCCTCCTCCTCCTCCTGTGCTTGTTATGCAACGTCTGAAACATAATCAGATTAACCCCAAAGTAAATCTAAACTGTGTCCAGATATGAAACAGTTTCCCTGCTTTTTCTCCTTTTCACTCCAGACCATGAGCACTTCCGAGCACAACCGCTCATTAGACTTCATAAATGGCACGCCGTGGTTTGTCTTCGAGTGCTCCATCGACCTCGATACAGACTACCGGCGCATCGCCCTCTTCCTGCTCTACCTTTTCGTCTTCATGGTGGGCCTCCTGGAGAACCTGCTGGTCGTCTGGGTCAACTGGCGTCGACGCCACACGGCCAGCGGCGTCCTCTTCTGCATCATCAACGTGAGCCTGTCGGACCTGATGGTGATCGTGATCCTGCCCTTCTTCATGATGGAGGTCACCATGGACAAGGTTTGGCTGTGGGGCCGCTTCCTCTGCAGGGTCACCAACCTCATCTATATGATCAATGTCTACAGCAGCACCTTCTTCTTGGCCTTCATGACCCTGGAGCGCTATCTGTCCCTGACCAGGCCCTCGTCCCTGGCATGCTTCCCCGTGGCGAGAGGGCGCCGCTGGGCGCTCTGCGGAGGCCTGTGGTTGCTCTCCTTCTTTCTGGCTCTGATAGAGAACATCCACGTGGATCTCCTGGAGTGGGACGAGCCAGGCTGTTACATGCTGCCCGAGGACAACCACACCGAATGGTTCGTCTCTGTGGCTTTACTCAGCCTGCTCTTCCAGTTCCTGGGCCCGGCCGCCGTCATCATCACCTGCAACGTGCTGATCGCCCAAGCCGTTCAAACGACACCGGACGTGCAGGGTCGACGGGAGGTGTGGCTGGTGCACGTGTACTCCGTGGTGTTTATCATGTGCTGGCTGCCCTACCACCTGGTCATGTTCCTGATGACCATAGATGACCTCAACCCTTACATCTTCAGCTGCAACGCGGTGGAATTCCTCTACTTCTCTTTCAGCGTGGTGCAGGGCCTGTCGCTTTTCCACTGCGTCGCCAACCCCATCCTTTACAACTTCCTCAGCAAGAGCTTCCGCAACAACCTGATCAGCTCTGTGGTGAACTGCATTCCCAAAGAGGTAACCGCAGACCAGGCGGGAGCGGGGACCCAGCCCGACGCTCCAAACGGAGGCGGGGGAGGCATGGGGAAGCAGAAGTTTAGTAACGCCAGCACCAGCCAGTCTGATGTGGGATCATAAGAGAGAAGGTGATGTAAGAAAAGAGTAAGCTGCAGGAGTGAGGGACGACGGAGGAGAAGATTTGACAGAACTGAATCCAAGTCTCGGTGCTTCAGAATACCGGAGGCAAAGATTGTATCGTCTCACTCCGGTCATAGACTCATTGTGCTGTTTGTAAGAGATCACCATCACCATCCTCTCATAATCCTTCCTTTTTTTTTTTTTTTTTTTAAAATCATGTATCCAACCGCAGCGGAAAGCAGGAAATTCACAAGAACTCTAAACTCTCGTTTGCACAGGGGAGGAAGAGATCCGCACCAGGAATGCGTGTAAACAAATCTGTCTGTCTGTCCAGCGCCATATTAGAGCAATCATCCTCATATCCATATAAATATCTTACAAGTGTGAAAATGTAACTGAATAGACCACTGTCTTACTTCATAACAAATCCAACAGATCTAACAGTTGGATCAAGTCGCCTGATGCTTATTTATCTGTTTACTGGTTGCTGCTGTCATCTAGTCTGTGCTGTAACTTAGTTACCTGTTAACATGCAATAAAACTCCCTCAAACACTGTTTGTATCCATTTAAGCTGAGAAAAGCTGACTTCTGTACTTTGTTATCACAGTGTCGGAGCAGAGCAATGAAAAAACTCAAAGTACGTGCGTGTGTGCATGTGTTTGGAAGCTTAGTGTGTTTATTTTACTGAGCCAGTTCTGCTGTTCTGGCACTCGGGCTAATCTCACTTCTTGCAGTTACTGTTGATCTGTATTACTTTTACCTCCATTACTGGAATGTGTCACATCCGACAGTTGAAATGATAAGAAAGGCAGAAAAAGGAAAAAAAAAAAAAAGGGGAAGGGGGGGGGGGGGGGGGTTGTCAATCCACAGATGGCACAATAGCAGGAAGAGAGTTTCAAAAAGGGCAAAGGTCACGAGCCCCTGGAAGTGGGAGGTTCACGATACTACGAGGAATTCTGCTAATTCCACTGAAATTGTGATGATGGATGGGTTTTGTGGTGCGTGACAGTGTAGAAGGTCATCCAAAACAGATTAACACCCATTTAGAGGTGTCATAACAGTCTTCCAAGAGGCGTTTATTTTATTCTTTTCAAAATCTAAAACAACATTTAAAAAAAAAAAAAAAGGCCGACATAGGTTTATAAACAGAAAATCAGATGTATAAAGGCATATAAACAATAAATAGTTGCACTAGTATCATAAATATGAGGTAAGACACAGATATCACATAGAAATGTGTAGATGGGCACTTAAATATCATGTTTCTACAGCACGACATGCTTCACATGCTCCCAACGAGTGAAGACAGCATGTGACTAAACAGCATTCATTAAAGATGCTTCTTCATCGCTGACACAACATCAAGAAACATGTTTTTTTTTTTTTTTATGGTTCAATGACGAAGACTTTCACGTGGCTAGTTATATCGTGTTTGTGAAAAGGTGCGACGACAAAATGAAGCTTTTACACGACACATAAAAAATCGTAGTGTGTGAAAAATAGTGATTGCAAAAATAGGAAAATAAATTTCTATGCTACAATGAGGTGCTACTTTAATAAACAGTGTAATGTATCAATCAATCACGGACATAAAAACCTATCCTGATATTGAAGTTGTAAAGATACAGACTTGTTTGGAGTAGATAATAACAGCTTCCCCCTCTGTCACTGACACAAGACAGGATACACTGCCACCAAGTGGCTTCTTTTTAATCTTAGTTCAAAGAGACTAAACCTCCCAAAAAAGGTTGACTCAGTGAACGGCATCTGACGGATTAAATGTCCACTACATTCTAAAAGTCTAAGTCTATTATATGCGGTATATGGTCCACGATAACCAGACACAGAGGAGGTGTCAGAGAGAGAGATGACACAGAGTCTATCAGGTGTCCACAGTGGGCAGCGGTTCTTTAGAGTGATCATTGTACATGAAGGTCTGCTCGATGTTGAAGTCCGGAGGCAGATGGTCTTTGTGGAGCTCCATGTGCGACGACACCAGCTTCAGCGTGGAGAAGTAAAGGCCGCAGACGGTGCAGCGGTACATGAGGGCGCCGGCGTGCGTCTTCAGGTGGCAGATCATGGTGGAGCGGCCTCTGAAGAAGCGCAGACAGACTTTGCACTGGTAGGGTTTCTCTCCGGTGTGGATGCGGAGGTGATAGGTGAACTCCCCCGAGTGGGCGAAACGTTTACCGCAGTAGCGACACCGGTACCATTTCCCACGAACGCCCGCCGCCCCGACTCCCCCGTCCTGCCCCGAGCTCCCGTTGGTCAGGACCCCGGAGGGCAAGCTGTGTATCGGCCCTTGAAAAAACTTATCTGGTAAGCTGAAGCCCATCCCCAGACCCAAACCCAGGTTGCTCATTTTCACGAGGCCGCCGGCGTCCCGCGGAGAGGAGGAGGAACAGGAAGACGGAGGGCAATCCAGAGACTGATCGGCTTTACGTTTGCCCAACCAGCTCTGACCCGCGACACCTCCTCCTCCTCCTCCTCCTCCTCCTCCTCCGCTCCCCAGGGACTCAGTGGTGTGCAGGCTGAGGTGATACTGAAAGGCGGAGGAGGAACGGAACGTCTGTGGGCACAGGAAGCAATGCAGCTCCTCCGCTCCCGCCATACCTCCTCCTCCTCCTCCTCCTCCTCCTCCTCCCACGACTCCATCTGCCCCGACTCTGTAAGCCCTCAGCACCGACCGCTCCCTCTCCTTAGCTGCCGCCTCCTCGGCGTGCGCAGTCATATGTCTGTCCAGCAGGGAGCGCTCTACGAAGCAGCGGGAACAGTGCGGGCAAGTGAAGACGGGTAAAGAGAGGTGGGCGAGGGCGTGCCACAGCAGGGAGCACAGGGAGAGCTGGGGGAGGTGACATACGCCGCAGCTCAGGCTCTGAGGACACACATGGCTCAGCAGGTGGTCTCTGACAGTCTGTGGAGGAGGCGGGACAGACACATGAAGCAAGATGTGAGGATTTCATGAAAGCAGTTGGTTAAAGAGTAATTCCATATTCTTATTTTCTGTCCATGTGGCTCTTTGTGAAATCAGTTCTCTCTCCGGTACAAATGATACAAACAGCAGACGTCTCGACATACTGTGTGAGTCATTGTGAGATACGTTCCAACTCTCCTACTGTTCATGTGAGAAAAAGTCTTATATATTGATTTCACTCTGTTCTTATTTATTTATTCTGTGGGTGAAGAATTACAGAGTTTTTTATATGAAATAAGTAAAAATGTCCCAAAGACTTTCAATTTACTCTGATATAAGACAAATAAAAACATAAAATTCTCACATTTATGAAGCTGAGACTAGGGGATGTTGTCCGTTTTCTTGCTTGAAAACGGACTTAAACAAATAATCGATTATCAAAATAGGTTATTCTGGTAAAAGAAAAATTGGCAACTAATCAATAAACTAGTTAAGTGTTGCAGCTCTGATGTAATTATGAAATAAAATGACATGAGCAAATTATGTAAGATATATAAATGAAACAACAATTTATAAAATAACTCTTTATTAAAAATATTATTTTATCATTCTTATTTTCACAACAACAGTTTTATAGGAGTTTATTTTTATTTCAAAACGTCCTTTTTTTAAAAGTCTTAATTTTGTAATGGCATTTTTTCCATCTTTCCCTAAAAGTCAGTTTTATTTCGCGCCACTTTTTATTCCATAATGTTATTTTTCATTGTGAGACATTTTATGTTATTAATCAGCCAATCACGCGCCCCCCTGCCCGTCTTCAGTAGCTGCCACCAAATTTAGCCAGTTAGCTAAAGACACAGACACAAAATCTCCTTTCTCTTAGTTATACCAGGCGGACAGAGACACGACTCCAAATGAACGATGATGCTGCTTCATAACTGCTGGTTGTGGAAATTAGCAACTGTTTGCTAACAAGTTCAACAGATCAATTTAAACGCTGATAATATGTCAGTGTTGTGTTCACTACTTGTTTCTGCTGCCCCCTAGTGGCCAAAAAAAAAATCAGCTTTTTCAGCTAAATAAACAGAGACATTTAGTTACTGCCTCTGTGTGTTTATTTACAGCAGCAGCCTCTGATTGGTTGATGTAGAATAATTTGTTGTAAAAAAAAAAAATTAATAAAATTGACCTGAAACCATGTTTTTTATGCCTGATTTACATACTGACATACTCTGCTCACTGACCTGGAAGTCCTTGCTGAGGGTTTTAGTGCACACGGCGCACTGCAGCTCGGAGCTCTGGCCTTGTCCGTTGTTGGTCAGCGCCCCCTGTGGTAGCGTGTAACTGGAAGCCGTCTGGCGGTGGTGACGCAGCAGTTTGTTTTGGCTGCAGAACTGCAGGTGGCACATCTCGCAGGTGAAGAGCTGCACGCCGACGTGGGTGAGGGAATGGGTGACGCCCGCAGCTCGGTCCGGGAACGAAGCCCCGCACACTCTGCACAGCCCCAGTTCTGTCAGATGGCTCTCGCCGTGTCTTCTGATGGCAGCCGGGTCTGCGGGGAGCGGCGCCGCGCAGGCTTTACAGGACAGCATGTTGCCCGTCACCTGGAGGAGGAGAGATGAGCGTTATTTCTGTTGTTTGGACTGATATTTATCTGACTTATTTCACTGCTGACAAACACAAACATTACCTGGCCGCTTGAGTTCCCTCCCTCTCCGTTCTCCACACACACGAGGTCGTCTTCGTCGTCTTCTTCATCTCCCTCCTCCATGAAGTTCTCGTCGTCGCTCAGCTCGATGATCTCGCCCGCCAGCTGTCTCCACTGCTCCTCCTCCGTTCCCTCCATCGCTCCGTTCCCTTGCAGCGCCTCCCTCTCCTCCTCGTTCTCTCCTTCGTCCACCTCTCCAAACATCAGCCTGCCGTCCCTCTGCACGTCCATCACGCCGCCCTCCACCGCTCCCACCTGCAGGCTGCCTACGGGCTCTCCCGAGGACGACGTCGGGGCGCAGGCCTCCGCCACCAGCTGAGCCGAAGAATCGGGGTAGGAGCAGGGGTCGGACGGCGCAGGATCGCTGCTCCGGGGTAGAGAGCTGCCCGCGCTCTCAGAAACCACCATCCGTCCACCTCTGCCAGCTTCCTCGCAGCTGCCTCCTGCCCCCTCCTCCTCCTCCTCCTCCTCCAGCCCCTGCTCAGTCTTCAGCTGGAGCACCGGCCCCGGAGGCAGCACGCTGTCGTTCTGACTGGAATGGCTGCTGGTTAAAAGATGATCCGGTGCCATCTGCCCATAACCTATATGAGACTGGAGGTCTTCTGCCTTCAGGTCCAGAGACAGAGACCCAGTGTGAGCTTCACGGCCCGTCCTGGCTGCCCTGGCTTGGAAGAGAGGCGAGGGAGCGGCGGCAGGAGTCGGGGCAGCAGACGGACCGGCTGACGAAGACAGAGAGGAGCAGGAGGCAGCAGAGGAACACACAGACGATGCAGATACAGAGGCGGCGCTGACAGCAGCCACTGTGGAAGCAGCAGCGACCATGCTTGAGTCCAGGAGATCTCCAGGACTGCTGGCTTTACAGTTCGCAGACACAGAAGCCTGCAGATCAGGGAAGGTAGCGTGACAGGCCCTCACCAGTTCACTAACACCCAGCCTCTCAGCAAGCTCGTACAGAACCCCGACATCTATGAGATCGGTCAAGATCTCCCCCGTGTAGACGAACGTCAGCACTTTCTCAAAGTTCGCCGGGGAAATAAACTCCAAAGAGAAGGCAGTGGTGGACGCGGCTGGAGCCCGGGCAAACAGATTGCGGAAGTACGTCCCGGCGCAGGCCAGCACAGCACGGTGTGCTGCAAATGTGCGGTTGCCAACTTGTAGGAACACATCACAGTACTGGCGTGATTGGCGGCAGCGGTTGAGCTCAGTGAGAAGGCTGGCAGCATGGCCGGGACCCTGCAACCGGATCCTCATCCCTGCTGCCGCTGCAGCTCCTGGTGTGCTACAGTCAGACTGTGGGAACAAACAAGACAGTCACTGAAGCAGAACAGAGGAGGAGTGTGTGTGTAGTACATGCTGTTAATAGTCAGGTAAACTTTTCTTTCTTTCTTTGAATACAGTCGATTTGATTTGTGTTATTGTGCATTCATGTTTTTTTCTGGTCTACAGAATGTCAGACAGTAAAAAATGTCCATTACAGTTTCTCAGAGCCCACTGTGGAAACTTTAAATTGCTTCTTTTGTCCAAACAACAGTCCAGAACCAAGACATTCAGTGACATAAAACAACATTACATTTACCATACAATCACTGCATTATAATAAATGCATTATACAAACCACTGATTTCATTTGTGTATTAAGATTTTCTCCAGTTAGACAAAGATAAAAATGTTAAAGACCACAAATCATGCCAGAAATATTCTACATGTTAACATCCACATTAATAGAATTATAAAATTAGCCAACCAGAATCTAAAAATAAATATTCAAAAAGTCTTTTAAATCAAGGCTGAACACTTTTCTGTTTGCTGCTGCCTTTTATTAAATGAACTTCAATCATATCTCACACTGCACTGTAACAAAACATATACTGTTATCATATGTATATACATTGTGTAAATTAGTCAAGTATCAATGTACATTTAATTCTTAACATTTATGGACAATCATGCACTTTAATACATTAGTAATATCCACCTGACTTGCACTAATGCACAGTGTATTATAGCATATTAACATCATTGAACAGTGTATACTCAGTATAAACATTTACAAACACCATTTTACCACAAAAACCCCGCTGAGTTTCATCAGTGTTTTGCTGCCTGAGTTTCAAACTCTGACTTTACGTTTTAAATATCGTTAATTGCAGCAGAAGCTAACAGAGATTAGCCAGTTTATTCAAGCACAGTAGAGACACATTATTAATAAACCTATTCACTAACTGATAAATCTCTCAGATTTAACACATTTACTTCGTTAGAAAAACCCTCCTCTAGTTTATAAAACCGTCTCGTTCGTATCATGACTGTTTCTCACCCATTAAAGACGTCTGTGGCTGGTGAATACTCTTCTGTTTTCTTGTTTTCAAAGACACTCCGGTGTTCGTCCACAGATTAAATTAGAACCTTTTTGATCGTTTGTCGCATTTTGATGACGCACATCAACAACAGTTCCGCGCAGGCGCCCCCTACGGTCAGAACGGATGCGTTCAGGAGCATCAGAAGATGTATTCAATCAATGTATGTCTAATCAAATGTATGTCAATCTTCATTCCTTTGGAAAAAAAAATGCATCCTTTGAAATCACTGAATATGACAGAGACTCTTGCTTTCAGATTTATCCAATTCAAAATGTTATATTCAGACTTTTCTGAGCTGGTTATCTATGTCAAACAATGAATGTTATGTATACCTGAATGTACCAACACAAAAATGTCCAAAAATGTAATATCTGTAAGCTTTTTTTGTAAGGTTTTAATTTGTTATTCTAATGATTTCCTTCTTTTTTATCATCCTATTTCCCTCAGCTTATTTGCTGTGTCCTTGTTATATTTGTTTTAACCAAATTTAATGCAAAACAGAGTCTACAGTCATGCAGGCAACTCTGTGAGCAATAAACACAAAGGACAGCTGATAGAGATGTTGTTAGTTTTGCAAGTTTTTAGTCATAAGCTTTGGACAATTTGAAATTTTCGACGTGACAAAGCTCATCAAAGTCAGCAGGATTCATCCTCTGGGGATCGTGAACGTCTAAACCAAATTTTTAAAGCAATCAATCCTGCAGGTGTTGAGATATATTTCAGCCTGGATCATGCTGCTAGCAAGGCTAAAAACATGCTATAAAACAAAACGTTATGCAGCAGGTTGGGCCTACACACACAAAGACAAAATAAAACACAACAAATGATCATGATAATGCTAATTAAAAAAGTTTATTTTATTCCGGTAACCATTTCTTTTATCTCACAAGGGATTCACACAACCCACAAAGTGTCAAAGGTCAAACAATGACACCTGTAACCGCTTCATATACTTCACTGTAAATTCGTGGGATCGACCTACACAACAGTAACATGAATGTGTATAATGTCATAGTCTTCATGTAGTTATCTGGCTATCCCAAATGAAACCTTTAACAAATAGTCACATGTTTACAGAATGTAAAAGCATCTGCTTACTGGTTTATGCTTTTTATGACATATAAGAGAATAAGAAATTATAAAAGACGATGAAAAACAAACCTGACAAATTTTCAAAACTACCAGTAAGAAATCATTTACAAAATTGAGTCTGATTTTTCAGTTGTGTCTTCGTTACAGAGTTTAACATTAAGTATGTAGTATAGGTACATTTACAGTATATTAAAATGCAATATCTTTGACCTGTGAGAGTAACACTGACATATTTCATCTTCAAAACCATTCATTTTTCTAGTCTAAGCAGAATGTCATAATTATCTCGGCTGATTCGTCACTGGGAAACAGTTTATATTGGGCCGACTGGACCTATATACTGCTGCGACAGGCACACATAACTAACAACATGACATATTGCAGGTTTATGTCTTATTTGTAAAGCCAAAAAGAAAAAAAAAAAAAAAATAGCTGTTTTGGTCCAGTCACAACAAATTTGAACAATACAGTCATCCAAAACACGGTTTGCTCTATCCGTGTTCAAAACTTGTTGCTTTTTTTTCGTCATCATAGCTGGATTATTGCACTTCTCCTGGAGGAAGTGAAACAGAAGCAGCTCGACTGTCTGCTCTGCTCTAAAATTACAGAAGACAGCTACAAATCTACTTGAGTCATCTTGAGGTCAACAACAACACAGTATTTATCTGTCAGCAATATATCTGTCATCAACAAATTGAATGAATATTGCTTTTAAGTTGTTTGATATGTTGTTCAGTCTTCAGAAACAATTTTTTTTATTATTTAAATCCTTAATACTATGCTATATAGTCCCGTTATTTTTCTTACACCCTTCTCCAAAGCTTCAGCTCTGCCTGTATCCATGTTTTGTTTTTTTTTAAAAGGTTTCTAAACTACGAGCGTCATCCGGTTGTCGTGTGTGTGTGTGTGGTAGCTTTTCTTCAGTCCAGGCTATGTAATCCGTTTCCTGGAGCTGGTTCGCCCCAGGCTGGCAGTGCTGGAGCGGCGGGAGAGGACCGGCGTGGCAGTGGTGGGGGACGTCTCGTTGGGACAGCCGTGTTGGAGCAGAATATCGATGCAGCCTTTGCTCCCTGTCTTTCTGGCCATCATCATGGCGGTCTGGCCTTGGCTGTCTTTCGCTTTCACATCGATGCCGTACTGTAGGGAGGGATGGGGGGACGCAGAGAGAGAACATGATATTTGCTCAGTAAGATTATTTATAGATTAAATATTGATTCAAGGTGGAACAGTGTGTGCTGAGAAATGCAGGTCTAGTAGACGAGCATCTCTGCCTGTAAGACCCGAAGGCTTTAAAACCAACCAGGCAAAGCAAGAAACTGCCAAAAAACTACCCCAAAAAAGAGATTAACTGCATTTTTCAATTGATTTTGGTAATTTGATTTGTAGCAAATTTATTAGGAAATGTGCAACACTAAAGTACAACTAGGTTGAGAGCTGCAACATCAGATAATTCTATCACTTGTCTCGTGTCAAAAATCTTTATCTTTAATCTTATTATTTTAATTTATTTTGTGCTCAGATGGGGCATATTGCAAAAGTTTTTATTGTTTTCATGTTTTAAAATGTTAAAATGTTTAAATGTCTTATCTGTTTTATTTGTCATTGTCCTTTATCTGTTTGATTTAGTTCTTATTTTATCTTATTTTTATCTATTTTATTGGTTTTATAACATTTTACGTTTGCACTCTGATCAGCTTGTCAGTCATCTGTGAAGCATTTTGAATTGCACTAGTTGTATACAGTATATACTCTTCTTCATAGTATAACTTTTGCAGTTAGAATACAAGAAATCAACACACTACAGGGCTATACACATAAAGTTTGATTGATTGATTAATTGATTGATTGATTGATTGATTGACTGATTGACTGATTGATTGGAGTACAGGTTGGCGTCTGAAGCTGTGTCTCAAATCTCCACTATACATTACTTCTGAGCAGGTTTTGAACACGTCATGTGCTCACAGTTGAAAAGTGACAAAATCAAGTCTACTCAGAACATCAGGTAGGACACTAAAATGCCCGTGAACACTTTTCTCCCATAATGCAAAGCACAAAGGAATGAAAAGTAACAGTGGATGGTGGTGAAACAGTTCCATGAACACCTCAGGAAAAAAAAAAAAAGATTGAATTTTTGAGAAAAAAGCATTTTGTTGTCTTTTAGTGAGGTTGAACTTGCGATGGCATTCAGAGGTTTGATTGCCTTTGAACAGCACATGCATTGCATAATTTCCTGCTGGTATAAAACCTTGCATTATAGTGTTGGGGCACGGTGTGAGTCTAGAGACAGAGCATGACATGATTCATCGCTCTCTACTGACTTTGTATTGACTGAAGGTGCCTCCTTGTCACTTACGTCTGCTAGCAAACAACAGACACATGCCTAAAAGCTTCTGTGTGGCGGGATGCACTACCAACAGCGTAAAGAACCCAGAAGTAAGTTTTTATAAGCTGCTGAACTGAAAAACTGAGCCTTGAAGAAGACAAAAGTGGATACAAGCAATAAGATGTGAGGCATCAGCATCAGTACACTGTGTGATCCTGACAGTATGTCTACATGTGCAGCAAGCGCTTTGTCACTGGTAAGTCAAATATCCAAATGTCAGTTTTAGGCTAAATATATTTCTGCAAGTTAAACTGAAGCATTTTGACAGTTTGCAACTTGTGTTATAGTGGAATGTGCAGTATTATATTTGCAAGCAAGATAAGATCCTCTCTGGTAGACATAGCATGCTAAAATAATCCTTTGACATACTGAAATCTAAGCTAGTTACAGGCATTTTGTTAGCGTTTCAGCTCTGGGTTGCCTATCATGGCTCTGACTGTTACCCTAAAAACCACGACCCTGCGTGGTTTCAGAGTATGACACTCTGTACGCTCTGTCTCTATAGACCTTTTCAACCCTTCGACAACACCACAGGAACTAAACTCATAACTAAACTAGGAACTTAAATGTCTCTTTTGCATATTCTATGTTCCCTCTGCATTTGAAGAACCAAGACGTTTAAGCAGATTAAAAAAAGATAGTGGCCTTTAAAATGTAATTTGTCGTTTCCTCATGTGTGACATGAGGAAACGACAACAGTCCTCTTGTTTGTCTTTTTGTTTTTACTGTTACACGTCTCTGATGTTTGAATTGGATGTAAATGAATAAATAAAAAGGTACAGAGCTGGAAAACGAGACTGAAACTGTCTCCAAAGTGGATTGTTTGATGGTTATTTATCTCTGCTTTAGAACTGCAATGAAACCGTCAGCAAATAAAGTTTTATTTCTCTCCTTCACTCACTTTCTGCTCATTCATTCTCCTTTTAATCACTTCACCCTCCCCTCTGCCTTCAGCTCTTTTGTTTTTGAGGTTAATAAACATACACAAAATTGCAGGAAATGTCCACTTCTCATCTTAATACTTCCTTATTTTGAGAAGGAAGCGGTGCATGCACTGAAGCAGCTGCGGAGTCTTTGTTTGACCGTACGGCGACAGAAAACTCCAACCAGATAGTTCCTGAACTCATCAGCAGGGACTTTTCTAACAGCTGGAATTAACCTGCTGTATTTGAGGAACTTGAAGGTGACAGGATACACAAAGCACAGGTGGCTAACAGACAGCAAATTTCTGCCTCGGAGCCCCCTAACCTGTTAATTTTGTTGTGGCAAGACTATCTTGATGTTATCTACTATATTATAATTTTTTTTTGCCCTTTTACAGTCTATATTCTGTCACATCTGCTAAGGATATAAAAAGGGTGGACTCTTAGGAATCAAAGAGGTAAAAGCAGACAGGAGAAACCCACCCAGACGAGCAGCTGGGTCATGACAACATCTCCCAGCTGACAAGCAGCGTGCAGGGCCGTGCGAGGCGGCGAAGACGACCCGGCCGGTGGAGCGTTGATTTGTTCCTTGGTGCTGTGCGCCAGAAGGAGCAGCACCCTGGGAAGATCTCTCTCCGTCACTGCAGACAGCAGCCAGTCCGGCATACTGTCCTCTGGCCGCGTGGTCCCCGACGCCGGCTGAAGAGGCGGCACAAACGCCCGTTGTTCATACTTAGCACGAATCCAGGACTCTCTCTCCTCACTTGTAAAAAC
Organism: Thunnus albacares; assembly: GCF_914725855.1. Classification (NCBI taxonomy): domain Eukaryota; kingdom Metazoa; phylum Chordata; class Actinopteri; order Scombriformes; family Scombridae; genus Thunnus; species Thunnus albacares. The sequence continues at coordinate 30,082,454 of NC_058110.1, read as the reverse complement.
AGACACACACACACACACACAGGAGACTCGGTCAAGCATACAAATATATACACACAGACATTATAATATCAAGATGAAAGTCACTAAAGCATGTACTATGGCACCTTTCTAAGGATCAGTCAACTGTTTGATTACTTTCGCTGCCAGATGTTTTAAAATCCAAATAAGTGCAAATTCAGTGCCACTGAAAATTTGTAATTTGTATTTGTAATTTATTTAGTCATTGAAAACCACACATCTGAGCAGAAAGAAGTAGAAAGCACAAGAGGAAATTCCTCAAAGAATCATACCAGTGTTTGTTCATGTTTCTGCTTGTGGGAAATTTCACATTCAGATATCTGAGTCAGCTCCCAAAAACCACTGAAACTATGTTGTAAGAGGGCAAAATTGATCCAGTGTAAAGAAAAATGTGTGGTTTGTTTATTGCAGTAAAAAATTTGTTATTCTGCCTCTGAAGCTTTAATGTTTCCTACAAGCACTTGAATGCACCAAATTCAGTCCATAGCTTCAACGGTGTTGATCTGAATATAACTGACAAAAACTAGTGAAAGGATACAGCTGGTGATTTTCTATAATTGTCTTATTGTCAACAAACCTCATGTGCAGAGCCAAACCAACAATTGATTGACTTACAAGTATTGTGTGTGTGTATACAAAGTCTGATACATGTTATTCTCCTGTGCTGTAGACATTTGTAGAGAGACTGTAGTCCACAAGCAATAAAAAACACATCAGTGAGCCACACTGCTGCACTGGGTGATATGTTCCTTCACCACAGAGATTGCATCAGGGTAGTTTTTTAGAGGCGGTTCCACTTACAGAGCTTCACAGGTTTGTTGTGCTACATATCACAACCTCTTGACTTTAGCACAAAGTCAAGAGGTTGTGATATGTAGCACAACAAGCTAGCAAAGCTCTGTAAATGGAACAGCTTTCCTGCACGTGCTCAGTGGCGTCTGCCTTACACAGAACTGCTCTCCAGAGAATGAACACGTGATCGCTGTTATTAGTCTTTGGAGGTGTTTGGATACACACACACACACACACACACACACAATACTTGCAAGTTGATCAATTTATTGTTAGATTGGCTCTGCATGAGATTTGTTAACAATAAGAAAAATATAGAAAATCGCCAGCCATATCCTTAAATTATTACTTAACCTCTCTCAAGTTTGATTTGAGCTGAAACCAGCGGCTGTTTGAAGGTAGGAACATGTTTTCAGCAACCTAAAAAAACCTTTAAACCTGCAGTGTGGAACTTTTACATACAAATGAATATCTGTTACATTCAAGCCCTTGCCAAACGAGTTCACACAATGCTGATTAATAGATAAATCTTTCAGTATTTCACAGTATACGGAGTTTTTAAATCTCATGTCGGGCTCGACATTCCCGCGCTGGCCATTTGGCCTTTAATCGTGTGGCTCTTCTAGACTTTCCAAATGTTACAGGATTGTATTGACCAGATAGTGAAACGAGTTGTTTTGAGCACGGAAACACTCAAAACAATTTATCCACCGTTTTACAGCTGCAACAAAAGGTTACAGCCAGTATGTACTGGCCATCGGGCATAGTACTGGGACAAATCCCATTGGGTCGGCAGACCGTCAAAACATATCCGTTTTTACCAGCCAGCCCTCTGTCATTCAGGGTGCACACGAGAGTGTGCTGCATGCCTGTTTCAGACCAAATCAGGTGTTGCGACACACAGCCGCAGGGTTGAGCGGAGGTGTGTGGGTGTGTTTGTACTCTAGAGCATAACCGCTGTGAAACAATCAGAAAATAACGTCGTATTGATCTGATTCACCGGCTTTCTCGCTACCGGTGCTCCCTCTCTTCATTCACCCTCTAGCTCACTCGACCACAGCTGCTCTCTCCCTCGTCTTTTTTAAAATGAGTCAGGAATCCGACAGAAAAGTTTAACTTTACTTTTAACGTTATCAAACTAATAGAAATGTCCTCCCCCTCGTCCTTGTAACGTCTTTGTACTCAGGCAATCACAGCCGAGCGCCTCCCTTTACTCTCACTGCCAGAAGGGGGGGGGCGTCAAAAGTCCTTCATTCCAGCTTTAAACAAATATGTTGATTAGGTCGCGCTCACCGTGTTGCACTGGGTATGGGTTTGGTTCTGCCCTGTGTGCAGCATTCCCAAATACTGTTGGCCATGTGGTTCCCGATGGCAGCCAGGACTTGCGTGAGCTCCCCGGGCCAGTCGTCCAGGTCCAGCGAACGTACACGAGACAGGTGAGTCCCCAGGTTCCTATGGATCCCCGAGCACTCGATGCAGATCAGCGCACCCAGATTGAGACTGGCCCAGGTGGGATCTTCAGGGCGAGAAGACAGACTGATTAAAGGAAGTAAGCCCGTAATGAACTTGGAAGGATTACTGAGTAGAAATAAACAATGTGTGCAGTAAACTGAGACACTACTGCAGGCTATGGATGGTGTATGAAAGCGGGATTATCCTCCGGAGTAAATCTGCAGCTGGAGGGAAAGATGCGACATGTAAGAACTCACTTGGTGCTTCACAGTCCACACACAGACTGTTGCCTTTGGCGTTACGGATGGCCTGAAGCGCTACAGCCTCACTCTGGCTGCTCCTCCGCGCCTGAACAATAAACACAACACAAACACACACAGACACACACGTTTGAATCATTTATTTATGCCTACACAATCAATTATATTACAAGAACAAATGGTATTTAAAATCCACCTTCGCCTCTATGGGAATGCTTAGATTATATTACATAAAATCATCATCATATCACATGTATTGATTATTCCATCTGATGCTGAATCATGTGTATAGATAAATGGAAACACATGACATTTAGGTCTACAAAGGGATGCAAAAAAGCTTCTTCCACAGATATCGTTTAGAGCTCAATTATCCACTGAATATTTTGAAAGCCCCTTGCTTTTCAATCTTATGCATTTCTCTATAATATTTAATATCTATAAGTTAATAAGCAACAATACAAGTTAAAATTCAGAACTAAACATTGTTAGTTATTATTTAAGAGTTTAAAGGTCCAGTCACACCTTCCAGAAAGTGGCACAACGAAATTTATCCATGCACCTTTGCAAAATATTTGGTTTATTATCAGTTTATTATCAAACACTTCATGATTTCATAAGTTATTAGCTTTATGTAGCCTACAGCTTAATATTTTGAAGGATAATAAAGAAAAAATTGCTTTACTTCCACTAGATACCTAGTTCTCCACTGTTAGCATATCCTGCACTTTTGTGGCCTGAAAGGTCTGCAATGCCTTAAAACTCAAAAACAACCAAAAAACCTGGAAAGTTCAATATATGTACAGATTCCCAGACACCAAGGCAACATAACATTTCAACTTCCCGGCACCATTGGTGAACTACTGCAGCTGGTAAACCAATAATTTGTTATGTTGGCAAACCAACATGCTAGCCAGCTGGGAATATATGCTAACGCTAGTCAGCCACAATAGCTCTACAAGCTTCTCTCTGTTTTATCTGCCATTTACTCCTCCTGACCTTTTGCTCTCAGGATTATACATAATGATATTCCATTAAGAGTTATTAAAGTACACTGAGCTAATGAGCTTGCTAACTGCTTGTTAAATGTCAGTTAGAAAGCTTGCTAGCTTGGTCGCTAACAGGACAATAAGTGTATTCAAAAGACGAATAAACAATCCTCTTGGTGTAGCAGTTTATACCCAAACAGAGGAGGATTAAATAGAGATGGATGAGGCAAAACAGACAATGAGCTACAATAACTTCCTCCATTTGTGGACTCTCTGGCTTTCCCTTCCCTCAAAGGTCATCATGGTCAAGATCCCTTGTTAAGTTCACCAAATTGAGGGGGAAATTTTCCAGCAACATCTTCTCTACTGGGCGATCCACTGAGTGGTGAGTCCATTGGAATTTATTTATTTTGCCACATAATTAAACAGTTTTAAATGCTGGTGAGACCAGGTCTTAACTCTCAAAAACTCAACTATTCTGGTTCATCGGGGTCATCATGTGGGTGTGGTTTGATCATATCTGGTTGACAGTGGCCTAGAAACTCCCACAAAACTGTCATTAGATTTTAAATCAAATGTTTCTAAACTTAAATTGGTGCAAAGACATTTGTGGCACTTTCTTCTAATTTCGACCGGTGAGAAAAGCAGAACCAGAAACACAGAAATATCTCATGTAAATTAACCAAAACCCTGTCTTACTTACTTACTACGCTCAGAGTAAGAAGCTGAGTTTTGAGGGCTTTTAATGTGTGTACCTTGTTCCTGCCGCTCTCACAGGACTGCAGGCTGGCCAGGATCTGGCTCTCTATAGCCGACACCCACGAGTCCCTGTCCTCCAGGCTCTGAGCCTCAAAATGCCACGTCTGCCCGGTAAACGACACAATGATAAAGTCTGCGTTCTCTTCGTCTGCAAGTGAAAGGGAAGAAATTCAAATGAGATTTGCACGTGTACATGGAAGGAACGCATGCATGTGAAGGAATTACAAAAAAAAAAACATGCAAAACAGCACAAAACAGCAATTTGAGTGAAGGTGAGAACAGAAAAATCTTGGGGTTACGACAATGAAAACAAGTCAAATGAGTAACTCAAGCTTGGGATGAAGGTAACGTATCAGTCAGGCACACTGAAGAGGAAAACAGACGGAGGGGAAAACATTGTATGTAAATCAGAGCACAAGCTGATTCAGCTCCATCACCATCACTTGTTACCTGTCTTATTAATGTTTCTCAAGCTACCAAAGCTCTTTAATTTCCACATTTTGCGTTTGGCTGCAGAACAAGAGATAAGCACAGAAAAAAAAGGAAAAGAGAGAAAGACAAGTACAGGAGTTAAGAATAGGCTCTTAAGAAATATTCAGAGAAAGACAAAAAAAACCCTTCATTAAACCATGTTCTTTACAGAGGAGACAGAGCGGATAGAAGCATGAGAAAACGAGTAACTGTGCAGGAATATGTAAATATTCCTACGCAGTTAACATATTTTTTTTTTTGATAGGTTTGAGTTATTTATAACATTTCCCTGGAGAAATTCACACAGGGGGTGATAGCAAGAATCAAACACTCCCATTCAGAAGCCCCGAAAAACACACTTTAATGTTTTATTCATGTGTTCATTTTCTAGTTATTCATCAAATGTCTTTCTTTGATGCTTTTTCATTCACTCTGGCATCAGTGCACGTACATATTTACAAAGTCAACACACACACACACACACACACATACACAAAAAAAAGCAGTAGCAGTTGTATTTCCTTGTAAAAAAAAAACTGAAACTAACATCTCTAATTTAAGTTACCTTCAGCTTGCCCGACGGCTGCATCTCCTTTCTGATTCATGCTCTTCTTCCTCCTGTTCTTCTTCCTGTCGCTCATGGGAGATGACTGGCCCGGGTCTTTTCCAGCGAAATGACTGGCTGTCCCTTCAAGGGCATCTGACATTTGGTGCGAGAATAATGAATCATCCATGACAGCGTAATACGAGGTCTCGGTAAAGCTATAGCCGATGTGTGTGTGTGTGTGTGTTTGAATCCTACGTACCAACACTTTGTGCTTTGGTTGACAGTGAAGAGGGGCAGCGCTGAAGTCCTCTCTCACCTCCTTGAGGTGACAAACCACCAGACCTGTCATCGACCACAGACAGAGTGGCTGGACACAACTGAGGAACTGAATGTAAGACAGGAAGTTAAATGTTTACATATAGTATATATATAGATATATTTATATATGAGACGCAAGACCCACATCTGAAAAAGAAATCCACACTGTCTGTTATTTATAAAAACACATGACACAGTGCAACTCATTAGCATAGCATAGTCGGTGGCGGAACAAGTATTCAGATCATTTATTTGAGTAAAATGAGCAATATTACACTATAATACTTGAGCTAAAGTAGAGAGACATTAGCAACAAAGGGTACTTAATGAACACATTATTACATGTCCGTGTTATATTATTATAATGTTAACTGATCATATGTTTTGTATGTACATTTTTAATCTGAAAAGTAACTGCAGCTGTTAGATAAATGTAGTGAATTAAAAAAAGAGGAATTCTAATTTAATACCGTTGCACTCGGTGACATGTTATCTAATTTCCATGAACAGTTACACTGAAGTTTATTTTGCATATACAGCTTCCTGATACCCTAAAAAGTCCCTAAAGCACTGAGTGTGTATTAATCCGCCATTGTAAATAGTCCCCAACAAATTCACTATTTCCTCCTTTTTGAGTAACGTTTGCTAGAAACTAGCGTGCCTAGAAGTTTTAGGGAAATTACTGAGACTTTTTAAAAGAAAACCTAAATATATTTGTGACTAGTTCTCAAAAACTTATGTCTTCAGTAGGAACCAACAGGGCTGAGTGTCTCTAACAGGGAAAAGAGGAACATATTGTTGGTTTTGGACTTTTAATTTTATTTGTTGACAATAAGAAACATGTGGAATAATGCCAGCTTTATCCTTTAAATGAAACTCAGTAAGTCACAAAGTTTTCACACTAGTAGAAGTACCTGTACTTGTGTTATCAGCGGCTGTCGGGTCCTTACTCAGCCCGTTAACTCCAGGCACAACGCCGGAGGGGACAGGTGAGGGCCCCGCGGGGGCGACGGCTCTCGGAGGACGTTTCCCAGGAACCTTCACTGTCACACGCAACAAGTCTATTTCCTTTCCATGGATATTCTGCGTGTAGTCCTGAAACCAACAGAACATCACACATATTAGACATTTTCACTGGGGATATAAAAACATCTTGGTGGTTGAAGCCATGTGACACTAAGTAACACATTCTTCCTGTTACTAATTAAAGATAATTAATAACAAATTAATGTTAGCTAACTAGCAACGTTTAGATAGATATTGCTGTTACTGACAGTCAGTTGACTAGCCTTATGACTCTTCTCTACTTCTGCTATAAAAGGCTAATGTATGTTTTAGCATTTAGCATTTAATCGCTAAGCTCCACCATCCTTAGTTACTGTTGCTACACGTCTGTCAAACTTTTCATTCTCACATGGCACACAGGTGGTTAAAAGTGATAAAAGTGTCCGATTTAGCATCAAAATTCTTGGTTATTTTCCAAACAATGTCCTTTTTTCAGACAGTGGTAGACAGGCTTTTCATTTCTAGAGATTTTGTAGCCTAAAATAAGTGTTTTTTACAGATCTTTGTGAGCTAGCTGTTTCTAACATTACCTTCATGAGTTGGTCTCAGGCTTTTATGTATAATAATATAACACATTTGTTTGTGGCTAGATGTAAACTTCCCCAAATCTAATTAAGAAGGGCAGGAGCGGTAACATCAGCCTACAAACTGATAATAGCATCCAGGGCCAGGAAATACTGCACAGCGGATGTATTAGTCATGAACATGGCTATTTAATGTAAACTAACCCCACAAAAGAATGAGAGTATTATGGTAAAACTGCAAGTAGAGCTGGAACAATTAGTCGATTAATCAATTACTTGATCAACAGAAGATTAATCAGCAACAATTTTGATAACTGAATAATTGTTTTTTTTCATTTTTTAAGCAAAAATGCCAAACATTTCCTGGTGGCAGCTTCTTAAATGTGATGATTTGAGGGTTTTTTGTCTTGTAGACGATAGTAAACTGAGTATTGGATTGGATCGTCATCACCATGAGCTCTAAGACAAAAGGCATTTTTCATAATTTTCTGACATTTCTGACAATAAAATGTATTGATTGAATTGATAATTAAAATAATCATTAGTTGCAGCCATAACTGGACGTAATACTTGGAAGTGACACTGCTTACATTAGAGCAGACAAACACGATGTTTAATCACTTCTTTACACTTTTGTTCTTGTAATTTTGGGTTTAGAGAGGATTTAAAAAAGAATATATGTCAAACTCTTTGTAAAGCCACACGTACACCATTCTGGCTTATGGAGAAATCCAAAGCTTGACAATCCTGTTGTGCGTAGTTACGGTTGCTAAGCTGTGATTGGACAGTCGCTATTCAGAGGAGGGTGTTTAGTGAACGACCAAATGTTGCTAGTTGCTACTTAGCAAAAGTTACATAAGCAAACTGCTTTAAAAGCCAGTTCCTAAAGTGACAGTTCTTATTCACTGGTGCAGGAAACTCTGCACAAAATGTTAAATAAAAAAAATCAATATTAAGCAAAGGTTTCAAAGCAATTAAAGGGCTGTAAAGACAAATGTGGCCTGAAGCAGAAACTATAGTTGAATCTAAAAAGCTACAGATATTCATATTCATAATCTTATATTTGCATATCTGTGATTTTTGATTTTACATGGCGCGTTACATTAATGCAACTACTATTCTCCTTCTCTTCTTCTTCTTCTTCTTCTTGTTTAAACTATGAACGTTTGCACATTCCTGGTCAATCTTTTGTATATTTAATTTCATTCCCTTCAATTCAAAATTTAAAGCAGCTCTTCTCACTTAGAATATATATTTGACATATTTCTTATTGTAAATTTCTTTCTTTCTATTTTATACTATTAAGGTTACTTCATTCTGTGCATATTTTGAATGTTACACACCACAACTACCGAGGCAGAATCCTCGTGTGTGCAAACCTACTTGGCAATAAACCTGTTTCTGACTGTGATTCATACTGAAAACGCTCTCGGCCATTTGCTGGATGCTTCACTGTGTTTTACTGCCGTATTGATCAGTCTTGCGGTGTTCTCTTACACTGGAGCTGGAGTGGTAAGACAGCGTGCCGTTGTTGGAAAGGGTGACGTATTTCTTCTTCCATTCCTTGTTCAGAGATCTGTCACTTCTCTTCCAAAGGATGCTCTGTCAAAAACAACAACCCCAAGGTCACTGCACTCGCAACAACAAACGACACTCAGGAACGGCCTAAATTTAGAGGCGATGTCTTCAAAGTGTTGCAGCATAAAAGCGAGCTTGGTCCGACAACAATAGCTGAAAGCACTCGCACGGTATTAATAGAACACCCTTGAGGAAGGTTGAGAAAGGTTAAAAAAGATGAAACAATAGATTTTTTGTGCTGATTACGTAACATGAAATAAATAGACAAGTGCATTTTTGTTCAGTTTGTTCCCACCTTGTTGCTGAAGAGGGAATTTGCGCATTTTGTCGTGCTGCAGGCAAACCGAAGCATGTAAATACCCGCTTTATTGAATATTCAGTGTTTATTTTGTTGTATTGTTTGTCATTTTAACCATACCTGTTTGATGGGAACGCCCCGTACGCTGCTCAAGTCTCCTTTTGTATCAGCAGCTTTTTTATCTGGATCCCGATTCTGAAAGAAATCCAACAGCAGGTGTTTTAAAAGAGAAGATTTCAGCCGAAAAACGGCCAGATACGGAGCACGGCGGAGTGAAATGATGGTGTGAAATGACAGGAGGCTAAAAAGGTGTGAGACACCGGCAGTTGGCGACGACTAACCTTGAAGAGGGAGGGCCGTCTGGGGATGCTCTTCAGGGCGCGTGCGTTGATACTGCCTCCCCCCTCTCCCTGTGCAACCCTCAGGTCTTTGCGACCGGTCACAGGGGTGGAGGGGAGGGAGCAGGCGTAGCTGCTACTCAGACCATTACTGGCCTGAGAGTCGATGGAGGATGGGGGGGGGGGGGGAGGGGTAGGTGGAGGAGGACGGCGGGGTCAGGAGGTCAGGATGCAGGGAGGGCGGGGGATATGGGAGTGGAGGCGTGAGGGAAGAGATGGAGACAGTGAGAATGTGTTGAAAGACGAAACAGGTGAAACAGATTAACAAAAAAAAGTGAGCGATGATCGACAGCATGAATTTTTCAGTCGTCAATCGTCGTGAACGAGGGGAATGTGATACTCATGGAGGTGGGATGGATGTAGAATAGGTGATGAACGGTCTCGGGAGGTGGGGGTTTAAAATTAGATTTCGGTTTGATAGATGGTTTTAACTTTATAATGCATGTAACACTTCCTCAGATGAATGCTTAACTACCTAAACTGCCCAGAGAAAGCTCCACAGAGTTTCCTACGTTAGACACGATCTCTGAAATATGTGTTCTCTTCATCAATACTGAAATCTATTTAAAAAAAACCTTGACAAGTAAGAAAAGAGCATCAGAGTCTCTAACATGCTCCTAAAACTCTACAGAGGTGGAAAAATAAAAATGCTCAGTGAAAGTGAAAGAAAACACAAGTACGGCAACAGCAGATGACTTTCATCTGTGTACTATTTTTATCATATCTTATGTAATATCTGTCTAGACTAGAAAAAAGATAAGTGTTTGCTGAAGCTGAGGAGCAACTAATGAATAAGTTTCACTTCTGAATTTATTAATATTTACAAGATTTTCAAAACCATCTTTAAAAAAAAAGACTCTTTCTGTCCTGTAAGGTGAGTTTACAGGACAAACAGTCCAGCTGTTAGGATGCGGTACCTGGCCAGGAAGTGATGATGATCCAGGTGTGGAGCCTCCAGAGTGACTCGGGGAGTTGGGAAGAGACTTGCAGGCCTGCAGCGCCGCCTGCTTTTTCTGATTTACAATCTTCTGGGCGGCTGAAAAAAAAAAACCACACACAGCAGCCGTTAAATTTGTTTAACCAAACTAACTGTCGGTGAGCTGCAGCAGCTTTTCTTCATGATAAAAATCAGGCCACTCGTCCTGTCGATAGCACTTCATAAAACCTGAGTCAACTCACCCTCTGCAAACACTCGGTCGACATTGAAGCCGTAGGTGGCGCAGGTCTCGTAGAACAGCGAGTGACGCACGTCGATACACAGCTGTCGGGCTCTCTGATCCTCGATTACACGGGGGTTGGTGCTACTGATTTTATCTGAATAAAAAGAGAAATGAATGTATGGAAAACTTTATGACAGATTAGCACAGCAAAGAGTGTTTATAATACAGGCTTATTATTTGTTATAAAGGCTATATAGAGACAGATAACTAACATTAATCCTCAAGAGGGGAAACTAGTTTGATCCAAGAGGACATTAGTGGAGCTCAGGAGGAGCCATGAATGTGTTAGACACACATTTATACAATCAATATATTAAAGGAGACTTGACATTTTGTATATAATTTACTATCATGGCATCTATTGCCTGTCTGTCCGTCTTGGAAGACGGATCCCTCCTCTGTTGCTCTTCTTGAGGTTTCGTCCATTATTTGGTGGAATTTTTTTGCATCTGAATTGAGGGTCTAAGGATGGAGGATGTTGTACTGCTGCACAGATTGTAGAGCCCTTCAAGTCAAATTTATGATTTGTGATACTGGGCTATAGTTAGTTAGTAAGTGATTGAGTGAATGAGTTGGTCTCTAAATGCTTCACTCAACTAGAGACTGAGGACAATCTCCCAGTTTTCCTTGTTCAAACTGGGTGGAAACACTTAAAGAGTTTTAAAAAGTCCTGCATTGCAGAATCGATCCAAAGTCTTTAGTGCAGCCCTTCATACTGGAGCAGTGACTCCCCCCGTTCTCCTCACTAAAGGGGAGAATAGGAGGAGAGCATCATCTCCAGTAAGACACGTCCTTGACAAAATGTAAGCGGCGTTGGAGCATCTACCTTGCATTTAAAAATCCCCAGACGATTGGTAGGCGGGGAGATTTCTGATTGATCGGTACGTTAAAGTGCCCACATGGACATACAAGAAACCAAAATACAGCTGCAGAGATGAAACATTTGTCAAACATTGACACGAACTAAACATCTCACAGAACACTGCAAACAAAGAACTTTGTCTTCTGTGCCAAAAATAAAATCAGTCACATCAAAGGCTCCTTTCCTGAAACACAGCTCGAGTTTTTTTATTATCATCTAGAAAAAATCATCAGAAATTAAGGACAATTTACTTAATAGTGTAGCCATTAAATCATCATATAATGAGCCATTTTTTCTTCAGACATTATGTTCTAATTTAGGTTTGTACCAAACATCAACAGACTATCTTTCATCAGTTTCCTCCGGGCATCATAAAAACAGATTACACTGTAATCTGTTTTGTAAAATAAAAAAAGAATCAATCCTACAAACTAAATAGAATAAATAAAATAAAGCAGTTATTTTTTGGCAGCGCATCTCTTCTTTTCTTGGCAAAGTTCCCATCACCTGTCAGCCAGTGGATAATGTGAAACCATCACGTTAACAAAACTGGACTAAAAGAGAGGTAAAAACTCCGCAGGGTGCCTTTAACGTACCGTATTCATCCCTCTGACTCCAGGTGAGGATGTTTTAGGGCTCAGAATATGTAAATCTGCGGCTGTGATTCATACAATTTGTGCACTGACCTTGAGTGCCGACCACTATGACTGGGATGTCTGTGCGGTGAGCGCTGAGCTGGCTGTAGAGCTGATAGAGCTCCTGGAAGCTGGCCTCGTTTTCCAGACTGAAGACCAGAATCACTGCGTCAACCCAGCTGCTGAACTGAAACGGAGAAAGAGGAGGAAGACATTAACTCAGCAGGCACCAGCCTGATGGATGATGAGTACTGCAGCTATTATGCATACTCACTGCTGTCTCTCTCTCTCTCTCTCTCTCTCTCTCACACACACACACACACACAGAAGCACCTGTGCATCAGGTGGTCCAGGTTCCTCCCGGATCATTAATAAATGACTCTGTCCATCCACCAGCACTTCCTTTTTATACCTGCCACCTGACAAGGACAATGACAATGACAGACAGGTTATTCAGCAGCTGGTGGCAGAGAGACAGGCGTAGGATGAAGCCATAACACACACCAGGCTGCTACTTTTAAACTGAAACCCTTTTGTGAGCAACGTTATAACTCAGCTACCTAAAGGAAACACGTAGAGATGTTTATCTCTCTTACCATCAGCCTTCTCAATTGCAGCATAACTGCCTGTGATGTATTTGTTCACCAGCGCTGACTTGCCGCTTTTGATACTACCCAGAATGCCCTGAGAGAAAGGAAGGAAGGAAACACAATACCATGAGGTTAATTCAGAGTCAGCGTGCATGAGCGATCACAGCGCAGAGTATCGAATATCAGATTGAATTGAGATGCATTCGACTCAAACTTCCTCCACGTAATGTTGTTTGTTCCTTATAGTTGGTTTAGTCTCTCTGGTAGCAGATATTGAATTTCTAACTTTAGATTGCTGTATTGTTGTTTTATCCATATATGGACATATATTCAGCAGAGGAGGATGTGCTCAGATCCTTTATTTAAGTACAAAGTCACACATTAAAAATACTCCATTGCAACCAACATTTACATACAGACGCAGTATCATCTGCAACATGTACTTCAATATTGACAAGTAAAAGTAGCTGTAATGCAAAATGGGCCCGTAGCAGAATCTTATATTATTATATATAATATATTTTCAGATTTTTAACTTGTAGGCTGAATTTAAAGGTGTATTTGGTCAGTATGGAGCCAATTTTAAAGGACAGGTTCACAGTTTTTTAAATCTGTCTGTCAGTGCCCAAATAAACATTGACAGAGGTTTTTCTAGCTGTTATCCAGTTCATACTGACCATTTAAAGATTCCTTGCTAGTGTACTTTCAGTGTAAACGATGGGGCCAAAATGCTAACATGCTAACAGGAAGCTTCAGCAGTCTGTGTTTTAGTCAAATAATATCTTACACAGTTACAGTCTTCATAGTACATAATTCTCTCTTTGTGTCTCTCAGGGGGATAGTGATAAAAAGAGGGAATTTTGTACTGAAAGGACTTTAAACGTTGGAAAATATCCACTTGATTTGATTAATTTGGACGCCTCATATTAGCCTCAGATAAATATTTTGCTGGATTTTGGCGCCGATCACTGAAAGCGCATTAGAGAGGGATCTTCTACTGGCCGATATGAACAGGAGGAATGATTACAGCAAAATCTCAGTGTTTATTTGGGTACCTGACTAATGGTTTAGGACGGACTTATCCTTTAACTATGTTATATAACAACTGTGTATTTAATTTATGGCAACAAATCATATTTAACTTAATGCTTTCATTAAAAAACCTACTAGTGACTCTGGCTGTCAAATAAATGTGTTGTAGTGTGATAAACAGCATAATATTTCTCTCTGAAATGTAATGGAGTAGAAATATAAATTGGAAACTAATAGCAAGACTTTTTCCTCACCACTCTCAGCTCTGGGATGGATCTACTCAGGCTCCACTCCTGGCTGTTGGCAATACTTACTAGAGAGACAGACAGAGACAAACAGTCAGTGAGGCAGGGACACACCGAAAGAAATTCATCATCCTGTACCATCTACAGTAAAAAAAAAAAGGGCAGCCACATCATGATGGCCTGTGGGAGAGCAATAAATCACACAGCCGGCAGCTGCGTGACTGTCCGCCATAAGCAGACGTGTGGCCTAGCAGGTCGTGTTAATGAATATAACCTTTCAGTCACAACGGGGGATTCTACAAGGTGCAGCCACACCGCTCGTTATCCACTTTCCTCCCCTCGTGCTGTAAATGACGGGCAGCTGTGCGATGAGGCCTTTACCGGATGGTTCGGGTTCAGCTGCCATTCAAAGATGTCTCCTCCTCTCTCCTCCTCTTTCTCTCTGAGCTAAAATTGAACTGAGATGAGTTTTGATGTGCTGAAGTCGTGAGAAATCCCAAGAACGTTCACACGGGCGCACACACATGCATGTACAGTAGTAAAGAGGGGGAAGCTTTGCACACAGCTGTGCCAATGTCCCTACTGGGAAAAAGAGGTGGCATGCCCCCAATGTGATGTGACGCTCACACCCAGACACCCAGCTGCAGCTTCAGAGGGACGAGAATAGATGGACAGACAGAGAGAGAGAGAGAGAGAGAGAGAGCCTGAGGAGAAACTGAGATAGAACAAAACTAATGCTGCATTCATGTCATATCAGAGTTATTATAATCACAAGTTGACTTGTAAATAGTCAACATCTGAGTCTCTCAAGTTGGGAATCCAACTGTGGAAGTGCCTGAAAACCAAACAGGACATGGACAAAAGCCTGGCGTTCAATCTAATTAACCCCGAATATATTTGATACGGTGTTATATCAATGCACAGTGTTTTAATCTTTACACAGCCGACTCTGTAAATCCGACAACCGTCTTGATTACGTTAATGCTCGCAGGCCATTTACACGGGAATCTCTCTTATCTGTACCATCATCCCCTGTAACAAGAACGCAGAATAACAGTCGATATCCACACCAGCAGCTTTATGAGGATTACTTTTACTTGTATGAGGCTCAGCTAGATGCTAATTCCAGCACACAGACATGCTCAGATGCTGCTGTTTGCTAGGTATTTATACCATGTTCACCATCTTAGTTTAGTGTGTTAGCGTGCAAACATTTGCTAATTTGCATTAAAGAAAGTACAGGCTGATGAGAATGTCATTAGTTTGCAGGTATTTGATCATAAATCAAAGTATTGGACACATTTTGACCTCATGGCGCCAGATGAAAAGTTAAGGAATCGTCAACATTATTAAAAATTCATCCAGAGTGGGACATGAATGTCTAAACCACATTTTAATGGCAGACCATCAAAAATATTTGTCAAGAAGTTTCACTTAAAACTGCAAATGTCAACGTCATGGTGGAGCTAGAAAAAAAAATCAGGGGATCATCAAAATGTTCAAGATACATCGTCTGGTAGCGATTAAATGTCTGTAACAAATTTTGTGCCAATTCATCCAGGAGATGTTGAGGTATTTCAGTGGATGAGCAGCACTAGAGGAAATGTCAGAGGATCACTAAAGTTGGTATGATTCATCCTCTGGGCACCATGAATGTTTGAGCCAAACTTCATACAAATCCATCATATAGTTGTTGAGATATTTTAGTTTGAATCAAAGCATTGGACCAACAAACAGACCAGCATTACCATATCTAGAGCCAAGCAGCTAAAAAAAAAACCAGTTCAGAAACAGAATAAACATCAGAAAATACAAATAAAAACAGAGAAAGACAACAGAGGAGACCAGGAGTTAATGTCAGTCCGACAGATATGATGCCCGCTGCCCTCGGTACAAATGTGTGATGTGTCCTTCAAAGACAAATGATGATTCTTAATCATTCAGAGTTGTCCAGGCCAACACTGCACAGATAAAGCCCAGTGATGATGCTTCAGGCCAGAGAAAAGAGGCTCACACACGAGCTGCCGCTGCGGGCAAGCTCCCTGGTAAAAAAAAAAAAAAAAAAAAGGGGGCAACTCCTAACCACACAAACAGAGACAAACACACACATGTACTTTTGTCTTTCTGAGTCAAAGCTGCTGTTGCCAAAAGTGATCAGACAGTGTGATCCTTCTGCTGCTTCGGCACAGATTTCCCACAGAAAGCCAATTATCCACAGACTGCGCTCCAAACCAATCATGTGCGATCCACCACATCCCCCCCACCACCCCACCCCCCCCCCCCCCCCCCCCCCCACATGTAGCCTGTAGCTGACAGTCAAAACTGCCAATTGTTCAACTTAATTCTTTCTTCTTTTTTGGGGGGTGGGGGGGGGGGGATTTTTTTTTTCTCAGAAACCTCTCAGCTTGTCTCAAAGCACGACCACACACACACACACACACACACACACACACACACACACACGCCTCCTCCTCCACCACCTCACTGTTTCATCATACTCTGCCTCTGTAGCAGCAGCAGCAGAAGAAGCAGCAGTCCTGCCGGTTGCCATGGCAACACTTCCTCCTGCCCTCAGTGTGTATGTATGTGTGTGTGTGTGTGTGTGTGTGTGTATGGTGTGTGTGTGTGTGGCTAGTCTCACTACTTGAGTGAATCCACAGTGTGCATGTGTAATAGTGTGAATACACAATGAGTGAATGAATACATAAAACACACACACACACACACACACACACACAGTCTCTCACTCCCACCGGCTGACACTCGCTCTTTGAGCAAACATGTTTGTGAAAGAGATGCACTGTTGTAGCTGCAGCCGTCGACACGCAACGTCGAGGAAAAGAAAAAGAAAAAAAAAATCTCACAACCAGCGAGTGTACATCCTAAATCTTAAAATGCGGCATGAACGCTTTGACATGATAGAATTTAAATTGCATACCCGACAGAGACAAAGACGGAGTGAGAGGGAAGAGGAGGAATAATAATAATAAAAAGAAAAAATCCCATATAGTGACAGAACATGCAGTGGGTGGAATATCAAAGACGGGATTAGAAATGTTCTTGATTGGCTGTGGAGCCACACTTCCTTTTTTTTTTTTTTTTTTTTTTTGGACGTGGGTGAACAAATATCTCATGTCTTTTTTTTCTCTCCCTCTTTCCAACCGTTTCAGCTTTATAGAAACAGAGCCAAAGCAAAGATCCACCAGCTCCACCAGCTCCTCTCCCCTTTGGCTTCATTATGAGATTTAAACCCATGCTGGGAACGCTGCTTTAAATGTGTATGTGTGCAGAGATTAAACCCCTCCAGCGGTGTGAAATCGGGCCCTCTTGCGCTCTGAGGGGAATTAGATTAAGACTATCCGAGATGATTCTATTGGCAGCTTCCAGATCAAAGAAACTTCATCTGTCATCAATTTGCAGCCGCTTCAGGAAGAAATGTCTCTTGACACGTGACACGTATTATAGCCTGTTAAATGTCTATTCCCTGCGTGGGGTTCCTCCTTGAAAAGATCAACCCCACCCGACCCCACCCACTCATTTTAAATGGATGCCTCCGCACAGATGAAGGGGATGTGTCAGTATGTCTGATAGGCCTAATTGTTTGGCGGGGAGCTGAAGGCAGGAGTGTTTGAGTGTCTGATCGTGTTTTGATGTCATGGATGTTGTCGAAGAGGTGACAGTTATGTGTGTGTGTGTGCGCGTGTGTGTGTGTGTGTGTTTGTGACCTCCTACCTTCCTCCTCACTGGAGTCTCTCTGTATATAGACAGGAGGCGCTGTGGAGGATGACCCCGCTGCCCCCGAGCTGCTCTTTGTGAAAATGCCACTGATGAACTTGAGCATCTTCCTGTCTTTAGCGGAGCCTCGTTGGCCCTGCTGCGCCTGCTGGGCCTCCCTGGCTAGACCCAGGTCTTCAGAGAGGCTGTTCAGGTCGCTGTTATCCAACGTGCGGCTTTTCCCCTTGCGTGGCGGTTTGGGGGCCTGGGTCGCAGGTGCGGGTAGGGAGGTGGAACCTGACTTTAGTCGCTCCTTCCTGGGGATGTCTCTCATCACCGCAGCCATGCCGCCTCCGATCTCCAGCGGTAGTCCGGCGTGAGCTTCATCCTGCAGGTCTCTCCATCCTTCGGGCCTGCTCGCCTCGGCCCATGAGGCCCTGCAGGGGCCTGGAGAGCGTGTAGGCATGCGGCAGTCCTTCCGGTCGAGGCTCTGGGCTGAGGTAGGGCTGCGCTCTCTGCCATCTCTGGAGTCCCGGCCCCGGGTGGCCACGCTGCTGTGAGACTTCAGCAGACTCACAGGACGCTGTCCCGCCGGGCGTATAGGGAGGCTGGTTCTGGTCGGGGTACGAACGGGATCGACCACCTCCGTTGACGGTGTCGTTGTCAGCGATGGAGACCTGCATTGCTTCGCCTCCGGGGTGGAAAGCGGCTTCTCTGCCCGTGTCAAGTCTGTCTCTGCGGACTTTTGAACTCTCTCGGCCTGTAAGGGGATCGAGAGGTTGCACGGAGGCTTTTCACTTCCTTTACTAAGAGCATCAACAGCGGAGGGAAGTTTATCTTTCAAAGGGCTGAGGGGTTTTCTCTCTCCATCTTTGAGTTCACTTAACTTGACCCCTTTCAAATCAGCAGCAGCAGCAGCATCCTCAGCACTTTGCGGTCCCTCCACTCCAGCTCCATTTTCCGCCCGCGCAGGAGCTTCACCTTCAGCCTCCGCTCTCACCCCGGCGGAGGCCTTCTCCTCTTCCTCCTCTCCTCCTCCTCCTCCTCCTGCCCTCCCTCCCGGCCGGGTCTCCGGCCCAGCGTCCACCTCCTTTGCTCCCTGGCTGCTGTTCTTGGCCTCCCCTCCGCCATTCTCCTCCACGGCCTCTACCTTGACCAGGGTGAGGGAGATGAGGTAGGTGGTGCGTTGCTGCAGGGTGCCGCCTCCGCTCATGTGGTCAGGCTTCAGTAGACACACAGTAGATGAATGAAACCAGACAGAGTGACATGAACAGCTGACAGTCCGCCAGCGTGTTGGGATGTGAGAGAATCTGACAGCACGACAGAGACTAAAAACTTACATGGAGGGAGATTAAGTTTCTCCTCGGAAGATAAAACAGCAGAGCGACTGTTGGTTTCATCCATCCCCCAAAATCCCTATTTCTTTGTTTCGGATTTTTAATTTCAGTCACGGATTTCTTCGCTGACTGCAATTTTTTTCTTCTCTGGAATACAGTAAGAAAAAGAAATCCACTCTTCCTGACAACCTTCAGCAGACTGTCAGTGCAGTCCAAGCATCTCTTTTGTTCCTGTGAAATACCCAATTAAAACCTCTCCTCTCTGCATATGCACGCAGCTACTGATGCAAATAAATCTTCATTATGGCGCCTGATGCCTCGTTCCTGATGGTAATTATTTACTTGACCTTATTTTTTTTACGTGCAGCAGCCACATCTTACATGTTGCTCAGTCCATCCTCTTCTTGTGCTAGATCCTCTCAAAAAAAAAACCGGGATTCAATTCAGAAAAACAACTGCCCCGCATCATACGTCATCAAAAAATGTGATCAGCAGCAGCTGTAAAGTGAAAAAAAAGGTGAAGTCTTTAAAAATTCATTAGTGTCACCCTAAAGCAGCATGGCACAGTACACCCAGAGCTGTATGCAATCCGGTCCAAGATCATGGGCTCTCGTTCCCAGCCTCACATGTGTGTTGACAGCAGCATCCATTCAGAGAGCGCGGCGGCAGGAAGGCAGGCGGCCTCGCGGAGACGCACAGGAAGGACACTGATGAGGGCTGAAGGGGATCAGGAGGAGAAACCAACCAGGAGAAACCGGGCGGATATCTGGAGATGCATGACCGAGCCGGGGCGCGTCCGGCCATCACGCCCCTCTCGCTGTCTCCGGGGCCGCTTGCGTCCTCTGAGCGCATCAGGCGTTGAGCATGACAACACACGAAAGAAGGAGCCGCCGAGGCGTAGTCACCGCCGCTCGGAACAGCTTTCCGATAGAGAGACACCGTCGCACAGGTTCAACGGGTCCAAAAACGCATCACACAAACGCACACACACATGCACACACACATGCACAGCTCTTCTCGCTCCTTCTCCCACAAAACACACTGATAGGAATCACCAGCGTCCCTCCCTCTAACATGCCCCTCCTTGTTGTAATGGGCAATCCATACAATGCAGGAGCTTCTCCTCTTTCCTTTTCCCTCCTTTATTTTCTCTCTCTCTCTCTCTCTGTTTCTCCTGCTGCTTCTCTCAGACTGTGCAGGGTCCCTGCTCTTTATTGCTCATCCCCTCCCCATCCACATCCCCTCCCCTCCATCTTTCTCCCTGCGTGCAGGAGAAGAGGAGGAGGAGGATGAGGAGGGGAGGGAGGGGAGGGGAGGCAACTGGTATAACGGCTGGTGGTAAAGCAGCAGTGCACACAAGCTGGACCTCCTAAATGAAGGGGAGACCGCAGGAGAAACGATCAGTGACAGGGAGAGGCAGCAGGGTTAGAGAGAAGAAGAAAAAAGAAAAGAAAAGATGGATGCATGTTTGTGGAGGGAGAAAAAAAAGACACTCAGGGCAGGATGTGTTTTCCAAGTGTCATTTATACAGCTGCCAGAATAGTTTCATCAAGATCATCCATCTGTCTTCAGCTGTCTATTAGCTGTGTGTGTGTGTGTGTGTGTGTGTGCAGCTCTGTGTGGCTCCTCCTCAGTAGGAGGCTTGGCTTGTTTGTTGCTAAGGTGTTACAATCTTCCTGGCTCTGGTGGCACAATCATCTCCTCCATGTCCCTCCTTCCTTCCTCCACCTCCTCCTCCTCCTCCTCCTCCTCCTTTTGGTACATTCTGCATAGCTATCGTTCCCTGGATCTCTGTATCAAAATGGTGTTTCTCTCTCTCTCTCTCTCTCTCTCTCTGTGTGTGTGTGTGTGTGTGTGTGTGTGTGGTATATGTGAGTGAAAGAGATTTCCTGTGAGTGTATTGATCTGTAGTCTATTGCCTACTATGGCATGTGTTCATTAGCAGAAGTGGGTAAGCTCTGGGCTCACAGCATGAATCGAGCAACGGCATGAGTGGATGAGAACATATTGGACATCAATAGTTGGACCACAGAATGCAAAAAAAAAACAAAAAACAAATTAAACACATATATATTTATATTAAAGATGCAATTGATGAAAAAACCTGTATGTGCATGTGTAAGAAATGATGTCTGAAAAATAATATAAAATAACACACAAAAGCAATAATATGAGCAAAAGTAGATGAGGAGCTGCAATTATGCTGCGTCCAATAACAACAACAACAACAACAACAACAACACTGCAGCAAACATGATTACACAAACCATCATTTGAAATATTACCGGGTGTAATTTCATGTTAATTACTCTCTGATTAGAAAAAAAATCCTTGATGTGAAATCAGAGGATGCCTTTCCCCCATAGTGCACCACTCTCTCTCCTGCCTCCCGCCATCATCCCATAATACAGGATCTGACTGTCCACCTGCTCAGCCCGCCTCCCCCCCCCCCCGCCCCCCCTCACCGTCCTCCCCCCCTCCCTCCCTCCCTACCACAGTCAGAGAGAGGGCAATAACTACTCACACTGAATACAAAAGACCTCTGACAGCCGCCTTTGGCTCAAGGGGAAACGCATGACCTGAGAGAGAGAGAGGGGGGAACGACGACCACAGCTTCCAACACAGGGGAGAGGAGTCATGAATAAAAAAAAAAAAAACTCAAATAGGAAACGAGAGCTGAGCTTCTCTTTAAAAATCAAAGCGTAATCTCAGGAGAGTGATGTTTGACGTGTGTAAAAAAGTGTGAACACCAAGTGTGTTAAAGTGCACGTAAGGTTTTGCCGTGCTGCACCGCGCCTCTAATCACCACGAAATGGAAACCCACATATAAGACAGAAAAGAGACTTTCTAGAGAAACACACGCGCCACCTTCTTTCTCGATTTGACGCGCGTATCCAGACAAAAAGCTCCCTCCGACACCCACGGACGGGTGCTGCTGTCAGATGGACAGTGGCCAAGGGCAGTGGTCATGCTGGGTGATTTTTTCATTTCTCCTTCACTGTGAGCTCGTCCTCTCTCTCTCTCTCTCTCTCTCTCTCACATCTATTTTTCCACAACCTCAATCTCTCACTCTGCTTGCCGCGCTGCAGTGAACACACCAAACCAGTCAGATTCACATTTAAATGTCTTCATTCACCCTCGTCTCCCTCTCCATGTCTGTTTTTTTTTTTTTTTTTTGCCTTTCCTTGGCACACAGTCAGTCGAGCACATCCCACTCGCTTATTAAGTCCAAAAGGAGAGGTGAACTCTACACTAGCAGATAGAGGCCTCCACGGAGGATATACACAGCTTTGATCCTCACTACAGCGTCGACAACTCCAGTCTAATTACACACACAAATAAAAATTCAAATTTTTACATGTAGGGGATACTTCTCAGAGCGAGTCAAGATCTGCCAAGATCCCTAAAAAGACCTCAAAGCTCACCAGAATCCACCAGGGAGCCGACTGACCTTCAGTTCACAAACAGAGTGAGTAACAACAGATATATAATGAATAAACCCATGAAACCAGAGAATAAATCGGTTCTTTCTTTATGTTTCTGTTCTGTTTTGATGGATTTGATACTGTGAGAGCAGCAGCAGGTTATCAGAGGACACAGGCTGGAACATGTGGTTTTATTTAATTGCTATAGTTACTAATTATTTTTACATACAAAACATATGATCAACTTATTAAATGTAATGCTTATTATACTGCAGATTAAAGGCCCTGTTGGCTCAGATTAGAGCTGTGCAAAACTGTGCTGGGATTTACATGAAGTCATCATGTGCTAATGAGAATGAAAGTGTAAGAACAGAGACTCTGAAGTCTGTTTAAAGAGCTGTTTTGTTAATTGATTAATTGTTTAAGCCTTTTTTTTTTTTACTTTATTCATTTTTCATAGTACAGATACATGATGTTTTGAGCGATTCACAGAGTTGACTTTGTTCAGGGTTTCATAATGTAAGGTACAAAATCACAAGAGCTCATCTTCGTTAAAAGCCTCCACATTCATTTGCATTTTGGCTGTCATACATATATATACATTCATATATATACACATGTATATTCCACTGTGTAAACTGTTTCAGCCTTTGAGTCCATTGAGTTGTGTTTGGTGAGAGTACTTTCATCCAGTTTATCACTTTCCTAGCAACTATGAATAAGATATATCTTTGGCCTTCATTATTTACATCTTTTGACTTCCTCTTTTATGTTTTGCCAGTATCCCCGTAGTACCGGACGATACCAAAAAACATGAGAACGATCCTCTATCATTCTACACTTCCTCCAGCCTACAGCTATCGAGGAACCTTCATCAAATGTTGATACGATTGCCGAAACCATAAAAACCAAACGTTTGAAGGTTCCAGCTTCTCAATTTTTGCTGCTTTTCTTGGTTTTATATGATGGTAAAATGAGTATTTTCGGGCAGGAAGTCATGATGGGCATTTTCACTGTTTTCTGATGTTTTATAGATCAAGAAGATAATGATTAGTTGCTGCCAGTATGAACACTAACAGAGGTTTTCCTTGCTGTGATCATTCCTCCTGTTCATACTGGCTGTTGAAAGATCCCTTTTCAATGTAAGTGATGGAGGCCAAAATCCACAGTGTGTCCACACAGTCATTTAAAAGTTGATGTGAAGCTTATATGAGGCTTCAGCAGTCTGAGTTAGTGACGTCAAGTGGATATCTGACACATTTACAGTCTTTTTAGCATCAAATTACCTCTTTGTGTTTCCCTGTTGAGCTGCGGTGAAAGTATAATAACAAAAAGACGAACTTTGGCACTAAAAAGACTGTAACGTTGAAAGATATCTACTCGATATGACTCATTTGGATGACTCAAGCTTCAAATTAGCTTTCAGATAAACTTTTAAATACATGTTTGCACAGAAGGAGGACTGTGGATTTTGTCCCCCATCACTTATATTGTGTGTAAGTGCATTATGAAGGGATCTTCTAATGATCAGTATGAACAGGAGGGACGATTACAGCAAGAAAAACATGTTTCAATGTGAATCTGAGCTCCTGACTGTTGTTTTAAGACACACTTGAAAGATTGTGAACTCGTCCTTTAATTTAACACTTTAAAAGAGGCCATAGTACTTTAACGTTTGATACTTAAAGTACATTTTGCTGGTAATACATTTACACTTTTTTACTTAAGTAGAATTTAGAATAAAGGGCTTTTACTTTACTGTAACAGAGTATTCTTCGTACAATGTGGTATTGCTACTTTTACCTTAGTAAAGGATCTGAATACTGAGTACTTCCACCGAACATATGCTGCTTCTAGGTAAAAAAATTGTTGCAGATATGACAAAAACATACAGGGAGTGTCACAGTAACATATTGTGTCACATTAACAAGAAACGGTGGGAAGTAGCGATATGAGGAAATGATGTAAAACTGATCAACTTCACATGTAAAGGCCCTGTTTGTCTGAAAGGAAGTGGCTTTTGAGGGCAGTTGCAGATTGGCAGACAGGAAGTGGGCCACACAGCAGGTTTCATCCTGCTGCCATGGCGATGGCTGCTGAGGGATGTTGCCATTGGTTGTCTTGTCCAGAGGCTGACTGATAAATAAATACCACAACAAACTGGCCTCCGGGAGGTGAATTTTAACACTCAGAGTGAAATGAGAAGGAAAATGAACATTGACGGAGTAACACGTCCCCGAAAAAGACAGTAAGACTGACACAGGAAGCACAGAGGAAGACATCAGTCACCTATGTTACCATGTTCCCTTACACCCACTGATAAAAAGAATGACACTCAATCTGATACAAAATCAGCCTTGTCAGTTTCCTGTTTGTCATACCAAGAAACGTATTGTTACTTCAGGTGAGCACAATGAAAATCAAGACCACACATACCAAATTCAGAAAACATGTCTCACAAATTCAGGCAATATTGTGCGTCCTTCCCTAAACCCGACAACCAAAAGTCAATCACAAAGAGCGGCAGAGCTTATGAAAGAAGAGCTTACCTTGAATACTGTGGAGGTAAACTTTAAGGCCTGAACGCAGCTGTTGATCCTGGACCCTCTCAAACTGTTTGGAAAGGCGGTTGATTGCACTCTGGAGAGAATCATGCCTCTTTATCTCTGCTTTTATTGCAGTGGAGTTTACCGATTTATTTTGGCTGTTCATCCTGACACATGGATCTGTTGTAAACTGGAGCAAAACCGCTTGTTTCAGCCCATTTGAACTCCCCGGCTGTTTAATTCCACCAAATGATCACGAACTTCAACACACAGGAGCAGCGGAAAAGAAGCAACGGCGGCTCAGACCGGCTGTCTCTCTTTCTCTCTTTTTCTCTCTCTCTCTCGCTCTCTAAACCACAAAAGTCAGCTCACGACAATGTGTGTCTCAGTTTCCTCTGCAGGTTTGAAATGAACTGAATTCACTTCCGTATTTCAAACCGCGATCTTCACTATACAGCAGCTTTGACAGTTGTGGTGATCACAGCCTACAGAGGACATAAGACATGCTCTACTGCCATTATGAAGGAAATAATTATGTAAAATAACAATCTATGATGCTCACAGTTTGTGTTTAGGTCTCATGATGAATTAAGATTACAAGACACACTTTAATCCAGACATGAACTGCTGTCAACAGTAGTGGAAGAAGTGTTCAGATTCTTTATAAAAGTAAAAGTAGAAATACTGCAGTCTAAAAATATCAAAAGTAAAAGTAGTAAAAAGTTATATTATTATAGTATATTATACTGTTTGTTGTTGTCACCAACGTATACATGTGTGCAGCTGATTTTAGATACTTTGGGTAGATTAATAGTAATAGTACTGCATCATATTATATAAGTGTATCGTGTTTTTTTTTTTATTATAATAGTAATACACTTTATTATACAGTTCCTTTCACACACTAATGCAGCTCAAAGTGCTACAAATTTAAAAAGAAAACTAAAGAGCAGACAATTTAAACAACAGAATATTGAAATATATTATTTTATGTAAAATCTTTCATCTGAAAAGTAACTACAGTCGGGGAAGAAGTATTGAGATGTTTTACTTGAGTAAGAGTAGCTATATCACCATATAAAAATACTAATATCAAAGTAAAGTTAGTAAAGTAACTAAGTTCTCATTATGCAAAGCGGACCTACTCAGTGTTATATTTTAATATATATATATATTATTATTTATTGTTTTATAACATGGAATTAAAGGGGATTTATGAGGCTTTTTTTACACTAATAAACAGAAAAAGACGCTTTGATGTCAAGTTGAAAGCAGATCTCTACAAAAAGGATCTAAATTGTTAACGAATATAAATACATTTCAAGTTTTACACGTAAAATCTAGAACTGAAAAGTAACCAGTAACTTTAGCTGTGAAAATAAATGTACTATAGCGGAGTAGAAAGTACAATATTTCCCTGTAAAATATAGTGGAGTGGAAATAGTAAAGTACAAGTGCCTCAAATTTGTACTTAAGTACAGTACTTGAGTACTTAATTACTTTCCGTCACTTTTGTTTTTAAACAGCTGTTTGCACCATCACGGCTGCTATAATCAGCTGAATGCCGACATGATCCCCTGATCTGTATTTAACTCCGATTTATATTTATAAGTGACCCATATTTACAGTTATGAATACACACTGAGCTATTGATCTATCATTAGGCCCCGCAGTGGGTTTCAGGCTGTGATGTCATAAATCTACTGAGCACCTCTGACAGATGACATCATCCTGACCTCACGTACCTTTAAACTGCCTCTAGCGACGAGCAATCAGGCCTTATATCTTCATTATATCCGCTTAGGTTAAAGCAGTTATAATCAATATCAAGATAACAAGATCAAATGACAGTGTGTAATGTGAGAGTCGTGGCTCGTAGTGATTCTAAAGTATTTTTGTCAGACACATTTTTCATGATTTTTCGCAAATGTTTGCTTTTTTTTTTTACTTTTACCTCCACAGGCCTCTAAAAATCCTTAAAGTGGAACAGCCTGAGGAGGGAAACGTGTATTTTTGGTTGAACAGCCCCCTAACTCACATTTAGACATGGCTGTGATGTGAGGTCACAAGTTAAAAAAGGTGCCGCTCTAATCGTTTAAACCTCATGACTGTTGAGATTTCAGCTGAAACGGTGAAAAGTAGCTTTCAGAAAGTCATATTTTCTGATCACCAGTCAAATAGTCTTTAAATTCATTAGTAGTAGAGCAGCTTCATGCTCAACAGACACCGGACGTTACAGATTTAGACTTCCTGAACTTTAGAAGAGTGTTAAACAAATAAATGTTATTTAAACAGCGTGTTGTTGTAATTGAATTTATGAGTGAATAAATGACTGCTGATGTCAAACAGAGTTAAAGAGAATTCCTGTCCGTCTCCGTCACGTTGTATGACATACCGAGTCTATGGTGCAATCCTTGTGTAATAAGAGTCCTGTCGTCACTGTGCTTACGCTCACACTTACTGGGAATTCTGCTTTCTAGTTCTGTAATATCATGATCAATGTTTTAATCTTAGTCAGATATAAAGGGGGCGGCACAGTGGTGCCTCACAGCAAGAGGGTTGTGGGTTTGAACCCACTGGCCAGCTGGGTACTCCGGCTTCCTCCCACAGACCAGAAACATACAGGTTAGGTTAACTGGTGGCTATAAATCGCCCGTAGGTGTGAATGTGAATGTGTCTATACTACATGTTAGCCCTGTGATTGGCTGGTGAGCTGTCCAGGCCTCTTACCCAATGTCAGCTGAGATTGACTCAAGCTCCCCCGTCACCCTCTAGAGGATAAACAGCAAGGTGCAAAATTAACTTTTTTTATCCACCAGCTAGTGAATGTTCACATTTTACAGCCATTCAATAGATTACTGTTGTTTTTTTCTGGCTGGTGAGTGAAGCAAATCTACTGGCTGGTGCTAGTTTTGTGCCCTAATAAGCGGTAAAGAAAATAAAAGGAGGGATAGATTTATTCATTTATTTTAACATTTACAAAATGGAACTCACAGCATGTTTTGAAGGAGAGTAATTATACACACATCATGTAGGTGCCAGACTATTAGGAAGCAGCATCTATGAAAAAAGGTAATGTCTTCACACTTACTCCAAGTCATAAAAGTTTGTGAATGTGACAGTTTGACCTGATGAAGATCTGAAAACTTTGTCCAGATTAGACTTTAGTGGCTTGGGGTCAGTGTGCAGGTGTTACTTTTTTTCATTGTTACTCACGACATGTTTACCATCTCAAACATAGAGTAACAAGGGTTTGTATACTCACAAATAATAAGATTAATAAAACGGTAAAAGTATTCTAAATGTTAAATTAAATTTAAAGTCTCCCTCCACGCAAAAAAAAAATATGTTTTTTTCAGTTGGACGTTTGAGCTTCACTGTGCAGAGTTTAACACTAGAAGGCTGTTTTCACATTTACCTGCTGAAAGTTGAAAGTTTCTCTGAGCTCACTGAAAATCAGATTTTTAGAGATGGGGCTGTGAGCAGGATTTGTGACATCACAACTAGTTTGGAACTAACCCTGGTCCAATATTCAATTTACACTTAAATGGTCATATTTCAGATGTCTATGAGTTGTTAACAGCTCCACCAAATAGTGATTTTCCCTCTAAACTTCTCACATGGTTTAATTTCAACAAATGTTAAAATAAACCAATATTTCATCAAAAATCAAAGATTAGAGAAAAAGTCCAAAAACTTAAAACAGATTTGTGTATCAGAACTTTGTATTTTCTTCTTTCCTCTCCCATTAATCATCTCACAACCCCTCAGATTTATCTGGTGACCCTTTGGAGGGGCCCGACCCCTAGGTTGGGAACCACTGGACTAAACTAGCTAACTGTATATAAAGTAGTTGAAACTAGCTCCACCTCCAGCAGCTACAACAGTAACATGCTGCTCTAACACTGATGCTTCAGTATTAATAATCTAATGATGTCATATATAATAATATATCAGTCAGAGGGACGAAACCACTACTTTTACTGCAATACTTTAACTACATCTAGCTCATAATACTTGTGTACTTTTACTTTATCATATTCCATGCTGAACTTTTACTTGTAACATTGCTGTATTGGTACTTTTACTTAAGTAAAGTATCTGAGTACCTCTTCCACCACTGTATATCAGTCAGAGGGACAAAATGAGTACTCTTATTTAATACTTTAAGTACATTTTGCTGATAATACTGATGTACTTTTACTTAAGTAGGATTTTTCATGCAGAACTTTTACTTGTAATGGAGTATTTTTACACTGCTGTATTTGTACTTTTACTCAAGTAAAGTATCTGAGTACTTCCTCCACCACTGGTAAACAAATGATTTCACATACAGAAGCAGGATGAGTAAAAAAAAAATGTTTTTACCTCAGTATAATGACGTTGACGTAGACGTCACGCGTACCGCTGACGTCATCACATACGCCCTCTCCGCTGAGCGAAAACATTTGTGTCTGGAGACGTTAGAGAGACGTTTAGAGACTCATTTGGTACCTTTTCATCAGGCTGAATCCGGCTGACGGGAGGTTTAGAATATGGTCTGCGGAGGTTTCACCTGTTCCAAAAATGCGCTTTGTTCCCTGAATGTGGTTTATATGGTGAGTGCACAAAATGGATCATCATGCTAAGTTTCAGCTAGCCACGTTAGCTCAGGCTGACAGACAATATTACTGATCATCTCGCCCTTTTTGTCTCTCGTGTCTCTAGAGTCTCTTTACAGGTGATTACTGGTATGTACGTGGTTATGATAATTACATGTTTAAAACGCTGACTTTAGCCAACTAGACAGAAATGTAGAAGTAGAGTGTGTTAGCCTGTTAGCTATCGCCATTATGTGTATAGAAGCTGCTGTTAGCATGGAGGCCACCTGACCTAAAAATGTGAAACTGACCAGAGGTGGAGGAAGTATTCAGATACTTTACTGAAGTAAAAGTACCAATACAGCAATGTAAACATACTTAGCACTGTACTTGCATCAAGTAAGTGCAATACTAAGTATTATCAGCTAGATGTAGTTAAAGTATTGCAGTAAAAGTAGTGGTTTGGTCCCTCTGATTGATTTATTATTATATATGACATCATTAGATTATTAATACTGATTCAGCATTATTGTGTTAGAGCAGCATGTTACTGTTGTAGCTGCTGGACGTGGAACTAGTTTCAACTACTTTATATACAGTTAGCTAGTTTAGTCCAGTGGTTCCCAACCTAGGGGTCAGGCCCCTCCAAAGGGTCAGCAGATAAATCTGAGGGGTTGTGAGATGATTAATGGGAGAGGAAAGAAGACATCTGAAATGTGACCCTGATTACACACTGCTTTTTGTAAGACGTCAAAAGCCAAAAAGGTTGGAAACCACTGGTTTCATCTTTAACAATGTGTTGTATTTTAAAAGCTTGTTATATCATCCAATGTGTCAAATCTTCATCTGAAA
This sequence comes from Thunnus albacares, assembly GCF_914725855.1. Taxonomy (NCBI): domain Eukaryota; kingdom Metazoa; phylum Chordata; class Actinopteri; order Scombriformes; family Scombridae; genus Thunnus; species Thunnus albacares. Next base: position 30,051,947 of record NC_058110.1, on the reverse strand, counting down.
AGTAACTAAAGCTGTTAAATGAATGTAATGGAGCAGAAAGTACAATATTTCCCTCTGAGATGTGGTGGAGATTGTACTTAAATACAGTACTGCAGTAAATGTACTTCCACCACTGGAATTGACAAGCTTGACCCGGCTGTTGTCTCTATTCTTTGTCTGTTATCAGCTCGATTTGTCACCGGGTTTGTCACAACAAAGATTGAATCAGCTCATTTCTTCAGATAGTTGTGTGTTGAGACAGTCAACATGTTGGCTTTAACTCGACCAACATAAACTCACTGTGATTTGTTGATTACACTGAGATACCAAAAAAGGAAGAAACCTCTGTGTTTCCTGCACTAATGACATCCAGTAAAATAATACCTTTATAAAACTAAATACTGCGACAGACTGAGAGCAAACTTCATGGTAAGTTTTAAAGCTGTAGTGTGTGTGTGTGTGGTTTTGTAAGTACAGTACTTGAGTAAATATACTTAGTTACATTCCACCACTGTCCAGTACATCAACACCACTAAATACAACCTTGAAAAGAATCACAGACAACACTAAAACAACTAAAGTTTCCATAAACCACTTTTAAGTGAGGTCGTATTTATTGCAGAGCTGTTGTGTGGCGTCATGTCGTTTCAGGTGTTTCTATTGTTCTTGTTCCAGCTGTTATTATGCCAAGTTATTACAGATGTGTCGTTAACAGTTAGTGGAGCCTCCCTTCATTTAGTTCAGTATAGTTAATGTTTGCCAGCGAACAACAGCACATTAATGCTTTGCTGATCCGTCGTGTCTTCGTTAAAGCGACATTAACGTTTTGGTTTATATTTATATATTAGTGGATTGATAGTACCGCTGCAACGTCTGTAAATTAAATCTGCAACTATTTTGATGATCATTTCAGTCCTTTTATAAGCAGAAATGCTAAATATTTCCTGGTTGCAGCTTCTCATATTTGAGGATTTGAAGCTTTTCTATGTCGTACACGACAGATTTCGGACCGTTGATCAGAAGAAATAAGACGTTTGGTGACGTCACAATGGGGGCTAAGATATCGTGACAGGCATTTTTCACCATTTTTCTGACACTTAACAACCAAAATGATAAATTTAGAAAATAATGTCAGTTGATAGAAAGCTAATTTATTACTATTTTGATAATAAATGAATTGTTTATGTTGTATTTCGAGCCAAAAATGCCAAATATTTGCTGCTTTTTCTCGTCTTCTGTTAGCGTAAAGTGAATTTGAAGGCTGTGGGGAAACTGTGACGAGCATTCTCCATTATTTTCTGACTACTTATAGACCAAATTATTCATTAATTAACGAATAAAATAACTGGCAGATCAGTCAGTAATGGAAATAATTGCTAGATGCAGCTCTGTTGTTGTGTTGTGATACTATCACGCAGGGTTTTGATTATTGTCTTGATAAACGGAGTTCTCGTCATACGGGTTGCATTGCAGTTAAGCTTACTAATGACTGTGGAGTTAAATGAAACGTATAGTGAATGCCTCTGATTGTGTGTCTGCGTGTCTAATAATTCAGTCAGAGGCCATAATGTACTTAGAGTTCAGTTACATAACTGAAACTATCAAGTCATTAGAGTCAGAGGTGATAACGTCTGTCTCTTACCCGCCGTGTTAATTGTATTTTAAAGTCTCTCCTGCATGAACTTTGGATCAGACTCAGTAGTAAAACTGGCTCTGCGTAGATTTCCTGCCGTTGTGACACACTGGTGAGAAGAGTAAAAACCCCGGGAGAGCTCGTACAGAGTGTGCTGAAAGAAGCGCTCGAGACACGACCCACCCGGTCAGAAAACATTGGAACGCGCGCACACATGTCACCGATCATGTTGTCGACGGCTGAGTCACCGCCGCTGTCACGAGGGCGATGTCGACGCTGAGGCGTAAAATCAGGACAAACAGCAGTGACAGAAAAACACACAGACAAATAATTCCTCCTCCCTTCTGCTGATTAAACAGTATTATATAAATGCAGCCATTTTTATCCATTTAAGGCTGCGACTAACGGCTGTTTTCATTATCGATTAATCTACTGAGTCATTTCTCAATTAATCAATCAATTATTCTTTCTGTAAAACGTCAAAAATTGTAAAATGGGGTTCAAAACCCCAAAATAATCTGTTTACTTTCAAATAAGACAAATAAAAACAGCTGGATTTTAGTTCATGTTTGGCATTTTTGCTTGAAATGTAACTTAAACGATTAATCAGTCATCAGAATCGTTGCTGATTGATTAATCAACTAATACTTTGAGCTCTGGATTAATTTGTCAGCATAGATGCCCAAAAATTTTCGTCTCAAATGTGATTTTTTTATATAATATTATGACAGATGATAGTAAACTGAATATCTTTGACAAAATAAGTTGTAAAGGTGTCGATCAATCTGAGGATTATTTACTTGATTAATCGATTAGTTGTTTGTTGTATTAAATGTCCATCGTTGTTTCTAAAAGCCTGAGGAGCAACTTGAACTGTCTTGTTGTGTCCTGATCAACAGTTATTATCATAGAAGACTAAAGAAACCAGAACATTTTCATATCTAAGAAGCTGAGAAACAGAGAATTTGGACGTTTTTGCTTCATAAATGACGTCATTATTATATCACAGAACACCGATAAAACACACAACCAGCTCAGACCTTCTTCATCAGTTTATAACAGATAAATGTGTAATTCATCTTTGTTAAAAAGTGTAATTTATACTGTTAAAAGTAATCGACCAAAGAAAGAAGAAAAAAAAAGGGGAGGCAAAACATGACAGTGAGCTCATTGTTTTTAATTAGTCACAGACGGTGAAAGAAAGTAGAAACCGTCCAGGATCCGGTCGTCTTATGACACAAAACCACGTGAAAAATCATAAATGTTGAACTTTAAATCCTCCTGTTTCTTTCTCCGACTGCTGCTTCACCTGCGTTATTTACTTTGCCGATAATCACAGAGCTGCACACTGAGTGTCGACGGTGTTATGTGGTGTCTGCGGTGATCAAAAAACTCCGTGACCATGTGATCTCGCTCTGCCTCAGCTGACTCTGGTTTTTAACTTCTCCTTTCCCTCTCCGCTCTCTCTCTCCCCCTTCTACTCCCTCTCAGCTGGTGGGGCTGCTGCTGATCGGCGTAGCGGCATGGGGGAAGGGGTTCGGCTTGGTGTCGAGCATCCACATCATCGGAGGGGTCATCGCGGTGGGCGTCTTCCTGCTGCTCATCGCCATCGTCGGGCTCATCGGAGCGATACACCACCACCAAGTCATGCTGTTCTTTGTATCCTTTCTCTTCGTCTAGTAAATCCCCCACCCCCCTCTCCCCTCCTCTTGCATTAAAGCGCCAGTGAAGTTTGATACAATAGCTGCAGATGTTGTTCTCTAAATGTTAATTTATTACTTCCTTGACACGTCGCTCCCAGTACATGGTCATTCTTTTTATCGTTTTCCTGTTCCAATTCGGAGTTTCCTGTTCCTGCTTGGCGATGAACCGCGGGCAGCAGGTGAGTGAGGGAACAGCCTTTTTTAACTGCTGCATCCACATGATATTTATGATTTTTATTATAGTTAATCTGTTGTCCTGTTTCTCCCCCCCCCCCCCCTCCCAGGTGACACTTCTGAACTCTGCATGGGGAATGTTGGAAAATAAAACCAAGACAGACCTGGAGAGCCAGCTGAACTGCTGCGGGCTGCTCAACGTCACCGACAGCCAGAAACAGTTTGATATGGATTTGCAAGACTGCCCTGCTGTAAGTCTTAAAGATCCGGTTTTCATTGTTCACGCTGTATTCCTTTACTCTTAATTCACATCCTTACATTACTTTGTCAAACCAGAACACACAGACATCCTTAACACACAGTGTAAAAGTCAACATCTGCCCTCAACAAAGATGTCTGCAGTCTGTTAAGGATAAGACGCTCCTCATAACTTGAGATCTTGGTCTTTTTCTCCAGTAAAACCTATTTTTTCGGAACCCTGATGAATATTTGTGCCGTATTGAAAACTTCTGGACAGAAAGACCCCAAAAAAATACATTTCTAACTTGTCCTTAGAAGAAAAAAAACAACATGAAATGCCTGTTTGACACATATTTACACGATATATCCTATTAAATCACCTAAGCTTAACCGGAATCGGTTAAAAGTAGGCCACTTTCTGTCGTTCTCAGAATAGATTTCGGGTAGCTAATACTGGCTCAGCTGACAGACCGTTGACTCACGCTGCTGAAGACTAAAGGCCTTGTCTTCTTCTTCTTCTTCTTCTTCTTCTTTTTTTTCCCCCCCTCCAGTTATGCAAAAAGCAGAGTTCCTGTTACACCTGCGGGGATATGATGCTGCATCATGCAACGGAGGCGCTGAAGATCCTCGGGGGCGTCGGACTCTTCTTCAGCTTCACAGAGGTCGGTGTCGGGTCTGCACACCTACATCTGATGTTTCGTTCACTAGTTTTAATCCGCTCTTATCAGTCTCATAAAGGAGAAGAGAGTTTATTGATCCGCACTAACTTGACTGATGATTGTAGGCGGTCAGAAAAACTGTTCAAAGTTCAGTTTTCGTCAATCAAATCATCCGGTAATCACATGGTCGACGGTTTGATTCTCTCCTCCTGCTCAAATACCCTTTATCATCAACTAAAGCTCAACAATTTAGGTAAAAGTTTTTGTTAATCGCCACACGTTCCGGTGCAGTGTACATAAACCAGACATTTTTAGGCTTCAAGCAGACAACAAAGAGATTAGAAGATAAGAATTAATTATGCAACATAAACTGACAAATATACTTTTTTTATAATAGAAATATTTCTGTCCAATATCCCTATAATTGAATCTCCAGGCCCGTATATGTCGTCTCCATAGATTTAAACAAGATGTGTTTGTACAAAGCCTAATTGATCTTGTTTGTACATTAATAGAATCAGATAAAAACGATGCAGCTTGTTGACTTCCTCCCCGGGGTTCACTCAGTCGGAGGGAAAGTCAACATATAATTAAACTTAAAATGGATCCATTTAGCCCACATTAATTATATTATTACATTAGTTATATACTGATATTACTCAGTAATATTCTAGTTTAATTAAGACTTTCAAAGGTGGCGTTTCGTTTAGTGATAACAGCTGCATTGGTATGTTTCGTGACAGTAACTGTATCTCAAATACAAACTACAGATTAATTATAAGCAGAACTGAACAGGTAGTTTGTTCAATCTTGAAAACTGATGAAATTAAACATCCTCAAAGCAGTTCAAAGCAAAATAAAAAGCCCCTGATTTTTCAAAAAAACAGCTGCAGGAAAACCACAGAATACAAAAAATAACAACTGAGTCTTTGATAAAAACTATTTCTGTGTAACTGCTGCTATTATATATATACTGTATATAATTAGTTTGTATTATGGAATTGGGACACAGCAAATGTTTGATGTCGGACTGACAGAAAGTGAGTTTAAAGCGAGTCTGACTGGCAGATACTGACAGCTCTGTAGCAGCTCTGTAGCCGTCTGTTGTTTACACGCTAACACTGCACAGCTTCCTGTCAGGAATCGACTTGAGAGATCACCTAGATTGTTTATGTCAGTCTGTAATCAACAAAAAAGACTCAGCCCACATAAAACTGAACGGTGTTTCCTCTTCCCCGCAAAACCGTCTTTGTGAACGTAAATTGCACGGAGAGAAAGACCTCATTATCAGACAACATTAGAGATTTATTTTTTCTGTGGTTTCGACAACTCGAGCAGAATTTACATTTATGAGCTACGGCTGAGTAAATCTGTCATTATAGCTGCTGAAATCAACAGTCACCAGCGTTACTTCCTACTGTTTGTTAAATGGGACACATTTCTACATTTATATTTATATTCTTGGGGCTCTACTGGAATGTCTTTACATTATTTACAGTAAAAAATCTCCTTATTTATCTTCTACTGGCTCTTTATGCAGCCCTTCAGTTCAGCCTCTGTCTGAAACAGGCTGTTTTACTTCCTGTCTCTTTTAAAGCTGCGTCGACAAACAGCAGTAGTCGAATTTCACTTCTTTTTCTCGTTCTTTACTTTAGATATAAACTTTTCAAATACATCTATACATGTTTGAGCCCGGATCAGAACAAACTTAAGACAGCTTTTTGTGGGCATGCACGAAAGATCTGACGTCAGTTCGATGTGGCTGTGAAATGTTGGATAAATTGTTTCAGATTTTGATCCTTTTGGTCCTCTAACATTTGGAAAGTCTAGAAGAGCTGCACGATTAACGCCCAGCGCGGGAATCTCTTACCCAACATGAGATTTGAAAACTCTGTATACAGTGAAAATACAGAGAGATTAACCTGGCTGTGATAGGCTTAATCAGCATAGTGTGAACTCGTTTGGCAAGGGCTTGAATGTAATGGACATTAATTTATATGTAAAAGTTCTGAACTGCAGGTTTAACATAGACATCTGACATTATAACAGTGTATCAATGACAGAAAATCACAAAAAGCAGATTTGTCCCCTTCAAGACATAATTAAAACTACGTTCAAACTCGTTCAAGTTGCGATTTTGATATAAAAACAGTCCTATCTGAACCCAAACTGCTGCATTTATCTTTTTTTTTTTTCTTTTTTTAATGTCCTTGTCTGATGTTTGCAATCCTTCGCTCACAGATCCTGGGAGTTTGGCTCGCCGTGCGCTACAGGAACCAGAAGGATCCACGAGCAAACCCGAGCGCTTTCCTATAGTCTGGCCCCCCCCAGACGTAGGCGCAGCGCGGCAGAAGCGGTTTTAGACACACACTGGTACACATAGAATCATGCACATCTAGAGGTGCATCAGGATTATATGCCTGATGTACCTCACCAACAATCACAACAACAACAACAACAACAACAACAACACAGAATGGACAAGCGCACGCAGCACCTGACAAACACTGAAAAACACACAACACACACCTTCACCTGAGACTGAGAAGCTACAGCAACACCTGTCACCTGTCCGGAAATCCCTCTCCCTCCTCCTCCTCCTCCTCCTCCTCCTCCTCTTCCACTCCAGACCTCAACCTGGAAGAACTGGATACTCGTGTATGAAAGGATGACTTGTAATACCGAGAAGCTTATCGGTATCACGACCCAGCCTTGATTCGAGCGCCAGATCTCTCCGGATTGCGGCTTGCTAGTTTGCGACGAGACATCTCTCTGCATGCGTCCCACGCCTGCGCAGACAAACGGCCTCTTTGCTGATTTCATTCCACAACCAAATGACTGTGCGGTGTCCAAAAATTAACTTGTATGCACCTTGAATATCTCTCTCTCTCTCTCTAATGTAGTGCCACAACAGATATATTCCTCTGGTCAGTGCTATCAGTGATGTGTAGAGCTGTGTACCCAAACATGTCCAGTGTGAGGAGGCTACTTTTTTTCAGCTGAGTGAGGAGGAGGAGGGGGGGAAGAAAGATACACACTGGACATGTGGTGTAAAGTAGTTTTTTTGAAATGTCTGTAAATGTGGGTTTGTTTGTTTTTTTTTCCAGATGCCACAAATGCCGGGATTTAACAGTCTTAGGAAGCAAGATTAGATTTTTATGGTGACGTAGTTGCTAGTCAATCAGGTTCAAATATTTATGAACTGTAACTGAGCCAACTAACTTTTAACAGTCAGAGATATAAAGAATGCCAACGGACTGCAGACTCGATGTTGTACATAATCTTTAAATACTGTAGTTCACAAAAAAAAATAAATAAATAAAAAAAATCATTCTCGATGCATTTTGCCATGTAGTTGCCCCTCTAGCTGGGAGGTTTGCCTGCATAGATGAGGTCTTCGAAGACCACGACAATAATCCACCCCCCCCCCCCCCTCCTCTCCTGTATTTAATATGTTCCTTTGTGTCGCACAGTGATGTCGCTTAGTATAGTTTCTGGTAGTAGAAAAGTGGAATCAGGTACGTATCATTACCTCCTGTGTAACTGGAAGAAATTACAAAAAATGTTAAAAAAAAAAAAAAAAAAAAATTAACATGAAATAATTTTGGCCAAAACTGCTTATCGCAAACCCAGTTTTGTTTTTATAGTGTTAATTGTGAAATTGTGCTCTTTTGCAATTCTTTTTTTTTTTGTATTTTTGGAAAACAATAATTCTTTTGTGTAATTATTTTGTTTTCTTAATCGTATTCTCCGTTGCCATGGGCTCTTCTTTTTTTTTTTTTTTTTCATTCATCAGTGTTAAATGCTTTGTAAAAAAAGAACTTGTTAAATATTTAAGTTAAGTTGGATGATGCACATTAGGCTTAAGTTAAGTTGTAGTTTTGATGATATAACTTTGCTGCCTAACTCGATGTTTGACATTTCCTGTAGAGAAATCACTGCTCATTAGTTCTCTCTTTTTAAGATGTGCTTCTCTTTTTGGATCTTTTAACTTAAGGACTAACACGAACTGTAATTGTCTTACTTGAACCTGTCAACTACGCCGATTATGGATTTCCTTGCTGCTGGTTTGGAGTTACCGCTGGTGTAAACAAGCATTTTGACAGATCTTAAGCATTATTATGCCATATATATTACACCTCACTTTGAATTTGTGTGCACTTGTTATTCAAATGTATCTTGAATTTTTGAGACTTAATTTTACAAATAATAAAACCTCAAATTGGAAACTTTTTTACCTTGAGTCATTGTTTAAAGATCCAGACATGTTTTAAAAATACTCTGCTTTGAATAAGAATTTGTCTTTGTTTGTTTTTTAAATTACTTAAACTCCTTCTCCCTCTTTGAAAGATCCACAAATATGCAAATATTTTTAATTTCAATAGTTTAACTGCGGGACACAAGAAGTCTCCAACTTCACCGTAAAGTAAGTTTCATACTGGATCATGATTGGCTCCAAACTAGTTGTGATGTCACGTTTTAAACTCATTTAAGGTGAGAAACTTTCCCGCTTCAACCGATGTGAAAACTTGTCTTCTAGTATTAAACTCTGCACAAACATCAATCTGCACAGTGAAGCTCAAACATTGACAGAAAATTAACACACAAATTATTTTGATGATCAATTAATCATGTCGAGTCATTTTTTTAAGAGAACAATGTTAAAATTTTGTGGTTCCTGCTTCTTAAATATAAATATTTTCTGGTTTCTTGAGTCTTCTATGATGGAAAACTGAATATCTGGGTTGTGAACTGTTGATCAGACAACAACAAGACAGTTAAGGTTGCACGTTGGGCTTTGGGAAACAGTGATGGACATTTTATAGAACAAACATATAATCGATTAATTGTGAAAATAATAGACAATAAGGAGAATATTGGATAGTTGCAGCCATAATGTCTTTTACAACTTTCCAGATTCAAAGTTGATCCCCAAATTGCTTATTTTGTCATCTGTCATAATATTATATCAAAGTTACATTTCTTACTTTCTAACCAGCTTATTGAGAACATAATAGACAGATTGATTGATAATAATCATAAATAATCATTAGTTGCAGTCCTTTATCTCTTAGTGTGTCTTTTTAGAAAATACACCCTGAATCTCACTTTGAAGTTTGGCTACAAACTTCATGTGAAAATATTTGCAAAGTATTAAAAATATTTTTTATGATATATATATGATATATTTTTTTTGTTTTGTTCTGGTGATGATTTAAAAATACTTTCAGATATTATTGAAAAGTAAAACATAAAACTTAAAATGTGGTTCGATGTAAATAAATTAAGTTTTTTGGTGTAATTTTAGACCATAAACTCTCCTGTAAACTTCACACAGCTTATATAAGGATAAAAGCATCCAAAAGACGGGACTCATGGCAACAAACCAACAGACTCAAGTTTCAAATCAAGGGCAATAAAATTGAAAGATTTAGCGGAATTACAGTAAAAACACTCTTAAAAACTGTTAAGTTTAGAGCAAAAAAACAGATTATTACTTGAAAAAAGTAGTTTGTGTTTGTACATGTACTATATTGAAGCAGATGTGTATTTCAGTGTAAACTTCAATGTTGTTCAAATATTATTTCAGTTCAAGAAAATGTGCAGAGACCAAATATTTGGACAACATGACCTAAATGTTTATGTTTCGTCTTCCATCTTTGGTCGTATAAGAGTGTTGTGAGGTGAATACATGAGGAAAGTACTGGCATGTTGTTATTTTGAGAAGAGGGGCTGGTAATATAAGATTCTCTGTCTCCCTGTTCCTCTTCAATCATGGAATATTATTATTAAGCTTTATTTATTCAGGAAATCTCATTGAGATCAGGATCTCTTCTGCTGTATATACAAGATCACAGTAAGATGATTCATTCACAAAACAATCATCACACAGAACCTTGTCACCAATATCTGAGACAGTGTGTATTATTTCAGTACATAAAACACCTAAAATACACATAAAGGAACAAATATATGTTGTTTGCATTTGTCACAGTTGAAATGTGGATCATGCAGGCTGCACATTTTAATTAGTCATTACAATATTGTTGAGTTATTACATTTTTTAACAATAAAGTTGCCACTAAAGTCATAATCTAATAACTTGCACACAAAATATAATAACATTTTGTCAGATTATTGCATCACTTTTTATTACATTATGAGTTTCAAAAGTCCCTCAGAGGAACAAGTGTCTCTAACTTTAAAATGTGCTGAGGTTCAATTCAGTATTAAGGTGCCTGAAACCAGTCTGTCCCAGTTCAGAGTTTTTATGAGGAACTTTTAAAAGCCAACCTGCTCAGTGATCTGGTGTCATGGTTATTAACTGTGAGGAACAGTAAGGATGTTAAATAACTTTGATAACAAGGTTTTATAAATGAAGGCACAGGTACGCTGATGTCTTCTAGATGTCAGTGACGACCATCCGGCCTTTTCATATAACTCACAGCGGTGAGTCAGATAGCTGTCTGCTGTAATATTAATAATAATAAAAACTTTATTGGTATAGCACCTTTCATACAGGGGATGTAGCTCACAGTGTTTTACAATAAAGAGAAGATAAAAAACAGGCAAATTAAAACAAGTGCAGATACTGTGAGATAAAAACCAAGCAATCAAATGAATAACAAACATCAAATGTCACTGTGGCAGAAAGCAGCAGCATGAGCATCAGGATATCTGCATAATCCAGTGTGGACAGTATGTTAGATTGTATAATGTGTTGTGAAAAGAGAAACAAGCTCTGTTCCAGTACAAGAATTTTTAGTTTTTAAGCGAGATGTTCGACATGAGTTTTGTATCTGCTGTCCAACCAGATTCCTAGTTAAATATTTATAGTGTTGTACTGTGTCAATTAGTTATCAATTTAGAGCATTGCGGGCTGCAATCAATAACTATGAGAAATAAATTCATCACAAATACACACATACATACATAAACACATAAAAGATGCCACAGTTGAAAACAACACAATAACACAACTTAAAGGTTTCTGCAGTCTGAGAAGCTGTGGGAACATCAGTGGTTTGTTCTCTTGTGAAATGCACATTTAATCTTTTTTAGAAGAAACTTTAAATCAAACAGAAAGAGTCTGCAGATCACGGAAAACAGACTGCAGTATGTTGTGACAGACTGTAGCTTATATTTTATGATGGAAGTTTGCACTGAAGTGAAAGAAAAAAAAAAAAGAATAAAAATAAATTGTGTTAAGACTTGTTGGCACCACTTTTCACCACATGGTGTCAGTACAGAGTCTCTGCAGCTGCCATTTCTTTCTCCACCGGTTGGTCAGACTCTCTGTTATTTCAGTCCAGCTCTGACACCAGTAAATACCTCAAGACAAACAAGGAATTCATCAACAGAGGCGTCTTTTTCTAGTGACTCTTATCACATAGATTGATTGCATCCGAGCTGAAGGCAGATAGCATCGACCTGGCAGCTGTAAAATTAATTTACTCAAGCAGTAGGTTTTGATTCCCTGTGATATTACTTTAGAAGGCCATTAATCCCTTCAACTGGGATGCGTCCAGTAATATGGGGGTGGGAGGGAAGGGAGGAGCAGAAGGAGAGCTCAAGTACAACCCTGATGGGGGAAAATAGAGACAACACACAAAGAAATGATCCTGATACCTTTCAACCAAGGTTGTCCTAGATGAGGATAAACTGCTCCTCTGCCCTTCTCTTAATGGCCCGTGGCAGACTGTCACCATCGCCGGTGCCCCCCCTTCACGAAAGGCGTGACCTAGTCTCTGGCGTTGCGTACACCCTGCCGGGAAGCCCCCGCAGATTCATTTTCCTGAGACGCAGGAACATTTATGTAAGTGAAATATGCCTGGTAAGGGCTTTAGGGGTCTTGAGTGTTGTCTGGTGGCAGCATTTTGGAAACTGCACCGCAATATCGCATCCCCTATCCTGTCAGCGTGCTCTCCTGAGGGCCCGATGCCAGTCCCCACCACCCTGTGATGCATGTCCATATGCTGGGTGTATTAGCTCGGAGAAGCTATGGAGAATCGCACCAACAGGGATGACCATCTGTCCTCTTACAGATATAGCATGGGCTCTGCGAGCGCGTGAAGACAGGATCTTAAAACATTTGGTCCATTATATCACAGCACTGTGGTGAATGGGTTTTACAAGGGCTTGTCCTTTAAGCAGAACTAATTATGTATAGCTTTTCAGCATGGGGCATGATAAGGCATTCAAATCAATAGAGCCTAATAATAGAGCCTTTTTTCAGTGGAGGAATATTAGATATTTTATTTAAGTAAAAGTACCAATATTCCACTCAAGAAATACTAAATTACAAATAAAAGTCCTGCATATTTAAAGGATAGCTTCACAATTTTTCAAGTCTGTTGTAAAACAATTGTCAGGTCCCCAAATTAACATTGAAATAGGTTCTTTTAGATTAGATTATTTTTATTTCAAACATGTTAAAATAGCAAAATGAAATGTATAGGCAGCGAAACAAAATAAAAAAACAAAAATAACAGCAAACTTTCAGTAAGCAACACAAATAATAACCTTTCAATGTTCAAAAAAGGTGAAGGATGAAGTAAAGAACTTTAGTCCTACCCCCCTCTTCTTTTATACTCAATTGATCAAATCAAAGCCAAAAAAGCATTCAAAACAACACGAGAGAATAAATATAACTTGCATAGAAACAATAACACAAGTCAAAAAGACACACTGTACTAAATCATATTAATCCAGTCCATCTCTTTGCTCGTCCATTCTATATCTGTTCAATATGTTGTTTTTAAAAATTAGTTTAAACTTACTTAATGTTCTACATGTTTTCATTTATTCGCTACAGTTGTTCCTTAGATTAACTCCCTTTGTTGTGATACAATGAAGTTTTGCATTTGTCTTCACTAATTGCTTTTTTGAACATACATATTCCTCTGTAATCATATTTACTTTCCCTCATTTTTTTGCTTTTGCTGTAATTTTTCCTTCTGTTCAAACTGGCCATTAGAAGATCAAATCATAATCCACTTACAATGGAAATGATGGGCGACAAAATCCACAATCCTCATTTTGAGCAAAGATGTATGTTAATCTGAAGATAATATGATTATTTCACTGATTGTTTCCATGTGTGCTGATCATCAGTTCCCATATGGAGACAGGAAATGTGTATATTGGTTGTTTTTTTTTACAACAGCTGCATCCAACATCAATAGTGGGAGTTTCCTCTGACACTGGGAACAGGAGCGCTGAAGATGAACCCGTGTGGTGGTTTTAATGGGTCTGTATCTGGGATCTAGATTCTTCTCACAGCTCCGCGAGGACAAGCAAGAAGGCAAATCATTCTCATCAGCGAAGGGAGACAAACAGGTCAATATTGCCTATCAATAATGAAACAGAGCAGGGATGCGTGTTGTCAGTCGTCAGATGAGAAAAGGCGGCACAGGTGATGTGAGGATTTATTCAGAGCGTTCTTAAGAGGTATTCATGTTTTTAAAAAAGCACTTAAATCTTTCATAACTCAACCTTCATCTGAGTTCATTAATGGTCAATCACCAAATTCTTTTTATATAATGGTGTTACACTTTATTAATGCAGAAACCTGAGGAACTTGTGCAATATTAATACAGTAATAAGACAAGATGCATGTGGCCACTTATACGGAAGTTTCTATTCAGGTTTTTATTCATTAGTCTGAAATTACAGTAAAATATGTCTCTATTTCTTGGTTTATAACAACATGCAATTTATACAAATGATCACGTATGTTACATGTTGGAGGAAGGTTCCCAAACTGGGGGTCGGGACCCTACAATGGGTCACAAGACACATTGTAGAGGTCGGTAAAGTGATCAATAGAAGAGGAAAGCAGATAAAACATTGAGGTTCATATTTCGTTCTTTACCTTGGAAACAGAACAAACAAGGTCCACTCAAAAGCTGTTGTTCTGGAGCTTTTGGTTGTATCACATGAGCTTCCTCAGCAGATGGAGTTGCCCCGTTGTCATGGATTTGCAAATGTTTAAATGTCTTCTCGTCCATGTCGACTCCAAAGTTTGAGCCGTGACAACAGGCCAGCTCCATCTGTTGAGGAAGATCATGTGATGAATGATGATTGATTGAAAGCTGCAGAACAGCTACTAAATGGACGTTGACGTGAGACTGTTCTGTAGAAAAAAATATATTTCTTTCACATCAAATTATGCTTTTTTTTCTTTTAGATTTTCCTCAAATATAGCCTGAAGCTCGACATGTTCCAGATCAGATTCATAATTTTGTTGTCCTGTTTTTCCAAACTGTAATTTTGTTTTCTTGTTCTATTCTGTAAACACAACATCTATCGTCTGTCTGTCCTGGAAGAGGGATCCGTCCTCTGTTGCTCCTCCTGAGTTTTCTTCCATTTTTTCCCTGTTAAAGGGAGTTTTTTTCCTTAAGGGTAGAGGGTGTTGTATGCTGCAACAGATTGTAAAACCCCCTGAGGCAAATTTGTAATTTGTGATATTGGGCCATATAAACGACAATTGACTTGACTTGACTTGAAATATTTGCTTTTTTTTCTTGGAGAATTTTACCTTTGAAAGTTATTCAAATAAAAAGGAGTTTGGTTGAACAGGTCGTCACTGGGAGACACATGCGGTCTGTGATGAGGGGTCACAAGTAGACATTGCCTCAACATAAGTCACAAAATTTGGGAACCGGCACGGTAGATGAGGAGAAATATGAAGAAGTTGACTCGAAAAGAAGAGAAAAGGAAGGAAGAAAATGAAGAGAAAAGGGGGGAAAATGAGGTGAGCAAATCAGGTTTTCACCACATTAACTGTAAATGTGAGTCCTGATGAGCAGACATAAAAATTATCATCAATTATCATCTTATAAATCTATGAAAATACAAGATAAGCATATGAGACAATGATCATCTCAATCATCTCATCTTAGCATTTATTACCACCAACCCTCCTCCCACTCAGCATCATCATAAAATAACCCTCCCACACATACATGTGATCATACATTACTTTACATTACACTGTATGTACATTTGTAGAACTGTTTATTCCTGTAGTGTGTACTAATATCAATGTAATAGTATGTGTTTTAGCCTTGAAAAGTCTATCTATCTATCTATCTATCTATCTGGGAACGATGGCATGATAGCCCAGGTATGGCGTTGCATCTCAAATTTAGTTTTATGCATAAAATAAATCTATATCTGTAACAAGCAGAGTGTGAAAAATCAATCTTGGATCAATGTGACAGGGGATTTAGTTAGAAGTGTTGCTATAGAGGAGAATGCAGAGTGTTAAAGAGAGAAAGAGAGAGAGGCTTCTTCTTCTCTGTAAACTGCAGATTAAAGTGACCTCTGCACCTGCGTCCCTGATGTTTTCCTAATTGCCTTGTCTTGACATCCTGATAAACGGCACTGAGACATTTTTCCTCCTCTGCTGTTTACAGCTTCAACACCTGACGCCATGCAAGCTGGCGGAGCGCACGCTGAACTTTCTGTGTGAGTATTACAGAAATAGTATCAGTCTCAGCATTAGTGGCTCGAGTGATAGCCTGAAGACGAGTCGACTCAAGATTTCCGCTGATACCAGAGTATCATTCTGGTGGAAGAAGTATTCAAATCTTTTCTTTCTGTAAAAGTAGCAATAAAACAATGTAAGAATACTCCATTACAAGTAAAATCATGCATCAATATCATACTAAAGAGTACACAAGTATATTTAGCAAAGTGTATTTAAAGTATCAGAGGTTATGCAGACAAATTACTCCTATATGTGATTGATTACTAATAGTGATGCATTAACGGTAAATGAACTACACTTATATAGCGCCTCTCTACTTTAACGGACAAATCACTGTACAGTTTTTGCCTCTCATTCAGCCATTCACAACTTCAACGTAACCTGAAAATAAGCAGAGAAATGTTGTTTCATGGAGTCCAGAATTCATACCTGCTCTCACCGTGGCTGGACTAACCTCCTATAGGGCCTCAGGGTGAAGTTTGTTTTTGGGGCCCCTGTTGACCCCCATTATATACTCTAGACATGAGATGATTAGCCGATCAATTCATTGATAGAAAATTAATCGGCAACAATTTTGATAACTGATTAATTTTTTAAGCAAAAGTGCATGAAACTAACTGGTAGCAGCTTCTCAGAGGTGAGTATTTGCTGGTTTTCCCAGTTTTCCATTGTAGTAAACTCAACATCTTTGTGTTTTTGACAGAAAGACAAAACAAACCATCTGAATATGTTAACTTAGGCTTCAGGGAATAGTGATCTACATTTTTTACTGTTTTCTAACGTATTAAACACTGACCAATCAGCTGATAATTAAAGAAGACAATTGTCAGATCTATTGATAATGAGATAGATGGTTAGTTCCAACCTTATAGTACTCTTAGGTTTGCACTAGGTTGTCCTGGGTTTTCTGCTATTTAAAGGATATGGCTGATATATTTTTCTCGATTGTCAACAAATCTCACGTGCAGAGCCAAACCAACAATGAACTGATCTACTCACAAGTATTGTGTGTGTATCCTCCATTGACCTCCAATCTTGCCCAGAAACTATTAAAAACATGTCAATGAGCCACATGGATTATAGTCACTGTAGTTTGTTTAGAAACAGCTCCAAAGACTTATAACAGCAATCACGTTTTCAGTCTCCAGAGAGTAGTTCTGTTTATGACAGACGCCACAGCACATGCCCAGGATCGCTAGCTTGTTGTGCTACATACACAACGTCTTGACTTTGTACTATATTGTTATTTAGTCAAAGAATTTCAGAACAAAGTCAAGAGGTTGTGATTTGGTGCACAACAAGCTTCCAACTTACAATACAATACTAGGATCGATTCATTGTGGGTTTGGCTCTGCACAAGATTTGTTGACAATTAGAAAATATCCTTTAATTAAACACAACTTTACAATAAATGAGCTAAACATAAACTAAAGAAAACATGTGTCTTAAAAGTAGATTTTAACACAGAGTCCCTCTTCAAGATCAGGATCATAAGGTGGGAGATGGAGAACCTGTCACAGCTGTGATTGATCGATTGGGGTTTCCGTATTTGCAGCGCTTTTCTGTATTTGGTTGTGTTTTCTGAATTTGTTTGTGTTTCCTGTACTTGTGATACTTTTCTGTATTTGCTTGTGTTCTCTGCATTTTCAGAGCTTTTCTGATTGCTTTACATGTGTTGTCAAACTGGTGAAGATGTTTCCTTCACTGCTTGTATTTTCTCTATTTTCATGTCTTTTCTGAAGTTGCAGTTCAGAGGAAACAAAAGCAGAACCCGGTTCAGAGGGTACAAAGTTCAGTCAGAGTATAGGAGAGTTCCTGTAGTGGAAAAGGTCTTTTAGAGAGAGAGGCTCAGGTCCGGTTCGTACTTCGCGGGCACCCAGTGCATGTGGCCGCAGCGCACACGTCAGCAGATGGAGATCAGCACCCTGGACAGCGGCGCCTGGTCAATAATAAAGCAGCCGGAGCTCCTTTCCTGCCCAGCTGCTGGGAGTACTGGGAGAGGGTGCTTCACCCATCGGAGACGGATGGATGACTAAAGAAAAATAGCGACTTGTTTACAGGATGACAGTCCGGGTTTTTTTTTCTCCCCATTCCGGAAGTAGCTGCTGGTTCAATCTCCAAGCCGACCATTTCGAGGAGGAAAATCAGCGCCAGCAGTATCATCACCACCATCTATCTGATCCAATAATCAATGCCATTACTGCTGTGTAATTGCTCTCGGATGCGAAGACATCTTCATGCGTCTTCCCCATCTTTCTCTCCAATTAGAAAAAATCGCAGGGTGCCTTTATTATTCTGCCTCTCTCTTTCTTTCTACCGTATTTTGGCTCGCGATGAAATGCTGATGGACATCGACGCGAGGATGGGAAACATGGGGCTTTCGGGTGTTTTTGTGTTGCCATATTTCCAGCTAGGCTACTGAAGGAAGAAGAAAAAATGCAAATGACACGGATTGTGTTTTTGATCTCGACGTGGATTGTCGGGGTGAATGGCACGGATTCTTCGCGGATCAACCAGAGGCTTTACAAAAAGGAGATGAAATAGGAAGAGAGGGAGAGAGAGAGAGAGAGAGAGAGAGAGAAAATGGACCATGATCTGACGCTTGGGATGCTACATTGAGAGGGACAATAAAAAAAAAACAGATATATTATTATAATCACGTCAAAATCAACTTCCATTTCATCTTCCGCACCCTTTCCCTTGCTTTTGTTTTTGGATTATGATTCTTGACAAGAGTCCCAGATGTGACTGTATGGATGGCATGTCGTTGTATTTTACATCCCATCTTCTGTTTCCTGGCTCTGTGTTGCTCTCTCTTCCACTCGTCCACTCTCTCGCAGTCTTCTGCTTTGGGTAGCAAAACATGTAGGCTATTTTTTGCTGCAAGCCCAGTGTGCGTCTGAAAAAAAAGGGTGTCTTTTAGAGCAGCCTCGAGGAAAAATGGACCGTGGAAATCAAGAAACTGTCCAAGTTGTAATGTTTTCTAAGGGTGCGGTGGAAGATGTATCTATAGACAGCATTTGCTGAGTTGTTTGAGTAATGAATATTGAAAGAGTGTGTCGGCCAGCTGAAGGGGAAAATCTTTCATCCGCATTGGCTTAGACACACATGCCATCAGTGGGGCGAGAGCCTTTATTTCTCTGGATTTCCAATTAATAGTTGTGGTATTACAGAAAAAAAATACAATAAAAATGAACATATCTGGTGTATGAATTATAATAATTATAATAGAGGGAGAGAGGAAAAGACAAAAACACTTTTACACATTTATTCATTTCAGTCTTTATGTAGCCAAACATGTTCAAGTATCGGATCCGCATGTTTTTTAATGAACTGAAAGTCCTGGTGTTTATGCGATCCGATTCGAGACAGTCCGGCTCAGACACAGATAGACGGTCCACCACCATGCGAGGTCTGGGGATGGGCGGCTGCGGTTGGCCGCCTTTCGTCGACTGCCATTCCCGGGATGACGAGGAGGAGTACTACGGCAGCGACCCGCGGCCCCGGAGCTTGGCGTTTGAGGACAAGGAACCAAAGCTGCAAGTGGGCCTGGACGCCGTTTCTCTGGCCAGCACCGCCAGCAGCCTGCGGACCCCCCAGTGCCGGATCTGTTTCCAAGGCCCCGAGCAGGTATAGACATGCAGCAGAGAGAGAGAGAGAGAGAGAGAGAGAGAGAGAGAGAGAGAGAGAGAGAGAGAGAGAGAGAGAGAGAGAGAATGGCTCCTTAATGCTGATGCCACGTCCTGTGGACGCAGACAGTGTTTGTGCTGATAGAAATGGTGCTGCACGGAGCCTTTGTGGTTGCTGTGGAGAACCATTTCACATCAGCAGGGTTTGAGGAAGTTTTTTTTATTTTTTATTTATTTTTTAACAATCACACTTGGTTCTTTCATCTAAATCTGCCATTTTGATTTTTTGTTATACAGCAAATCACAAAGGGTCTCTGATTCAGAGGAGCTACTACAACCATCCTGTCCTACATCTCCTTCCCCCCCCCCCCCCCCCTCTCTCTCTCTCTCTCTCTCTCTCTCTCTCTCTCTCTCTCTCTCTCTCTCTCCCACCCACCTTCCCCTCACCTACCTCCTTTGAAAAGAAAAAACACAATCTAGGTTGAGGCCTAGGATTCCAACAATCATGTAGAGGTATTGTCTTTTATTCTGAAAAGATGGTTTATTGGTGATCTGGTTATCTGAATAACACAGTTTTCATATCTAAGCTGATGAGTTGTTGGGAGGCAGCAGTTCCCAAACATCTGGTATCCGGACCAGCATAGCAACAAAGAAAGTTAGCCAATTAGGTCTGCTGAATGACAAATAGAGTAACCCCCCCACCCCCACCCCCACCTCCACCCCCTAAATTTTCCACATGTGTCACAGAACAGGATGATCAACTATTGATCGTGTGATGATCACTGTTCCTGGCCAGAAAAATGGTGTTAGCTGTGATGATACGTGACAAGTTAAATGAATTTGTCATCCTTTCGCCTTTCTATTTTCTGCTCCTTTTTCCCTTTGCGGTGCTCTTTTTTTTTTTTTTTTCTTCCGAGAGCCCAAACAAAAACAATAAGTAGTGCATCTCTTTGGTCTGTGGCCAAATGCCGGTCTCACCAGATGTGCTGAAACCTGCGCCGCCTGGCTCAGCAGGTAGACCTGAAGCCTGAGATAATTAGAAACACTGTAAATCCTGTAGGAGCACAGATGGATATTACCATTTAGTCACTTCCCTAAGATAGGCGTATAGTGTTATTACAGCCCATGTGCTAATTTATGACATCTGCCTTAGAGTTTCTATTGTAAGAGATAGTAAACTGAGAGAGCCACAGGACCGAGTAAAGATTAGTTCAAGCTTGTTTTGGATACAAGGCGTATGATGTTACAGACAGGGATCAAACCCAGGTTGCCCACTCAAACATCTTCCTTTAATAAAAGGTTTTGGGCTTTGGGCTCTCCGGCAAGGTGACTCATCGTGCAACATGGCTCTGAGCTGCCTCTTTTAGTCACAGACAAAGAGAAAGCAAACAAAGCGTGGAGGGAAAACCCGAAGACTACGCTACTACATCAGCTTCTCGCTCTTATTGTTTGTTTTTCTTATTGTGCAAGGTGAAAGTGTCTTATACCTCCTCCGGTGCAGGGTTGGGAGGGGAGCTCACGTTTGCCATTTTATTGTTATTTCATTATTCAAGCAGGTCACAACAGGGGTAAGGATCATGTCGCTGTCAGCGGGCCAATTACCTACAGATATAATCACCTCGCTCTGTGGGCCGCACCGAGTATGAATCCTTATTAGCTGTCTGTCAAAGGTGTCGGTGTGTGGCGTGATGGTACAGTAGCTGATTCTACATAAATGGATTCACAGAAGCGGTGCCAGAGCCTGCTGGAGGGGAAGGGACGTGTTAACTTTTAGAGTACATACACGAAAACATGCTGGGGTGCGGAGAGGTGGTGGTGGTGGTGGTGAGGTTGATCACCCCTGCCTGCCCTTTTCGCATGTAGTGCCCAACAGCGTGTTTCCACAGGGACACACAGTCTGCTCAGCTCACGGGGGAACTTCCACGCCAAAAACTGTTTGTCTAAAGGTTACAGTTGAGGAGGAAGACCTCTTTTTTTTTTTTTACTTTAGTCATACTAGTGACACACCAAATTAACACCTTCATGTGCTGTGAAGTGGCCTTAAGGGACAAACTCATGCCAGTTCATTCAAGCAGGGAAGTGTGTGTTTTTGTGTGTGTGTGTGTGTGTAGAGAAGGACAGCTTTTATGTTTGTTAGTCTTTAAAGGATGATCCTGGTGATTTACTATATTTTTCTTATTAACAAACCCATGAAAAGACCAGAACCAACGATGAATCGATCCTACCGAGTAGCAAGTGTCGTCTCTGTATCAAAAACCTGATATATCTTGGAAAATGTCCACACTAAGCCGGCCAAGTTCACAAATGCATCTTTTTCTCTCCATTTAGGCCCTCCATCCAGGCTAAAACAGTGTTTTTCTCTCCCAAAAACGCAGCTTTTCCAAAACAGCCTCCACGGCGTGTGAATCCGAAAACGCCGGCTTGGCGTTTTAGTGTGTACGGGGAAAACAGAGCTTTGTAGAAACGTCGTAATATCGGTGACAAATCAGATGACAGTAGCGCAGCATTTCATTGGAAGAGGAGGAAGAAGAAAGAAGAACTTTTATAGCCTGTTTGCAGTTAATCGTAGCTCTCTGCCACCTTTCTCTCGCTAAAACTGTTGTAAAAATGTCAGGAAGCTGCAGCGGAAACGGTAACAGTATACTGTTTCTTCTTCGTTGGTTCTCTGTTGCTGACTTGCTCATCTCTCCTCCGTTCATGCCCAGTAGGAGGAGAAATGACCTGTTTTGGCGTTTTAATGTGGACAGAGGTATTTTCAGAAATGTGCTGAAACACCTGGTGTGGACGCTTGTCGTTTTTGCTTGTCGGCTTAATGTAGATGTTGTGTCATTCCTCTTTGCCAGAAACTGTTAAAACACATCAATGAGTCACTGTTGCACTGTGTGATGTGTTCCTTCATTATGATGAACATGGACATTGTATTTACTTTGACTCAGTCCCACATTGCTGCCAGAAATACTCACTAGAACCAAATGTGTATACATCCGCAGCTGAAAATAGTCCCTAACAAATGCACTATCTCCTCCTGTTTGATTAATGTCCACTGAAAACCACAGTGCCCAGCTGTTTGAAGAAGTTATTCAGCATTTTCTAAAACTGAAACGATATATTTGTGAGCTGTTTGTTAAAGATTTAGTAGGAAGCAGTGGGCTTGGGGTAGAGAAGTCAGAAAGTGTTGAGAGATGATCTAACACATTGTTAGTTTTGGTCTTTTCATGGGATTTACTGACAATAGGAAAAACCTCAAATCTGGAAGTAGGTTAAATTTACAGTTCACTTCATTGTTTGCTCAAACACAGTTTATCAATTCATTTTCTAGTTTTATCTGAGCATGAGGACATCCTGCTCGTCCAGATGTGACCTTTTATATCTCAGCCTGTTACTCTCAAACGAGAGAATGTGCAAATGGAAAAAGAAGCATTTCGCCAAAAACATGTTTTACTTCCATTTTCATTTAGTTAAATGCAACTGAGTTTGATAAATTTGAATTTGATCGAGGATTTCATGTCTTCTTATTTGCCCTGCAGGGTTATCACATCTCCAGCTATAAAAGCATTATTAACTTTAGCTTATTAAAAACCCTTAGCAGCTCATCTTTAATATTGTTATCTGTGTCATATCAGTGTCGTGTGATAACCTCGTACATCTGATTCTTATTCATTTAAATGCTTTGAATTGTACCTGGTTTGTAGAGCATCTTCAACAGACTGCATGAAGCTGAACAACAAGGCTGATTTTTCAGAGGTTTTCTGTTTTGGAGATACACAGTTTTCACCCAAAAGCAATCGTATTTTTTTTGTCATTATTCAACTTCCGTACATCAAAAGCATCTTTCACACCTTCACTTTGGTTTCCCAAAACTAAATTCACTCATGTCAGTCCTGTGATCTTGAGCAGGATGATTGATACTCGAGAACATCAAACGACGCTCCTGCAGAGTTTGAATCTTGAACTTTTGGATGAACTCAGGAGATACTTTGAAGAATTGCTCTGTTGGCATTTAATTCATGAATGCAAAAAGCACAAGTTTTTACATATTAATACATTTTATTTCACAGCTATATTCAGAGAAAGTCCCTGCTCGTTGGGTGTCTAAAATATGGTCTCCTTTTATCATCTAAGGAGCAGCTCCAGAAAAGGCTCCTCTTCATTCTAGCTGTGGATGAGAGAGATTATCTAAATCAGTGGTTACCAAACTTATTTTCGAGTCTTCTCAATTTAAATGTCAGGAAACGTTGTTTGTCCATGAATTTCAGCATTTGACAACATTTGCCTTTGCTTTCCAAAACTGTTCAAATCACAGTTGAAAAATAAATATGTTTTATGATATGACAACGCTGTGGTTAAGGTTCAGGTTAAGTTTTTACTAGGTTTAGATCATAGTTTGGGTTAAAATACATATTTTGTTAAAGTGGATGTAATGTTCTTATGATTTTATGTTATTTTTATACTGTTATGATGTCAGATGTCTGTGTTAAACATGGTCAAAGCTCCAAAACTTGAAGTTAACGTATGTAAAAATGCTCCCTGAAAGTAAAAAAGTCGTTTGAAGTGTTACCTCTACTTCCTCCTCGTGATGACATCGTATTGTTTGGACGTGCTCACAAACGGCCGTCTGTTAAGGTTGTTCACGTTGTCCACTTGAACATGTAAGAATATATTTGAGAACTTTCCATTTCGAGTAAAAGACAAGAGAAAGAAGAATTTGTTTTGCCTCCCGAGTCGCCAAGAGGCAGCTTCTGGGGGTTAACCAATCAGAACAGAGTGGGCACATCGGGAGGGGGGCCTTAAAGAGACAGACGCTAAAACAGCCTGTTTCAGACAGAGGCTGAACTGAGGGGCTGCATAAAGGGCCAGTACAAGATAAATAAGGAGTTTTATTGAATTGTAAATCAAATCTGTATGTTCATCACCATGAGGGAGGCGTCTGATATCACACAGTGTCATTTCATACATTGTTATAATAAAAAATATTATTAATATATGCGCTTTAAGATTAAGGAAACATTGTGGTTTGGGTTTAAAATTAGGCCGCTACTTCCTTAAGGTTGGGAGACCCTCGTTGTCATGGTTACAATAACAACCAACTGGACTTCTCTACTCGCTTACTAACTAGTTTTCACAGCCTGAATCTTTGGTGTAAGTGGAGCATGTGGTGTTCAGGCTTGTTGTGACTTGTAGTTTATTGATTATTGTGACAAAAAAATGTACTAAAACTCAACCTCACACCAATCTGTAATCATATATGTGTGTTTATTTTCCTCCCTAAACACAAATATTTAGGCAAGTTAATTTGTGTAGCACATTTACATAATGCAAAAGAACAATAGAGCTTTAAGATGTAATTAAAAGTCACAGCAAACAGATGCGTGTTTAATTTAGATTTAAAGGTATTCAGCGTCGTCTCTAGTCTGAGATCTTCAGGTAGTTTGTTCCAGATGTGAGCAGAATAGAAGTTAAAAGCAGCTTCATTTACATCTAAATTTGATCTATTTCACTGGTCTGAATTGTCGGTCGTCACACGTTTTGCATTTCCTGCTTAAACAGCTTCTGTTGGTTGTTTTAAAATCATATTCAGAGATTTTAAAGCTCTCTGTTTTTATTTTGTTTTAGTTGTTTGTGACATTAACATTCTCATCCCAGTCTGAATATGTTTCCTCGTTATACACACAGACACTTCAACGACAGCTTGACATTTTAGAAATGTTTGCTTTCATATTGTTTTTATTTAGTTCCTCATATACTTCTGACCTTCTCCGTCTTATCTTTATAATGTCAGCAGGCAACTTGTTTTAAAGTTTATGAGTGGCATGTGGCTCATCCTCCGAACCGCATCTTTTATGCGGTGGGGACACTTGAAGTATTTTATTATAAGAGGGAAGGTCAAACGAGCCAGATGGGGGGGAAAGACAGAGTGCGGACGGACAGAAAAAATATGAAGCATATTTGTGTCGGCGAAGTAGTTCTCTGGTGCATAAACCCCGTGTTGATTAAACAGGTAAATCTCTGGCAGGTGAAACATATTCTGAAGCATTTTATGAGTCACCATTTGTAAACTGATGATTTAGCTCAGCGCTGATGTCAGTTCGTTTGGAAATCTGCACACAAAACAGAGCAAACACATATCAGCTGATTTTAATCTGCTGTTTTTATTACTGTGAAGGTGATTTCCACCATATTTTTAGTCACCACAAAGAAAAAAAGTACTTAAAGGAATAGTTTTGGTTTAGTTTTAGACATTTTATGCTTATTCGTTTTCTTGCTGAGAGTCAGACAAGAAGATTGATAAACACTTAAGCGTTAAAACAACGAGGCAATTAGTCAACCAACAGAAACTTATTTTAGTCAAGTTTTAGTCATTTTTCAACCAAAAATGGCAAAAATGTAATGAATTTGCTGCTTTTCTTGTTATATATGACAGGAAACTGCATATCTTTGGGTTTTGGACTCTTGGTTGAACAAAACAAGACGTTTGAATTCATCTACTTGAACTTATAACTGGCATTTTTCAATATTTACTGATAATTCATAGACTGTATTGATTACTTCTTGATTAAATGACAGTTGTACATCTTTAGTTCTTAGAGTCCCAAGTAAACTCTTCTCAATCTTCTTCACTGATTAATTAGTCCAATTAAAAGTCCACTAACACTCAATAGACAGAATGTTATTCGTCAACTATTTTGGATTAAACGTTTTAAGTCATTTATTTGAGTCAGTCTTTCTGCTACACTAACCATCTCCTTCTCTTGTGTCATATTTAAATGCAAAATGTCAAAATATTCTTTTAATTTGACTTTTGCAAACAGTTTATGCTTTTCAAAGTCACATCCTTTGAATTCAAAGGATCAGGTTGACGGCTTCTGTGTTTTTCTTGTCGTCAACAAATCTCATATGCGGAGCCAAACCAACAATGAACTGATATATTTTGTGCTACATTGTATATTAGAGGTTGTGATATGCAGCACAACAAGCTAGCAAAGCTCTATAAATGGAGCTGTGGTCCCGCACATGCTCAGTGGCGCCTTTCTTACACAGAACTGCTCTCCAGAGACTGAAAATGTGATTTGTTTATTTCTTCAGAGCCATTTCCAAACAAACTAACGTCATCGCAATCTTCATAATGAAGGAATACGTCACCCGGTGCAGCGGTGTGACTCACTGATGTGTTTTTAATCGTTTTTTGGACAACAACAACAGAGGTCTACAGCACAGAGGAATAAGATATATTGGTTTTGGATACACACACACAATACTTGTAAGTAGGATGAGTTCATTGTTTGTTTGGCTCTGCACATGAGATTCGATGCCAATAAGAAAATATAGAAACTTGCCAGGCTGATCCTTAACAGCTCTGAAGTGAACTCTACCACCTAAACGCAGTCAATATGTATCTTTGATGTCTCTGAGATGTGTTTATGTTAGCTGAGAGTTGTAGTTTGTTTGAGAGGTTGGCTGAGTTCACTCAGGCTTCAGCAGCAGCAGCAGCAGCTCTTCTCTCCTTCACCTGGCTGCCCTTGAAGCCGCCTCGCTCCCCCGCTGGTGTTGCAGAGTGCTAACATGCCCCTTCGCCAACTGGGCCCCGCGTCAAGCTGTGACCATTCATTGATCTACTAATGATTCATACTGATATTTTTTTTTTACCCCCGACGCTGTTATTTTAAAAGCGTTTCATTCATTTTCGATGCACAGGTTTGACACTGCAGAGGCTTTTTTTTTTTTTTTTTTTTGCTTTTCATTCAGTGAAATGAGGCCCTGATGCAAAATGTGCCGTCAAATTTTAAGCCTTCTGACAAAATGGATGTTTGACTTTGATTGATGGTGACAGCCTGAATGTGGCGAACGAGCCAGCAGGCTTCAGGTGCTGACGTGGAGCTGAAGAGACAGAGTCCAAAAGCCACATTAGCTTGTCTCTTAGGGACTGGATGGGAATTATTAAGGCAGGCGAGGGTATTTTGATGTTGATTTTTTTCTCCTCATTCTTACCCTTGTGAGCTCTAAACAGATTGAAATAGTTACAATACATCACTGAGATGTGTTTCATGTGTGCGCGGGTCGTAAAGATGCATTTCCTTTATTCAGAAGACGACATTCGTATTTTTGTAATAGTTTCCCATGAGAGTCATTTTTGAGAAACATAATTTATGTGGATCGTATAGTTAATGCATAACATGTAGTTTCACAACTCATATATTAATGTTCACACTAGTTACTGCTTTTTCTTCTATGATTATGATCAAACCGCCCCCCTATCAGTAACTCTATCTCTCCTCCTATCTAGAATTATAATTAAATGACACTTTATTAACAGTATATTGCATTTAGCAGCAATATTTGACAAGAAAATGTTAGAGGAAAGGCTTTAAACTCAATTAGCTGGTTAGCTCACAGCACTGTTGATTATTTAAGTAAAGAAAACTCACAAACATGTAGTTTTACTGGCAATATTTAATAAATCCCATTATGTCCATCCCCTGTTGTATAGGAAGTGTTTCAGTGCTGCTTGTTTGTTTGGACAAAAATAATACCTTAGCTGCTAATAATAGCAAAGGACAACAAGCTAATATGTTAATTAGTTGTGGGTTAAAGTTACTTTAGATTCTGAAGCTCTAAGTAGTTTTACAAATGCATTTCCTGTTTAACAGATGTCCTGCGTGTTTAAGATGTTTCCTTTGATTCAAGTGAACGGCTCGTTATCAGGCTTCTGCAGAGTTTGATGACCAGCTGATCATTTGAATCAGGTGTGTTGGAGGAGGGAAACATCTCAAACATGCAGGGCAGGGTTGCTCCTGGACCAGGATTGAAAACCACTGGTTGATTCATACCTCACGCCGCTGTTAACGCAAAACCTCAATTTGCACGACGCCTCTGTGCAGATCTTATTAGTGATTGATTATTTATCTTTCACAAAGATCACACTCGCTCCTTTATTCCACATAATAACGAGAGCAGTGAAAATAAAATGTGTCATATAGAGTCAGATCTCAATATGATGCAAGCTCAGTATCACACGTTGCCACTTGTTGCACTAATTAGTGTAATGAGAAGAAACATGTTTCCTGTTTACGGTTTGCAATGTTACTAATATGATCAGTTCTGCTCACACTTCATTGTTGGTTCCTCCACAATTAACTGAGCTGTAACAATTAAAGACACTTGTTTAAATCCCTTTACATGTAAAACCAAATTCCTTATGTGTAAAATAAGTGGCTGGAATATTTGGTTCTTTTGCCATATTTCACTTTAACTGTGTGTGTTGGTGGCGCACATTGTGAAAAATAATGTTCTGTTGAGATATTAAATGTTTAAATCTGCTCTTTTAGTTATTCATGTATTAAAGGAACAGTTCAACATTTAGCAAAATAGGCTCATTCCCCTTCTGGCAAAGAGTGAGGTGAGAAAATCAATACCGCTTTCCAATAGGAGGGTTGTATCGATCTTCTCATCTAACTCTTCACCAGAAAGCCAATCAGCCTATTTCCCAAAATGTTTCTATTCTTTAAGTGGAGTTGTACCAGTTTAATACCCTTCGGGGAGGGATGTTTTATTTCCCTAGTAGAGATCAGGCCAGATGCATAAATATAAATACGTTTTAATTAACGTTGCTGTGTTTCCTGGTCTTGTCCTACAGGGGGAGCTGTTGAGCCCCTGCCGCTGTGACGGCTCCGTGCGCTGCACCCATCAGCCCTGCCTCATCCGCTGGATCAGCGAGAGGGGCTCCTGGAGCTGTGAGCTCTGCTACTTCAAGTACCAGGTCCTGGCCATCAGCACCAAAAACCCTCTGCAGGTAACATCACACACACACACACACACACACACACACACACACACACACACACACATTCGTGCTTCCGTCACTTCAGAGGACGTTGACTTACATGAATTTCCTCGAGACTTATCCTAACCGTTACCCTAACCCTTCACCTCAATCCAAGTCTTCATCCTGAAATTTACTGATTTACGTCATGAGGGACGTTTACGTTGCTTTTTGTCCCCACAATGTGACAATGTGAATAAACAGATTTATGTCCCCTAAACATGAGTAATACTTGGAACACACATTTACATGTTTGCACTTCTATACTTGTGAGGACCCTCATTGACATAATGCATTCATTCATGCATTTATTCATCCATAATGAAAATAGTCGTTAGCCTCAGCCCATTCCCTTAGGGCTGCAACTAACAATTATTTTCATCATTAGTGAATCTGTTGATTATTTTCTCGATTAATTGATTAGTCATTTGGGCTTTACAATGTCAGAAAATGGTGGAAATGTCTTCACAGTAAATGTTTCCCAAAGTGCAAGATGACGTCCTAAAATGTTTCTTTTGTCCACAACCCAAAGCTAGTTAGTTAGTTAGTTAGTTTATTATCATAGAGGACTAAATAAACCAGAAAATATTCATATATGAGTAGATTGAATTAGAAAATACAAAAATAAAATGATTAATCTATTATCAAAATAGTTCTGTTGACCAACTAATTGATTAATGAACCAATCGTTGCAGCTTAACATGACCCTTACGCTAACTTTGACCGTCACAGCTAAATGCCTGAGCTCAACACCTTCTCTAAACTGAACCTGAACCTTATTCTAACCTTAAAACCAAATCTTAATCCTCAAACAGTCATTTCAATGTGTGTCCCAAAGAGAGGACTGACCATAATGTCCTCACTTTCCAAAAATGTCCTCACTCCTAAGGTCTAAAACTCAAATTTGTCTTCATAAAAAAAACACACACATACATAAACACCCTCTAGTCTGTGGGGTTGCAGATTTTAGCAAAAAAAAAAAAAAAAAAAGAGAAACTCTTTTGGAAAACAAGGCTCCACACTCCCCTCTTGGATCATCACTCTTGCAGAATTTGAACTAAAAAGCTGCAGCACTGATACTGTGCCCATCCAGATGAATCTGACTCACAGCGCACATGGGATTCAACTCACAAACAAGGCCAGCAGAGCACAGCATGGCTCAGCTCAGCTCAACTCAGCTCGGTTTTGGCTCAGCGGTGTGCAGAAGTCTCCTCATCGATCGCTTTTTTTTTACAAAACACGCTCTCTGATAAACAATCGAGTCAACAAGATGGCGATAGAGTGTGAATATGTAAACTTCTCAACATGCAGGGGCGCTGTCACGCTCTGATGGGGGGTCACTCTTTAAAATTCATGAGCGATTCAAGCAGGGAGATCTTATCACATGGAGGGAGGGGGTGGGGGGGGGGGGGGTGGGGGAGACATTTCATAACATATACAACATGGAAAAACGCTGCCGCAGTCTGCGCTCAGGCAGCAGACCTGGCGCTCTTCGCTAGAACAAATCTCGGGCCGTCGCTGTGGTGTGAAGACTGTTTGCCATATTGTGCTGACACATTTTCCCTCTGCGTCACCGTCCTTCTGCCCTCCTTCTCAGAGGCGGCCAATAGATCTAAAACCTATTGAGAGGAGGCTGTCTGTGTGTTGTGTTTGACATTTGTTAGGGTCTGTGTATCAGTGTTGTTGATGTGTTGATAGATTTGTCTCGTATATGGGATATTGTATTGTTATTTAATGTAATTCTACTCATATATGTGGATTTGTTAGTTATAATGTAGACCAGCGGTTGAAAGTAACTGTACTTAAGTACAATTTTGAGATATTTGCACATTTCAGACAGAAATAATGCACTTTTTACTCCGCTACAGTCACTATACTTCTCATCTTAAGATTTTCCATTTAAAAAATCATCATGATAAGCTTTTAAAATATATTATCAAAGATTAAACATGTGGTACCCTCATGATCCTGGACGACAAAAGCGGTGTTTTGGGGCGTTTCAGGTGTTTAAACTTCTCACATGGTTTCATTTAAATAACTGTTTGAGGCCTAAAGAGGTAAAATTATCCAATACTTTACAAAAAAAGGAAAAGATTAGAGAAAAGTCCAAAACATTTGTACACATTTGTGAAGCAGAGCTTTGTTTTTTCTTCTTTTATCTCCCATTAAGTCAATTCATTTTTTTATTTATATACCAAATATCACAAACCACAAATTTGCCTCAAGGGGGCTTTACAATCTGTACAACATACCACATCCTCTGCTCTTAGACCCTCGATTCAGATAAAGAAAACCTCTCTAAAAAAAACACCTTTAACAGGGAAAAAATGTAAGAAACCTCAGAAGAGCAACAGAGGAAGGAATAGAACAAGACAGCAAAGTTACAGTCTGGAAAAACAGGACGACAAAATGATAAAACCCATTAATCATATCACGTCCCTTCAGATTTCTCTTGTGACGCTTAAGTTGAGAACCGCTGGATTAAAATACCAAAACTGACTTTAAAGTAGTTCAAACTAGCTCCACCTCGACCAGCTATAACAGTAACATGCTGCTTACACACTGATGCATCTGTGTTAACGATCAAATATTAAAAAAATCTAATTTATAATCATATATCAGTCACACAGGATCAAATATCTTCAGAACAAGCACTTTTACTTCAGTACTTTGAGCACATTTTTACTGATAATAGTTTTGTTTATCATTATGAATGCTGAACTTTTACTTGTTTTATTTATTTACTTGTTTATTTATAGAGAAAACACATTAATTAACAATAATTAATCATCTGCAGCCCCTCGGCAGGTTAAAAGAACAAACACAGCATCAAAGTACATGTAAGAGGATACAGCATAAATGGAAACCTGATAAAAACACATAAAACAGAATAACACTCCATTTATACCATTTATACTCATACTTGTACTTAAGTAAAGTATTTGAGTTTTTTCTCCCACCACTGACGTAGATGTTTTCTCTCCTCTCCAGTGGCAGGCCATCTCTCTGACGGTGATAGAGAAGGTGCAGATAGCGGCCATTATTCTGGGTTCCCTGTTCCTCATCGCCAGCATCTCCTGGCTCATCTGGTCCTCCCTCAGCCCGTCGGCCAAGTGGCAACGTCAGGACCTGCTCTTCCAAATCTGCTACGGCATGTACGGCTTCATGGATATCGTCTGCATAGGTAAAAGACAGAGCGGACGAAGACAGCGCGAAACAAACGCCGAAATGTGCAAAGATAATATGTTTACGAGCAGCGGTAATAGATAGAACTGTGAAGGAGTAGCGCATGAAAATATAAAGTTAGAAGACTTAGGTGACAGAGCACAGACGGATGCATTATGCAACAACAGGGACAGCAAAGAAAAACAGGATGTACTCTGCAACAACAAAAAAATATTAATAGGCTGCATTATGCATGACAAACTAATATTCAGCTCACATTCTGTTGATGGTTAAGGTCATGCAAAATTACACAGAAAAAGCAAACTAAATAGGCAGATGGTGCATAGGTAGGAGATGACAACTAAACTAAAAGCCAAGCAAATTCTGATGATGTCGCAGAGTACAAGAGACTGTTTTTCTAGGAGCAACCTGGTCGACTGTTCTTGTGTGATATTGAGTTGCCTGTGTAAGACAACACTGAGAACAGATGGCATCAGATATCTGCACTGTGATTATTGCCAACTGTCTATTCTCATCCACAGGCGAGATGGAAAGTTCCTACCTACGATGCAGATTGCAGCTCGCAGGCCCCTACTTTTTTTTTTTTTTTTTTAGCGTAATATTTGATGTAAAGCAGTGGGAATTCATTGGATTTCATGCACTGCCCTTCACCCTGCTTCTTCTTCTTCTTTCCGCCCAGGCCTCATCATCCACGAGGGATCATCGGTGTATCGAATCTTCAAACGATGGCAGGCTGTCAATCAGCAGTGGAAAGTACTGAACTACGAGAAATCAAAGGACTTGGGCGACCCGGTGAGTTCGAGCAGCAAGGCGGGAGCTCGCGGCTCTCGCGGGAACCCCCACGGCCTAGCCAGCAGCAGCGCCGGGCGACAGAGCAGGAGGCTAAGAACTATTCTGAACCACCACTGTGGATACACCATCTTGCACATCCTGAGTCAACTGCGGCCCAACGACCCGCGGATCAGCGCCGCCGCCAACCGGGAGGTGGTGATGAGGGTCACCACCGTATGAGTCGAGGAGTCGGCGTGCGCGATGGGAGGAAAAAACCTTTTTTTTTTGTCCAGATGTAAATGAGTGGAGGGACTTAACGGACCTGAAATTAAAAAAAAAAACTAAAGACTCATGTTGGCAACAAGAGCCCTGCGAGGAGCTGAGTGATGCCCGGAGCATCAACAGACAGCACACACACTAGAGGATTTTTCCTCTTGTTTCGTACAACAAAAGGAAGCCAGATGCTCCTTTTCAATAATTAAAGAACTGATGAAAATAAGGACGAAAAAGCATTAAAAGACATCAAACATGAATTGTGAGGGGGAGAAGGGGGGAGGTTGGGGTTGGATGGGGAGGGGAGGGGGTGTAAACAGGCTTTATAACCTAAACCAAGACGATGAGACGTTTTTTCCAGTTCAATATCAGGATGCACAGAGACATTTCTCTTTGATTTGATCCTCTCGGTTTGATTTGTATCTCTTTCTTTTTTCTTTTTTTTTTTGGTTCTGTTTTTTACTCACTTTGATTTTTTGTACGGATGTATGATTTTAGAGGAAATCATGTAACTCCATACATGCCAAGCATTTCCAAGACAAACTATGTATAATGATCTTTAAAAAAAAAAAATTTCTACAAGCTAACCAATGCTGGGAAATAGACCGAAAACTGAAACAAACAAACATGAGAGAAACACAGAGGTGACAACAACAGAACAATAAGTTAAAATAAAAGAGAAAAAAAAAGGAAAAAAAAAAAAGAAAAAAGAAATCAACAAGATTTCAGTGACACTTAACCTTTCTGCAATAAAGATACGTATGTACATTTCACAGGGAATTTTGCATGGGTATATAATTTTATTCTTCATCACATAAACATAAGCACATGACAAATTTGCTCTATTTCGAATGGTGCTTGCCAAAAATAAACACTTTAGAAACATCTGATTTCATTGCACCAACTTTTTGTCAACGTGACAAATGGCAGTGTGTTACAGCTATTTCAGCTAAAATACAGATTGTTGCTGATGTGTGCTGATTCAGATTTGATAATAAGTAAAACTATTGGATTAAAAATGGGGATCAAATGATCTCTGACTACTCAGTCTCACTCGGTCTCTTCTTTAAACCCTGTTTGTTGATCGAAGCGTGCACGGTGTGGTCGGGTGTGTGTCGTTTGTTTTCTGGTGTGAAAAATGTCGTGAGGTAACTTTTCTTTAGGGAAATAAAATGAGACATTCGTTATTTTTAATAGTTTTTTTTCTTTCATTTATTAACCTGTTCAATCTGTCTGAAATGCTCTCATAAGTAAAATGAAATCATTCATAAGCAGATGCTGATAGAGTGGCTGCTGCAAAGTCAATCCCTGCTTTTTTTTTGTTTTATATCATTTTTATCTGAATATCTTTGGGTTCAGGGCTGTTAATTGGACGAAAACAAGACATTTGAAGACTGTGATGGGCGTTTTTCACAATTTTCTGACATTTTATAGCCTCACCAGTTAACAGAGTAATCGAGACAGTAATCTGCAGATTAATAGGTAATGGAAATAATTGTTAATTGTAGGTATAAATCAGAGTAGGTTTTACAGTTTTTATAGTTTTGACAGTGTCGTTTTTAGATTCCTTTGCACAACAGATCTGTTCACATTCCTGCGATAACTTATAAAAGGAAGTATGTCACAAAAGATGAAGTGACAAAAATCCACTATATACACTATAATTTCAAACCCTGAAAGTAAGGGACAGTACAAAGATTAGAAGGGTGAAGAGGGGGGCTGAAGCTTATATATCATCAGGGTCATGAATACTTTCCTTGGACCTTCTCCTTGACTTAGAAGTTTAGTTCTGCATCTCTCTTTTCACAGAATAGTTCAACTTTCTAATGAGAGAATTAGGGATTGAAAAATTACGTATCTGACTTAAATTTTGTGCTACAATAGTACATTTTAAAATGGTTGTTATCATGGCCGGCCCTGACTTATGTTGATGCCCAGGGTGAGATTTTAGATTGAAGCCCCAAAAGATTTAGATCGGAGTCCCCAAAAAAGTTCAACCTCTAGTCCAAGAACTTCAGATATGAAGAGGAAGTCCTCCCAGTCCTCCAGACAAGAAGGCAAAGTGGGGGTCAGGACACTGTATAATGGCGTTTGGTGGCCTGAGGTAGTACATGAGGTTTGGTGGCTGTCGAGTGACAACTGACTGAACAGCAAGGCTTTTGGAAAATCAAACCACCATCAAAGCACACCTGTTGGTAAGAAAAAAACACAGCACCCCCTCCCTCGTTTGGTGCTATAGGCGACCACCTTTGTGGCCACGGATGAATCCAGCAGCTGATTTATGTGTTGTGTTCTCGGTCGCCGCCGCTGCCGTTACAGCAGTGTGAGACAGACAGACGAGGATACAGTGACAGTGAAAGCAGAGATGTTTGGGTTCATCACAGTTGACAGATGAATGCAGACTGTGTGAATGTGGAAGTTATTCAGTCTTAAAGGATTTGGCTGGCCTTTTGTTATGTTTTTCTGACTGTCAACAAATCTTGTGCAGAACCAAACCAACAATGAACTGATCCTACTTACAAGTATTGTGTCTGTATCCAAATCCGTCAATGAGCCACAACGCTGCACTAGGTGACTTGTTTCTTCACCAAGAAGATTACAGTCACAGTAGTTTGTTTGAAAAGGCTCCAAAGACTAATAACAAAAAAATCACGTTTTCAGTCTCCGGAGAGTAGTTCTTTGTAAAGCAGACACCATCGCATGCATCGCTAGCTCGTTGTGCTACATGTCACAACCTCTTGACTTTGTATTGATGTTCTGTGTGCCTGAACTCACATATTAA
Source organism: Thunnus albacares (assembly GCF_914725855.1). Classification (NCBI taxonomy): domain Eukaryota; kingdom Metazoa; phylum Chordata; class Actinopteri; order Scombriformes; family Scombridae; genus Thunnus; species Thunnus albacares. The sequence goes on along the minus strand of NC_058110.1, from coordinate 30,015,607 downwards.
ACTGAAGGCTTTTAAAAGGCTAGACTACCAACTCCAGACCTCAAGGGGCCCCAAAAGTTTACTCAAGTTTACTCCATATCATCTGGATCTACGTATTTCAACTGACCGTGGCAGAAAGTAAGTAAGTAAAATATTACACTTGAGTATATCCAGTTTATGCTACTTTATACTTTTACTCTACTGCATTTCAGAGGGAAATATTGTTCTTTTTATTCAAAATATACAAAATATACAATCAACTTATTAAATATAATGTATTATTATAGATTACATATCCTTACAGGTGTTTGTCAGTTTTGTGCCTGATTAGACCTGCTCAGGTCTGAGTTGTGCAAAGCTTTGCTGGGATTTACATGAAATCATCATGGACAAATAAGAACAACAAAGGTAGAAATTGTTCCACAACAAAACACACAGGAGCAGCCTCTGAAGACCTGAAAAATGTATTTTCTATCTTGCTGCTCTCAATTAGAGCTGCAGTGATTAACAAATTAAATCCATTAGTCAAAATATACTCTGTAACTATTTTGTTAATTTAATAAATGTCATTTTTAGGCATTCATTTCATATGGGGAAGGATGTAGAATGAAAGAAAATATAAATCCAGGAGGAGAAAAATGTAAAAGGCCCTCCCCTGCTCTCCCCAAAATATCACACCACCAGTACAAAAGCTCCTCCTGGATATAAACCAGTCAGCATTTGTCTCCACCCAGTGGCTGCTCCTGCTCTGGTTTACCATTTTCCTTGTATTGGACCATTTTATTTCTTTGTGGGACAAAAAACATCCTCCTCTCTGCTGCTAGAGGGCGTACAGACACCTGCAGCAGGAGGTAGTTGAATATTTTCAAGGCAGCAAAAAACCACAAGATGTTTGAGAAGTTTTGAGATTGAGGCCTTATTTTTGTATTTCTCCTTTCTGCTGGAGGGAAACTACAGATAATGTTGGTGACATTTTATCAAGTCAGTTCCTAGTTTTTGCATTAGAGCAGTTCTATTGTATCTTGTAATGGCTGTACAGTGGCTACTGTATAGTGGATTGTTTTTCCTCTGAGAAGTTGGGGGTTTTAAGGGGAATTACAGACTACAATTTAAAAAATGAACCAATGATGGGTTTCTTATAGGCTGATTCTTGTATTTTTAGGCTAAATATCTTTAATTGTAACTACTTTCTGGCCAAAAAATTAATAATTAGAAACCACAAGATTTGTATTTCTGGCAGCTTGGAGAAAGTTTTAGGCTCTAAATTTAACAGAAAATATAATTAAGTCAGAGTTATAAATATGTATAAATAAAATATGCTGAATCAAATAATTAGAACATTTAAATTAAGTCACAACTAATTTATTTATAACTTATTTTTATCATCAATTAATCTACCAATTATTGTGTCGATTAATCAATTAGTCAATGAGATGTAATTAAATAGTGAAAATTGTCCATTTCAGTCTTCAAATTTCTTGTTTTGTTAATCCAACAGTCCAAAACACAAAGATATTTTAATCTTTCCATTTACTTTATCTTTTGTCGTATAGCCTATAACAAAGAAAAACAAAAAAACAAAACAAACAAACAAACAGAAAACTTCAAGCGATTTGGAGCAAATAAATCTCTCTCACGTCGACAAGTTACAACCAGCAAATACTTTTTTAAAAATTTGTATACTTTTCTTTCAATACAATTATTGTCTAATCATCTAAATCCTGGCTACAGATTCTCACTTGAAGGACCAGTGTGTAGAATTTAGTGGCATCTAGCAGAACGGACTTGTCAGAAATGGAATATAATATTCATAAGTATGTTTTAATTAATATATAATCACTTGAAAATAAGAATCATTGTGTTTTCTCTACCTTAGAATGAGTCCTTTATATCTGCATAGGGAGCAGGTCCTCTTCCACAGAAGCTGCCATGTTGCACCACCATGTTTCTACAGTAGCCCAGAACGGACAAACCAAACACTCTAGAGAGGGCTTATCGTGTTTTTCGCAAGTTTCATGGCCAACGTAGGTTCTTCTACATGCTTGGAAGGGGAAGGCGAGCGGTATTCAATTGGTTGGAGTCTGCAACCTCACCACTAGATGCCACTAAATTCTGCACACTGGTCCTTTAAACAGCTACGTTGTTTGATTTGATTTAGAGAAAACCTTGAGATTAATCTAAGTGGTTGCCTGATGATTATAGATGAAAATAATTTTTTCAAAAATCATTCTGCACACATTTTTTGTTTGTTTGTTTGTTTGTTTATTTACTTTTTCTTTTGTGAAACAAAACAGAACAACAACAAAAGTATTAAAACTGGGAAAGAAAAAGAAGGTTGAGAAACAATGCAGGGGTTTATTTTGAAACTTGAAGCTGGAAACAAACCCTGTTCTTTGATAAGACTATTATTTTGAAAGGTAAAAACAAACGGAAACGTAAAATTTAAGCAGAGCATGTGACTTTACACTGGTGGACATTAAATATTATAATTTACTTCTTTCTGAGTCAACAATGTGTTTTTAACTAAACTAACTAGTTCCCTTAAACAACATCCTGTTATGTTTAATTTTCATAATCTGTCACTTCCTGGTCCGGGATCAACTCAGACTGGTACTCGGTATATAAACCGGGTCACGTGGTAGAAACAGGCGAGTCAACAGGTTCACTTGTGTTTCGTCCCCAGGCAGTTTCGTCCTTCTCCCTCACCTGTCAGGTGAGTCAACACCGCCACGCCGAGGGACGACGTCCAACCTGCAGGTGTAACACACAGTTTTGCGTGCACCTCGCGGGAGCGCGCACAGCTTGAGGGGAAAACTAGCAGACACTGTAATGATTTTTTAAGGCAACGTACTGTTTAAGAACTATATAATCTTCTCTGTCAGGTTCATCAGTGATGATAAATGATCTGAATCTATAGTTTAGAGTCATTACTGTTTTATTTCTTTGATACAACTGGTCTGAAATTGTTTCCTGGATGAATCTGTCAATATTTCTTAGGGCGATGTGTCTTTAGGATTTCATATAGTTACTAAAATTAGGTTTTAAATGCAGAAAATTGAATGTGAGGTGTCAGATTCACTCTTTCAAAGTCAATCAAATAAAGTATGTGCTGCTAAAACAATTTTTATTCCTATCAAACGTTGATTTAAAGTGTCATGTTAATGCAGTAGTTCTCAAAGTGGGGTTCGAGGACCCCCAGGTGTCCTTGAGGGGGTTTCACTATAATTCCATCCATAAGTAACACAGTGACAGAATGTGTCCCTGTTTGGGTTTCATACACTTTCTGTAATTAAACATCTAAAAGCAAAAATCTTTAAAATGGGAGGTTTCATTTGTGTCAGTTTAGGGGTCCTTGACGTGAGAACCACTGGTTTAGGGGTGCATGCATTAATGCATCCGCTATTATTTCACCTTATGTCATTATTAAATGTGTGAAATTCACACCGTCGAGCCAAAACGGCCCCAAATAACAGCTGGTGAAACCATTTGATTCATAGATCTGTAGAGACAAAGTTGGATGCAGTATTTATGTGATTCTTCCTGGCTGAAACAACAGGATGATGCAGTTCTCAACAGGTATTAAGATACACTTCTGCCGAATAACGCATCCACTTTTCAGACACTTCCGGATCAAACACTGTTACCAGCTCATGTTTTGGGCCGTTTTGGCTCGACAGTGTGAATTTCAACACTCACCTGGTCTGAGAAAGGAGGTCAGGTAATCAGATACACCTCTGCCCAGTAATGCATCCACACTGTCACTTTATTTCTGGAGATCTATGAATCAAATGGTCGCATTTATGACTCTAAACGTTCAAAACCTATAGATTCAGATCATTTATCATCATTGATGAACCTGAAAAAGAAGATTATATCGGTTTTTAAACCGTACTTTGCCTTAAAAAAAAAAAACATTACGTCTGTTAGTGTTTCCTTTAGCTGTGCGCGCTCCCGCGAAGTGCACGCAGTTCTCGGCGGGCTGGCAGAAATCAGCATAACACCTGCCATTCCTCCTTTACATAAACAGGGAAGCGAAGTAGAGGGAAAAGTAAATCATTTTACCGGAATGTCGCAAACACAAACGTGCTGCTCGTTTCGTCTGTAACTTGAAGAGTTTGAAGAGACGCTTCCTGCTACAAAGATGTTCTCCTTTCTGCGCTCAGGTGAGTTTTCTGATAGTTTGAATGAATGTTTCACGCTCGGTTGCACTAAAAGTATCTGTATTTATATTTTTATCACCAAATCTTACCTGAAATGTGACTTTATGTGCCTTTTTCTTCATATAACTCCTGATATTTTAGAACATTTAAACACGTAATTATAGTGTGACAAAGTTCGTATATTCTCCTTATCATGCTTCATGGCATTTATCATTTCCTGTGGTACAATTATCCCCATAAACTGCTCACAGGAACTTACTTTTTTGCTGTGATATGGGTTTTTTTTTTCCAAAGGTGGAAGAAGTACTCAGATCCAGAAGTACTAATACAGCAATGTAGAAATACTCCATTACAAGTAAAAGTCCTGCATGAAAAATCCTACTAAAGTAAAAGTACATAAATATTAAGAAATAATAAAGAAAATACAATATTTCCCTTTTAAATGTAGTGGAGTGAAAGTATAAAGTAGCATAACATGTAAATGCTCAAGTAAAGTACTTAAAATTGTACTTAAGTGTAGAACTTGAGTAAATGTACCACACAGATTACAAACAGACCCAGATTCATTCAATATCAGTTGGTTGCAAGTTGATTAATTTCCATTTTACTTTAAGTCTTCTGGTCTAGCATTTATAAGCAGTATATAAACATTTAATAAATACATTATATTGTAGTTAGCAGATATGATGGCATTTTAAAATGTTTATTAATGTACAATATTTGTCAACAACTATAACTTCTCCAAGGAAGACATATTCTACATTAATACAACTGTGTGTTACTATGTTGTAGAGTCCCAAAGATTTGTCGATTCATTGATTAGTCAATCAACACAAAATTAATCAGCATCTTTTTTGATAATCAAATAATCATTTAGTCATTTTTTTAAGGAAAAATGACAAAAAGTTGCTGGTTGCAGCTTCTCAAATATGAGCTTTTTTGTGTCGAACATGATAGTAAACAGAAACTCTTGATGATCAGACAAAACATGACATATGAAGACGTCACCTCGGGCTCTAAGAACTTACATTTCTTACATTCTCACCATTTTCTGACATTTTATTGATAAAACGATTAATTGAGAAAAAACAGCCCTACTATAGTGCTGTTCATTATCAGTTTATACACCAGCCTCCACAGAAGGAGTTACAGCTGTCAAGAAAATACATCAATAAACACTTTTATTTGCTATCAACTACATTATAGTCTGTTATAAACCATTTATTAGCTGTCAATGAATTATTAATTTGCACAACTGAAGTATAATATTGTTCAGATAGTATGTAGGTATTTATTTTACTTATCATGTCATGCACATACAAGGGCAGAGCCCACATAATTAAAGATATTGATCATTGTTCTCTAAACCCCAAGATACAACCTAAAATGTCTTGTTTTGTCCACAACCCAAAAATATTCAGTTTACTATGATAGAAGACTAAAGAAACCAGAAACATTCACATTTAAGTGGCTGAAACAAGAGAATTCTTGCTTTTTTTCTAAAAAAAAAAAAAAATAATAACTCAAAACAATTAATTGATTATCACATTAGTTGGTGATTAATATTCCTTTCAATCAACTAATTGTTGCAGCTCTAGTTGCAGTGGTGAAACATTTGTCAAACAAGAACATAACTTCTTACATAGTATAACATTACTTTGCAACCTAGAGCTGCAACTAACAATTGTTTTCTTTATCAATGAATCTACTAACGATATGCTCAATTAATCAATTATTAGTTTGGTCTCTGAAATGTCAGCAAAGAATGTCCATTGTGAGTCATTCAAATGTCCAAACCCCAATATTCAGTTTACTGTCATAGAAGATCAAGAAAATCTGAAAATAGCTATAATTTAGAAAGTGAAACCAGTGATTTTTGCTTGAAAATTACTCAGACAATTAACAATTAAAATAGTTTAATACATAGTCAATCAAACAATAAACTGATTAATCGATTAATCATCTCAGCTCTATTAGAAACAAAGCACTTTTTGTCTCCTCTCTCAAAAAACTCAAGTTTCTTTACAATCATACGACCGGAAGAAGAAACGACATTTCACTGTATGTTACTATATAATTTATATCGCCATAGAGTCTTTTACTACAAACAAACTCAACCAGGTGAAAATTTAAACCATCTGACGTCAGTTAAGTTTCTCTCGAGGTTACGGACACTAACGATGTTGCTTCAGGACTAATTGTTTTATATGTATATTCCTAAATAAAGTTGTGTTTTATCAAATTGTTTTGAAGTAACTGACATATATAGAAAACCTGCCTCAGTAGTGTTTGGTATCTGTGAAAATAACAAAGGAGGGTTGAATCGATGGCAGCTTGTCTTGGACGTCCAAAAGGCTTCTTCAGTTCTAACTGACTGGTGGGGAGTCCCAGGTATTTAACCTCTGGGGGGTCATTATCAAGATCATTGCTCCCACTTGGTTCGTTAGTGCTCCTGGCTGTTGTTACAACATTACATAACTGTTCAGAGCCGTTGGAGTCATCTGAAGCCAAGTGTAAACGACAGTTGTTGGAGTTGTCACATGAAGCCAAATGTGGTCCTGGGAAGAGATGAAAGGACAACATTGGTGGTTTAAAACCATCTCTCAACAGGGGAGGAGGTCTACGACACCACTTATTGTAGGTGGGTGATAAGTGGTGTCGTAGACCTCCTCCCCTGTTGAGAGATGACGACTTATTGCCCACCAATCAAACCATTCTACGACACTCATGTGACAACTCCAACGACTCTTAACAACAGCCAGGAGCACTAACGAACCAACTGGTATCAATGACCTTGATATTGACCCCACAGAGGGGACTCACCACCAGTCAGTCAGAACTGAAGAAGCCCCTCGGATGAGAGGTGAACCTTTTTCAACCCTCCTTGGATATCCATGACCTGGGTGACTGAGAATCTTCACAGACTCCAGCAGGGTTTATTTGACCACATCTTTAAGCTGAAATAACATCTAACCTGATGATTATCTGTGCATCTTTTTCTCATGGTTCTCTCTGTGTGTGAAGGATTTTGTTTTGTGTGCACTGTGATCATGTAAGCGACTGTAATCCCGATATAATTATCTGTTTGCCTCCAGCCAGAGAGCCCCCTCCTGAGAACATCCACATCTCCTCTCTGCCTCCCAGTATTCCCACAGATCAGGAGTCAGAACAAACTGGAGGACAAGGTAAGAGTAGACAGTAATAGAAAGTTTTATAAAGTGTCATGAAGCCCTTCAGCATCAGACTCATCCGCCATCGCTCTGTAAAACAAGTTTCCTCTGTGTCTCTGAGCTCCTCTGACGGTGGAGAATCAGGCTTTTATTTTACCCTTAAACTAAGACGAACTGTTTGGATGTCAGGATGGTACCACTTAGATCCAGACTGAGATATGTCAACAACCGTTGGATTGATTGAAATTAAATTTTATACAGACATTCATGGTCCCCAGAGGATGAATCCTACTGACTTTTATGATCCCCTGAATTTTCCTCTGGCGCCACCAGCAGGTCAAATATTTCACTTATTCAATGAAATACGTAGCTTGACAAAGGTTTGTACAGACATTCATGGTTCTCAGATAACTTGACAACTTTTGGATGGATTGAAATAAATTTTGTGCAGATGTTTACAGACCCCAGAGGATGAATCTTACTGACTTCTGGTGCCACCAGCAGGTCAAAGCTTTTATTTATTCAATGAAATAGCTTAACATTTACTAAATGGACATTCATGTTTCTCAGATATCTTGACAACTATTGGATGGATTTCCATCATTTTTGCCACAGATATTGAAAGTCCCAAGAGGATAAATTCTAATTAATGACTTTGATGACCCCGTAACTTCTCATCTCACAGAAAAGTTTACTTGTACATCAATCAATAAGAGCATAACAACAAAGTGTTTACAATAATTATTTTGCTTTTCTAATTAACAGTAGCAACATCTTTACAATGCAGTTTGCTGTCATCATATTAATACTGTCAGGTGTGTCAAGAACTGTTTGCCTCATAGACACATTTACTTCGGAGTTGTATGTATTAACCACATTATAGGATTTGCGTAGGTGAGGTGAACGCTTGTGAGGTTCAGTTTTTGTAGTTTTTTAATGATGGTCACCATGTTTTTGTTCAGCAGGTGACGTGGCGGGAGACAAAGCTGTGATAGAGACCACACACTCACACACAGGGGTCTTCCTCCAGAAACAAGATAATGATCCTGTTTCTAGCACTTACTTTGAGCAGAGGGTCCCTGTTCCCGAGGAGGACGGTCAGGTAATCCACAAATCCAAGAGAAGTGATGCCGATTTGGTTTTTTTTGGTTGAATTGAGATGATCATCAACATGTGATACATTATATGAAGTTTGATGTTATTATTAGTGTCACAGCTTGTGATCCTCTCTCCTCCAGTGTGGGATTAGTTTCCGTAAGCTGTGGGCCTTCACTGGGCCGGGGTTCTTGATGAGCATAGCCTACCTGGACCCAGGTAACATCGAGTCAGACCTGCAGTCTGGCGCTAAAGCTGGCTTCAAGGTAGGGCTGCATGTAACAATTATTTTCTTGTTTAATTGAGTATTTGAGCTACAACATGTCAGGAATGAGTGAAACATTTCTTAGCGGCCAAGGTGATGTCTTCAGATTTTGGACCAACCCAAAAATATTTAGTTTTCAATTAAAGGACCAGTGTGTAGGATTTCGTGGCATCTAGTGGTGAGGTTGCCTGTTGAGGTCCCCTACCAAGCGTGTAGGAGAACCTATGGTAGCCATGAAAAATGCAAAAGGCCCTCTCTAGAGCCAGTGTTTGGTTTGTCCATTCTGAGCTACTGTAGAAACATGGCGGTTCTAAGGTAAAGACAACACAATGATTCTTATTTTCTTATTATACACTAATTAAAATATACTTATGAATATTATATTAAATTTCTGCCAAGTCCGTTCCGCTAGATGCAACTAAATCTTACACACTGGTCCTTAAAGACAAAAAATGTCAGTTGTCTAAAGAGTTACTTTAATGATTAATTGTCTATCAAAATAGTTGTAAAATTATGCTCCTTTTTAGCAAACATCCCTCATACAGTAATCTGCTACTTTCATTCTTCACCATGCAGTTATATAAACAATAGCAGCAATAATATTTCCTGAAGGACGGATCGATTCCACTGTCTCTCAAACTGGCCAAACACTGGAGAGTTTCACTATACCGCACGTCAAAGTTTAACAAATGTGCTATTTGCCTGAATAAACAGGAAACACATTCTTCATTCATTCTTCTCAATCGCTTAAGCACATATTCTCAGACACTGTCGCAATCCTCAAAACATTAAGAGCAATTTCCACATCATTTTATACCGAGTGGCGAAACACTTTTGTCACATTTGCCCTGCAGAAGGTGGTCCTTCATTGAAAATATTTAACTCACGAGTCACTGTTTAAACCGAGACAGTCAAAGGATGAAGGAACTGTGTCAGTGTGACAGAAGACACTAAAATGACGTTTCATGTTATTTCTCATTAAATATCGTAACCCAATAATAAAATCAAATATCCTTTAGAGCTAACTGAACAAATTCATGTCATAAAAACACCAGTTTCAACAGTTTATTCACAAGTTTTTCATTGTTAATGTTCCTCTTTTGGGTGAGTCTCCTATTCATAGTACCTCCCTTATATGTAACAGTTCTGGAAACACGACGGTACAGTAAACACTGATCACATCAGATCACTGAAATGTATGAAACATTTCTGTTTTAAAAGTTCTGACAGCTGGCTCAAACATTGTGAGGATTTACACAATGAGCGTGTTGATGAGTCCAAATCATTGCAAGAGTGGTGTAATCCATTATTGCATCATTTAAAAATATTTGTACTCATGTATTTCACTTCTGTATGAAAGAAACAAGAAATGAGAAAATGAATCATAGGTTTGATAATTTCACATTGTGCTCTGAGAAACATTCTCATTTTCATTCAAAAACTTCTCCGAAGCAACCGAGAAAAACTGTAAAATGAACGAGAGATGGAGTGAATTTTCAGACCGACCGAGCAGCTTTAAATGTGACTGTTTATCCGCTTTATCTTATCTGTTTTTTAAACTTTTATTTATTTATTTGCACGGTAAAACAAAGCAGCAGAAACACAACAACAAAAGGGAAGAAGCAAAATGTGCAGGTGAGATTTAGAAACCCCCCCCCCCAGAGGCTTATAGAAAGAATCTCACCTCAATATGCATCATAAACAAACACAGCCACAAAAATAAACAAACAAGCAGCCATCGGATCAAAAAGCAAACATATAACAGGTAGCATAAATCAAGCAAAGACATAAAATAAATAATAATAATAATGTAAAGAGGGTGTGTGTGTGTTTTGATAAAGAGAAAAAGGCCAATTATAGTCAGATATGATCAGTTTGAATAGTTAAGTTTGGTTCATCAGACAGGTAATAAACATATATTTGAAATTCTTGAGGGAAGAAGACTGAAATGTGATTTGAATGCTGTTCTATAGCTACCTAATAGAGAATTGACAGAGCCCAGTACAGAGCACTGGGAGGTGAAACCAGTTGGCAGGTCCCATATTAAAGTTGTGTACAGTGAGATTTAGAAAACCCCCAGAGGCTTATAGAAAGAATCTCACCTCAATACGCATCAAAAACAAATACAAAAGTCACGTAAGCCACAAAAATAAACAAAGAAGCAGCCATTGGATCAAAAAGCAAGAGCACTGTGAGGTGAAACCAGTCAGCAGGTCCCATATTGAAGTTGTGTACATCACCGTTAGGCTGGAAAAATGCTTTACGAGGGAAAAGAAGCAGGCTGATGCAAAATATTGAAAATAAAAATACAAGCTCTTTAGCTGATTCCCCTGACAGCCCGTCTACTGCGGTTGTATCGAAATGTGTTCACATTTTTGAGGTTTCGCTCCGCCATTCAGACAAATACTGTAAACACAATGACACATCACAATATTGTTGGCCAAGTATTTTTACACTGATAATGTCCCACTAGTGTTGAGGTGAATATTTGGTACATTCATAACATACTGTATTTACTAACCAGAAAAGTTCTGAGAAATGATTATTATTAGTAATGTAGATATGATGATCAATCAGACGTGTTCATGGTTGATTTCATTTTCCTAAAACTGACAAGTACATCTTTAAAAATAATGTTGCTTTAGTGTAATATTTAAGACACGACAAGACAACAAAAGAACAGCAGCAGGACATAAAATAACATTAATATTATCTAGTATTATATGAAGGTGAATTGGAGAAGGAGGTTGCGCTTCAATAAAGGGATTCTCAGTGGAGTACTAAACCCAAAATCCAGTAGGCATGTTCCAAAAACATAAAAAAAAGGTAGCACAGCTCAAATTTCTAGTCAAAGAGGACAAAATACTAACATTTCACTTCTTTATTCGGCTCACATCACTAGAAATTTGATATGTGTTACCTTTTTTATATTTCTATTATATCATGGTGTCAGTATCTGAGAATATCAGACTGAGAGTCACAGACTGGCATAAGTGAAAGTAAAGCCTCGATAAGAGCGTGATGCAAGAATAAAACTAAACTTCCTTTATCATTTTTAGATTCTCCATAAATAACTATGAAGTCTGTTTCAAAAAGGGGAAGTGGATGCAGATGGATGATTAACGGATGATTCGTTTTGTTCTCGTTCCGTCAGCTTCTGTGGGTGCTGCTGGTAGCCACCATCATCGGCCTGCTGCTGCAGAGGCTGGCGGCCCGGCTCGGCGTGGTCACCGGGCTGCACCTGGCCGAAGTCTGCAACCGCCAGTACCACACTGTGAGCCTACCTACCTGTCATATCAGTAATCTCAAGCTGCTGCCGTTCCTGTACAATACTGTTATGGCTTCAAAAATGCAACAATGGAGAAATTGAGAGGCTGTAAGCAGAAGTAGTCCTGGTTTACTGTAACTGCCTGATTGCATAACCGGCATTCAGCACTGTTGTTACAGCCTCTGTAATCCTCGGATTGTATAATCAAAAAAAATGAAATAAATCAAAGCCAAATGATAGCCTGCAATAGTTATCAAAACACTGAGGAAAATGTGGAATCTGTTAAATCCATACTTCATGAATCATTAATGAGGATATATTGCTAAATCCAGCTTGTATAAAAAGCTTGTTTGCTTCTCTTAATACCTGATGATGAAAAGCAACTGGTAACCACATGGCTAAACATCATGTGACCAACCCCTCTTTTGTTCTCTTTGTTTTCCACCACAAAATGCTTTTTTTTTTTTTTTTTTTGCACTTCTGCTGGACACAGAAGCAGCTCCAAACAGATTTGAGGAGGAGAAAAAAATAAAGATGTAAAGAGTTTCAGTATGTGAAACAATTATTTTTTTTAGAGACTGTCGCCATTTCTTGTGTGTGACAGTTTAAGAAGTCAAATATTTGTATTTGGGCCTGTTCAGCGCAGCGAGTATTTATGTACACAGACTGTTTCTGTTACGAAGCCAAGGGTCGAGTTTTTTATTGGTAACAATTATGTAAAGGTAGAAAGGTATGTATCACAGTGCGTTATGTGTTGTAAATACCTCTAGAACATCTTTAGATACAGTAAAAAACACATATACAGCACATACAACAACAAGAACAATATACATATACATACAACATTCATTACATACATACAAATCTGGAAGCAACTCACTGAAAACTGAATACGAAACTGATTTCATGGACTTGTGTGAATATATGAACGGACTATTATCTTAATGAGCTTTATTTTATTGCCGTACTGATAGTTCAGACCTAGAACGGGGCTGTAAAGACGTTCAAACAGACGTCATGGTTAAACTTAACTTCTCAGCATCTTTAACAGCTGTGAGTGTTCATAAAATACAGATTATTTAGAAGTGCAGATATGTTAAAGTTATGTACCATATAGAAGCAAAGACAGGTCATAATAATTAGAATTCTATAATCAATTAATCACAGACTTTTGTGATTATTTGCTTTCTTCTAAATGCGTCTCGTTCAAAAATAACATGGAATTTATTGCATTGAAATATTTTGTTTAAAAAAAAACATCTGTGTGAATTCATGTGGTTTAAATTCCCATAATTGGAATTCCCAGAAAGTAATTTTTAAACTTTTGTTTCTGTCCAGTTCAATAATTAAAGCGTGTGAGGTTTCCAGTCACTCATTTGAATTTTTCCTTCTTAGATCATCTGACTGACAACAAAAAACAAAAAACATTTTAGACTTTATTGTGGATTCTTGGGAGCTTCAAAGTTTGAATATTTCATCTTGAATTTTGTTTTTTAACCAGTCTAATTAGAACAACTTGGTTTTTGTTCGTTTGTTTGTTTGTTTTTCTTTAACTTGACTACAATTTTTAGATCTGAACATTAACCAATTGAATCTGAGCAATTTGACAACACAGTTTTTGGACATTTGACACTTAAATTATAAAGTATATCTGAATTTGTGAACCCAAAAAAACAACTTAAAATCAGTTTTTTTTTAGATTGCACCACTTTAAATTACCTTCTGGACACAAACTCCAGAAGAAATATTCAAACCTTATAACTTCAGGTAGATAAATGAAAATGTTTCAATGCTTTAAATCTCAGTAATGTCATAAATTCATCAGTATGTGTTTGAATCAATTGAATCAAATCTAGTTTAACTTTATTATCCAAAAGAGGAAATTCATTTGAACCGTGAACATTGATATTAAATAATCATTTTCATTTGCTTCTAAGATTCCTTTCTTTATTTCCATATTTCATATTTTAATTTCCATCTAAGTGAAGCAGTCGTCTGCACTAAATGGATGATTATTTGAATTGATTTGAAACATAATCAGAACTTTTCTCACTCAGGACTAAGCTGTCGTTAGCGTGGTTTGTGTTTTCTATATAATAACGCTGAATCACATGATACTAACCTGAGTCTTCTGTCCAGGTGCCTCGTATCATCCTGTGGTTGATGGTGGAGGTGGCGATCATCTGCTCAGACATGCAGGAGGTCATCGGCTGCGCCATCGCGTTCAGCCTCCTCTCCTCTGGCAGGTGGCGTGAACAGACACGACATCAGTTAAACGGCCGCTGGGATGAAGTGCTTTAAAACGGCTTCATTACTTCTCTTAATTGTGTGTGTGTGTGTGTTTTCACTGACAGGATACCCTTGTGGGGCGGCGTCCTCATCACCATCATCGACACATTTGTCTTCCTCTTTTTGGATAAATACGGTAGGTCGTATTCTGGTCGTATTCTGTTGGGAATCATTTGCAAATGATGGTGAACCGTAAGAACAATAAATAAAAACATTTCCTTCTCTGCAGGCCTGAGGAAGCTGGAGGCCTTTTTTGGTTTGCTCATCACTGTCATGGCCATAACCTTTGGATATGAGGTACAAACATGCAGAATTCTATCAACGACATTTTTACTGAGCATTTTGGTTTATATACAGATGGACAGTGAGTCAGTTATTGCTTATAGATTTATAGATATAGATAATAAAGGGCTGCAAAGTTCTATCAAAGTGAAAGTTTGTGTTTTAAAGCAAATCTTTCCTTAATGTAAGCTGGTAATTAAGTCATCCAGCCACATCTTAACAGTTTTATTCCACTGTGTTAGGATGAGTTTTTAGCTGTAATGAGGATATAAGAAAGAAAAACGTTTAAATATCTGCATAGATAATTAAACACAGTGTCGTTTCTGTTTTACCTACTTGTGTCTGCGTGTTACTAAAATATCTAATTTAACAGTTCTCAGCTGGTCGCCTCCAGTGTTGAATAAATCAATGACTGGAATACAGATTCACAGGTGCAAATATTCATCACAGTAACAACAACACAATATGACAGACCACCCACAATGTGGCTCATTATATCCTCCACTAAACATCTAAATCTGACTGAGAAAATTATAACCGCAGGTGATAAATTGTTGGCCACTACACGCTCAAAGTGTCACTCTCAGGATTGAAAAGCACCAGCACTTAAATTTTCACACATAAATACAACCAGCAAACACATTTGATCTCATTTCCACCCGGGGTTTTGGCTGTGGATTGGTCTTAGCGGGCGACAAACAATAAAAAACAATAATTTTATAAAAGTATTTAGTCACAAGATGTCATCCCAGCTGTTTTCATCTGCAGGCCATGTAAGGCCGAGCAGACAATCTAAACAACAAGACTAAAGAAGCCAGTCTGCTCCAACTGAACTGCTTGTCAGATGGTTGAACAGCGTCTGAAACGCCCTCCTCCCCCAACATTTTTCTGTTGTTGCACTTTGGAAAACTGCCTGCGAACAATTCCTGTAAATTTCCGAAACCAACAATGTGACCTTCACGCCCACCTCACGCAGGGATTGACCAGGTGTTTAAGGTCTCTCAAGCTCTCTTTTTTTATTCTTTACACAACTATTTCTGTCACTTTGCATGTGAACGAACAAGTGCACACTATGAATGTCACATATTTAAACGATTGCAGGGTTTTCACCTCACCTTCATGATATATTATGATAAATTTTACAGACACAAAACCAAAATCCAAAGGAAAACATGTTAAAGTTAAAACAACAATGGTCCCTAGATTTTAAAAGACAAAGAAACATGAAGAAGCACAAGACATTTAACACTTTACACTTTTAACAACAGTTTAAATAAAAAGATAATAACGCCAACATCAAAATACAAGGACAAGGACCTTTAAATTTAGCTTTTTGGAAAACAGCTATAAACACTTTTGCTTTCCAGCCGTATCAGACAGCACATTGTATGAAGTAGTTCTTTTTGAGAATTACAGCCATGCTAGCAGCTAAATGCTAACACCAGCATGCTAACACGATGAGTTGTTTTAAAGTGAAGGTATCACCAGAGTCATTACAATACATCCAGAGGGGAAAATAAATGTCTTCACCAAATTTCATGATAATCCAACTAATAGCCGTTGAGATATTTTACTAAAAAACTAAAATAAACCTCACGATGGTGCAAGACAAAAAATTTCAGAGTCATGACGATGCATAAACAAGGATTATAAGCAAACTATGAATGTCTGTACAAAATTTCGTGTCAAACCATCCAATAGTTGTTGATATTCTATATAATGTGTTCTGTGTGTTTTTTGCTTTGTACTGTTTGTTATTGTGCTGTTATATGTTTTAATTTTAAGGGACTGCAGATGAATCAGTTTAAGCTAACTCTGGTGCAGTATATCAGATGTTAACATTTATGATTAAAACTGCACATTGTTCCAATAAATACAATACAATAAGTAGTCTGGACCAAAGTGGTGGACTGACCAACATTACCATAGCTTTAGATTAATATACAACCACTAAGACCTCAAACATTAAAGGATAGCTTCACAATTATTCAGGCCTGTCTTAAAACAACAGTCAGGTGCCCAAATGAATATTGAAATAGTTTTCTCTCATTGTAATCATTCCTCCTGTTCAGACTAAAGATCAAACTAGAAGATCGCTCACAATGTAAGTGACGGAGGACAAAATCCAGACTTTGTTTTGTACAAAAAAATGTATTTAAAAGTTTATCAGCTTGTGTTTTAAATACATTTTTGCACAGAAGGAGGACTGTAGATTTTACCCCCCATCACTTACGTTGAAGGTTCATTATGAAAGGATCTTCTAATGGCCAGTATGATGATTATAATGAGAAAAACATGTGTTAATGTCCAGTGTTCATTTGGGCACCTGACTGTTGCTTTAGGACGGAACGGACGGGGGGTACTTCTGCTGTTGCCAGGGGATACGTGGAGAGACTGTAGAGTAGCTCAACTAAATTGGAAAATTTTGAATTAATGATTTGATTAAAAAAATAAATCCACATATTGAGTCAGCTATAACAATTAGTTGAAGTGTTATTGCATTTAAGAGTGCATGAAAACGAGTTAGCAGGCGAGCAGAGGAGATGAAATAACTACAACTAACGGATAAATGGTTGGTACGTCCAGCTTTTGCTTCTCCATGTGGTTGTAGTTCGAATGCAAACTCGACCAAACCAAACTAAACACTGACAGTTCAGTCTTATGAAAGTATTGTAGCATCCACTATTATATCCACTTTTATATGATTAATAATAAAGTAACATCCACTCAGTTGTGGGGCTACTACGTCTAACAAAAAAGGTTGTGAACCAAATGTCTGACCACACATCAAACTCCCGCTTACTCAGCGTCAATCATTGAGCAGGTGGTGTAAAATCTTCAGGTGCTACTGGTTACACATTGTGTATCTAGACTCGTCCTCAGTTATATTTTAAAATATGTCTCCACATGCTTTTAAAGTTGTATATATATATATATATGTTCAGTTATCCTCTGCTCCCTCTCTGCCAGTATGTGACGGTGGGACCAGACCAAGGCCAGCTGCTGATGGGGATGTTCGTGCCGTACTGCGAGGGCTGCGGGCCGGTCCAGCTGGGCCAGGCGGTGGGCATCGTGGGAGCCGTCATCATGCCCCACAACATTTACCTCCACTCTGCTCTCGTCAAGGTGCGATCGGCTGCTGGATAGACATGAGACATAGATAGACACCTTTCACAGACACCAGTCACAAAGTTCTTCACAGGCTCACAAAAAAAACACAAGTTAAAACATAAAATACCACATGCTACCTAAATGTCTGTCTGAATAGATGAGTCCACAGAGTTCAGAGACTTTTAGGGAGATTATTCCAAAGCTTAGATGCAGCCGACTGGAAAGAATGATCTCCCCGAGTCTTAAAACGTGTTGGGGGGACATTTAGAAGACCCTGGTTAGAGGACCTAAGAGCTCGGCTCGTGGTGTGGGGGTGCAGAAGGTCCATGATGAGCCTGGCCATGTAGGGCTCCATGAGTAAGGCCCAAGAATGATGAATGAATTCTAAAATGAACAGAAAGTCAGTGCAGAGATGTTAAAATAGGTGTAACGTGTGACCATCCGTTGGATCACGTTAAAAGCCAAACAGCAGCATTTTGGATGGTCTGTAATCGGTCCAAAGAAGATTCATTAAGTCAAGTAAAAAGAGAATTACAGCAGTCTAGACATGATGAGATTGGCTATGTCTACTGTGACTTCTGTAACTCCCTCTACACCTGCCTCAATCAGTCTTACATACACACACATAACTCCTGTTCTTGCGTCCCTCCATTGGCTTCTGGTAAAATTCAGAATAAACTACAAGATCCTGCTGATTACATATAAAGTGCTCCATGACCTCGCCCCCCTAGCTACATTTCTGAGCTCCTTGTTCCCTGTTTCACCTCACAACCTCTTTGATCCTCAATTCTTGGCCTTCTATCATCTATCCCCTGCACAAATCAAAAGGTGACCGTCAGCGAATCATCTTCCACAATCTGTAAGATCTGCCGAATCCTTGGACTGTTTTAAATGACGCCTCAAAACCCATTTATATCGGCGATCCTTTCTATAGACCTCCCTTCTTGTTCCCATGTCCTGTTTTATTTCATTTTGGTTGATTTCTCTCTGTTAAATTAAACTAAATTATTTCATCCTTCCCATATGTATGAATCAACTAATCGGTGAGTCCGAATGTCCTTTTCAGTCTCGAGAAGTGGATCGAACGAACAGGAAAGAAGTAAAAGAGGCCAACAAATATTTCTTCATCGAGTCGACCGTCGCGCTCTTCGTCTCTTTCCTCATCAACGTGTTTGTGGTGGCTGTTTTTGCAGAGGGTTTCTACGGACGCACAAACGCAGAAGTGGTGAGTATTTCAGCTCTCGTGATCTGAGAAAAAGTGACATTTCAAGACGTCTTTTGGAATTTCATGAATGTGTGTTTTTTTTTTCTTTGGCCGCTGTGCTTCAGGTGTATTTTGTAATTTTGTGATTGCAGCGTAAAGTCTGCACTGATGCAGGAAGTCCTCATTCACATTTGTTCCCTATGGATAATAAAACTCTGGAGGTAGACATCTACAGAGGGGTGAGTTTTAAACTGTTACTATGACACTATTGTATCACATGTGTACACAATTTATAAAGTCAACTTGTGGTTACAGTGACAGCAAAAAGTGATATTCAGCAAGGTGAAATGTATATAATCCAATTGAATAAGAAGCTGCAGAAACACTAGAAATAATTTTCAAATATTAAAATGAAAGCTAAGGCTATAAATAAGTGTGAGAATTATTATATATGTCTTCAGTAAAGACTGTTTTTTCAATTTTTCTAAAGAGATAACAAACAGTGATGCAGTTTTTATTTGCTTTTATCATCATCTTATGTTATTCTGAGCCACAGTGATGCAACAGGAGTGTAAAAGCATCGACGCTATCAGGAATCCCTTCGAGAAAGAAAAGAACTTGCAGCTATAATCGTCATTCATTATATATTTAGTGTCATAAACTATCTCTCCGTTTGTTAGAAGCTCTGTTTTAAAACCACAGTGGGAATTAAAAGCATGGGACAATAAAATGATTCTACTGAGGTATAAAAACATCTATTGCTCTTTATTACATTTGATTGTATACTACAGTAGATCTACTAAATCTGCCTATTTACATCTATTTTATCCACCCGAGTCCAATATTCACTCTCTTTTTGCTCTGTTTTTAGTCTCCACCATCTCCTGAGGGAAATATCTGGCTCTTTAGCTGCTAAATGCTCCACTGTGTTCACCAGCTAGTCTACAGCTAACTGTGTCTGTTTGCTGTTTGCTAGGTAGTGTACAGTGGGGTTTTCAGAGCTTTTCCTCTGGAAACAGCTGTCCAGTGTGTCTGGAAACGAAATTGACAGCGATGAAAGCGGCGAGAGTGAATCAGAGCAGTAAAGTTTGGGGCGATAAAACCAGAACAATGAGCTGAAGGACAGTAAAATGCTTCATAGAGCCGAGGGGAGCTGCAGAGTTGAGTGATGATTCTCTGTAGCCGCTTAAAATTTCTCTCGTTTCTATGGAAGCGGTGTGGGACTGTAATTGTTTTCTGGTGAACGCAACGCCGCTGGATCTGTTTTCTCGACTTGGTTTTGTTGACTGTCCTCCCTGTTTGCGTGTCTGTCGCAGGGAGTGGTGCTGGGCTGTTTCTTTGGCCCGGCGGCGCTCTACATCTGGGCCGTGGGGATCCTTGCAGCTGGACAGAGCTCCACCATGACTGGAACGTACTCTGGCCAGTTTGTTATGGAGGTCAGTGGAGGAGGGAGCAATAAGCCGTGTGCACAAATACTGACACAAACACACACATAGCATAGAGTAGAAATGTTAGCTCTGTCTTTTAGCGTCATGACAAATATTTTCTCCCATATCAGTCAATCATCTTACTGAATTTTAGACTGAATCTTTGATTTATTGTGGCCTTTTGGTAGGTTTACATCAGAAACTCTTGTGTTATTCGTCTTTATTTGTTTCCTTTGCTGAAACAGTAGTAAACAAGTGCAGCTTTCTTGTAAATGTCACATCCCGATGATGTGTTTCTCCTGCCCTCAGGGTTTCTTGAACCTGCGCTGGTCGCGTTTCGCTCGGGTGTTGCTGACCCGCTCCCTCGCCATCACTCCCACCCTGCTGGTCGCCGTTTTCAAGGACATACAGCACCTGACAGGCATGAACGACTTCCTCAACGTGCTGCAGAGCATGCAGGTCAGACCGCGGTTAAAAAACTGTTCACTGGCAGCTTCATCTAAGCTTTCACCACCATCTCTTCTATCTTTGTCTGTTTTATCTTTCTTGTATATCACCTTTTAAGTCACTTTTATCTCACAGTTCTTTATCTTCAAAGTGTTTTTCAATTTATTCTTAAAGTCTGAAATACAAGAAAGAAGATCTTTAATCTTATCTGTGATGTCTGAACTGATTAAGAATCTAAAACAAGTCAAGTTGCTCTTGACTCGGTGCTTCTGGATTTATTTTAAACATAAATAACAGACAGAAAAAAGGAAAAAATGAATGAAACACAATAAAAAAAAAAAAAAAACATATTACATTTCCTCAGCCAATCCTCACCACTGTTCCCTCCAAAAACAATTAAAAGCACTGGTAATAATTAGTGAGAGTCAGTAATAATAATCACTGATAATAGTAATGAAACATATTTATTCTCAAACCAGTACATTGTAAACACAAATAAAAGGACTCGCACTAAGACAGAAAAAGCTACAATAATAATTTAAAAAAGCTAAATAAAAATACAATTATTAAAGGGAAAAGTTGAAAATAAAATAAAACTAAATTAAGGAATACAATAGCTAAATAAAGAAGAAAAATACATAGATAAAAATAAAATAAAACAAAATAAAATAAAATAAATAATAATAGTAAAATAAAGAAAACAAAGAAAAATTACAAAGAAAAATTAAAAACAAAACACATGCATAAAATTAAAATAAAAAGGGGAAATTAAATGAAAATAAAACAATAAAACAAAATAAAGGAATAAAATACAAATCTAAAAATGAGAATAAAATAATAGGATATTATTCAAACTTAATTATAAATAAAAAAGGTGTAAAATCCTCATTGTGGCCGGTACATACTGACATGTAGCTAACGTTTCCCTTTTTAATGATCTTTTCAACCTGTCACCACCTCTAACAGGGTTAAGAGTGACAATCAGTTTACAGTCAGAACAGACTTTTTTTCAATCACGTAACTACAATAATAAAGCTTTTTTATGATTTTTGTGTACAGTAAAAAAATTGCTTCTTTTGATATTTGTGATGCGACTTTCCTTTTCCTTCTCTCACAGTTACCATTTGCCCTCATCCCCGTCCTAACCTTCACCAGTTTGCCATCTCTCATGAACGAGTTCGCCAACGGATTGTAAGTTTATCTTGATCATAAGACACAAAGTGATAAATGATATCACTCTGATTTTATTGTTTCTCCTTTTAAACATGTTTGTTCTTCCTGCAGGGTGTTTAAGATCGGAGGAGGGGTGGTGATCCTGATCGTCTGCGCCATCAACATGTACTTCGTCGTGATTTACGTGATTACGTTCAACAGTGTTTGGCTGTATGTGCTGGCAGCGTTCTTCTCCCTGGCCTACCTGACGTTTGTGGGATATCTGGTAGGTAACAGAGCAGATTGCACTGTGTCTGACCTTTTGATCCACTGTAAACATAAACCCTGTCCAGCCAGACCTTCCAGTGACTTCATCCTCAACTACTCAGGCAGTTAAAACTCTGCAGTGATTTTGTATGAAAAGCACGAGTCAGTCGTCTCAGATTTTGCCTTCTAAAGCATCGTTACACAGTATAGTCACATTACTTTATGATGCACCTTAAATTAAATATGTGATCTTCATCTAATAGAGAAATCAAGAGAATTTGTTCGTGTTTTATTGGTGCAAAACAACAGAATAAGACTTCACAAATGTGACAAAAAAGATGATACAACAAAGGACAGGGATGACTCTTAAAACATACTATATACTCTTGCGTAATAGCAAAAACAGACTAGTAATTGTATGTGCTATAATAACAATAATAATAATAATGATAATAATAAAATTGTTTTTATAAGCCACACATGTATACTTATGTTATGACCTGGCTCAAGTGGCCACAACAAAAGGGAGTCACACCATGTCAAAGTTTATTTAACTAATTAATCAAATGAAAGACAAATTAAAAGGTAACTTAAGTAATTAAAGTGCAGTGTGGATGCCAGCAAAGTCAGTAGTGTGATGTGCATGAGTGGAAGATCTGTGTGTTTGTGTGTGGGTGTTGTAAGGTGCATAAAAGCAAAGTAAATAACTAAAGTAATGTGACCAAACCAGCATGAGAAATGCAAAGTTGCAACAACTGCAGCAGCTGCTCTGCAGCCAGACTTAAATAAGCTGAGAACACACCTTCAGGTGTTCTGTGTTATACTAACAATCCACCTGCAGGATGAACAGAGACAAGTGAACCACACAGCAACACCAGATGACTCAGCAGAGATTATCACAGTGTATCAGTGTGTGTGTATGAAAGGGAGAAAGAGAAGTAAATATAAAAGAAAGAAGAAATTATTGTTAAAGGGCGGATTCACAGTTTTTCAGGGCCGTCTTAAAACAACAGTCAGGTGCTCAAAAGAACATTGAAACCTGTTTTTCTTGCTGTCATCATTCCTCCTGTTCATACTGAGCATTAGAAGATCCCTTCATAATGCACTTACAATGTAAGTGATGGGGGACAACACAGTCCTCCTTCTGTGCAAAAATGTATTTAAAAGTTTATCTGAAGTTAATATGAAGCTTCAGTGTCCAAATGAGTCAAATCTAGTAGATATCTTTCAACGTTACAGTGTTTTTAGTGCCAAAGTTCCTCTTTTTGTTACTATACTTCCATCGCAGCTCAACAGGGAAACACAAAGAGGGAATTTGATGCTAAAAAGACTGTAAATGTGTCAGATATCCACTTGATGCGACTAACTCAGACTAATGAAGCCTCATATAAGCTTCAGATAAACTCTTTTAAGACAGACTTGAAAAACTGTGCACCTATCCATTAAAACAAAATAAGAAAAAGGAGGAAAGACAAAAAAAATTAATTACATTTTTAATCTCTCTCTTTGTGTCTGTGCTGCAGTCGTGGTTATGTCTGATAGCTCTGGGAGTGTCCTGCCTGGATCCGACCACCGGGAGAGAAAACGACACGACCATCCTGATTGAGCGGCAGCCGGAGTTTGACTCCTGAAAACAAAAGTGTGTTCCAGCGGACGTTCGTCTCGAAGGTGCCGCTGTGTGCAACCTAACTGACCTTTTACTGTTTAGTTCCAGCACATTCAGACATCTTAAGCACGAATTTATTTATACAAGAAGTTCATAAACTTCTAGATGATGTTATGATATGATATGTATATGTTTTTGTTTAGTAATCGAGAAACTGTAGTTGCCATTATGTGTGTTATTATCTGTACATGTAGTCACGTCCTAATTAATGATTGTACAAAACAATCATAGTGAGTTTTGCCAAATTTAAAGGTTTACAGACGGGGTATCTGAAGGGCTGAAATGTCTTAAAGAGCAAAAAAAAAAGGCCTTAGAAGGTATCAAAAGTCTTAAATTTCATGTATAAAATTGATATTATTTTGTCTTACCTGATGTAGACTATAAAATGTTTTTGTTTTTGTTTCGTTAAACGTTGTGGAGTTTCAGTCGGCACCATCAGACCTGCAGCAAACGCTGTCACTACTGCAGCTACGACTCAAAGTGTCAGTTTTAGCAAAACCATAAATGAGTTATTTTTAATTGGTGAATCCGTTTATCCATTTTGTGCTGCTTATCCAGCTCCAAGATTGATTTAATTAACTATATCATTAGGAATCACTATTATATACTGCAAGGAAGCAGTAATGTTGATTATAATTCTAGGCCATATCGTCCCTGCTGGTTTTCAATCATACTTTCCTGCTTTGGACGGCAGAATCCTAAAACAGGTGTTAAATTGTTTTCAATCTGGTATTAAAAATGTCTTTAAAAGTCTTAAATTTAACTCGATGAATCCTGCAGAAACCCTGACAGATGTGAATGAAGTTTTGGTACCACTTTACCCCTTATAAATTATTAATTAATGGTTTAATAAGTAATTTACAGATGCTTTATAAATCATTTATAAGCCATTAATAAGACCTTTTGGGTTGCCAGGTTGTGGAAAATCCTCCTCCGGCATCAACTTTTATTTGCCTTTTTAACTCTTTAGTTCAACAGGACGTCTAACGTCATTAATAAACGATCATGTTTCTCACTTTTTAAGACAGTGATAAATGTAAAAGTAAGTTGTTAATAATGTTTCTCAATTACTGAAAAGCCATCAGCAAAAGTTTGTTAGTCACCTGCTATTATAAATGTTAATAAATCATTAATAAAGGATTCTTATATTTATATTTTTAATTGATTTTTGCTGTAAACAAACACAAACAATCTCTGTATTAAGAGAATTGTACAAAATAATAGTAAAACATATAGAAATGGAAAAAACAACAAATAATAATAAGTAGCTTCAGATAAAGTTTTAAGTACATTTTTGCACAAAAGGAGGACTGTGGATCTTCTAATGGTCAGTATGAACAAGAGGAATGATTACAGCTAAAAAAAAAAAACATGTGTCAATGTTCATTTGGGCGCCTGACTATTGTTTTAGGAGAGACTTGAAAAAGACTTGTGAAACTATCCTTTAATAAGCTGTTTATAAACGGGTCCAGATGTCCTTTTACCAGAATGATCAATCAGTCCATTGGAGGGATTTTCCTGCTGATGAAATAAAGAGCTAAAAAGACAAAGAGAGTTAAATGCTGGAGGAGGATTTTCCACAATGAATAAAGCCATTAATTGAAGCTTATAAATCCCCTATGAAGTGTGGCTTACCAGAAAGTGGTACCAACATTTTTTACTTCGGTTAATTTCAAAGCATCACATACACTACCTCCATGCGGTTCCTCTTGCGGCCACAGGGAGGCGCTGCAGGCTGCGAGAGGAGACCGCTCAGCTACAGTAGATGTCTCACCACCAGAGCTGCTCAAACACAGTCAACACAACACAGACTGAGAGTGACATGGTGTGTTACATCATGTTTTACGTGTTGTCACAGTTTGCACAGACAGAAACGGCGTTATTAGTTAGTGGACAGAAACCAAAGTAAAGCTTCGTGTTTGACTGTAACGCTCTCTTAAATTTCAGTGTGTACGTGTGGATGTTTGTCATGCCTGTGGCGGTGGTGTGTCTAAAGAGTTGCAACTATTGTGTAACTGCAAGCAAGCACTGCTGGTTTCAGTCTTGCTCGAATTCCAGTCCTGAAGTGTTTGAGCGTTCGCGAGCCGAAGGAGGAGAGGCGGACGGACAGGTTTTTCTTTGCATTGTGGTGGGGAACTTTTTTTTTTTCCCTGTCATGGAGGCAGAGTTATGTAAGAGGGGAGAGTCTTCCCACCGCCCCTCTCTGTTTTTGTTTTTCTCAATGAGCCAATGTCTCCCTGCCTAGGCCTCACAGCCTGTCCAGTAGGCCCCTTTCCTGGAAACATAGCCTAGCAGAGGCCACTCAGGGGCATGCCTGCGAGGTGGGAGGGGAGGGAGGGAAAGGGGAGGACGGGAGGGGTGTGGGTGGGTGGGTGGGTGGGTGAGTGGTGGGGGGGGGGGGGGTGGGGTGGGGGTTGCTCTTCCAGCAAATCACATGATTGTAGACCCTACAGTCCCAACCCTACATGAGGCTCAGATGCTGCAAGCAAATTTCAACAGCTAGTTTGTCATCAAACATGATTGGATGTAGCTAATGCATGGCAGAGTGCATGAGGCTGTAAGTAGACGCTGTGGATTCCCAGGTGTGAAATTTGGAAATAGAACCACAAACGCCTGATGGATGGATGTGTGTATCTGTGTGTGTGTGTGTGTGTAAGAGAGTGATATGTTTCTTTTGCCATTTACGTCAACATCAGTACAAGTTGATGAACCGTTTGTTTGTGTAGAATTTGAGATCTTTTGGAAGTTAATTCACTGTAATTAACTCTCTAAATCTTGGGGACAATCATAGTTGTCAGTGAATTTAACAGTTGATTTATGATAATATGATTGTGTTTGAACAAACAAGTCATGTATCTGTACGTGTAACAGATTAACATACAGTGGTTGGCTTATTTTTTCTAAGAAGATGTCCTTGAAACATCAGCAATAGCAGAATGCTGTTTTTATTACTGTGGCCTACCAAGAACTGACTGTTTTAATGAGCGGCAACTATAAAAATCATTAAATGTGTTATTGAACTGTAAACAAACAACTCCTCTGCACAAACACAATAAACCACGGACATGGTATTACGAGCTCTGTATGTCAGGATTATTTAAGAATAATCTGATTATGTCTTGTTTTCATTCTTTCACTTTCTGTCAACGATTCAACGGCGATGAATTTCACGTCCCAGGTTTGAGACGTGCAACACTTGTGATTTATTTCCTCTTTCACCACGTGTTGTTTTTACGTGCTCGTGCATTAGTTCTGTTGATTGATGAAAGATGTAGTTTTTTTTTCTTCTTACTAGTATGTTTGAAGTCACGTGTTTTTTTTCTAGGACAGATTTTTCCAGGGGTACAACTGGGGGCCTCAACACCAGTTGACCCCTTTTGCTCTCTTTCTATCTGTCGGTCTGTCTGTCCTCTCAGAGGAATGCAACTTTACTAGAAGAAGAAGAAGAAGAAGTAGAAGAAGAAGAAGAAGAAGGCGAGACGCACAAGAAAGCAGGCAAAGATAATGAATTTCAAGTTGATTTAGTAAACAGTGGCATCAACTTTAAACCACATGACATTTTCCAGCTGTGCGGTCCATACTTTTTGTATATATTTTTACACAGATCTGTCAGTGCTGCCTTAAAATGTCAGACACCAGGAATGCAAACAGCGGGGCCATTCTTGTTTATGTCTTGCATTGTGGCCACTGTGGGCACTGGCTGAGCTTGTGGTGTAATGGGCCCACATGTGTTTGGAAAGGGGTAGACAGATCTCAAATGTGTAGTTATTTCTTGTGTTTGGAATGGGTAGACACATCTAAAATGAGTAGTTATTCCTTTATTAACAGGTTTTTTTTTTACTGTTTCTCTCTCGTTTTCTTCAGTTACGAAGTCTTGTGTATGTATGAGGTTCACTGTATCTTTCATACGTGTGTTTTATGTGCTAAAAAAGACAGGTAATATCTTCTGTCACTTAATTTCACATCACAGTTGCTGCAGGGAGAGGATCACTGTGATTTACTGAGAGGATTTTTTTTAACTTCTAGGGGATAAGGAGGCACTGCAGAATCTCCATGCTTTAAATATCTGGGGACCATGTTGCCTAACATGATGTCAGACCCACTTCTGTTTATTTGCACAAGGTATAACAAATGTGTTGTAGCTGCAGCTGCTGTGTGAAAAAATGATTATAAAATGCTCCTGTCTGCAGCTGAGAGCAACTTATTTTAATTAAAAACAAGAGTAGCAGCAACTTTTTTGCGCAGCTTTTTCAAATTAATCACTGGATTTAGACCTGAGTAACACTACTTGTAGTCTAAACAGAGCTGATTTAATATTGTGATTGTATTTTTACATGATACAACCACTCCCAGCAACCAGTCTTATGTTAATGTAACTGCATTAAAGGCTGCGTGTATTGTTTCACAAATGCTAGGTGATTGCCATAACATAAGTGGTTTCCCAAAGCAAAATCCCCCAACAATTTTTCGGGGCAAAACAGTTTCTGGTGTTTTTTTTTTTTTTTTTTTACAATTATGTCACTTAGGGGAAGCAAAAGTGAGGGAGAGAGGGGGAGAGAGAGAGAAAGTGAAAGGAGCCTGGGTCACTGGTTTCACTCTGTCCTCTGTTACCTCTACACATAAAGTACTGATGGACCAAGTGTTTCTTCCAACCAAACCCTTGTGATGTGGACGTGTTCAGTGAAGGCTGTGTGAGTCTTTCAGACGAAGGAAAACTGGAGAACATGCAGTAACATGTAGGTATAGCTTGACTATAATTTCAACTGTAGTATTTAAATTGCTATTATCTACAAAACAGAAGTGATACCTCGTCAGTAATGCACTGTAGACATGCTATATGTTTAATGTTCGTGACTGGATATATAGGCTTTTTTTCAATATTAGCCTACTGAACGGATGTCATACATGTCAACAGTTTCTTTTTGGCTTTCTTAATCAGAGGGTACTATATCGCGATTTTTACCGCGAATTTTAGGGTTATTGTAAAATAAAATGTGCGAGTAAGGTAAAAATGGCGACTTCTGGATAATAGTCCATCACCAGGTACTGATAATGCACCTATTTTGGGGTAATTAATTACATAATTAAGGCTAATAGTTAATTGTTTATTCAAATTGAGTATCAGTAAAATAAAAAAATAATTTAAAAAGATAAATAAATGCAGATTACAAACAATATCTGCAGATAATAAATTATAACAAAAAAACAAACGTGTTCAATGATAGCCTCGCGTACAATTTAAGATAAAAAAATATAAAAATACACTCTTTGTGTTTATTTATATGTTAATTCGTCCTCCGTGGCCAACATTTGTTTATTTGTTTTGTAAATAATTTACAAACAACGTGATGTCGTTTGTAAAAAAGCAGCGCTGGAATGTGTTCGGAGCGGCGCGTGCGGGACGGGGAGGAATGCCTTGGCCACGCCCCCCTCTCCCGTGCGACCAATCCGCGCGCGGCGACCGTTTCAAGGCACCCGCGGAGTCCCAACCGTAGAAAAACAAAGCCTCGGATAACAACTAAACTAACGTTTTACACCAAACTTCGCACGGGAATCCGTTTTTTTGTATCGAAACCGACTCTAGCGATCGATTCTCGGCGTTTTTCGTCGCTCTTTGAGGCCTTTCGGGCGATGTTGTTTATCTGTAGTAAGGGGCGGCTTGAAACCGCCCTCCCTTGCCCCATTTCCTCGGTTGTTTTCCTTCTCTCGCCTGGATTCTCCATGTTGTTGGTGCAAAAGTGAGGACTTCGCAGCGACGGGTGAGGGGGGCTGCTCGGCGATATTACCAGTAACTGCTAATCGTAGCGGTAAACCAGAGACGACGGAGCTCAACGGGTCTCGAATAGCCTCCAAAAAACATCCAAGTGCCTTGCCCCCTCCCCAGGCGGACCTCGGAGAGAAGAACAAGAAAGCGGCGGGGAATAAAGAAACCCAGGAACAAGATAAACCCCACTCTCACCGAGGACTGGTTTACTGAGGCGGATGACAAGTTAGCTCGGTGAATAATTGAGTCGACTTGTCCATAAAACCCAATGAGGGATGCCCATCAGTGCTCGGGGACAGGATTTGAGGATTTTGAGGGCTCCGTGATTGTCAGATGGAAAGTTCTGTTATCACCCAAGTGCAGAAAGAAGACGTTCAAGTGTCACCGAAAACAGGTGAGGCGGGCCTGTGTGTTGTGTATGTTACGGGGATGTGACTAACATCTGCCTGGAGGGGATCGGTATTAATTGATTATTTATTTAATTTTTTTTTTGAATAATGATCAGAAAGCCTGTAGTGCGCCCATTTGACAGTTGAGCGCTGCGGACGCTGGTTGAGCGCGGTCTGAGGCGCATTGCCCCCCCCCTTCTCCTCCTCCTCCTCCTCCCCACCCCCTCCTTTTTTTTTTTTTTTTTTTTTTTTTTTTACATTTACCAAACAGATCTGCAATATTAATCTCTAATCACCATATAATACAAATCAATACAGTCTGAAAACAAAATCATAATATGCGTTCTTTAGTTAAAGCTATTTTGCGCAGAAGCTGTAACATGAGTTGTTTTTCTTCACTGATCACCTGCAGATCAAACATAAAGAGCACTGTTGGGGATAAAAATATATGATTTAATAATATCCAGCACGTATTTTAATATCATTTCGTGGCCCACCCTGCTTTAAGTTATTCTTATGGTGTTGAATAAGAGCTCAAGTTTAAGTTCACAGTCTCCATTACGCACTGGGTTTGCCATCCAGGGCTTAGCTATTGTTGATCCTGTTTTTGTCTCTTTTTTTTTTTTTTTTTTTTTTTTTTTTTTTTGCAGTGTGGCTGCTTTACTGTGCAAATCTCTGCCGCTTCTCAACATGTGGTGTTATGATTATCACTACCTCAGTGGTGTGTGTGTGTGTGTGTGTGTGTGTGTGTGTAGCTGGTGATCATGGCCAGCTTTTCCCAAAACCAAGCTGCCGTGTATTTATGTCTATCAGGTTCCAGCTTGTTTGGCACCATCCCATATCCCACTACTACCAGGTAACAGCGTGAGGAGCTCCTGTCACCGCAGGCAGCACTGTAGTACAATGTAAACCACGCTGTTTTGTTCATTTATAAACTATGGTTTGGTGTTTTGTTCACATTTTGGAAAGGGGGGGGGGGGGGTGGTGATGGTAGTGGTGGTGGTCACAGATCAGTGCGCCTCAGTAGCGTTAAAGGACTGCACTGTTTCCACGTTTATTTATGTTAAACAGTGAGCAAACAAACAACAGGGTCCGCATGAAAATCATGACACATATTATAGGCTGCTAGGTGTAAAGAGGAGTAGAGTGGCTGTGGATTATCAGAGGTGAAGGGGGTGGGAGGGAGGGAGGGAGGGGAGGAGGGGGGGGGGGGCTGTATAGAAATACCAGGTGCCGCGGTATTGACAGCGGAATGCACAAACACACCCCTCTGCACACGCCCATTGTAGCGCCGTTTCAAAGATTTCGTTGTTTGAACGCTTTCCTTGAGCTTAAAAGAGGCTTTGCCCATTGATTCTTGCTCACCTCTTGGTTATTAATGTCGTGCATGTTGCATTATTGCAGGTTTAAGTCACATATGGCATCCTAGATTTCTCATTCTGTCACTTATAACCTCCCCCCCTCACCCCTGTAGCATTAATCTGCTGTTATCTTTCTACCCTTTTCACATGCAGGGGGAGATATAATGTATGTGTTATGTCATACATTGCCCAATACTGTCTTCCTTCCTGTGGGAAATCAATAGGCTGAATAGCAATCAGGATCCACATCCATGGGTTACAAATCATGTGGATTGTATTGAAAGGCTGTTTTAATATCCTGAGAAATGGCGCTGGACTAATGAAAGGCTTCTGTTTGCTTTAAGGATCATTTGATCCTTTAGAGACAAAGGATCAAATGAAGATCCTTTGTCTCTTAAACATGGAGTTGTGTAACACTGGTGTGTCTGCATTATGTCTTCATAGCCTTGAGGGTCAGCGTGGACAGTGTAGTTTAACAGGAGCAAAACGTGTAAATGTGCAAGCTTACAGTTAGCTAGCACACTTTCTGACCTGTTTATCAACAGTTCCTCTTTCTAGTAAGAAACTCAGTGTGTTTTGCGATCCACCGTGACTCTGTATCGGTGGGTATAAATTCTGCATCTGTTTGCAAGTCCTCACACGAAACACACTAGAGAGGACTTGCATAGCTAAGCTGAGGCCCATCAAGAATGTTTTTTCTCCCTTTTCTTCCCACAACGGCACAAGTCTTGTATGGGGCCGGGACACTCTTTGGTTACAGTGGCTGATCAAAGACCTGCACTGAGCACTGAGGTGTGACTGCGTGTCCGGCTCACTGACTGACTGCGCTGACTGTCAGGCTCCTTCTGGCCAGCGTCAAGGCTGCCAGGCAGCCCTGAAAGGTCTCGGGAGTGTAAAATGGTTGGAATGTTTTCTGTCTGTGTTTTCTGTTGAAGGTACTGCTGAAAAGTGTGGGTTTTCCCGCCCTCTGTGATTATATAACATGTACCAGCCATTTCCAGCAGCAGCAACAGCAACAGCAGCAGCAGCAGCAGCAGCGGCGGCGGCAGAGGCAGGCGCATTAAAAACAGATTTCATGTGCAGGCTGTGTCATCCCTGTAGACAGATGGATGGTGCCTTTAGGATAGGGGAAGCTCCTTTTTATATGTTACAAGCAACTCACACTTAATTATGTGGAATTTCCTTTACAGATTAATTGATTTTTTTTAATATTCCTCTTATTTTTTCTTCTCTGTTTATATCAAGATTTGTTTTGTGGGTGTGTGTAACAAGAAAGATTAAAATAAGGTGGAGCTGACATGGGTTGTGGTGTGTAAGTCAAGGCCCCACTTAGCGTTTTCCATGTCGAACACATGCAGTTTTTACTTGGTTTTTCTCATGAAAGTCTCTCTTTCTCTGCGCTGAACAGGCCAGGTGTGCCGGTCTGCCCTGAAACAGCCTCGGAGTTGTAACATCTTCAAAGCACTCTTCTGTTGCCTCCAAGCTCAGGATGGCCCCAAACCACCTCCACCACTACCACCGACTTCCCAGCAGGCCTTGCTGGAGTCACAGGAAAATGGGGCGGTTGTCAAGGTAACTCTATTCTTATTCCAGCAATATTTCACACACCAGCAAAAACAATTTGAGTTCAAATCCTGCCTTTTTATTTAAGATTTCACTTCCTCGTCGCACCTACGCACACCACACTGCCATAAAAGAGGCGGTGTTTGAATAGTTAGGCCATCTGCAGGAATAAACTGAACATACAGTCGTAAAAAAAGTGCTTATTATTGTCTGCGAGCGTTAATTTTTTTCTAAACTTTTACAACTGCGCACTAAAACCACTACTTCACCTGCTCTGAACATCTTGAAAGCTAACTGCAACTGTCTGCGGATACGGAATGGCTTTGATGTTCGCACTTGATCCTGCAAGGAAGATAAGAACGACAGAGCGACTATCAATCCTTTAAGCAGACAGAGAAGCGCGGGGCAGAGAATGGTGTATTGTGTGCCTCGTAATTGCTGAGGTGGAGAAAAAAAATAAAGCCTCGAGCGCCCGCTGCACACGGCTGGCCACGCCGGTGAACGCTGTCAGCCTGATTAGAGCTTCACTACTATGGAAGGGGGCATTTTAATGAGATGCCATGTTTGCTCACATTGAGGTGTGTCCTCCAGCATCAGGAGCAAACAGGAAGCAGCATCTGTAGGGCCTGGTTATTGTCTGGCAGGCTCCCACTGAAATGAAAGCGAATTAAACATCGGCGCCGATGGGGTTATGTTGCATCATTCTCATTGTTTAGTTGGTGGAAGAAGATTGTTGTTGCTCATGGATTGTATTTTTCTCACTCTTAATTTGTCTTTCTTAA
Source organism: Thunnus albacares (assembly GCF_914725855.1). Classification (NCBI taxonomy): domain Eukaryota; kingdom Metazoa; phylum Chordata; class Actinopteri; order Scombriformes; family Scombridae; genus Thunnus; species Thunnus albacares. The sequence continues at coordinate 29,981,966 of NC_058110.1, read as the reverse complement.
TAGATAACCTACTTTTTTTTTTTTTTTTTAAGAATGTTTTTAAATTATTCTTTAATCTTAAATAGACGGGACAAAGAAAAAAGGGAATTATAAAAGTAAAATGAATAGAATAGAGCCTGAATCATATCATGTTATCCCCTTAACCCCACCCACATCAGCCCTCCTGTCAGACTCCTCCAGACAAAACAATACAAACTATAGCCTAATAAATTCTTCACACATTAACAATTAATACTGAGAATTCATAGCAGAAAGTCATCAACAAACAAAGAAATACAAGATAAGAAAGACAAAAGACAAGAAGACAAAAAAAACAAAACAGCACGGTGGATAACAGATAACCTACTTATGTTATGTAATACATTAATAATTCATTTCACTTTGCTCATAATGAGCCTAAAATGAAACAAAATCAATAAAGGGGAATCTGAAACTTAAGATTATATCACGGTAACATGTTCTCCCCCGCAGCCTATGGAGTTTAACAAGCTGCTTTTGGGGGGAGTAAAAATGAAAGACATAAATATGCTAATTCTAAAGATACGCAACATAGAAGCTGTTACAGGAAATAATTAAGTTCCACACATACGAACCTCTCTAAAAACTCAGTCTTATCTAATTTCCCAGAGGTATAATCAAGTGGCCGAGCTTTGATTTTCATATGAATAACTGTACTTTTGGGACTAATCATGAGCTTTAGACAAAATGAGCACAGACTAGATAAATGGTATAGGTGTATGTATATGTGTGTGTGTGTGTGTGACAATACCATTAAGAGTGTGTATTCTCCTCAGGCGTCTGAACCCACCCTCCTCCCTGAGGTGAACGCCCAGGACCAGGGGAAGATATGCGTGGTCATAGACCTGGATGAGACCCTGGTGCACAGCTCATTCAAGGTATTAAAAAACAAAACAAGCTTATCTTTTCTTTATTTCAAGCATTTTTTTTTTCTAATTTTGTTGTGTTTAGCATTATAGTTTGACCAGGCAACATAGTTATACTGATGTTATTCCAGTGAGAGTGAGAGCTTCTTCCAAATGACTAGAATAAAGAACATCTTTGAGTAACATGAGGTAAACTACTGTTTATCCAGGTTTTATATATATATATATATATATATATATATATAAATACATACTGGCAGCCTGTAGAAGTGGTGCATTGGTCAGATTCTGCTCTGATTGTTTATTAATCAGTTTCTTTACAAAAACCATCACGTGTGTGCAGAACATCAAGTGAATTATATTCTGTTTGTGTAGGCTTATGCACTGTTATTTATGGCAGCGATGTGGAGTCTGGTTCTAAGTTGTTATGTAATGCCATGTGAATGTACACACACACACACACACACACACACACACACACACAGAGCGCGGCGGCTCATGTGAACGAGCAATGCCAACCATCTCCCTCTCTCTCTCTCTCTCTCTCTCTCTCTCTCTCTCTCTCTCTTCTCCCTCCAGCCTATTAGTAATGCAGACTTCATCGTGCCTGTGGAGATAGAGGGGACCACACACCAGGTAAACTACTGTGTGAGTGTGTTTGCTGTGGAAGGGAGGAGGAGGAGGAGGAGAAGGAGGAGGAGGAGGAGGGGTGGTGGTGGTGGTGGTGTTTGTGTATGTACTATGTTGATGTGTTTGCAGCGGTTGCTGAGCTGAAAAGGGATGGGTCTTGTAACTGATCAGCCAGGTTTTTTTTTTTTTTTGCTGTGACGGGTGTACGGAGCCCTCTACTGGCCAGATGTTGAACAAGGACTCACAAGTGGAAGCGGATGCATCAGCAAGAAAGATTTTTTTTTATAAATAAGTGATGTGCCGTTCGTATTAATGCCTCTGTGAAAGAAGATGTCGGAGGAAAGGCTCGACTAGCATCGTACACTGGACCTTTTGTTCAACTTGGGGCGTAGAGCTACTCAACTATTCAACATGTGGAAATGTGCTTAACTCAGAAACGTGATTCCTGGGGACCCCCCGTGTGCTGGTAAGGAATCTTCTGTGGGCCTCTGCCTGGTTCAAGTAATCCAGGATAGGCTGGTTAACACTGGCACGGCCTATTCTTGATTACTTGTTTCAGGAACGGGCCATCAGCAGCTGAACGGATGGAAAGAAGAAGTTGGTGGTACACGTTTAAAGAGATTTAAATATTCCTGTAACTGTTTACTATGGCTGCAACTTTTTTATTTAACCTTTATGTAACCAGGAAGTCTCTTGAGATACATTATACATACATTATTATAACATTCATCATGAAACTTATTTATTGTGATGCTTGAATGTTTCCAGATGAAGCCTAGTGTGCATAATAAAAAGATGTAGTTTTGTCAAGTTCAGAGCAGACTCTACTGATACTGAAAATTATCTATTTAGGTGATTTGTACTGATAGCTGTCAGAAACAGGAAGTTTAGTCTTTCCTCATATTTTTAGTGAGTCGCATCCGGTTAAGATGAAGTGAAGAGTTCTTGTTCTAGTGTTCAGTATAAAACACAGAGATGAACGATAGATTGTGTCTAACCTACAGAGTAATGAGTCTGTTATATACATTTGAAGGGTGTCACTTTAATCTAAAACAGTTAGAAATGTGGACTGAACAAGATTTTTTTTCTTTCAGCAAAAGGAAAGTCATGAAAAGTTGAAAAATAACGAAAAGACAACCTTCAAACTGCTTTTTTTTTTTTTTTGTCCGACCAACAGTCCAGCACCTAAACATATTCAGTTGATTGTTATACATGATTAAAAAAACAGCAACTCTTCACATTAGAGAAGCTGGAACCACATAATGTTTGGCCTTTGTTTTTAAAATACGACTGAAACAGTTAATCAATTATCAATTGTTGCTCTTTCCTGACGGTCTTGTTTGTTTTACAGGTGTATGTGCTGAAGAGGCCGTACGTGGATGAGTTCCTGCAGAGAATGGGAGAACTATTTGAATGTGTGCTGTTTACAGCCAGTCTCGCAAAGGTATTGAAACAGATCCTGAGATAGATCTTCATATTTTATTCAGCACTAAATATCTTTTTTTTTTTTTTTTTGATGTGCAATGTAACGTTTGATCTATCAGATGTTGCTCCTCTGTTTTCTCTTTTATAGACGACCTCTTCCCTTCTAATTAAAGCCTCGTAGTTTGTTTCTTTTGGATGTTTTGATGTGCGGTTTCTTAGCTGTTTGCAGTTTGAGTAGCGTTCACATCCCTCCTTGTCCCTCACCTGCTCCCCTACCTGTCGTCTGACCCTCCTTCAGTATGCAGACCCGGTGACGGACCTGCTGGATCAGTGTGGTGTATTCCGGACTCGGTTATTCCGGGAATCTTGCGTATTCCACCAGGGCTGCTATGTTAAAGATTTGAGTCGTCTGGGCAGAGACCTCCACAAAACCCTCATCCTGGATAATTCTCCTGCCTCCTACATCTTTCACCCTAATAATGCTGTGAGTTTTCATCCGATTCTGTCAGCTTTCATGTTCCTCCTTGTGTCCAAAACAGCTTTGACGATGGTGACAAAACCTGCTCGTAGACGTTCAGGGACAAGAGTTGGTTTAAAAAAATGGCGGTGACATTGTGAACTAACAGAACTACTCGATTGATGGATTGATGGAACTTTTTAGTGCTAAAACAGACAAATTTGTTTTGACTTTGAAGATTTTCTCCAGCAGCAGCAGTCTGACAGTCTGAGATCAGCTCTTAATAGATTAATAGATCACAAAAAATGTAAACAAAAGACATATTTTCATAGAGTTTAAGTAGCTGGCAGGCAAGAGTTTTGAAAGATTTTCAATCACAGTAAATGTTTTTGTGTATTCCTATCTCCTCCTGATTTGTTGGAATGTGAACTGGACACGTACGACACGTACAAGACAGATTCAGGACTGATTAAAATAGTACATCTCTATATTTCTATAAATATACAGCACGCACCTCTTTTGTTCAGAACAACTGCCCGGTGCTGTTTATATGTGTGAATTATTTTTAAATCTGCGGTGCATTATAATCAGCAGTTTTGTAAGTGACTGTTTGTTTTCCTCAGGTTCCTGTGCTGTCATGGTTTGACGACGTAGATGACGCTGAGCTGCTCAACCTTCTGCCTGTGTTTGAAGAACTCAGTCAAGCTGACGACGTTTACACCCGGCTGGACGAGCTTCGCGGACATTAAGCTCTCAAGGGATCCGCTCAGCTCCTTTTTTTTCCCCCCCCAGAGTTCCTCTTCAACTACAATAGAACCGTATATATATCAAGAATAGAGTTTTCGGATGTTCTCCTCGCCTTTGCACAAAATCATCTGTTTAGAAAATTGCATTAGCGTGGGGTTAAGGAAATTCCAAGCCTGGAAAAAACACACAATGGCCCAGCTGAAACTATATAGATCGCTATTTGAGGCCTTTCCTCTGAACCTCAGTGCTGATAATATTGACAACCACTATTTGAAGGCACTAAGAGAAAGAGTGGGGAAACAACAACCAAAGCAGTCACACATCACAATCACTCCAGTTAGTCTGAATATTAAAGTGGTTCTTTTGCCAAAGCAGAAGCCTGCCTGCCCTGACTTGACTTTTGGACGTTGTTTTTATTATTGTGCCTTTTATGGAACAACAACAACAACAAAAAAAAATAACATCAGCTCTTTTTTTAAAAAATTTCCACCAGATTTTATACATTTATTGATTTCTTTTTATAGGTTGTTTTATAAGGAAATCTATTTTATAAATGGTGAACATGGTTCTTCTATGCAACCCAGTTCTGTAATAACATGGACAGTACCTCTCAAGTAGCAAGTCAATAATTGCATTCAGCAAATGTAAACATTAGCCTTATTTTACCTGTAAATGAGCAGCAAAACAAAACTGTATTTTACTTATTTGTATTGTATAAACATAATTTCTACAAAACATGCAGATATACATCATTAGTAATCAGATTGATATTTGATATATTGGTTTTAAGTTAAGTAAACAGGGCGAAGTCTTTACTTTGATGGTCCGTTGAAAGCAGACACACTGGAATATGTTGGCACATAGGATGACCATAAAAGCCACAGTTTTCAGTCTAGGTTTAATAATAGCTTGTTTGTTACTATGTTTTTTTTCTTTTATTACTATATGACAAACAACTTGCACTTGTTTTATATTGACAGTGCTGAAAGTAAAAAAACAAAAAAACAACAAAAAAAAAAACAAAAACTGTGCCTTTTTGAAATTTCGGACAGAGAATGGTGTTCTGCCTGAACAGAGATTTGTAGGCCTACACACTCTGAGTGTCATGCTGGGCGTGAGAAAACACTGTCAAGAGCAAGTGTAATGCCATGTGGCTGTGGTACTTGCAGTGCAACACTTGAAAATATCAGATCTGATTTTTTTAACAATGTGTGCGTGTTTTTTCTATATTTATTGGCCAAAACCTGTATTGTCCAGTACTTTCGTAATATGCTTCACATTTTTTGTATTGTAATCCATTTGCCTACTTTGAGGCTGGCCTTGTGTTTTAACTGTTTTATCTGTGCCTACATAACATAACACGTTTTGCTGTCAAAGTTCATGGATAATTCAGAAACTTAGCAGTTCAATCAAATCAACAACTACATGTAAATCTAAGATTCAGTCATGCAAGAAAAGTTTTCTTCTTTTTTTTTTTCATTTTAAATTCATTACAACAAATATTTTGTTGTTTTGGGGTATGTTTCCTGGGTGATATGGTTTTTTTTCTTATGATGTTTAATGTCTGATGCAATTATTGCCTGCATGTTAACAAGTAAAATATGACAATGAAAATGTACCAGTTGTGATGACCAAAAGTATTTGTTTAGACAGTCACAATTTGTCTTTGTGTATCAGAATAAATCAAAAGCTCATTTTGTCTACCTGATCTGACCAAAACTCTAAAAGACAATGTGCTACCGATTTTTATTTTAAAATAAAAATTGGTTATATTTTACTTTTCTTTGTGTGTTTTTCTCCTCTGTGACACAAACATCCTGCGTCATTAGTTGTATGTTCATATCCTCTTATACATCACTTTAAACCTCATTTAAAATCATTAAATCTCTTCGTTTTCAAGACATAACAGTCAAGTCCTGATACATTTTATCGCTAATACTTTAAACAACTTCAATCTGAGACTTGTATAAATTCATTGTGGTATTGTTACTTACAAAAAAACATCTGAATACCTCTTCCACCAGTGATAGTATATAACAGGTACTAATTTATTAGATCCATATTTATTTCCATAAACAACACTTAAGTCTAAATATTAAGTTAAGTTTAAGTAAAATATACATTGAGCTGTTACGTACTCTTTCATAACTTCTTGCATGCACTATGCCTCATTAGTGACTGACTTAGTTTACACTCCTACACACCAATTTGCATCAGCCCTGAATTTATTCCAGTATTATCAGAAACATATGATCAGAATCCGTTAATTAGCCAAGTATGCAGCATATAACGAATGTGTCTTTGCGTTTGCTCCCACAAACACAACATAGAAGAATAAAAATATAAAAAATGAAACAAATGAAAACAAAGTAGTAGTAAAATTAAATGTAGTTTTGAAATGGGATATAAAACTTGAAATGAACTGTTGACTGTACAAAAGAAATATGGACAAAGAAATGATATGTATGAAGGTGACAAGTGCAAACATTAAATGTGACGTGTGCAATAAATAAATGATGTAACATTGGAGGTTGAATGCAATGTACAAGTCCAGTGTGATGAAATACATGAAAGCGACAAATGCAGGGATTAAAAGAGGGTTGTGAAATGTAAAATCCAGTTTGATAACAGCACGGTTCAGCTATGTAGTGGAGCAACAGTTTCCGGAAAGATCTGCTCTTGAAACGTGAGGTCTTAGCCAAAAATCGGTAAACTTTTAGGCGACATAATAATTAGAAAATCGCTGCTTTGTTTGTTGACGACTATAATGGTTCGGCTGAAATTCACGGGTCGGCCATTTTAGATGTACCGAGGGCAGCGTTATTTTTTCCTTTACCCGCATTCTGCAAGGACCCGCCCCCATTCTGCCTCTGATTGGCTCTGACCTTGATATTATCCTAACTCTAACCAATCTAATTATCGAAGGCAACGAGGACTAGCCAATCAGAGGTAGAGTAGGGCGGTTCTTCGCAGAATGCGGGTGGAAAAAATATAAAGCGCGAGGTGACATACCAGGAAGTGTTTTTTTAATATAAATGTTTCATGTCACTTGCGTTCTGTGAAGAGTTAAAAAAACAAAATTGCTGTAATATACAATGATTATAAAATAAAATACTTCTTAATTGCATTTTTCGATTTTAACCGTTGGGACTCGGGGCTTTTTCTTCTGGGCGTTTCCATGGTGACATCACTAGGCCGCTGTAGGAGCTAACTGACACGTAATATTTATCTCTCTCAAAATACATAACAGAAGAGCAGCAGGAGGAAAGAGACCCAACCGATAGCTTTGAGTTCACAGGAGGTGAGAAGTAGGTATATTATTTCATATTAGCATGTTGTGATAATGTCCTCGGTGCGTCGTATTTTCTGAACAGACGATTGAACGAGACGTGGCCCGTGTTTAACGCTTTCTGGCTAACGTTAGCAACGCTAGCTATTAATAATATGATAGTATCATGCTGCCCGACACTGTTTTTCCGTCTGTCTGACTGTTGCTCGACTTTCCCTTTCTATTCCTCACAATATATTTATATTACTTAAACGGATTGGGTCAGGTAACAGTTAACAACGTCAACGGTAATTGCTAGTATGTTCAGGAAGCATGATTGTGCGCTAGTTTTGTCAACGCTTGACATTTTAGCCTGTTGTGTAATGCTGCAAACCCTCATCTAGCGTTGGCTTTACTACGCACTTCTGTCCCCATAAGGTCCGATCTGTGACCTGCTGCCTGTGTATCATTAACACTGGTGGAAGAGTTACTGGATAACATACTTGGTTAAGTAAAAGTAGCAGTAACCTGATGCATGAATACTCAAGTGCAAGCGAAAGTATCCAAAATGAAAGTACGCATTAGGTAGACTGGCCCCTGTCAATGTTACGGGGTAGGTTCATAATTTTTCAATTTTATCTTAAAACAAAACAACTGTCAAGTGCCCAATTAAACACTGAAACACTGGTTTTCCCCGCTGTAATCATTCCTCCTGTTCATACTGGCTGTTAAAAAATCCCCTTCAAATGTGCTTTCAATGGAAGTGATGGAGGCCAAAATTCACAGTGTTTCCACACAGTCATTTATTGCAAAAATGCATTTAAAAGTTGATGTGAAGCTTATATGAGGCTTCAGCAGTCTGAGTTAGTCACATTAAGTGGATATCTGCTACATTTACAATCTTTTTAGCATCAAATTCCCTATTTGTGTTTTCTTGGACAATGTTTCCCTGTCGAGCTGTGGTGGAAGTATAATAAAAAAAAGAGGGACTTTGGCACTAAAAAGACTGTAACATTGAAAGATATCTATTTGATTTGACTCATTTGGATGGTGGAAGCTTCATACTAGTTGAGTTGGTCAAATTAAGTGGATATCTCCCACAGTTTCAGTCTTTTTAGTTAAAAAAAAATCCCTCTTTATGTCTTGATGGATAGTGTAAAATCTTAAAAAGAGGAAATTTGGCACTAAAAAGAGATTAAGTCTGGAAAATGTTGAATTTATTTGAGTATTTTGGACGACTAAAGCTTCATATTATCTCCAAGTAAACTTGTAAATACATTATTGCACAGAAAGAGGCTTGTGGAATTTGTCCCCCATCACTTACATTATAAGTGCATTATGAAAGGATCTTGTAATGGCCAGTATGAACAGGAGGAATGATTACAGCAAGAAAAACCTGTTTCAGTGTTCCTCTGGGCACCTGACTGTTGTTCCAAGTCAGACTTGAAAAACTGTGAACCTGTTTTTAACAGTAGTGGAAGAAGTACTTTATTTAGGAAAATAAAAGTAGCAATAACCTGATGTAAAATACTCCCAGTACAGAATAAAAGTAGTAGCAACGAAATAAAGTATCAAAATAAAAGCAGAATGACTTGTGTTATGGTTTTATTGTTGTATTAATGGATCAGTGTTATTGATGCTATATTATTTGGTAGTTTAATCTATAACAATGCATCATATTTTATAAACTGATTGTGCGTTTTATATGTAAAATCCTAATCTAAAAAGTACAATAGTTCCCTCTTAAATGTAGTGGAGTAGAAATGTAAAGTAGCATAAAATGGAAATACTGAAGTAAAGAACAAGTTCCTTAAAGTTGCATTTAGATACAGCACTTGGTTAAATATATGTAGTTGTTAGTTGCTTTCCGCTACTGATGATTAACAAGTGGTTGCACCTGTGCTGCTCTCTGTGAACGCTACAGGCTCACAGCTACGGTCGGTGAATAGTTGAAATTCTTGCCTTTGACTCTAATCATGTGGTTTTTCTTTTTCAGAGGAGACACTGTCTGATCAAAAAAATCCCTTCAGATCTCAAACCCCCGCTTCCATCATGAACGTGTTCGACCGCAACATCAACTTCGACGCTCTCCTCAAGTTCTCCCAAATGTACGTAAGCACGCGGTCGAACAATGTGTGATGTTAGTCGTATTGAACTTTATCTACTTTACCTCAGGTTTCTATCGCCCAGCCCTGTTCACCCTTATCTTTTTCTTTTTTTTTTTTCTTGCAGATCTCATTCCACCCAGGTGCACTTGAAGAATGTGTACTCAAGCCTGGCAGTTTGTATGTTTGTGGCTGCAGCTGGCTCCTACGTCCATGTCGTCACACGCCTCTTTCAGGTAATAACTAACAACATACACTGGAGTCCAGGTTGATCCTTTACAGCGAGACAATGATGCCCTTTAGTAAACTACAGACATGAATACATTATCCTTCCTAATCTAACCTCATTTTAAAGTTTTAAATTCCCTTTGGGATTTAAAAAAAAAAAGTAAAGGGGAGGGGGAGGACTCAGCAGCCAGACGTTTCTCTGCTCTATGTTTAGGAGATTGTCACTATAATGAGAATAGCTGGTCCAGCTTAAAGGTCAGTCCACTTTCAGTGAGCCTGGTCGGGTTAGGCTAACGGGGCTTTCACTTCTCCAGCAGTTGGGGAAACAACAGACAAGACTTTTCTTTGTCTTGTGAAGCTGCAGCATTTATTAACTGACACGCTGCACTGTACTCTGTACATTTACTGCCAGACTGACAACTCAACTCCGCCCTGCCCACATTCACGTCACTTTTCTGCCGCTTGCTCAACCACACACACACATTACACACTGCCCTGTTCCCGTTAGCAGCTACGCTACTCTTGTAACAGGACCTAACCCTAACCCTAATCCTATGACTTAAAGTAGATAATGTAGTTAACAAGAACCAAACCAATTAAATATATGATATTTGCTGTGTCATATTGCACCTCATCTTCCCTACAGGTTAATGTTTTAGTTCATAAAAGTGTATTCATGTTGTTTTTTTACGATGTTAGTGGAAAGATGGAACGCTTCCGCTATAAAACACTGTGGAAAACCCTGAAGTCAGCAGCTGCATGTGAAATCACTCCCTCATCCACTCACCAGTATAACACACACTCATCCACTCACCAGTATAACACACACTCATTCACTCACCAGTATAACACACACTCAAACAGTAAATTAGGATTTTTGGACACTAATTACAGTCAGATGTAGAGTCACACACAAGTCATTTTTGCATCTATGAAATGCGTTCGGGATCGTCATGGAGACTCCTCTTTTTGCTCCACAGTGGAGTTTTTTTTGAAGGTGATAATATAGTGATACGTTCACACTCAACATGAATGAAACGGTGAACACTAAATATAGTTCACTGTATAGTAAACAAGGAGTGATTTCATTGTTGCCACTCAGGCGCTGAACACATCCTTTTGTTTCCTGTTAACCTCAGTTCATGTTTCATGTGATAACAGTGACAGTTTATGCTGGTAGAAGACTGTGAAACACAGCGAAGAACACTAAGACTTCAATTAACCTTTCTACCAAAATTTGGATGCTTAAAGCCAAAAAAAATCATATTTTATCTGAAAAAATATAAAAACAGAAACAAACTAATGAGCAAAACAAAGCCTACACATGTGAAACGACAAAAAGCAACATAAGAACGACTCTGATGTCATCTTGTACCTGCTACACCAGTTTCCATACTGGGAGTATTATAGTTGTTCTCCTGTTTATTAACACTGCAGGCACATGTAAGATATTACAGGTCAAACTACAGGTCTGTAGTTTTAATCAGGAACACAATAAGATGATGATGAGACAACTTTATTCATCCCAAAGGAAATATTCAGTCGTATCTTCCTCCTGTTTCTTCTGTGATGTTCAGAAACGGTTTTACAGGATAACAACAATCTGAACATGGACATTAACCTTTTTTGAAAGAATGAAAAGATAATCGTGCCCGTGATTGGGACGTTGCATCATTACATCAACACAGTAAATGAGCGTTTAGGGTCTCGGCATGCCTTGACCGCCGTGTCCGTGTCGTCAGGGCGGCGTGCTGTCTGTGCTCGGCTCTCTGGGAATGATGTTCTGGCTCGCCATGACGCCACACAACTCCGAGACAGAGAAGAAGAGACTGGCTATCCTCGCGGGATTCGCCTTCCTCACAGGTAAACTGATGCAGCTGTGAGCTAACAGCAGATGAAAACAGTTATTTGACGTGCGATCGGAGCGTTTTCTGCTAACTTACAGTCATGTAACAACAGTGTTTGTCTTCCTCTCCAGGCGTCGGCCTTGGCCCCACACTGGACTTTGTCATCGCTATCAATCCCAGGTATGCGAACAGTTACTCAATGTTCAACATCTGCATATGAGCAGCTGAACAGCTGGCTGAGTGAAAGATAAACATAGAAACCATGAAACATTAAACACCGGTTTGATGATAAGAGTATTTAGTGACGATTGGCGGTGGAGCTGCAGTGATTAGCAGATAAAATTATAAGTTTTAAGCTAAACTGGTAAACATTTGCTGTTTGCAGCTTGTCAGATGGGAGGACTTTTCTGTCTCATACATGATAATTTATTTGGATTTAAAACTGCTGATCGAACAAAACAAGACATTTGAAGACGTCATTGTGGGCTCAAAGAAATTCTAACAACCGCTTCTCACATTTTTCTGACTTTTTACAGACAAATTGATTAATCAAGAGTATGATTGGCAGATAAATCGATATATAAATCTGACTGTGGGTATTTACGCATCTTATGAAGTGTTTTAATTACTTAAAAAGTTAATTCTGGGTTTTTTTTCTCCGCAGCATCATCGTGACAGCTTTCATGGGAACCTCCGTGATTTTCATCTGCTTCACTCTCAGCGCTCTCTACGCCAAACGCAGGAGCTACCTGTTCCTGGGAGGTAACCACTCTTTATTCATTGAGATTTCATTTGTCCATAAGAGAAATAAGCAGTGACAAAGTTCTAACTACTTCTTCTTCTTCTTCTTCTTCTCAGGCACACTGATGTCCGGCCTCTCCCTCCTCTTCCTCATGTCTGTGATGAACATGTTCTTCGGATCTGTGATGCTGTTTAAGGTAGGAGGAACCAACGTGGCTCCGTTCCTCAACTAAAAGTTTCAGCCGTGTTTCACGCCGTGTTGTGTAAATCATCGTTTTTTTTGTGTGTGTGTTTTATCTCCTCTGACAGGCGCACATGTATCTCGGGCTGCTCATCATGTGCGGCTTCGTCCTGTTTGACACTCAGCTCATCATTGAGAAAGCAGAGAACGGAGACAAGGACTACGTCTGGTGAGGACTCGATCTGTCGGCTTTACATAACCAAACATCATGCAAATACATCCTGCAGTCAGCTGCACCACAATGAAAGACTTGTTCATATGAGTGATACATACATGCTAAATGGGCTTGTGCTCTTTATTTTAGAGATATTGAATGACGTGTTTACAGAGTCTGAAACAAACTTTGCATGTGTTGTGTTTTTGAAGGCACTGCGTGGACTTGTTCCTCGATTTTATCACCATCTTCAGAAAACTGATGGTCATCCTCGCCATGAACGATAAGGTACAGAAGTTATTTCATAATCCTGATCTTTTAAAAGTGAAGTCCAGTATGTATTATGTATTTTTCTTCTTGTCAACAATTCATGAAAAGAGGAAGATCGTCTATTAGGGGTGTAACGGTACGTGTGTTCACCCTAAACCGTGACATCACGGTTGAGTGGGTGCAGTCGTATGAAGCAGCTACTGTCAAAATAGTTTAATAATCCACTTGGTCCAACAAGAGACTCAAAACACTGATCGAGTGCAACACTATTATTAAAATACGCTGCGTTATCTCTGTAGTGAAACGATACCGCGCCCCCCCCTCCCCTCTCTGTGACGGTTGGCTTTTAGTGAATTCGTTCAGAACAAAGATAAACACATTTGATTTGTGACGTGTTCAGATGAAACGTTGTAAGAACCAGTTCTGAGAGAGAAAAGTGCAGTGAAAGTGGTGGTTTGGTTCCTCTGACTGATATATTATTATATATGACACCTTTAGATTATTAATAGTGAAGCATCGGTGTGAAAGCAGCATGTTACTGTTGTAGCTGCTGCAGGTGGAGCTAGTTTCAACTACTTTATATACAGTTAGACCATAAATCAGCATAAAACAGCTGTCAGGTGTCTCGACTCCTCTGAAGAAACAGAAAGGTTGTTTTTACTTTTTCCACTGCAGCAACGTAACTGTTTCAGTAATGAGTTTTGGCCAGTGAGCCATTTTTGGATGTTTACATTTTTCAAAATTAAAGACCAAAATGTTATTTTCTACCTTCCTTTTTTTTCCCCCCTTGCTGCACTGAACCATGACCTCAAAACTGTGGTTCATACCAAACTGTTACACCCCCGTCGTCTATGAGCTGATCCCACTAACAAGTCCTGATACATTTCGTTCCTCTGTGTTCCTGTCGATTATTGATGGATGACAAGTTCCTTCATTATGATGGACACAACATCTGTAGTTAATCTTGTTCTGTACACCGTCCTGCTGCTGAAAACACTCACCAACCCACCAAATGTGTATAAATCCGCAGCTGAAAATAGTCCATAACAAATTCAGCACTAACTCCTGTTTCCTAACAGTGATCGACTGTTTTAGCAAATTATTTGGCCTTTTGTAAAAAGAAACGAGAAGTTTTTAAAGATTCACATCTTCGGTGGGAACAGACGAGCTTGTGGCTGAGAACCACAGACAGGCGGAGGAAGTAAAAGCAACCAGAGACAAACGAATTCATTGTTGGTCTCGGTCTTTTTGTGGGATTTCCAAAAACACGGTGGTGTTTTCTTCATCTGTAAACCTTGAGACACACTGAACAAACCACACTGTGTTTTAACCACATTTATGATTAAATGCTGTTTTTCAAATATTGGATCACTCAAATCATAAAAAAACATGTTTTCTCATTTAGTTCTGGTGGAGTCGAATGTCTCCTCGCAGATACTTTTGTTTCAGATATCTGAGATTTCAAAAAAAACAAACAAACAAAAAAACCCTTGAATATATGTTTCTTGCCTGCTGTAGACGTCACATCAGTTAAACGTCTTTATTTGTATGTCGTTGACCATCGGAGACGTTGTACATCTATAAAGCACCAGTGAGACGGTGACAGTTCATCCCTCATATGTGGATTTTCAGTTCGCGCTATTAGACTGGTGCTACCGTCGTCATGGAAACTCATCGACTGATAACGGACACGTGTTAATTTTAGCAATTTTAGCGAGCCCCCCTGAGGCAAATTTGTGATAATTGAGTTATAAAAAGAAATAAAATTAACTTAAATGAATTCATTATTTTGTAATCAGTCAGTCAAAAAGGCATCGACTTGCATTTTGAGAGGTTTTAAAAAGGTTGTAAAAAGTTTTAAATTTGGTCAAAAACTGCAGAAACCCTGAATTTAGTTTGTGGTTTACAAATGACAGAAAATAACGTTTGAATATCTGAGTGTCAACATGTGTTTTCAGAAACATCGTCTCTGTTTAATCCTCCAACCTCCCTGTTTTTTTTTTTTTTTAAACTGTTTACTGAGTTCAGCACAGAGTTCATTCACCTCGTCCGTATCGAGGCGATGACACAACTCTCTGATATCTCAAAATTAAACATCCTCACGGCTTGATGCCACCAGAGTGAAGAGAGAATCTTTTTTTTGTTTTTTTTCTTCATGATTTGGGTGAACTGCTCCTTTTTTTTAAAAATTCTGTTTGGAGACCTGTTTGTTCGCTGTCCTGTGAAACTAATAATCCGTCTGTTTTTCTGTTTCAGGACAAGAAGAAAGAGAAGAAGTAGAGAAAGTTTGAGTAGCTGGAAAAAATAAAAAAAACAATCTGTCAGAGAAGGCACAATTTGCAACGCACTTGATACTCTTCACTTTGTCTTCATTTCTTGAATTAACTCCTATGTGGTCTTATATTACTGAACTTCCTTTGATTTTTTTTTTTTTCTTTTCTGTTCAAACTTACAACAAAGGGTTGAATGTAAGTTAAATTAATGCTTAGTCCCATTTTTGGCTGTGAATGGAGAGTAGACTAATGCTGCAGTGAACATGCTTGGCCTGTAGAGGGGAGCGTTGCGCTATGAAGACCCCCCCCCCCCCCCCCACCTTTAAAAAAATAAAAAAAAAAAAAAAAAAAAAAAAAAGAAGCTGAGCAGCACTTCATGATTTTCATATTACTGTTATTTAGTGCCATAAATTAACTACATGATAGGCTCCTTTTTTTTTTTTCTTTTTTTTTTTTTAGCGAGTCACGTGAGCTTCTGATACTGATCATTGTTTTATTTGAAGTCATGTAATTACTCACATCCACTGATTTGCTTATTTATAGTTTTTCTTCCTCTTCTTTTAGTGCAGTGTCACTACAACATATGGGTGTCCCATGATTTTGACAACAGATTCCTCTCCTTCCTCCTCCTCCTCCTCCTCTTCCTCCCTTTTAAAAGAAATTTCCCCCCCCCCTACTGTAATCGTTTGTTCCCTTTTTTTGAAATATGTTGACCAAGATTTTTTGAGTAAGAATGGCGACGCCTGGTAAAGAGCTGACACACACACACACACACTATGAACGCCTGTCAGACTGGAGATGATCCACGCTGACACTCAGACGGACTCACAGCCTCTCGCTGGTTCAGGATTTTTTTTTTTTTTTTTTTTTTTTTGGACGTTGGCTCGGCGGAGGAGGAAGAGTCGGTGCCATCTGTCCCCCTGTTTTCAACTCGGATAGCAAACACAGGCGAGCTATTCAAACCCCTCCCCTTGTAAATTTCTCTAAATATCTGTTGTCTAGAAATTAGTTTTGCCAAATGATGTGATGTTAAGGGTATGATTCTCTTTTTTTTTTTTTTTTTTTTTTTGAAAGTGTATACTGTGAAGAATTTATTTTATTGATGTAAAATTGAAACTAATAATTTGATACATTTGCTCAAATAAATGTGTTGAACGTACGTCTTTGCTCTCTCACTGTGTATTTATGCTTCTTTAAAGGACGAGTTCACGGTTTTTCATGTCTGCCTTAAAACAATCTAAACATTGACACACGTTTTTCTAACTTATATTTTACTGTAATCATTCCTCCTGTTTATACTGGCCATTAGAAGATTAATTATTCAATATAAGCGACTTCTAACATGTAAAAGTGTATTTAAAAGTGAAGCTTCAGTCGTCCAAATGAGTCAAAATGTGCCAAATTCCCTCTTTTGCATTGCAGCTGAACAGAAAAACACTGTTGAGACACAAAGAGGGAATTTTTTACTAAATAGACAAAACCAAATATATTCAAATAAACTTTTAAATACACTTTTGTGGACGAAGGACTGTGGATTTTGGCCTCCATCACTTCCATTGAAAGCACATTTGAAGGGGATCTTTTAATAGCCAGTATGAACAGGAGGAATGATTACAGTGAGGGAAAAACCTCTGTCTGTGTTCATATGGACACCAAATTACCATGTAAATGTAGTAATACCTATAAAAAAGTTAAAGGTACTTTTAGTGTATCATTAGCAAAATTATTTAAAGTCTCCCTCGACTCGTAAATGTGTTTTTCTTCTTGTTGCTTCATTTGGATGTTTGAGCTTCACGCTGCAGAGTTTGAACACTAAAAGGCTGTTTTCAAGTTAATCTGCAGAATAAGGAAAGTTTCTCTGTGCTCGCTTTAAATCTGAGTTTAAAACGTGAACCTACAAGCAGGATTTGTGATTTAACGACTAGTGTGGAGCCCGTCCTGGTCCGGTATGCAACTTAAGTGTGATGTGTAAACTTGAAGCTTCCAGTAAAAATAGTTAAAACTTTAAATCAGAAATATTCACATATTCAAAAATCCTGGATTTTTCAATGAGGAAGAAGGAGTTGATGTTGTTTTAAGAATTTCTAACAATGTAATTGTTTTTCCATTTTAAAAAGTTAAATGTAAAAACTACAAACTATTATTCAGAGTATTTTTATGTCTTTAAAACATGTCTGGAGGGGAACTTCAAGTAAATGCAGTAATACCTGTAAAAATACTCCATTACAAGTAAGAGTTCTGCATTTAAAATGTCAAGTAAAAGTATTTAAAGCATATTAAAAACAATTTAAAGTTCTCATACTGCAGAAAATGACCCTCATAAGTCATAGTTACATATATATTGATTTATTATTGCTGATGTGTTAATGTGTAAGCAGCACTTTAAATGTAGTTTCTTGAGCTAATTTGAACTTTTATATCCTGTTGGGGCAATTTAATTTATAACAATGCAGAATATTTTATAAATTCATTATATATTTTGTATATAAAATCTTAATCTGAAACCAGTATAGCTGTCAAATAAATGCAGAGGAGCAAAAAAAGTACAATATTACCCTCTGAAATGTGGCGGAGTAGAAATATAAAGTTGCAGAAAACGGAAGCGAAGTACAAATAAATTTGCGTAAATGATGCCAACAGCCAAAAATAACGACTTTGAAAAAATTGCATCCAGACAAAAGGACTAAATCAAAAGATTTTAATTAGAAAGTTGAAAAACGGCAGTAGGTACATAGGACCTCTATCGGCTAGAGAACGAACAGCAACAGAGATGTTGAAATACAAGATATGAACATAATCTACTAAGCGAAGGAGACTGCAAATTTCACAGAAAGATTACAAAAAAAAAACAAAACAAAACAAAAAAAAAAAGATGGCTGCAAATGATGTACATTTAAAATAAATAAATAATAGAAATACATATTCATTGAATAGTGTAGCCATTTCTCTTATCTATGTTATTATTGCTGGTATATATTACCTTTAAATGTATTATGATTTAAAACAGACATATTCTGACAACCTTCCTCGGTCGCAAAACAATATCAACATGATCAATAAAATCGTTTTATACATTTAAAATCATGATGCATGGGGGAGTTTTTAGCAATTAAGAATCACAGACATGAACATTCATTTTTTTCTTTCTTTTTTTCTTGTTTTTTTTTTTTTTTTTTTTTTTTTTTAAAAGGAGCTCCGTATTTTTTTTTTCTGATACATTATGTGGTGAAATGACGTCGAGACCAGAATGACGATGTTTTGATACAGTACAGTACGTCGGCTGTTGAACTGTTTCACTGTTTCCTTGAACGACTGATGTCCGTTTACCGGGATGATGAGAAAAACAAAAGACAAAAAGTTGCTGAACAACTACCAGGAAGTGACGATTTTTTGTGCTAATCGTTAGCTCGGCCATGCGTTTTGTAGTCCTGTATACATGAAATCGATGAGTCCACAGTCGGTCTTGATTGTGATAAAAGTGAACAACCTATATATCATTCGAGTGGCTTTTGGCTTCATGTTTATTGGGAATCCTGAGGAGAAGTCTTTATATCCATCCTTCCAGTTGCAACAGAGACACGGATGATGAGACAACATCATCATCATCATCATCATCTAACCAGTCAGATCAGAGTTTTTCTCGCGGACATCAACGGGGCAGCGCAGTTTCTTTTCCTCAAAAAAAGGTGGCGGCGGGTCACAGCAGCAGCATCACAGTACAGCCAGCGAGCAGCAGGCGTGTTCAGGGTGCTGCTGGCTCTTATTGTCTTGTGGACTAGATGAGCATTTGCCTCTCTGGTCCTTTCTGTCCCCCTCCCTCCCTCCTGCCCCCCCTCCCCTCCCCTCCCGCTTCTTGGCCGGATCATCCTTGGCTGCCGCAGGATGACAGACTGTCGTACAGAGAATCGCTGAGCGACTCGGGGGTCTCCAGGACCTGAGGGCGGCTCGGGGAGAGCGCTTCCTCCGGTCGCTCCCTGAGCAGCTCCAGCCCGGCCTCGCGGCTCATCTCGGGGACGCTAGGGGTGCGGGTCTTCCCCCTGCGGCTCATCCCGGACTGGGCAGGGACGGGCAGGCTGCCTGGGTCCACCACCCGGCTGGAGGAGGGGCCCCCGGCCTTCATGCTCTGAGAGGAAGCAGAGAGGGAGAGGAGGGGGGGGGGGATATTTTAGGTCGTGACTTTCATCTTATGTAACGCCTTCAGGTGCAAAAAACCAGAAGTGGGTTACAGAAATCATCCAACTGTGAATCTTTAATATTCAGCTGATTAATAATTTCTAAAGGGAGAATGTGCTTCAGTGTTTTTACATTATGTAAGATGTGAGAGCAGATTTAAAAATGTATCTCCGCTTTACCGCCTTGCAAAGTATTTTCAGTGTATAAGTGACCCACTTAATTCCCTTTTCTGCTAAGTTTGTGCATCAAGTCTTTCGTCATTTTCTCAGCTAGTTTCAAATCAGGCTGTGTCATTAAAACTTAAAGAGTAACTACACACCCAGATTCTGCCGGACTGACCGCCGCTCGGCGATGCGGAGCTGCCGTCAGCCTCTGCGTGACTCTCCTGCAGAGCTTTGACCGTCACTAGAAGCTCATTCATTCAATCGCCCTTTGTTTAAAGTGTCTGAGCTGAGTAAGCGGCTCTGCTCCTCCAGTGTGTCGGTGCGTAGCCGTTAGGGCGTTAACATCCTGTTTTCATATGAATTTCATGACGTAGATAAGTCATAAACGGTCCGCATCGGCCTTGCGAGGTTCAGAGCTGATTTAAAACAAAAGATGGTGCGTTGAGTCATTTTGAACCCGATGTCAATGTCAACATTAACACCAGCGTCGATGTGTTTCATCACAGTAGAGTCATAATTTAGTTTACAGATGAAAAAACATCTTTAAGTAAGCAGAAACTCTTATTACAGCAAGAAATTTTGGCTCCTGACTGTTGTTTTAAAACAGATTAGACTGCGAATAAACACTTTAGTAATGTGTGAATCATAAGTTGCTACGAAACTGAATCTGTAGCGCTGACCAATCAGAGGCAATCAACTATGTAAACAGGAAGTAACTGTAGCATTACTGCCACATAACTAAAAATAACAGTTTTAGGGGCCAAAAGATAAAATAAACTTTACTGTCAATCCTTTTTCAATACAGATGTGACTTTGTTGATTTCTATCTGCATCTCTGGAGAAATATTTAGAATTAGTGAGTATTAATTTACAATAAGAGGGAAATATCTCATTATGCTAAGCTAAGACATTATTTGATCATTTACTCTAATTTTATTGGCGTAAAGGTTTATAATTTGGGGTTTGGTGTGTCTGGCAGAAGTAGGTGTTGGCTAATTATTTAGTAGCGACTAATCTGATGATCCTGGTTTTAATTAATGACGCTTAAATCTCCACTTCCGTTATAACGAGGATGAGATTGAATTTACAAACAGCTGGTGCAACCGGCTCCAGGAGTTACAGGCTCTTTTTGAAAACAGATTTAAGCTCGAATCTGACCGAAAGTCAACTGAACTCCCGTCCGTACCCCTCTGAATGGTGAGCCGAAGGATACCGCCTCCTCCTCTTCCTCCTCCACTGCCAGGTACACCTCTGCAGGTCCCGCCGGGGTCTTCAGGTTGGGGAAGGTCCAAGTCTTCGAGCGAGATGAGAACATGTTCGCTCCGTGGGCCTCTTTGTCTGTAGGTGGAGAGATTACGTACATGTACATGTTATCCAGAGCTGCGATAATCAGCTGATTGATTGATTAGTCGATCAACAGACAGTTAGCAGTGATTGGAAACTATTTGATAATGGAATAAGCTTTTTTTCCAGCAAAAATGGCAAAAATCTTTTGGTTCCAGCCTCAGAAATGTGAGTATTGGCTTGTTTTCTTTGATTTCTATGAACATAAAATGAGTCTCTTTGGTTTTTGAACTGTTTATCAGACAAAAGAAATATGAAGACGTCATCTTGAGCTGTGGGAATTTGTACATATGTAATAACATTATAGAACAAATGATTAATCGAGAAAATAATCAGCAGATATTAAAATAATCTTTCTCCTCACATCACAGAGGATCATCTGGAGGTTTTTACTAAACAGAATCATCAGGAGAACAGACGTTTGTCTAAATCCTCATTTTAAAGTGATGAAGGTCGTTTAACTGTTTCAGACTTCAGGAACCTGAACATCTCGTCACGCTTTTAAAATGATGGAGGCAGCTGATCCAGCTGAGTCAGTGTTTGTCTGTTTTATTTGGTTGAATTTTATTGGTTGAGATCGTCAGTGTTATTTGTTTTATGATTTTATTATCTATCTTATGTATTTATATTTAAGAATATGTATATCTGATTCTACATTTATTGATTGCTGTATCCTTCTGATCATATATGTTTAATTCTCTTCATGTTTGATCCATTTTCTTAGTTTTTTTTGGTAACCTTCATGTTTTATGTTCTTTGTGCTGCTTCTGATTCTTAATCTCAGTGAGACATTTCTCCTGCTTAAGTCAAGTTATATAAATAATAACCTAAATTGAGCTGCAACTAACATTTATTTTCATTATTGATTAATCTGCCGAATATTTTTTCAACCAATTGATTAGTTGTTTGGTCTATAAAATGTCAGAAAACAGCGTTATAATTCTTTAAACGTCTTGTTTTATTTGAACAGTTCACCATCACAGAAGACAACGAAAACCATAAAATCATCACATTTGGAAGGCTGAAAATGACAAATATTTGGCTTTTTTTCCTTAAAAAATGACTTAAGATGATTATTTGATTATCAAAATAATTGGCATTTAATTTTCTGTTAATTGACTAATCAATTAATTGACCAATCCTGCAGCTCTAAACCTAAAATTTTTCTAAAAAGGCAAATAAATGTGTTTTTCTTGGTAAGTGTATATTTATCTATCAGTATATGAGCTACAGTAAGTGTTTTCTTTTATCAAACGATACTAAATATCCACCGCAGATCTTTTATCTTTGTTCCTGCACTTCAAACAAAGATAACGTATAAGACGACCAACACTTCGTCTTATAGAGAGTTTTTCTTTATAGTTGAGAGGAAACTACATCAAAGTACTAAATTACTCAGTTTGGAAGCTAAATATCACAGTACTGAGTGACCTCTGACGATGTTCTGAACCACCGGATCTCTTCCAGCTGTTATCATGTGTTCGTGAGGCTGTTCGCACCTTCGCGGATGACGCCGGCGGAGCTTCGTCCCTCCAGCATGGAGCCGTACTGAATGGTTGGAATCAGCTGTTTGTGCGGCACGTAGCACTCCTCCTGCGACGTCAGCTCTCTGTCCAGGGTGCGAGCCCGTCGGCCGGCCCTCCCCGGGGAGCCGGAGGAGTGGTGCTCGGCCCCTCCGGCCCTCGCCTTGGACAGACCCCGTCCCGCTGCGCCGCTGCTGCAGTCGGGCAAAGGGAACGTACCGATACCGCTGTCCAGAGTGTAGGTGGACGCACCGGAACCTGCAGAGGAAGGAGGAGAACGACTTTATCATGTGGAAATGCAGAAATAAATAAATGAAATGTTGAGACAAAGAAGCAAACGTGTAAATTAATGAATTCCAAGTATTTTTATCTTTTACTGAAGCCTCGATCGATTCTCCTCGGGGGCGTGGCCTACTTTATTTACCTTTGATATGCCAATAAAGGTGTGAGCTCATTTATTTCCCCTCAATATGCAAATGATACGTTTCAGTCAAACCCTTATGGATTATCACAGATGTGCAGAGCTGCATTCAATTAAAAAAAAGAGAAGGAATCATTTTATCTTCAAAATATACCGAGAGAGTAATATAAACAGTGTTATATTAGTATATATTATATAACTGGATCACTATATTTGATGTATTAACATGTAAACAGCATTTTAATGTTGCAGCTGGTCGAGGCTGATATTAACTGCTTTATACACAGATAGTAGTTATATTGGTAATAATGTATAATATTTTATAAATTGATTTTATGTTATACATGTAAAATGTTAATCTGGAAAGTAACTAAAGCTGTAAAATGGAGTAAAAATACAATATCTGACACTAAAATGTAACCACAAATCAAAAGTATCTTAAAATTGTACTCTAGTGAATGTATTTAGTTAAAGTAAAGTCACTTTACGTTTATGTTCACCAGAATTTCCCGTCACTCGGCCCCGAAACAGGATGTGATGTCACGTTTCTGATGTAGGTGATAAATAAATAGTGATCAGAGTGATCAGTGTATGAGAGTGAAGCTGCAGTTTGTAGTGAGATAATGTGACAAACAGTGAATCATAATTTCAACCTTATTATTGGAATATTAGCAGCATGTTGTTCAGTACGACTGTTATCACTTTTGTCCTGAGAGAAATATTACATTTATAAAAAGCTTATTAAATGTATTCTATAGATTTATTTCTATAGAAACACACATTTTATGTTTTATTCATCTACTCATCTCACCTGATCTATCTGTGTATGTAACAGTCTTTCTGTTGCTAGTAGCAACCACTACTGACACAGATCTGCTCTACTTTGTGTTTGAAATCCTCAGAGACAACATTCAAGTTTATACATAATTACCGGGTTTACTTATGTGTAGTGTAGTGCTTAATAAACACACACACACATAAATTAAAATGAAGTCTTCCTCTACTTCCTCTCTATTTAGCTGTTAATTTAGATAAAATTTCAAGTCTGCCTTGTTTACACTGTATATTTGCTCAGTGGAAAAATAAAATTAAATAGAATAAAAAAGGATAATAACAAGGAGGATTCAATTAAGTCCAATTAAGGAATCAATCCACAGCTGACAGGGATGAAGCAAAATGATGATGATGATGATTAGTGAGCGTCTGATACCTCAATTTACTACTCAGAGTGAGCTATCAGTGTCTGTTACATAAGGAGGAGTGTTTGTAGTGTTTCCTTCTTTTATTGCAGCTGTTTTGTGATTAATTTTGTGTTCATTTGTAGTTTTTTCTATGATCAGCTTCCTGCTAATCAAGCTAGCTGCTCTGCTGTGTGTCTGCTGCTGTTTTTCTACTGTAACATTCTCATTAACAGCTGAATTACTGTTGTGAAAACTTCAATGTCTTTTACTCTTTTTACTTTTTTCTTCTGGACTCGACTTCCTCTTCGTCTTCTCTGCATGAAGAAGAAGTGTCACCAGTCTAAATGTGTAATTTGATACCAAGTCCAGACGATCTGAGAGGAAGTGAAAGTATGGATATTTTTAGACGTAGACTAACAACCCGTTTATTTATGTAGTGTCTTGTACTCTGATGGGTTTATTATTGTATAAATGTATTTATTTACTACTTACTTTGTGTCGTGTTTCATAATTTTAATTTGACTTGTGTCTGTTATTGCTCGTATTTCCTTTCATTAACTCATCTGTTATTGTTGTCTTATTCAGTTATTTTAAAGTAGGTTTTCTTAAATACTTTTTCTTTATAATCTATTATTATGTATTTATGAATTTATTTTAATTTTGGCATTTTACTCGTATCTTGGTGTGCATGAGTCTCCATATTTACCATCCTGTGCGTTTGTCAATCACTTGTAAAGCACTTTGAATTGCAGTCGACTTGTTTGAAAGGTACGTTATCAATAAAGTTTGATTGATTAATTGAGTTTTGTGAATCCTGTTTTCATGTTTCAAATATATTTTTACAATACCTTTCATCTAACAGTTTTTTTAAATCTCCTTCATTGAATTTGTTGTTTAATAATGTTTTCACAGTTGCTTCCAGTAAAAACCTTTAAAAGGCGACCTGCCGTCTTCAACCTTTACTGGAAGTGTGTTTAACTCTCCGCACAGACGCACAGTGCAGGAACAAGACTGTGAATCTGATCTTTATATTCAGCAATTTATTTCCAGACTAGTTCCACACACACACACACACGTCTGGTTTGATCTCGCTCAAGGTCGTAATGCTCATAAATCTTATAAAATGTGTGCTACTTCTGTCCTCTGACAAACTCCCGGCAGACTCGTCTTACCTGCGAAGTGCTGAGAGTGAACTGAATCTGCGAGGTTCTCATCCGACGTGATCTTTCCCATCCTGTCTGATCCCTGCGTGAAAAGAACAACAAGGTGGCAGATGGAGAAGTGAACGCCCGCTCTTCAAATCAGCATGCGGGGAACGAGTCGAACGAATCAGACGCCAGGTTTTAGGCTTGAAAGCTGATAAGATGTAGAACAAATTAAACTGAATCGCTGCTGAAATCTGAGCTGCTTAAGTGAGTTTTACATGTTTTTCTTTTGCTTTTTATGTCTAAATCTCAGTATTTTTTTGTCTAACAACAGAGAAGTAAAGAGCTGTGTGACTGCGTAAGTACCTTCTCAATATCGTCACGCCTGGTGGTGTGACTGATGATGTCGCCCTGCTGACTAAACACCGGCTTGGAGCTCTTACAGTCGAACGAGAGCCGGCGCTGCGGCACACTGATCACGTCCTTCCCGTCCACTCTGCATTCATAAAACATAAAAACCATCAGTTAGAATCTCAAAGCTTTAACACCTACCACACAAAAGAGTTAGCGTTAGCATTAGAGCTGCAACAATTAGTCGACTAATCGGCAAAACTATTTTTTGCTTGTGACTTTTCACAAGTCACAAGCAAAAATGACAAACATTTACTTGCGTCAGCTTGTTAAATGTGAGGATGTGAAGCTTGTATGTGTCAAACATGATAGTAAAGACAAAACAAGACATTTGAAGACGTCACCATGTGCTCCAAAAAATTATAACAGGCATTTTATAGACAAAATGTTGAACTGAGAAAATGATCTGTAGATTAATATATCATGGAAATAATCTTTAGTTGCAGCCCTAGTTATCATTGTTCTCTAACATCCATTATAAAAGGAATATTTTGACATTTTTGGGAAATACGCTGCGGCTTTATTGCTGAGAGTGAGATGAGGAGATTGATACCGCTCTCGTGTCTGTACGGTAAATGTGAAGCTGCAGCCGGGAGGAGATTAGCTTAGTTTAACATAAAGACAGGAAACAGGATGAAACAGCTGGCCTGGCTCTATCTAAAGGTGATAAATCTACCTAAAAGCAACTTAAAAGCTCAAAATGTACACGTTATATCTTGTAGGGATTAAACAGACAGAGCTAGCAGTGTCCCCCTGTTTCCAGTCTTTATGCTAAACTAAGATAACCGTCTCCTGCTGCAGCTTCGTATTTACTGTACAGATATGAGATCGCTATCTTCTCGTCTAACTCGCACCGAGAAAGCAAAACAAGTGTACTTCCCAAAATGTCAAACTACTCCTTTAAAGCTGCAGTTTGTCGACTTGTCCTCATTGAGTTCTCACCTGTTTAGCAGCTGTTGCATGAAGTTGTCTGAGCGCGCTCCCCTGTACATGACAGCCAGCTGTCCCTGAGCTTGGTCCATCACCACCTCGCAGGAGTGACCCCTGCCCGACCTCTCCACGTACGCCCTCTCCTCCTCCAGGGCCCTCCTCAGCCCCTCGGCCTTCTCCATCAGCGTCGAGATGTTCAGACCTTCGACGCCTTCTTTACACCTGGTGGCCATTTTCACAGAGTCTCTCCCCACCGAGGGGATGTTGATCTTCCACTCCTTCTTCTCGTCCTTCGCTTTGGTCGCGTCGGCCTTGCGGCTCAGCGCGGGCAGCTTGCTCTTCTTTAGGCCGAACCAGCTCGCAATGCCGTTGGAGGTTTTCTGCTTGACCTCGCTGCCCTGCCCTCCTCTGTCCTGCTCCTGAAGCTTCAGCACGTTCTCCTCGATGCCCTTCATCACCTTCTGCTCGATGGCGGATTGCGGGCTGGGGACCGGCTGCAGCGGCTTCTCCACCTCGGACGTCGGGGGTCTCGGAGGAGGAGGCGGGAGGCTGTCTCCGTACATCGGATTCTTTTTCCCTTTCCCGCTGATCTTGGTCCTCTCCTCGGATTTGGACGAGTAGCGCGGGGCCTCTGTGGGCTTCCCCGCTCTGTGGACGGAGGGGCCCTGACAGGGTTTGGACGGCGACTTAGGGGGGATTTTATTGGGGCTGTTGCTACTGTGAGGCCCCATGCCGGATTTAACGTTATAAGCTAGATTCAAGGAGCCAGGACACTTAATGTTGTTGCGTAGTACCTGCGGAGCATCTGCGTTGGGCGAAGGTAGACCTATTTTGCTCTTGGGGGTTTCTGTTTTTGTTACACACAGTTCTTGTTTAACCAGGCCAGACGGCTGAGATTTGACCCCCTGTTCGTACAGCGGAGTCGCCCCCTGATACTTCAAACCACCGCTGCTAACTTTGGGTTTTCCATCCAAAGAGTCTGTGTATTTTGAATGTCTCTGCTCCTCTTTATGGAGCTCGATGGGCCTCTCCGCTGTCTTACTCCTCTCTTCGCTGTAGGTGACGGCGCCTTCGTTCGTTGTGTCCACCGGTCTTACGCTGACTTGTAAATCCTCAGAGCTCCTCAGCTTTCCCAGCGCAGCCAGCCTGTCTTTGAAGGCGTGATGACTGGAATCAGCCTGAGGTCTCGCTGGCCCGGTCACAGGTCTCTTGGGGATGGAAGAGGAGTCGTTTCTTCTGGCCGGAGGAGGAGGAGGCGGCGCCTGGGCGACCCCGGAGCTCTGCGCCTGCGTGACCTCCCTGACGTCCACCTCCTGCTTCTCTCTGGTTCGTGAGTAGTTGGGTCGGCTCTGAGCTTTGCTGAGTGCGGATGAGTTGGGCAGGCTGTGATGGTTAACCCACACCGGGCTGTCTGAATCCTCTTCGTCGTCCGATGTGGACTCTGATGTGGAGGACGACGACTGCTTTCGCTGAGGAGGGGGGTTGAGGACGCTTTCCGGTAACGATTTAACGAGTTTCCTCTCACCGCTGTTCGCCTTTGTTTGCGATGGAAAAGTGGTTCTTTTCTCGAGGCTCTGGCTCGGTTCTCCCTCTCTAGAGTTGGTCGACATGTCACAGACATTTTCATAATGAGGGACCCTCTGAGATATTTTGGGTGAGGAGGAAGCGCCCGTCTTTGAGCCGGCGCTGGCTTTCGGTGCAGAGAGGCTGCTGTAGCTTATTTCCTTAGCGGGCGGGGAGCAGGGGTCTTCAGGCTGCGGAGGGGAGGTCGGTGCTGAGTGTGTGGCGGGGTAGGACTCTGACCTGGAGGGGGGTGGCGGGGGCTGCCTGCACCTCTCTGTGGTGGTGGCTCTGCGCGTGGGAACAGGAGAGTGGTAAACCTCGTAGTTGTTGGTGCGACAGGGGATCCTGGAGTTGCGGGTGAGTTGGGGGCTCAGACGGACAGCGGGGGTTGAAGTCTGAGACTTCTCCCCTATCGAGGGAATCTTCAAGAACTTGAGCAGTTTGGACGGGGAGTTGATGGCGGCGGCTTTGACATCGCTGAGACAGGAAGGGCTGGGACTGACGGAGGCTCCGGCTCTCACAGAGGAAGCCTCCAGATCTGTGCTGTCTTTCTCGGGGACGGCTGAGGGGTCGTCTGAGGAGGAGAGCGCCAAACCGTTGTGAACGCCATCGCTCGTTTCAGTGTCACAGAGGGAGATCTGTGCGCTCTCCATCACAGAACCGGGCAGGTGGGAAGTGGGACAGAAACCAGTGAGCTCTTCAGACGCAGTAGCGTTAAGACAACTCTCAGAGTTATCCTGCTCCTGCTCCACTCCCATCACCTCCAGGCTCTGATCGGCCGTTTCTGTGAGTGATGAGTGGGTGGTGGCGCCTGCTGGTTGCTGGTGGGTGTCAGTCTTGGTACATTGTTTAGACGGGGGAACAGAATCCAGTGTTCTGCTCTTACTGTGACATTCGCTCATAGCAGCTGCGGGAGCTACATGGCTCTGGGTGGCAGAGTTGGCTTTTGAAGGACTACAGACGTGGTTGCATGGCTTCGGAGGACCGTCTGGGCTCCTCTTGCAGTGTAAACAGCAGGTGCTCCCTCCCTCACACTTCACCGCCCCGTCGCCGTTGACATGCTGGTGTGGGTCAGTGTCAGAGCAGGAGCAGTGGCAGTGTGTGTGGTGGGATTTGCACTGTAGTGGGAGTGGGTCCGCGGTAGCCAAAACAGCTTCTGTGGACATGAGCACCTGGCTGTAGTCGCAGAAAGACAAGCTCGCGGTGGACGGGTGGAACTTGAGAGGGTCCGTCTCCTCCATCTTGCGCAGGACCTCCAGGATGTGTGCTTTCTTCTTGAAGAAGGGAGACAGGGCCTCCATAGAGGCGGCGGGACCACGAGGGCCCGGGGAGGCGTGTTGTGTGCGGTAGCCATTTCCCTTCGGACAGAAAGAGATCTTTATCAGCATAAAATTCACTGCCGACACTTCAATGAAAGCCAAACAACTTAATTCACCGAGACCTTTGAGTGCATGCGTACAGGAAGTGAGTGTGAGGGAGATTAGCAGCGGACGTCTTTTTAAAGCACAATAGTGAAGCAAATGTCAGAGCGGTTATATTGTCACACACACACATATATATAGGTGGGGACTGTGCTCTCGTGATATAATCCATCTGTTTCACTCTTAATGTTTGCTGAGGCTTTGCTGTGTGAGCTTTGAAATAAACACCTTGGCTTGTGCTTCAGTCTGTGCAGGCTCCACCTGTTTGGCAGAGTCATTGTGCAGCTGTGCATTGTAGTCTGGGAGGGGTCCCGCCTGGACCTGTAACAGGAGATTCATGAGGCAATTATGATGACACTGTATACACTACGGGGTATTGTATACACAGACAACTAGGAGCTGCATTGTTCTGACATCTGTTAGAACAATATAGAGCAGAAGTGACAATACTGAGATCTATTACTGTTTGAAAGAATGAGGGTGAAAAAATAAATTAGCAGCTCCGACTGGTGTTGAGAATCAGAGCTGTGCACTGATATTCAAACAGAGATGGGAAGTAACTCAGTACATTTACTCAAGTACTGTTCATAAGTACATTTTTTAGGTGACTGTACTTTACTGAAAAGAGTACTCCACA
The DNA here is from genome assembly GCF_914725855.1 of Thunnus albacares. NCBI lineage: Eukaryota > Metazoa > Chordata > Actinopteri > Scombriformes > Scombridae > Thunnus > Thunnus albacares. The sequence goes on along the minus strand of NC_058110.1, from coordinate 29,951,783 downwards.
GATTTAGCGTTGCACTCCTATAAATAAGACTTCAGTTTTAAAAAAGTATAAAAACAGCAGATTGTCAGCAGAGATTGTCTTTTTTTTATCCCAGGCATTCTTCTTCTTCTTGTCAAAACCTGGCGCCTACATTACCCACAATGCAACTCAACTGCTGACAGTTGGGTGGGAGATTTGGGTGTGTTATGCTAGTAGCAGCTAATGTAGCCTTGAGCTGCTAGCCTCAAGCAGGCTCCAGAAATCTGGTAACATCACTTTTTTCTAACTTCACACCCTCAGATTTTTTTTCATTTTCAAACTTGTAGTCAACCAACGGTGACTCAAGTGACATCACTTGAGGCAGCATATCAGCTCTGGAGCCACAAAAGGCTTTATACAACTTTTTCACATATACAGTAATTACTGTAATTATGTAATTCAGTAATTATACAGTTCAATGAGTTGAGTTCCTCTTTACATATTTACATTTTATGCTACTTAATTTCGCTCCATTACACTTCTTTGTCAGCTCTAGTTTCTGGTTACTGTGCAAATGAATCAAACATATATTCAAAGTATAAAATATGATGAATTGTTATAATTTTAAATACCCAGTAATTAAAGTAGTTAAAATTAACTCCCTTCTCGAACAGCTACAACATCACAGTGATGCTTACATATTAATGTACATGAAACACAATCATTTACGGATCGTTACAGGAGGAAGACGAGTTCATTCACCTGGTAGTGAGCGGTGGGGTGATTGGGTAGTTTCTGCTGAAAAAGCTCACAAAGCGCTCGGTTTTGTCTCTCCAGGTCGAACACCAACATCTTCAGTTTGATGCACTCCTCTCTCAGATCCTGTATGAGTAACACACACACAGCAGTTAAGATAACGAATGGACGGACCTCACTCTGTGATGAATCCAAACACAGACGCAGAAACGAAACGTTACCTTTTGATTTAACAGAGCTTGAACCACGTGGTTGGCCACCTGATAACAGAAGAGAATTTGCATTTTAAACTTTCTAGAGTGATTTATCAGAGCAGAATGGATCATTTTTACTTTCTAAGTCAAACAACATATTGTTCGTCAACTCACCTCATCCAAGCATCTCTCGTAAGCTTCTCTCTGACTCTCATTCGCCAACATCAGGGCAGAATTCTCTGCCTGCGAGGGAAATAACAATAAAACATGTTGCTGAAAAATACTTATAATAGTTCCCAGCCCACATGGACTCACAAAAGGCAGCGAAAATAGAGCTGCAGTGCTGAAACAATTGTCTGACAAAAACTTAACTTCTTATAAATAACATTACATCGCAAACAAGGAACTTTGTCTCCGCTAACAGCTCTTCAAATAAAAAAAAAAAAAAATCAGCCACAAAAAAAAATTCCTAACAAACAACTGAAGTTTTTAACCAACAAACCAGAAGAATAAAATAAATTAGAACAAGTAGAGTCTTTAAATTGTCGTATAATTAGCTCTAAAACATGAAACGGGATTTCATTTTCAACTCTTTTCTCTTCCAGGAGAAAATTAAACCTGCTTGTTTCTAAATCTGATGTTTATCTGCTTGAATGTAACTTTGCACACAGAGATTTTTGACTTTTGGTTAAATTCTGCTTCACATAAAGTTCGACACTGTTGTTGTTTTTCCATCAGACAATATGTTTGTAATTTAGGGTTTTACCGAACATCAACAGACCAACTTTCCTTGTACAAATAGTACAATTTGCTCTGAGCATCACGGATATTTAACTGTATCCTGTTTTTAAAAATAAAAAAATGAACAAATCATACAAGATAAAGATTTTTCAATATATGGATTACAACTGTTCTTATGTTTACCGTAGTTCTCACTGACTTTGAGGATGTGAGGGGACAGTGACCTTCACGGCAGGATTACATGAGTCACACTCAATTAGCCGCTTTTTAATTTTTTAATTAACATTTTTAATTCATATTAATCTCGTGTTGCGGACTGCGTTTCCTCGTCTACTCGCCTCCAGCTCTCTCAGTCGGTCCATGAGCTCACTGCTGTTGTCCTCCAGGTAAGACTCCACGTCCGCCTCCTCGCCCTCCTCGTCCGAACCGAAGTCCTCGTCGCACATTCTCTGCTCTGTCTCGTCAGACATTGTTCTCATCTGCGACACAGAAGGCAACACTGAAACCGTCACGATCTCTGCAGCCAGTAATGCTCACTTCTGCAAACACGAGGCGAGACGTGTCAGCTACTCTAAATCTAAGTCTCTAAGTCACAGTACATGTTCTATCTTCTTGTAAAAGTTTGTATTTGTGCTGCACTATATATATATATATATATATATATATACACACATATATACATATATACATACACACACACACACATACATATATATAAAATATACTGATATATAGTGATTAGAGCTGCAACGATTAGTTGTCTAATCTATTATCCAATCAACAGAAAATTCATTGGCAGCTATTTTAAAGTCATTTTTCTAGCAAAAATACCATAAATTTACTGGTTCCAGCCTCTAAAACGTGAATATTTGTTGCTTTTCTTCGTCATGTTTGATAGTGAACTGAATATCTTTGAATTTTGGACTGTTGTTTGGACAAAACAAGACATTTTAATACTTTTCTATGAGCTGAGGGCATTTCCACCATTTTCTGACAACTCATAAACTAAACAATTAATCAGCTAATCAAGAATATAATCTGCAGGTGAATAAATATTGATAATAATTATTAGTTGCAGCCCTAAGACAACTGATCTTTTCAATCAAAACTCTGATGTGTATATATAAATATACACATCAGAGTTTCTGACCTCACTGTCGAACAAACAAGACAGCTGCTCTGACATATACCTTCCATTATATCATCTATAAATTAACTATAGCTTATAAATAAATGACTTATGAAACTATGAATTAACAATAAAAGTTAACCCACAACATACGGTGGAGATGGATTTTTTTTTTTTTTTTTTTTTAGCCCTGAGTAGAGCCAAAACCTCTCTCACGCTTCACCGGGTTCAACAACCTCCCGCAATCAGGTCGGGTGGCCTGTGTGTCGCCTGAGAGGCGTGACGGAGGGTAAAAGACGTCCGCCGAGCTTTTCCTGTAGCTGTCAGCACACGCCACACGGTAATAACTGAACAAGACTCAACGTTTTTTATCGACTTGTCTGGATTTTGGCAGCTGGACAGTCAGATGACAACATTGAGGGTGAAACAGGGGGAACAAAAACAGGATTTTTTGAGAAGTTAAGATGTTCCCACAATCCCCCGGTGGATATTACACTCTTTGTTCCTCCTGCCACTCACAGAAGGATTTAATAAAGTGCCATGACATTGAGACACTGGCTGAAAGAAAGCATTCATGAATCAATTTGTGTCTAAGGTATTGTAGCTGACTGTATCTGTATCTGTCCCTGCTGCAGTAAACCCCACCCGTCTGGTTCTCAAAGCAAACCAAAACAAACACCGGGGATACCAGTTCACTGAGGTCTGCTTCACATCAGACTCTGTTCTCATCTCCAAGAGTGACGTTAACGTTATTACCACCATTACACCCTGTTTATACTCTGTTTATCTGACAGCCACAACATTTCGTTTCAACACTACTTCAGAGTTTAGTCCTCTGCACGCAGCAACTAAAAACAGACAGCAGCCTGTCCGCGTCAACGCAGCGAAGACATCTAACGCTGCAGAGCTCCTTGCTGAATCTACATCACCGTACCTTCTATATACTGAGGATTACAGGGCAAACACATTAATCCGTCCATCCTGCATTGTTTGAGATACTCGGCCTGTGTAGGAAGATAAGCTTTTGTTTTCCATATTCCTCTGCAGCTTCAATAAATCCACAGATCGAGCCGCAGCACCACGCTGAGTGCACAGGCTGCCTGAGTCAGTGAGCATGATACACTGCAGGGCATATGGCTGAGCACCAGTCTAGTAGGCATGGCTCCAGGTGTGTGTGTGTGTATGTGTGTGTGTGTGTGTGTGTGTGTGTAGGGATGTGAGGGGAAGTAGGTAAGTCCACGTGGACCCAGATCCAACTGTCACATCTTAAGGAGTCATTAGAGCGGATGAGACGAGCCTGATTCTGTGGCTGCAGGCCAATCAGGAAATGGCACAGTTACATGTATGTGTCAGACCGGACTTGGACAGGTGACACACTCACACACACTCACACACACTCACACACACTCACACACACACTCACACACACTCACACACACTCACACACACTCACACACACACACACACACACACACACACACACACACACACACACACACACACACACACACACACACACACACACACACAAACAAACCGCCGTTTACACATAAAAACATGCAGAAACATTCAAATATTTACAGGGCTGGGTTTCAAACTAGAAATGTGCCTTAGCTCTCCAGGAATGTATCTCAAGTGCTCAGTCAGATTATTACAAATAATAATGATAATCTCATTCTTTGATTTATTTATTTTATGTATTGATTTATTTCCTAATTTAAATAATTATAATTCTTGTGCAGCTGCTTCATGTTGAAGAGGACATAACCTGCACATTTCCAGGTCTATATTTATATTTTGGGGCTCTACTGGAATATCTTTGCATTATTTACAGTTAAGTAAAACTCCTTATTTATCTTATTCTGGCTCTTCATGCAGCCCTTCAGTTCAGCCTCTGTCTGAAACAGGACGTTTTAGTTCCTGTCTCTTTAAAGACCCCCTTCCCAATGAGCCCAGTCTGTTCTGATTGGTTTCTGGTTTCTGACCCCCACCGACTTCCGCCAGCTCCGGATGCTACATAAACAAACAGTCGTAGTAGAGTTTCACTTGTTTTTCTAGTTCTTTACTCAAAATGGGAACTTCTCAAATACATCCGTACATGTTCAGACCTGAATCTGATCTGAAATATGCGAGTGAACAACGCAAACAACACATTTAACAATCTTAGCAACAGAGACAGATCGGACGGCTGTTTGGAGGAAGCATATACAGACATACGTTCACCTCAAGTTTTATAACAGTATAAAAATAACATGCATTTGAGATGTTTGGCATATTTTGTTAAAGGGTAAGTCTGGTGTTATTCTAGATTTGTTATTGTCTACAAATACAATTACTAAAACCAGAAATTAGTTCATCTGTGTAGCCAAAGCCTGACATACAGTATCTTCTTCCTCTACTTCACACACCTACTTTATTGACCAAAACTATTAAGAAGACTACGAGTCTACAGTTATGATAGCAGCTTGGTGCTAGTATGACTTTGTGAGTCCATGGCTTACTTTAAGTGAGTCAGCATGCTAACATTTGCTAATTAGCCTTTAACACAAAGCAGAGCTGAGGCTGATGGGAACGTCATGGATGTGTGGACAAAGTTTCATGGCAATCTGATATTTCTCAAGACATTTCACTCATAATAACTCATAAATGTGAACCTCATGGTGGCGCTGGAGGAAATGTCAGAGAAACGTCAAAGTCATTAAGATTCATAAAAAAAAAGTATAAAATTTCACAGCGATCCATCCAGAAGTTGTCGAGATGTTCGTAGGAACTGATGTGCTTGAGGCTGAGAGCCACAGACAGACAGCAGTATTTTATTTAACTTTAATGTAACAGTAGTTTATTTAGTAGTTTACAGTAGTTTAGAGGAGATTTCAAAATATAGATATACATATTATGTATCATGATACAGCCTAAAAATATTGAAATATTATCTTATTTATAGGCCATATCACCAGGCTCTACATTCAATCAGTTAGAAAAGTTTGGTTCAACTCATTGGACTTGTAGTTTTAATCTTTATTTATTCATCTCTTTAGTTAATGTTTAGTTTTGTCTCTTCTGTCTTCTTGTTTTACTCATCGTTTTATTTTCATTTATATTTATGTTGCTGTTGGGTCTTATTGTTTAGCTCATGTGTTCTTGTTCTTGTGAGGGATAGGGGAATAAAAAAAGGGAGAAATATTTGCTGTATATGTCATCGTATACACCAGCTTTGTCCTTTAATTTAAAAAAGAGCATTTTGTAGTAAAACATTTTAATAGTCCTCAGTGTTAAGTGTCAAAAATATATCGTTTTGGTTATCATATTGGCATCAGTATAGAAAAACTCCCCATAACCGAGCCCTGAATATCTACATAACACACACACAAAGTATAAAACACTGCTGGGAAAAAGCTTCAAACAGTTTCATAAGTAATCAGTAAAGACCTGCCAGGCTTTGTGTAACGAGAGCTGTCTGCAAAGCGTTTACAGGAAGATTATTGAACATCGGCGGCCTGCAGATCGCAAACACTCGACTGACAAATCTGAGCAGCACCGTCCAAAAGTATAGGGCGCATATTGAGCCGCGATTGACTGAGCGCAGCCGGATCCACGCGTATAATGGAGGTCTGATCAATGCGGCCCATCTAAGAACGGAAGCAGATATTAGCCTATCCGTTTGACCTTGGATCCAGGAACGTTACTGAGTGGTTATAAATACCAGCTTTTTTTTCTCTCTCTCTTCGCTAATGCACATTAAAGCTCCGGGCAGCAGGGCCAAGAAACATGCACCCATCTCTCTCTCTCTCTCTCTCTTTCTGTCGCTGTGTGTGTTTTTTGCGAACATTCACATGTAAATTACAGCGTGGAGCAAAAAGACAACAAAAGTGATGCTAAATATAACATGAAACTGTGGTGCTGCCGCCACCGCCGCTGCCCGCCGCTACTGCTGCTGCTGCTGCTGTGGTTTCCTTTGATGTGCAGAGTTAACGTCACAAGCTTCGTTGAAAAAAAAAAAAAAAAAAAAAAACGCCGCTAGAAAGAAGCATCTCTTAAAACGAGTCGCGTCCAACAGGCCTTCACATCTAAAAAAAAAAATGACTCCTGACGTCCGATCAAAAGGGCCGATCGACTGATGAAGGGTTCGGTTGTTATTAATGTCTGAATTAACATCCTCCGGAGAGCAAAAGAAACAGCGAGGGGAGTCCGGGCCAGCAGTATTGTCACGGTGGTGCTTTAGGAGACTGTGACTGGCCTGAAACTGAAAGCACACAGAGGCTCATTGACAGGGCGAAAGGAGAGGCTCAGTGTGTCCCAGCGGGGCAGCAGTGCCAGGGAGCTCCTTCCACTGAGCTCTGCTGGCAGACTTACAGCCGCTGGTGCTGTCAGGAGCCCAACACACAGAGAGAGAGAGAAAGCCACAAGGGGAATGCAAAGAGAGTTAATGTTGTTGCTCTGCTGAGTGCGCTGCTGAGTGGCCTCGCCGCCTGGCAGATTGTGCTTTTTTATCCTCCTCCTATGGAACGACGGGGAGGACATCTGTATTCATTACAGAGAGGAAAACACCATAAAAAAAAAAACACACACACAAACGTCTTTATATCCTATTTCAGTCTGCGTGCTGTGATAGGACCGGAGACTGTGATGTGAATGAATCTCACTCTCGCGTCCACTGGAGCGAGATAAGGACGACGTCGGCTTGTGCGTTTATTTACATCTTAGCGGTCTGATTGCTGGAGCCGTTCTCAGACACACAATTTAGTTATTTTAGGACGTTCGATGGAATGCGGCGATAAGGAAAAAGGAGAAACATGTTTAAAAGGAGCGAAGAGCAAAACAAATTTTATAGATAAGCGGACAAACAAATGATTTGGATGAGAAAAATAGAGTAAATTAACTTAGCGGCGAATAAAACGGCCTCATAAGATAACCATCAGTGGAAACACAAGTGTAATATTTGCCCTCAAACTTTATGCACGCCAGCTAACAACAACAATGCGGTTCCTTCTGCAGAACATTCGCAATTATCAGGTCATTTAAAGAGTTTTTGTTTTGTTTCTATGACGATGAAAAGGAAGAGATGTACCAGAAAGAGCGAGGATGCTGTAATTGATAATAAAAATGGAGGAAAAAAAGGGGCAAAACAGATAAGAATGGAGGTCAAAGTCAGCGCTGAGCTTTGTTTTGTTTTTGAAAATCAAGCCTTCTCACAACACAGACATGAAATCATGGCTTTGGCCGAATGTAAACAAAGTGCAGCAAAGCGCAGCGATCGCAGCTTAAAGATCCAATTGCTCAACAAAACATGCGGGATCATGTGTTGGCCTCTGAGCCGGCTGAGCATGTGGTGCTTTTGTACACCCTGAAATGACTCAAACGGATACCTGTTCATAGAAAAAAATGTGAGCTGTGAGGACATTTCATCAGAAAACAAAGTGCAACTTGACACCAGAGGAAAACTATTGTGTCATGTTCTGTAAATAAATAGCTTCAGTGTCCTTTAAACAAATCACCCAGCGGCGGTGGCGGCTGCTGCTGCTGCTGCTGCAAAGGTTGGTTCAACTTTTCACGGGTGTGCGGCGCTGACACTTTTTCATTTCCAGTCGAGCAAGTATCAACCGATCAGCCTGATAACAAACTAGCAGAGTCACACGGGAGAGGACGCGACGGAGTCACAAGCAAATCAACAATCGATTCATCTTCACCTCGCTCAGATCAGCTGATTGTCACTACAAACTGTCACATCCTCTGCTGATAACTAAGCAGCAGAGACTATTAGACAATTAATCAATCAGTGGATCATCAGAAAATTAATCATCGTTTCATTTTTCAGTTAAAAATGCAGAACGATCTCTGGTTCCAGCTTCTCAGATGAGAACATTTGCTGCTTTTCTCTGTTTTATATGATTGTAAAATAAATATCTTCAGATGTTCAGACAAAACAAGCAACTTGAAGATGTCCCCTTGGACTTTTTTTAACTACTGTCTGATGTTTTCTAGACTAAACAAGTAATTGATTAATTGAGAAAAGAACAACAACACTAAGAATGAAAACATCAGCCCTAAAGCAGTCTGATATCATCACTTTTGGCATCCCTATAGAAGTGACACACAGAGAATTTCCCCATTTTGAATCTTGCACTGTGTTTTTTTTTTTTTTCAAACGACATGCAAACACGCTCACCTGTGGTTTCAGCTCTCAGTTATGATCCTTGAAGAGGAGTCAGTCTCCTGTCAGGCACCACTGTCTCCCAACAACACAACCGAGGAGCTGAAGGAGAAAAAAAAAAAAAAAAAAAAAAACACATTTCAGTAAACTCTCTTCTTCTTCTTCCTCCACCGAGGTTTTTTTGGCGAGAGCAACCTCCTGACATTTCTGCCAATCCTATTTGTGTCTCGCTGTGAATCATAAGACAAGAAACCACAAGATTTGGCCGCGTGTGAGGTAGATCTTGAAAAGTTGGACGGCAGGAGTTTTGAGAGCCGGTGGCGTCAGGTGGTTTCGAGACCAATGTCACCTCTGTGCTGTCGGCCGTGGCAGGCGAAAGGCTGCGGCTTTTTTTCCTCCGCTCTGCCAGTGAGTGAACAGGAAACCGGGAGGAGAGGAAGACGCTCCATTGCCCTCGGGAGATACCAGCGCTCGGCAGACGCCAGTGATGCCGCGACCGCAAGCCCCCGCTCTCTTCTATCTCGCTCTCTTCCTCGATCCCCCCCCCCCCCCCCCCCCTTCCCCCCTCCTCTCGTCTTTCCTTTCATCTCTGAGTCATTGTAAAGTGTAATGAAAGAAAGATGGATGAATAATTCAGCAGACACAGCGTTTAAGAACTCCCTCTTTTAATGTCTTTCTGATAACACAGGACATGCGTTGAGTGCCACACCATGATTTTTTTTTTTTAAGTCTAACGTGGGATTCCCCATTAACAGAGTTCCCTCTTAATTATGTTCAATTTCTCATTTAAAACATTTAAACAGCATGTTACGTCTGCTGCAGCCGGCGTTTTGTCTCATCACCTCCCTGATATGTGTGGACAGCGAGCTACAGCATTAACTCTTCATTTCCAAAAGGAGTCTATAGGGTAACAAGGGCCTGATCCGTTTAGATCTTGTCAAATTGAAATGGGATTAGAGGTGTTGAGCATCTGCCCTCTCAATCTGGGTTTTAATAGAGCAAAGGCAGATCATCTGGTCTGGCCCGTGTCCTCCTCGGTACACCTGGTCCTGGGAAAAAACAACAACCGTGATCTCTGATCCGTGTCATGAAGCGAGATCACAAAAGGCAGCAGATCTCACACACACACACACACACACACACACAGAAAAAAAAGCAAACAAGACCTCGACGGCCGCGCGTCACCAGCGTTTACTCAGCGACGACGGATGGATGCTGAGAAAATGATGAAATATTGAGTCAAATGCAGGTTTTCAAAGGAGGTTTGGTGAGATGCTGCTGTTGGAGGATGAGTCCATGAGATTCATGGAATGAGGGCAAGTCTGGGAGAAAAAAAAAAAAAAAAAATTTCAAAGGCGACTCAGCCGAAGCAGAGAGAAGAAATGCACAAAAGCTTCTTAAATCATGTCAGTCGCACTCTTGGGGATTTGGAATCGGCAAGGCCGTCTCAGGATATGTCAAACACCACCCTTTCCATCTGCCAATCTGGAAAGGCCCAGATTGAAGTTCTTGCTGTGTAGGCAAAGTGTGTAGGCGGGAGATGTAAACAATGTGACAAAAACCTAAATCCTCAGATGGAGGAATTAAACAAGACGGGGGGAAAGACTGAATCTTTCACCCCCTCCGAAAATAAATGTGGGCCAAAGTCAATTTTTCTTTTTTTTCTTTTTTTTTTTTTTTTAACCAGACACACTATTATGACGCCATTGTCTGCATCTTTAACGCAGTTTGTGATAAATATCAAAGACGTGGGTGAGACGGAATCGGGCTGGCGGGGGTCCCCCCTCTGTGCCGTTTCCTGTCTGATGTTTGGCTATATGAACCGAGACGAATCATACACAAGCAATATTTGGGATGAGGAGCGGAGGCGGGGGGGGGGAGAGAGGAGTTTGGGGGGGAGGGGGCTGGAGGATGGGAGCTCCCTTTCCCAAAAGGCCTGAAAGGTTGGATGTGCGCCATGTATGTCTGAGAGCGATTGAACAGAACGCAGGGATCCTTAAATCTCTGCCAGGCAAACCTCCACACCCAGAGAGGAAACGCATCACGGACCCCGCATCTCTGATATAACAGTGTTTTATCACACGTTCAACTACAAACAGGCTGTCCTGTCCTCCCGACACCAACCTACCCTACCGCTTGGCAGATTTATGACACTTTGTTAGCAGCAACCAAAACAATCCTACATGAGCCGGTGTTGGTTCAGCTACAATAAAAAAAAAAAAACCCCACACCGTGTGCTAACAGAGCAGTTTGCTGTTGTCCTGAAATGTAAGCTAGCCCACGAATACAACTGCTAACATAAACACACACAGCAAATCAGAGTCATCTCCTGTCCATTCATGTCAAGTCAACACCGTAAAACCAAACAAAACACATGTCCCGGCACTGTCACATCACTTCATTCTCACACAAGTAAAAATCTGCTTCTTTGAGACACAGAAACACCCTCACAACACGCAGAAAGAGGAGGCCAAAGGAAACACCATGTCAGCTGTAAAACTGCACCAGTATTTACAGATTTACACATTCCCCCCCCACCCCCCTCCTACCTCACAAACAAATTTTTGGGTCAGCTCACCTTGCTCCTTTTCTGTCATCCAGTCATCTGAGATCTCCTCAAAGCAGCATGAAATGTAAAGGCACCAGAAGAAGAAGAAGAAGAAGAAGGAGAAGAAGAAGAAGAAGAAGAAGAAGGAAAAAAAAAAGAGCGACACAGAGGCCACAACCTCACATTTCTGTTTTCCGGCTGCGGAGGAGATTATTTTCCTCCCTGTTGAAAGTGCCGTCACCCTCTGAGTGTGGCGAGGAAGCCGGTTTCCTCTACGCTACGGCTAGAAAAGGCCTGTCCTTGGGTATGTGCATTGTGTGTGTGTGCCTGTGCTGTCTGCAGAGGCTGCCATGTCTCCCATTGTTCCAGGGCGAGTGAGGCAGGCTTCCTACCCCAATAGACCCTGCCTACTACAACAGCTGTGGACCAGCCCCCACCTCCTCTCTGCCTCTCCTTCTCCCTCTCCCCTCCTCCTCCTCCTCCTCCTCCTCCTACAACTCCTGCCTCTCTGCTTGTGCTGCTGCTGCTGCTGCCGCTGCTGCTGCTAACCATTAACCCTGCAGCTGCCGGGCTCGGGCCGTAAAGAGGAGGCTTGAGAGAGAGGGGGGTTGTGTTTCAAAAAGAGACCCTAGCATGTAGCGGACAAAGGAACGTTAACAGAGAGAGGATATCCGACAGGCGGGCTGGACTGACAGGAGTTCTACACAGAGCCGTTCAGTGCCCTAGAAAGAAAGCAGGCTCTGTGTTAAGAGGATTGTCTTTCTCAATCACATTGGTAATAAGTGTTGGACTGAGTCCTGTGTGACTGCGCTGAGGAATAGGAAAGGGGGGGGGGGGGGAAAGTCACAGGATATCTGAATGAATTCAGAGCTGGAGGGGAGGTTTAAGGCGCCAACTAATGTTTATTTTTATTATCAATTAATCTGTTGATTGTTTTCTCGATTCATCGATACTTTGGTCCAATAAATGCTAGAAAATAAAGAAAAAAATGGCCACAAATAGTTACAAGAGCCTCAGGTGACGTCTACAAATTGTTTGTTTTGTCCGACCAACAGTTAAAAACCACATTATGTTAAAAATGCCATAAATTTGAAAAACTGATTAATTGTTTGGTCAATAAAATGTCAGAAAATAAAGAAAAAAGCGATTTCCTAAAGATAACATCTCTACATCACAGCTGCAACAATCAGTCAACTATTTGGATTAGTTGAGCCACAGAATATTTATCTGCAACTTTTTGTCGGTTTAGTCATTTTCTGTGAAAAAATGCGAAACATGTCCTGGTTTAACCTTCTCGAATTTGAGGATGTGATGCATATATGACACATATGTTTCATTAATGCGTCATGAACTGAATATCTTTGGGTTTTGGACAGTTGATCAGGCATTTGAAGACAATGAGCTCTAAAAAAGTATAACAGGCATTTTTCACTATACTAGACAAAGTGTGAAAATAATCCACAGATTAATTGATAATGACAATAATCATTATATGCCACTCTACTTTAAACTGTCTCTAAAACCCAAAGATATTAAATTTACTATCACATAAGAAAAAAAAAAAAATCAAATCCTCACAGTTGAGATACTGGAACTGCGCTTGGTGTTTTTTGCTTGAAAAATGATTTGAACGATTAGTTGATGATCAAAATAGTTGCCAATTTATTGATCAATTCATCAACTAATCATTTCAGCTTTAGAAAATATATATAATTATAATTTCCCAGAGTCAACAGCTGTTTTAATATAATATATGACAAAGAAAAGCATCACTTTTGAGAAGCTGGAACCAGAGAATATTTGGCATTTTCACTCAAAAAATGAATAGTTAAGATTAATCTTGTCAATCAATGGATCAACTATTTATTTCAGATCTAGTACAGTTCCTCTTTCATATGAATGAGTGTTTCAGCAGCAGCCTGCATTAGGAGAGAATCGTCTGAACTGGTCAGCAGCTTGAAGGTTTTCTAAACATTTATAGTGTTTCCAGATTTTCATGGCCAACGACGGCGTCACTGTACTTATTGGTCACATGACAACTGAAGGAACTTGAACACAGCATCTCGGGGTGGTCGTCTCTCCAGAGCTGCTTTCACACACATGCGCTGCAACACTGAAGTTATCTGGACGTTACCCAGAGGAGATGTATGTGAGGACAAAAATGTCTGAATCAGTTGGACCGGACATTAAACGGACTTGACTCTGCCGGCTCCTCAGTACAAAGTCTGTGTAAAGTCTGATTGAGCCCACATGTGAATACAGCAGGTCATTGTCCGGAGAACTCACAGCGATTGAGTGGGCATGTTGATGATGTTTCTACCATGTGACTGGCACGAAACCGGAAAAAAGGTCATTTATATATTAACTAATTATGTATATTGCTTTCCACTCTTTCATTGATACATGGAGTATTGATATCAATGCAAAAACAGTCATCATTACGGATGAGCTGGCAGCCTCATCCGCCATCTTTGATGTGCTGTAAACAAAACACTGCTTTTTGCATCATGTCCTGCCTCTTGCGCGCTCTACCCAGGCGCCGCCCCTCACCTAAACCAAACAGAGTATTTCCAGCAGGTGAGAACACGTCGGACATGGACAATCTCCTGTTTTGTACTACATGTGTGAAACCGCCACTCCAGACAATGCTGGGACCTGATTGTCCGGACATTGTCCGGAGTTCATGGGAACAGCTCAGGGTTTCACCCTGTGTGACTCATCTGCTCTCCCTGTTAATAAAACCACATCATCCTCATACTCCCAGACATACCAGACACACTAAACCAAGTCTGATGACAAAATGACTGGGCGCCAAGGCAACAACAACAGGAGGAAGAAAACACGGGTTTCATGACCAGAATGTGGGAGGATAATACAATAAAGTAGATATGCAAGGGAAAACATCCTCGCCTCTGCAAACAACTCTTGTAAATTGTAACCAACAGATCTATATGTACTCATTTTAAAGTTGAGTGATTCCTTTTTTAATTTGACCCTAATTGAGTAGACGAGACCTGACCTGAATCGACTTTACCCCGCACCAGACTTCCTATAGTCAAAATCAAGTGCCCCCAGGGGGCTCACATGAATGTCAGTTGTTTCAAGCTATTGTCATTCAGATTTGACCAAAACAGTCGAGCCAGTTTGGCGAGTATAGAATTGCCCCAGATTCACAGAATTTCAATTTCTATGTCTGAGATGAGCAAAAGCCAAGCTTTGTTTTCAGGATAATGTCGACACTGATAAATCCACTATGGGAAATCAGGGGAAAACCCAAAGACAAAATACTTTACATCAACTCAAATGAGCCCCAGACTGCCCCAGGAAAACTGCACAGGTCATCAGAAAACACAGCCCAGACGCTGAGCTACACATCAAAAATCACCCAGATCAAAAGAGCTCGTGTTCAGACAGGACTTATCCTCTTATTACTAACACATATGGCGGTCCTGCCCAGTCTGTCCTCATCAGCAGGCCTCTAATGTGTGTCCACCTAGTGGATGAAAGAGAGAACCAGCGTATGACTGTCACAGCTTCAACTAAAACTCTCTTTAATCACCAAATCCTGACTGATTATAGGGTTGTATTTGCAATTTTAAGGGGTTTGGAGATAGTTTTCACATCCTATATAACAAAACTGACATGCAGCCAAGTTCTCCATTATTCATCAAAATAACTGGATCCTTAAAGGAACTCTGAATATATAATATCTAAATCCTATCACATTCTTCAACAGTGTTTTCTACAACAGGTGAATTGCAGATATGACTTTCTAATACTCAGAATTTCTTTTTGGTTTTAAGGTGTAACAGAAAGTTAAAAAAAACAGAGAATTCAGTGTTAATTTGTTTCAATATACAAAATCATTGTAGTACTTACTGAAAAGAAGTATGATAAAAAAGACATTTGTGCACAGATGCAACATCTTTTTAGTCTAGACGCTAAAAAACACTAGTCAAATTTTCAAAAAACCCCCGACTGATTTGACCTGACTACACAACTCATAAAAATGTATGAATTTATTCAATACAATGCTGAATGCTTTGTTTCTACTTCCTTGTTTTACTTATTTTTTCCCCCTTTGCTATCATCTCTCCATCTGCTGTTCCTCTTTTCAGTGTTTTTTGTCTTTTCTGCAACCAAATTTGCATCTATGCTGCTACGGATGACTGTGTCCGTTGGCCAGTCCACCACTTTGATTCAGACGCCAGCGCCATGTCAAAATTTCAATTGTCCAATATTTTGGTTTATACCTACAAAACTAATGACATTCCCATCAGCCTCAGCTGTAATTTGTGTTTATAATCAGCCATTGTTTGCATGCTAACAGGCTGAACTAATATGGTTAACATGGTGAACATTATACATGCTAACCATCATGTTAGCATTAATGTCAATTAGCAAATGTTAGCATGTTAACAAGCCAAACTCGAATGGTGGTTAACATTAGCTGCTAAACTTCAACGTGTTAGTATTGTCCTTGTTAGCATGTTAGCATGCTGATGTTAGCATTTAGCTCAAAGCGCTGCTGTGTCATAGTTGTGTGTGTTGTTATTTTCAACATTTTTTTGATCTATTAAGGTATATGAATATACAAAAAGTGACTACAAATCTGCTGCAACTTTTCTTAGAGCACCTGGAGCAAAATATAGTGTCAGTTTAACCCCATAATTTCACTTCATAGTTCTATTTTTTTTATTAATTATTGATTAATTATGCATTGGTGGATGCTGGTTTTGTTTTATGATTAGCAGGTGTATATTTTGGACCACGTTAATGTCAAACTAACTGGAGAAAATTCTGAGAAAATTTCTGATAGATCTTATAATTCAAGTCAGAAATTAGTGGTAGTGAGTTAACGACTCACATCACTTGTAAAGAAACTGAATGAAGGCTTGTCAGGGGATTGTCATACCTCTGCTGTGTCAGACATTAACGCTCATGGACATCTGTATGGGATGAATGGGACATTGAGGGGACTCGCTTCCCTTCTAAGAGGGTCAAAGGCTGAACAGGCCGACATGACCTGAATGAGAGCCGGTCACATGGTCCCCTGGAGCTAACACAACGGAATGAGGATAACTCAACATAAAAGGTCTATTGTCACCCCCCCACTCCGCCAACCACTTTCCCCCCCAAGTGAGGATTCTTCACTAACTGCTCGAAAAACTCAATGGTAATGTGGACATAAATGAGAGCTGGACACAAGAATGTCAAGGAGGTGATAAAACGTGTGTCTTAATGGAAGAAAACTCGCCTGGAAATTTCCTCTCCTATGGGCAACACTGGAGGCGACATGTGACTGACCTGAAATTCAATGCAAACGACATGTAAAGCAGGACGTTGCCACACTGTCATCACACTCACACCTTCTCTTCAAAGCAGCATTTACACACACATGCAACTCCTGATAAGATAAGACGACACAGGGAATCTTCCTACCGCTAAGAACAAACAATAATATCAACACTTAACCCTGCGAAAACACACTTCAGTTTGAAAAGATCAACAATGTTGATGATTGACTGATAAATAGCTGGTTCTAGCTTCTAAAATGTGAGGATCTGCATCTTTTCTTTGTCTTCTATAGAGCTGCAATATAGAGATGCAGTATATTAGTTGCCAACTATTAAATTAAGTCAAGAACAAAAAGTGAATATTTCTGGTTTCTTTAGTCTTCTCTGACAGTAAATTGAACATTTTTAGGTTGTGGACTGTTGGTCGGGACAAAACAACATTTGAGGACGTCACCTTGGGCTCTGGGAAGCAGTGATCAACATTTTATTGACATTTTATGAACCAAACAACTAATCGATTAATTGAGAAAATAACTGACAGATTCATTCATAATGAAAATAATCCTAATAAAGCAAAAATGCCATAAATGAGCTTGTTCCAGCTTCTAAAATTTGAGGATTTGCTGCTTTTCTTTGTCTTATAGGATTGTAAAATAAAAATATCAGCGTTTGGGATTGTTGGTTAGACAGAACATGCAATTTGATAATGATGACTTGACATTTTTCACCATTTTCTTACATTTTTTTGGACTAAATTCATCAAGAAAATATCTGGCAGGTTTATCGATAACGACAATAATTGCTAGCTGCAGCTCTAGTAAAGATATAGAAAGCGACGATCCGTTAGCAGATGGTCCATCTTAACTGTTTCTGGTCAGAAGGCGGCTAAAGCGAGAGGGGGAACTGTCAGGGAAATTCTGAATTAAGAGCTGTAAATCAGACTCATGGGGAACAAACCCCCATTGAGGGGGCAGACAGTTTAATGGGCAGTAATGTGCACAGCTCCATGTGAGGACGGAGAGCTAATCCACCTACAAGAAATGTGACACTCGGGCCTCGGAGAGGAGATGTGCAGGGGTCTACAGCTGGAGCTATGAAAGCCCCCAGTGGGGTCGGTGGAGGCCTCTTGTGTTAATTTGCATGAAGCTTCGGCTTAGTCGGACCTCATTAGGAAGTCAGGAGTTGTAGCCGGTGAGCCATCATTAGTGGCCCGGCTCTAGTCTGGCTTAGCTATTTGTGTGATACATGCAAGGCCAACAGAAATCCCCTTCACATGTACAACTTTAGAGGTATTTTTTTTTTTTTTTTTTTATCACAATGTCATTCCAGAGCAGCGGTGACCTTAATAAATGGCTCACATGTGAAAGGATTCAGAGTCTGCTCTTCAGTTCATTTCTGCATTCATAAAAAAAAGCCCGGTAATGAAAACCATTTGTCGTGGCCCCTATAAAGGCAGGTTTCATACCACTGTAAATACTCCAGAGAGGAGGTGGTGTCCCCTGCCAACCAGACTACGAGCCGTGTAACCAGACTGCCTGCCAGAGGAACAACTGCGTTTAGTCCAGCTCCTCACTGGATTTCCATGTGTGTCAGCAAACGTCTTTACTACCTGATCCCTCGGTGAGTCATATTCGCAACCAAATGACTGAACTCTGACATGCCTGGAAAAAATGTGGAGGCTGAACAAGACAAGCTGCTGAGGCCAGACAAGTGAATCCAGGTCATGAGCGGCCTTCATGTCCGGTCTTTAGAGCTGAGTAGTATGAACAAACCGTGTCACGGAAGGTGAGAGCGGGACTCTGTATTACAAAGCGATATCAGCGGATTAGTCAGTTATCTTTGGGCTTAACCCGGGTTTTCTGACGCACTTTTAGAAACGGGGAAGATCACCATGGTAACAAAACGTGTCATCAGCCCCGACTACTGCCAAGAGCTAAACCAAGAAATCTGCCAATATTAGCTTGTTGCACATAATTTAGAGCAAATTTCAACCATATTTCCTGAAAATATGCAAAATCATCCAACTGCAGTTGTAAATATTAGAGGTTTGGTCATTGAGCTGGTGGAGCTGCTGTTAAACCTTTGCAGAAGAAGAGCGTTCGTAGGAGATGATGTAATTAACAGGGCGGCAATCAAACCTCAAATGATGAAAAACAATGTAAAAACATGATGGAAATATGACGTTTGTTTCATGTGTTAATCTGAGGAGTGTTAGTCACAACCGAGTTGATGTTTTCATCCGCTGCTTCAGTGGATGTTAAGTCATGATTTATTTATTATGACTCTGTTTCCGCTGCACTTTGTTGCATTCTGCTTTTATCGATACATCAACTTTTCCACCTCAGCCGAGAATAAAAACTTCTTAGCAAAATCTTTTTTAAATTTTCTGCATTTCCACTTGTGTGCAGTGTATAAGTAACATGAAATTGTAGCACAGACATGCCAAACTAGATTTGAGGTCATTTAGAAACCGTGTCACTGTGAAACGTCTCTGACTGACTGACTGAGTGATAAAGTTACACCATTGGTCAGCCGGCCAAGTGTTGGAGCGTTTACAGCGGTTCCACTGAGTGCAGCTCATTCCAAAATTTATTGCACATTCGAGCGCCCTGCAGACGCCCCAACCTCGATCTGCACCCGGATTCACACGCCATGACTGCACGACTGCACGAGCATGTGGAGGCGTTGTTACGGCCTCGGTGCCAGCGCGGAGGCGTCACGCCGCTCCTCGGGATGATGTCGGAAGCTCATGCGGAGGTGCGCCCGGGGCTGCCGCGCGTGAGAGACCTCCGACGTCGGTTTGCGTGGCTTCAGCTGCATCCGGACCGTGACGACCAGCACGAGCTCGCGGAGTAGGAGAGAAAACAGCTCTCTATGCGCCGGAGGCATGGAGGGAGAGCGCGCAGTTAAAACACTCCAAATAACAATCACTGCATTTATAACATCTTTTTTTTTTAACTCAAACATAGCTTAACCACGTCATGTGATATGCTACTTCAGTGCACTTTAACAAATACTACTGGGACCCTTCAGATGAACATTTAATATGCAGGAATTCACATTATAGACACTACCATTGACTATCCCTGTAACAAATTGGCCCCAATTTCACACATTGACCATACACGGTCCAGCCATATACTATGTTTTGACCGAGTCTTGTTCAACTGTAAAAAATAAGATAAATGGAAATAAAAAGTATATCCACTGTCACCTCTTATAGTAAATTAAAAACGCTTCTCAATATCCAGATTCATCAACGTTAGAGAGAAACGAGCTCTGTGATCGAAACTCCAGACATCTGGAGAGCAATGACACCAGACTGGACAAAGCAGAGGAGGTGCATGAGTGGTTTGATGATGGACAATTTCTCTACATCTGGCCACATCTGGCCGCCAGGCACAGCGGCTCAAACTCCTGGAGACCTGGAGCTCGTAGTGCTATCTCAGCAGAGCCAGGCGTGCTCATCATCACCCACATCCTCTTCCCAAGGTCCGTCCAAGAGGAAGGACCTATTTATGGTACAGAATAAAGATTATATGGAGGGGGTTATATATGGAGATCCTCCTTTTAAAAGGCTGCTCTCCATCTCAGCGACACACACACACACACACACACACACAACATCTCCACGGGGAAGAACGCTGATGTTTTTAAAAGGCGTATAGATCCGATGCTGGTGGGACACGTTTGGAAACAGGAAGCTCCTGAGAATTTCAAAACACTGAAGCACCAGTAGTTCACTAAGCACCTTGTGGGAGAGGGTTTAGGGATTGAAGGGGTTGGGGGTGGGGGTGGGGGAGGGAAGGGTGCATAAAGCTCCTCAATAACAACTTATTTTAAGACAAATGAAAATAAACTGCGAGGGTGCACAAAGGAACAGTGTTCATTCGATGCAGAGGATACGAGACAAAACCTCCCGCTGTAGCTGTTATTCTTTATCTAAACAGTCTTAATCCAAGTTATCATGGGTCATAACTCAAAATCATAAATCCAAGTGTAGATTCTTAGATTCTGTCGGTGTAAAACTGAACAAAATTACGACAATTTAATCCTTTTTTTTTTTTGGCCAAACAGGACGTGGTGGGGACCTGGTTTGCTTGAATTGATTAAAGCTACATTCCAAGCCATATTTTCTCTGGACGGACTGATGAATTGAATGTTTGTTACAGCTGCAGCAGCTAAAAGCAGTGTTTTGCCAACTTCAATGTTTTTTATGACCACAGATTCCTCTGTAGGGTGGATTTTGACCGACTCCGCTGCATTTAGTGGGAGCTCTCTCTCTCGCATACTATTAGGATTCCTCAAGCGCATTCGATCATGCATATTTCAGAGGCCATGCTTGACACAGCAGGCTCTGATGCAGTTTATGTAGAAATGAAGGCTCTAAGTTGCTCTTTGTGACTTCTTGGGCTAATATTCTAGCTGACGTGCGTACAAATAATCACAACAAGCCTTGAGCTGAGGTGAAAAATACAGAAAACAAAAAAAAAAAAAGGGAGGGGCTGTGGGGGAAACAATGCAGGCAGAGATAATCCCTTTCATCTAAATATCTGCATTGTGGGCGTGTAAACAGTCATGGTGAAGAAGATGATGATGATGAAGTCTTGCAGAGCTCTCAGTCAGCCTTCCCTCCTGCTGTGAGCTCAGTCGTACCGCGCCGACTCCGCGGGGGTAATTGATGAATATTTTGCGATGCTAATGCAGGCACCAGAAGTGCCTTTGGTGTATAACCATGGTAACTACAGCACCTGCATGCATCAGACGGCGGGGCGGTAAAGGGCTGAACTGATAGCTGATAAGGAGAGGTCCCAGCCCCGGCGTAGCATATCTTCAAAGCATGGACGTTTATGCAGAAGGGGAGGGCCGACGCCGGAGAGATAGGCCGACCGCAGGAGGCTCTGACCTGTCTGCGCACCCCTACTAGACTTCAAACTGACTAAATTATTGTCCCGTTGCTCTTTCCTCCCTGTAAAAACGGTAAACTGCGACCTAATAAAGTGATATTTCACAGAAAGACTGACCTTGAGTGTCTTTAAGGTCGTTTGCTCTGTAAAAACAGCATTGTAGACAGCGATGTAGAGCTGGAACAAGTAGCCGATTAATCGATTAGTTGATCAACAGAGAAATAATAGGCGACTGTTTTGATATTGGATTCATTGTTTTAGTCATATTTCAAGCAAAAATAGTGAAAAAAAAACAAAACACGCTCTGATTCCAGCTTCTCCAATGAGAGAATTTGCTGCTTTTCTGTTTTTTTCTCTGTGTGAATTGAATATTTTTGGGTTTGGGGTTGTTAGTCAGACAAAACAAGACAGATTACTCAATAATTTTCACCTTTCCATCCCTCATCATTCTTACCGAGTTTCAAGTAGAGGTCTTTATTTCAGCTTTTAGCTTCTTACCTCTCCTGCACGAGTGTTTTAAATCCTTATTATTATTTAAATTCATGTACAGGTGAGTATATGTGAACATCTGTCTTTATGTACATATAAAATCCTTAAATCTTCTATTAAAATTTGTGTTTTTTCAATGCACAAACAAATAAATTAACAGATAATTAAATTATTCATCGGTTGCAGCCCTACTGCAATGTGCTGCTGTATTTTAGGGCTGCAACTAATGATTTTTTGCATTATCTGTTAATCTACTGACCTTTCTCTTTTAAATTAATCAATTCATAACAGAGAAAATCATCAAATCTGAACATTTGAGACGCAGGATCAAGAGAATATTTTGCATTTTTGCTTAATAAACGACTTAATCGATTAACAAAATAGATTGCGATAGGCTTTCTGTCAATAACTGTTCCAGCACTACTATATTAGTGGTGCAACGTGATGCCTAATAAACACTTTAATAAGCAAAACAGGTTAACAGAACCAACAGCCAAATTAAACACTTACTCCATGCCACGTTTCCCCCCGCTATAATAAAGTCTGAACACTGTATGTGGCGTCTGTGTGAGCCGGCTGCAACAAGATGTGGGACACAAAGGCGTGCAGAACATCTGTGAACAATTAGAGGCGAACAGAGCGAGCCAGCACTTATACTGCCCATTACACTTGAATAAGTCACTGGCTCAGCTTTTCATGATGTAATGCGGCACAGCTTGGATATGCAATCTCAAAAGTTGCACTGGGACACGGGCTCTCACAAAACTTCAATCGGAGCTCAAACACGGGCACACAGACCATAAATGTAATCTAGCGAGCGGAGAGTGGAACCACATTTATCCGCAGAGCCCTCGGCGGCTCTGAGGTCATTCCTCAGGATGAGATGTTCAAAGCGGCCGGTGGGTCCTTATGTTCTTGACCGAGTGTTGTTCCGAATGTCGCACGTTCATGAACATTCGTTCTGAAACCCTCGCCGCCTTCCCAGCTCGTGTTTAAATTCTTTCACTTGCATGCATCAGCTAAAAAATGTCAATAATTCCACCCAATCAGCAAAGTAGAATATATGTTTACACTGCTGAGTTTTGTCCACTTGGTGGACTTTAACTTTAAAGGTTAAAAGCTTTATCTGCAGTGGGGGAAGAGTAATAAAGTAGATTTACTTAAGTATAATTTTGACGTACTTGTACTTGAGTGTGTCCTTTTCATGCTACTTTGTACTTCCACTCCACTACGTTTATTTAACAGCTTTAGTTACTTTTCAGATGAAGATTTGACACAATGGATAATATAACAAGCTTTTAAAATACAACACATTGTTAAAGATGAAAGCAGTGTGTAGTCGGGGTCACATTTCAGATGTCTATGAGTTGTTAACAGCTCCACCAAATCGTGATTTTTTCCTCTAAACTTCTCACATGGTTTCATTTCAATAAATGTTCAAATGATCCAATATTTCAGCAAAAATCAAAGATCAGAGAAAAAGTCCAAAAACTGAAAACAGATTTGTGTATCAGAACTTTTGTTTCTTCTTCTTTCCTCTCCCATGAATCATCTCACGACCCCTCGGATTTATCTGCTGACCCTTTGGAGGGGTCCAACCCCTTGGTTGGGAACCGCTGGACTAGGGACCAAACCACTACTTTTACTTTAATACTTTAACTACATTTTGCTGCTGATACTTATGTACTTTTACTTAAGTAGGCTTTTTCGTGAAGGACTTTTACTTGTAATGGCGTATTTTTATATTGCTGTATTGCTACTTTTATTTCTTCCACCACTGAGGATCTGAACGACTTCTCGACTTTCAGGAACTAGTCTCCATCTTTTCGCTCCACTCTTGAGCTCTCACAGTTTCGATGGCTCTTTGTGTCATGTAGTCTATGAGGTCTTTCTCACATGATACACAGCATTTGTCCGCAATTGCCAACAACAACAAACAGCAACATTACATCAACAGACAATTTGGAGAAGGCATGAGGGATACGTCATCTGTTTTCAAAGCAAAATAAGAAAAAAAAAAACCCAAAAACGCAGCCTGCAAACATTAAAAGATTCATCGAGCGTTTCACAGGAGATCTTCAGTGAAACTTAAAATATTTTACAGCCTGAATTCTGGCCATCTCTGTAAGTCCGTAATTCAAAAAGGGTTGAAACTATTCCTCCATCCTTACTTCTTCTGACCTCAAACTTGGTCTTTGTTCAGAAAAACGATGAGACAATGAAAACAGCATGAGCGTATATCTGGCCTTAAACCAACAGGCACAGATCATTAAGTATGGATGTTTTTCTCCGCTACGAGAGGACTCTAAAACGCTGCACGCCAATAGATGTTTGAAATCTCGTTTAATCTCCGAGCAGACCTACAACTTATCAAGATTACTGGCACATGTTCTATTGCCAATAAAAAAATCCTTCACGATGTGAAAACAAACAAGAAACAATCCACTCCTCATGACTAGAGTGCCATTCAGAAAATGTGGAAGGTATCACATTTACTGAAAAGCAGCATTGTTAAACGGTGATCCAATAACACGTATTCACTGCCAGTACGGCTCCCAATAAGTTTTTATACTGACGAATATGGGCGCCGATCCAACTGGTTACCTTCATGGAAAAGTACCATTTGGAGTAACTCTATTAGAGCTCCAAAAATTCCAAATATTCCCTGAATCCAGCTTCTCAAACATGTCTTTTAAGATATTAAACTGAATATCTTTAAGTTTGGGAGATTTGAAGACGTCGGCTTGAACCAAAATAAACTGTGAGAGACGTTTTATAGTCAAAAAGTCAAACGATTAATCAACAATGAAAAATATTCAGTAATAACAGTCCTAAACCCTGCATTAGTTTGGTGCGACGCCAATGAAAATCAGCCCGTTAACATGAATTTTCCATGTTCCTTTTGCAGATTTCTACCCTCAAAACTGCGGCAGGATTGTATTCTTGCTGGTACATAATCCAGTTAAACAAAAACATATCTTGACATTTAGGAACTGGGCTTAGAAAAAAATATCCAAACCAAAACCCTAAACTGAAAACTACACTAAAAAAAACTGGAGTCAAATTCCAATATGCGTGAACATAATTCACCCCCGACACGAGACAATTCTGGTCATTAAATCGCACCATAAACTGTGTGCTGCCACTAAATTTAATGAGTGTTTTCACTTCCTGTTCCTCTCACTTCGTGCTGTTTATGTCGTTTTCCGATACTATTTAAACTAAAGGCATCAGATTGTGAACTAAAGGAATATTTTGCACCATCAGAAACACTCGAAGACATCTTCCACACATGTAAAATACTGTTCTTTGAATAGTTTGTGTCTGACATGGTTTTTTTCCACAAAAAAAGTTAAATTACATAATTACAGCTGCAATGTTTAATCAATTAATCGATTAGTCGTTGGAAAGAAAAATGATCGGCAACAGTTTTGATAATTGATTCATGGTTTCAAGCAAATATTTTTTGTTTCAAGCTTCTCAAATGAGACAATTTGCTGTTTTTCTTTGTTAAATATCTTTTAGATACAGATTTTGGATTGTGAGCCGGACAAAACAAGCTAACTGAAAACATCTGAAACATTTCACCGAGTAAATGATTGATCAATTAAATGAGAAAATAACCTTCAGATGAATCAATAATGACAGTAATCATTAGTCACAGCCCTAATCTACACCTTACAGAAACTATTCATTCTGAAAGTTTAACTGCTTCACACTAGAGAGAGTTCAACCTTCCACACCACACTTGTGCCATCTGCACACTGCATCACCATTGGCTCACACTAGTTGTGATGTCACAAATCTTGCTGGTTAGTACACGCCTTTAAAAAAAAAAGCTGAGATTTATGGTGAGCACACAGAAACTTTTTTTTCCTCCTTCAGCAGATGATGAAGAAAACAGCTTCCTAGAGTCAAACTCTGCATCCTCCTGCACGATGAAGCTCAAACATCCAACTCAAGTTTTTGAGTGGAGGGGAGGAGGAGGAGGAGGAGGGGAGGGATGGGGGGCTTTAAATCAGCTGATAAAAACATAAACTCAAGGAAACAAATGCAGTGCCAAGTTAACGTATGGTTATGTTGTTAAATCCTCCTTAAAAATGACTCTATGTTAACATTTCCAGGGTGGTGTTTCCTCCTCATGCATCCCTGCTGCAGACATGTTAATTCATTCACTAGCATTATTATTATTATTATCATTATTACAGTGATGCTGGTTTGTTTTAATGTAAGCCAGGCTGCTTTTGGAGTGTCACTGTGTCCAGTCACAACCGGGATTTGACAGAAAACAGCAGTTTATTCCCATCATAAGCTTTCAGTCTCTCATTTGGATGAAAAATGAACCGTTAGTGCCCTCAACGCACTTACAGCTGACAGCTCCTTTTCCATGTCCCCCTTTTTCACAGATTTTTAACCCTCGAAACTGCGACACAGCTGCATTTTTTTTTAGCCACCGTGTAAAGCAGCTAAACATAAAGGTGTTTCAACCTAGAAAAATGTCATTTTTTTTCCATGGAGACAGCCCCCACCTTCTCCTCCTCCTCCCTTCTCCAAACCCGAAAATCCTGCACCGACACGGGTCCCCTCCGACACACGGGCAACGCTGTTACCGCCCTTGCGTCTCCCAACACCGGGAAACACACAAGGAGGAGGAGGAGGGGAGGTGGGGGGTCGTTTAACGGTTAAAAACACACCAAAAAACCTCTTGTATTTAAAGCTTTCTATCAGCACAGACGTTTACTTTACTTCCCAGGTGATGTTAAAACAATGAAAAAAAGCCAGTAAAGGATGAGTGTCGGTATTCCGATTTTAAGCTAACGTTACAGCGCATGAAACGGCATTTTAACGGCTGTTTTTTTTCTCTCTCGCTCTCGTCTTTAAACTCACCTCATTGGGTTGGAAACCGCCGGAGTCGACGCTGTCGTGCCATCTTTAATAAACATATATAAACAGGCTAGTGTCTTTTAAATGTTTGGTTAAAACCTTGTGCTCATTTCCTAGCCTCCTCCTGCTGCTGCCGCTGTTGCTGCTGCTGCCGCTGCTGCTGCTGCTCCTCCTCCTCCTCCTGCTCCTCTCTGTGCTGCAGCCGCTTTCTTTCTCCACTCGGCGTTTAGTGTTTGGGTTGAGGAGGAAAAGTGATGTCATTGCATGAAATTGCATTACCCGCCCCAAATTTTTTTTCTCTCCTCCTCCTCCTCCTCCTCTCCTCTTCTTCAGAGAAGTTGTCCCCATGCTGCCAAACATAACTTCACCATATACTTATATAAATATAAAGCTGCCTGTATGTGTGGTTTTTCTGTGCTCTAAATATGCTCTGCACACTTTAAAAAAAAAAAACACCACTGCTAGGATCGTAAATCTGTCCAGATTAGGATATCATTAAAGGACAGGTTCACAATTTTTTCCCAAATATGTCTTAAAACAACAGTCAGGTGCCCAAATGAACTCTGAAACTGTTTTTCTTGCTGTAATCATTCCCTTTATAATGCATTCACAGTGTAAGTGATGGGGGACAAAAATCCACAGTACTTGTAAAGCTTCAACCATAGTAGATATCTTTCAATGTTAAGTCTTTTTAGTGCCAAAGTTCCTCTTTTTGTCACTATACTTCCACTGCAGCTCAACAGGGAAACACAAAGAGGGAATTTGATGCTAAAAAGACTGTAAATGTTGCAGATATCCACTTGATGAAGACTCATATAAGCTTCAAATCAACTTTTTAAATGGATTTTAAATGGATCACTTACATTGAAAGTGTTGAAGAGGATCTTTTAATAGCCATATGAACAGGAGGAACGATTACAGCGATGTTCATTCAGACAGACTTTAAAAATTGTGAACTCATCCTTTAAGAAGCGTTCAACAAAATGTATCAGAAAATAGTTTATTTGTGGATGAGAGATGAGTGCACTTTAAGTTTTAGTTACACAGACAAAATGATGCAAAACTGAGAAAAATATTGACCGACTAAACTGGGTGCAATTTTAAGGCAATTTAACCCAGACTAAACATGTAAACCAAATAAATACACCCACATGACAAACAGAAGTACAATCAATGACGTAAAGTCTAATAGTCTACTGGAAATGGTTCACCGTAGATCGAAGAGCTGCAACGATTAGTTGATTAATCGCCGACTATTTTGATAACCGATTAATCGTTTTAAGTCTTTTTTTTTTTTTAAAGAGAAAAAAAAAGTCCAAATTCTGTGATTCCAGCTTCTTAAATGTGAATATTTTCTGGTTTCTTTAGTATTTTATGACAGTTAAGTGAAGATCTTTGGGTTGTTGACTGTTCTCAGGACAAAACAAGACATTTGAGGACGTCACCTTTGGGCTTCGGGAAACAGTGATTGATGTTTTTTTTACCCACTATTTTCTGATGTTTTATAGAACAAACAACTAATCGATTAATCAGGAAAAATAATCGTCAGTCGCAGCCCCAGATCAAGCATCAGTCTTTGAGTTCAAGATTCGTTCATCTGGGAGCGTCAACAGTAGCAGCGTCGACGTCTTGGAGCGAACCGTCTGTGGCGTCCCCTTCACCTCCGACAACCTCCGACACCACCTAGGAGGAAGAACAGGAAGTGAGCTGACAGAAGTAAAGTTACCTGCTGGTTAAAAAAAAAAAAATAAAAAAGATCTGCTGCTTTGTTTAAAAGGCTGTAATTTTCAACTGAAGACCGTTTTTTCTGTTTCGTCCTGGCTGAAATTCCTTCCATGTTTGTCAGAGTCTGACACGTCACCCGACATACAGTCCGCAGCACAGTGCAAGAATGTGGAAACACAACAAAAATAATTGCTTCCTTTATTGACTTGTTTTTGCAAGCACACTGTACATGTTTCTTCAAAAGCCATGTTTACCTAATGTGATTACGGGCTGAAACAAAGTTGACAGTCATGAGAAGAAAAAAAAAAAAAAAGAGTGATGAAATCTTTTATTGTTAATTTAAAAAAACCGAGGTCGAGTTCACTGTTTGATGACTGGGAGCTTCGTCAGGATCTCACAATGTGACTGCTGCTACGACTAATGTCTACAAACCAACCCAGAGCACAGTGGACTCTTTATAACAGCTGCAATAATCAGTTGATTTTGGACGGTTTGGGGGGGACAAAACAAGATGTTTGATGACGTCAATTTTAGAGCTGCTCCTAAAAAGTCCCTCAGCTGAATCACTACCTTTTTTTTTTTTTTTTAAAGCTGCGTCATTATGCACACAGTAACGCAGGGTGACAGCATGACAGGCTGTAAACCTCTACAGATTAAGAACTGTGATAGAAACAGAGGGTAAACAGAAGACAGCGCGATACTCAGAAGAGCGAATGTTTCCCGCTTCAAGCTCTCAGCTCCGATGTTAAAAGCAGCAAAGTCGGTTAAATTACCGCTGAAACAGACGCGGATCAGGACTGAGGGACGTATGGAAAATGTGACTATAAAAATCACTTACGAAGCTCCGTTTTGTTTTTATGTTGTTTGGATGGTTCTTTAACAGTTTTATTATGGAATATAGTTTTATGTTGTTTTTATATTTTATGAGTACATCCTATGTTTTGGCAATCAGCGTCGGTTGATTAGGAAAGGAGAACTGCAATTTCCATGTTCTTATAGATGAAAAAGCTGGACGTTGATATACGCATGCGAGCATAATGCTAAACACATTTTTTTTTAAAAGTATATTTATTAGGCATTTTATGTCTTTATTATTGGTTGACAGTAGAAAGATGGTGAACGACGTCAGCTGGACTCAGACCAGGACACCCCGCTGAAAAACATTTTTCCACAAACTCACTTTGCAGAATTGGCATCCAGACCTGCACTCTCCTCCGCTTCAGACACTTTTCAATGCATAAAAAAGTGGCACCTTTATGTGCAAGAGCTTGTTCTTATTCTGCTACATTCTCATAACACAAGCAGTGCAGATAGATGATGATTTAAAGTCTCTGCTTGCAGGGTTTTTTTAACCCTATTTTCATCATAACTCTACAATTCACCAGTCTTTTATTGCTCAATCACTCCTTAAATATCGATATTATTCAGTTTGACAGATTGCAACTGGCACAATAAACGTGTAAGATTGTTGATTTCACAAAGTGTATGGGGCACAATCAGTCAACAGACACTCAGAATGACAAAGCGCCTAACTAGAAGTTAACCTGGTCATCCATGATGGCGTCCACGTCCCTTTCAGAAAGCTCCTGTCCTGAGGCGTCCAGGTCCACCGGGTCTGGGTCTTCTCCAGTCAGGATGTCCATCGGGGCCTCGGCGATGGCTCTAATGGTCTGGTCCTCCAGAGCCAAGGCCGTGTCAAACTGCAGGGGGGACGGAGGACCCTGCATACCGTCTCCTTCCACATCCAGGTCCTGTGTAACATCAGATGAATACTTGTAACGGAGTATCTGACAGTGAGTGTGGAACATGACGTGAGGTGAGATAAGAAAAGGTAACATCATCATCATCATCATCTGTACGTACATCGCTGAACTCTAGAGGAAGGCTCTCTGTGGGCTGAAGCTCTGCGGCACTCAGGTACATGTCTTTGCTGGCGGGGGTGAACTGCTCCTGCGGTGGAGCTTCTTGCTCTGGCTGGTACATGGGGGGAGGCAGGGTGAGGTGAAGCGGGCAGCGAGGATCCTCGGACTGACCCATGTGCACGGTGCGGTCGCACGGGACGTCTTTCAGGCCGGGACACATTTTGAAAAGAACCTGATTGCTGTCTTGGAAGATGTCTGAGCGTCTGGTCGTCAAGGACAACGACATGTTGTACCCAAACAGGAACACTGATACCAGAGGGTCGAACAGATAAAACAGAACTGCTCCCATTTTCAAAAAGTAATTAGTAAAACTGTGTTGTATCTCATGGGAAACTTTATCCTCACTAGCAGCCAAATTGTAATTATTGCAAGCGCTAAATTCATTTCGACAAATAATCTTCCTGTAGTCAATTCTCAACATAAAGCTTCTTATTGTGAGGTTGCAAAAGGCTCGAGTGCTTCATGCTAGAGTGGTTGTGTACAGTGTGTTAGTGATTTCTGTCTGAGCATAAATACTTTGCAGTGTTTGTTCACAATGAAACACTAGTGACAAACTAAACTGGCGATTAGAGGAACACAAAATTCAGTACTTGCAATAAAACTGCCAGAGAGAAAACTACAATGTAAACACATTAATCCTGTTGAATGAAAATAATACAGAAAATGAAGACAGGTTGGGAAGGGGTTTTGTTCCTTCCAACTGAACTGATTAACCCCTGTGTCACTCTGGGAAAAATCAACAGACCACAGGAAGGAGTTTATGTAGGCTCCCTTTGAAACCAGCAGCTACTGCAAGCTGCTGGTCTTGATCGGGGCCGAAGCGGATCGAACGAGAGGTGAAGGCGTTTCGATGAGAAGAGAGAACGTCAGCGTGTCAACAAAAGAAATGTTAATAAATTCTTTCATTCAATTCGTGAAAACCCATCTGAGGTTTCTTTTATGGAAACATTCTGGACTATTATGGTTTCATTCAGTCAAACCAATATAAAAACACCATTGAGGATACGTGAGACACAGTGCCGGGTCATGGGCAGGCAGGGATTGGTACACCGGGTTCCTTCCACAAAGGAGATGCATTTCTCGTACACCGTTCTTGTGTGCGGCTGCAGAGGAGAGAGAAGTGTTAGATAAGATCGTAACACTAAACCGAGAGGAAAAACATCAACATAACAGCATAACAGCATTTCCTTTATAACTATAATCATCTTTAAGACCATTATCATTCCTGGAAGCCACAAAATTGTCAAGAGGAAAAGGCGTATGAAAATAAAGTGAAACTCTTCTGGTTTCTTTTCAGTGTCTGACTGATCAAATCTCAATTGCATTCTGCTGCACTCAAAAATGTTGAGCATAATCTAAAAACCAAAAGTATGCAGTTTCCCCTCAGTCACTGTAGTTTTGGACAACGTGACAAACACATTTGAAGGCACTACCGCTGTAATACATCTGATGTAGAAAAGCCTGCATGTGTGTGATGATGATGCATCATATGTATTTTACCACCATGTTTCTGTAGAGCTTAGTGAGTTATTCTCTTTTTGAAATCAAAGAAAAGGTCATGTTTATTTCAACAAAACCCTTGGCGTTTTAACTCTGTTGAATTATCAAACTAAACTGACTGAGGTTGGAGTGCTGCCTTTCATTTTAAGGGTCACAAACTGCCTCGCTTACCCCTCGTGGTATCTAGCCACGCAAATAGTTTGTG